>NC_088791.1:143464252-144146015 GCF_011386835.1 Chrysemys picta bellii | reverse complement strand
CACACCTACCTTCCGGCCCCACGTGCGCAGCGGCCACTTCCTGAGAAAGTCTTTGCGTAGCTTTCTCTCCACGCAGGCTCAGCCCGGCTCCTCCCTCGCCCTGGGATTGGCCAGACGCTTCTCCTCCTGCCACCCCGCCATTGGCTAGAATCGTCTCCTCCTACCCACTGATTAGGCAGCCGGCCCCCCGAACACACCCACACCCCTTCTTCCTCCAGCCGAGAAGTGAGGCGTAAGCAAAGCCCCTTACCGCAGTGGGGGTTGTTTGACTCGTTTCGGACTAAGGTAGGTGTAAATCTGGAGTGCAACCGCGATTCCAGAATAATTACATGTGCCAGACCAGACAGCCGTAAAAGCTGCAGGCTTAGTTTACCCTGCAACGTTAGGGCAGTATTGGTGTCAAGCAGGGTTCTAGAGAACCCCCGCTGTTGGCCTAGCTAGGCTAACCCCAGCCATGTCAAGGGAAGAGGCTTTATTGACTTACCCAGCTGTTTGGGGAGGTGATGTACTTACATTCACAGAAAGTTGTGGCAGCATAGGCTCCAGCTACATAACACAGCTAAGCTGCTCTAGCTCTGCTGGCAGAGGCTCTATGGCATAGATTTACCCCATTTGTTCAAACGTGCCTTAGGCTACCATTGCAGGAGCCTGTATTGACTTAAGCTCCTTTACATTCACACATGCCTTCTGGAGCTTTAAGCTCAGATTTTTCTAAACAGGGGGTAGAGCTAAAATCTTTACTATTAGACAGTTGAGAGTGTGCTGTATTCACTTCTGTCCAAACATCACATACACCTCTACCCCGATATAACACAGCCTGATATAACACAAATTCCGATACAACACGGTAAAGCAGTGCTCCAGGGAGGGCAGGGCTGCGCACTCCCATGGATCACAGCAAGTTCGATACAACGTGGCTTCACCTTTAACACAGTAAGCTCTTTTGGCTCCCGTGGACAGTGTTATATCAGGGTAGAGGTGTACAATAAGATTAACAGAAGTTATGAGATAGCAACACTTATTTGTCCCAACAACTGCTCCAGAATTTTTTTTTGGGGGGGGGGGGGGGGTAAATGTGCACACTTATGTATTTATTTGCCAGATCAGAACAAATTACCACACTCTGCTCCAAAAATGGCAAGGTGGGGCACTATCAAGCCTAAGTCTGGCCCTGCTAAAAGCCGAGCCAAGCAGGCAGCTCTGGCCAGGCCTGTGCTGATAGCAGTAGCCCTAGCAGCACATGACTCAATATGGGGGAGAAGACAGTAGCCAGAGATCAGAGACTGGGTGTAGCTATAAAGCGCTCTATGTTTCTTACTATCACTTGGGTATGTCTACATTACAATGGGACACCTGACTCAGGGTCTCAGTTTGGGCTCCAACCACCTTGCAGGCTCCTAGAGCCCAACTATCTACACTCCAATGATACAGCCTCTTAGCCTGAGTCATCTGGCACAGAACAGCTGCAGGTTTTTAATTGTAGTATAGACATACCCCTTGTGCTAAGAGACCACTTACACTGCTCAGCATTTGTAAAGGCACAGAAATCAGGGACATGAGCTCCCCAAGCCAGTAGCCAGCCTTTGACAGTTACTGAGCAGTAACGTAAATGACACAGATCTGCACTGATCACAGATTGGGCAGGAAAGGAGGTAGCAGCATCTCAGCATACATATGAGGTTCTGACAATTTTTATGTCTTTGTGGAGCACAGAACAAGGCTTATGCTACAGGATACCAGGGACCCACCCCATGCCATGCCATGCCATAGAAGGGCAAAGAAGTAGCAGCACTCCCCCAGAGATTGCTTGTTTATCTCCTGCTATTTCCTCCCCACAACTTCTTGGCACAGCTACTAAAGACAGCAGAATAAAATACAAGGAAACCTTTATTTTTCAGTTTTATCAAGATTTTTTTCATCTTTTTTAGCTGTTTATTAGTGGACAAGTCCAGTCAGTTTTTGTATTAAAAACGATCTTGATGGAGGTAGCTGTGTCTCTGTCCTGGCTTTTGCTTGGTCTCATCTGTACACTCATCTCAGTAAACAAACTCAAAATAAGATTAAAACAAAAAACATGGAACTTCAGGCTGAGGCAGCGAGCAGTGCAGCCAGGATTCTGTGTAACAGGACGTGGCGCTGTGGCCTCCAGTCACTATGTACAGAGTCCATCATGTCCCCTCTAGCCCCGGCACACTCCTTGCTTGTGTGGGCTGGCAGCAGAGGGAGGAGTCTCCTCTCCCCCAGGGAGGCCTGTGCAGCAACGTCCACCAAGGGGAACAGCACCCGATCAGGAACGTCAGGCAGAGGAAGGGTAGAGTGTGAAGAAGGATCATTTCAACTTGGTCAAGAAGCCAACAGTACCAAGCCAGGGACTCATTGCTGCTGGGCCACCTGTGGGGTGAAAGAACGTGTGTTAGGAGCCCTTACTGACAGCATCCGTCCAGCTGGGACACTCCCGTGGGTCCCACTCCCTCCCGATAAACGACCAGATTGGAGTGGGGTGGATTAAGCTCCAAGAGGGATAGGGATCTCTACCGGCTGGGGGCGGGGAGGATGCTTACCTGCTGGGGAGGTGGTGGGGGAGGAGGTTCGCTGCTGCGGTTGGCCAGTCGACTAAGGATGTTGCGCTCAGACATCTGGAGGCGCACAGCCACAGGTGGGATGCGGGCAATGGTGGCAGGCAGCCGAGTCACATCTGCCTTCATGTCACTCAGAAGCTCCTCCAGCTGCTTCAAAACTGGAAGAGAAAGAGGTGTGGATTTAGAGGGGGAGGAGAAGGGGAAAGGGGCACCCTGGCAGGGGGAAAAACAGGTTGGGGGGATAGCGGCACGAAACAAGCCCACCTTTGCTCAGTATGATCTGCCTCACCTTTGTGAAGAACAGCATTGGCTGGCTTGTTCCCAGCCATTGACTCCTTGGACAGGTGCTGGTGGCTCTCTGCCAGACATTCCACCTCAGCAAAACGTGTATTGAGGGCCATAGACGGGTGTGATGGATCTTCCGACATGTTCAGATAGGCAGCTCGCCGCAGCTGCTCCTCAATCACCAGTGCCTGCTCCAGCAGCTGAGAGAGAAAGGATAAGCATGAGAGCCTTGCCATGCCTCCTCCAGTTATTACCTGCAGAGCAGCCTACCAATCACACCTTCCTACTCCCCCAGATTCTAAGATTTACCTTCTGCCAACATCCCCGCCCCATCTTCTCCAGCCTGAACTACTGCAGCTTCTTCCCTTAGCCCCATTTCTCAGGCTCTTATTTATATTGGGGGTAGTGTCTAGAAATGCCAGTCAAGGATCAGGTTCCCACTGTGTTAGACACGGTGCACAAAGAACTAGTCCTGTCCCAGAACAAAATCATCTCCTAAGCATCCTGTCCTCCATGCAACTATAGCTCACTTTTTCAGGGACTGTTCCCTCAGGTACCGTCACGGTTTTATCCTCTTTATCCCTTGAAGGAGCAAATAGACCACAAGAACAAATTCACAGTGGGTGTTCCCTGAAGGACCTTCAGGCTGTTTCTTCCCCCAAAACCCCAGGAACAAATGCTCCTAAGAGAACAGTGGCCATTTTCCTGCTTTCCAGTACGCAGAGCAGTCTGGGACAGGTTTTCATAGTAATTCAAATCAGAAAAACAAGCATGCTAACAAAACCAAGATAAAACAAAACAAATCCAGTTCTTGTGTAGTCTCCAAGGGCATGGCTAGGCTAGAAGAAAAATGGTTTTATTGAAGCACTGGTTAACTTGTTTTAGAGCCCTACTGTAGTAGGGTGACTACAACATGCACTATCTACGCTAGAATTCTATAATGTGTTCAAACATGTTTTAAAATTATTTTAACTTAGTCTAGACATACCCTGAGTGGGCTGTAATACCAAGGAGCTTGAGGGTGGAGAAAGGGAGGGGGAAATTTAAAAAAAAAAAAAAAAAGAGCCATCCCACCCCTTTGATGCTAAAGCACTCCCAATCCACTTCATAGGTTCTCCTGCAATCAGGGAATAGAACAGTGGACAAGCATGAAAGACAGCAATGCTCTTTATCCATCAGAAATAGTCTCAGAGGCAGACACCCTCAATTTTCCTTCTGCAGCTCCCACCTTGAACCTCCTGGCCAGGAACTTGTTCTTGATCTCCAGGAAGTTGCCCCTGTTCATCTCACCCTTGAAGGGTTCATTGAGGATGGCATAACGTGGATCATTCTGAATGTCCTGCCAGCGGGCATAGCCATGACTGAGATAGAGGAGCTCAGGCAAACAAAGGTAATGAAAACAAGGGAACACATATTCCAGGCAAATAGGATTGTATCCCATTGGGTGTGAGGGAGATGGAAGAGATGAGACTATCTTGCTCACTGTATCCTAGCCACCCCTGTTAAGATCCCCACATGGAGCGGTGATCTTGGTTGGGGTGGGTAAATATGAGGCTATCCCACTAACTATATTCCAGTCACCACTTGGGAAGATCCCCTTTATGGGGATGGGTCAGACTCCCAGAAAGGAAAAGGGTGTTCTGTCAGGGGAAGGATACTTGATGATCCCAGCCAAGAGCCAATAGTCATGGCGCCGGTGCCAGATCTCGTAGGTTTTCTTGGTGACAGTTGCTGCTCGTTCTTCATTTTGCCATAGAGAATGCAACTCTGAGAATGGGAGAAAAGAAAGAAAGTCAAAATGGATTTCACTAAGATGAGCAGTGGCAGAGTAAGTGTAGCTGCACTGAGGCCCCTCATACCAGTGAAGCCACCATCAGCTATGTTGAACATGAAGCGCTGCTTCACTGCCTTCTTGTGCCTCTCATCAAGAGAGTCCTTCAGCATCTCCCCGTTCTGCAGCATCACCACATCCCTCTTGTCATCTTCCTTCTTCTCCTCTGCAGACACAGGGACCCATTAGAGAGAAAAGTAGAGTATCACAGCAGCTGCACTCATGAGGTACCCCTCTAGAAGGTGGAGAATGAAGAGGGCTGGCAGTACTCTGCCACACTCACCCTTCTCATCCAGGTTGATAGTTGGAGGTTCAGCAGAGGGCTCAGACAACACTCTATCTTCAATCTTCTCCACATCAGCTGCATGAGAAAAAGGGAATAGAAGCCATGAGATCAAGTCTGGTAGCTACAGAGGGTTTAACTGTTCAGTCTAAAATCTGGTCTGTTTCCCCAATCACATTTATGTTTAAAGCCTCACCCTGACCAAAAGAGGATAGCATGTTTCCAGAGCTGTACAGAGACTAACTGGGGTCCTGCACACAGTTCTGGGCTTCCAACAACCTCCACTAATACCTTTGCTTTCCATTTCCATTGGCTCCTCCTTCACCTCTGGTTCCTCAGGCTTTTTCTCCTCTGCTTCTGGGGGGTTCATTGGGGACTTTGCCTCTTGTGGGGGTGTCTCCACAGGCTGGGCACACTGCTGATGAGAGAAACCCTGTTAACTCAAGGAGGAGCAGCGTATGGACAAAGCCTGTGAAACCCCACCCACCAGCAGAAGCTGAAGGCAGGGTGAAAGTGTGCCACACAGAGGGTAGCTGTGGGAGAACAGAGTGTCAGAGCACAAAATAGGGCTCCTTCATACCTCTACAGAGTGTTAACAAGGAGATGCATTCTTCTTAGGAATCCCCAGAATCTAGCTCTGTCCCAGGCGGGCAGGGGAGGAGAACGGGACAGGACAACACCACAACAACGGGCACAGCAGAAGAAGAAGAAGGAGATATCTGTAACAGTATGAAACAAACAAGCACCTACTAACTCACCTCCATTGGGACCTCTGCTTCAGCAGAAGCTAGGTTGGGTTCCTTCTCAGACTCCATGGGCTCCCCTTGCTCCCTGGTACTGGCTCCTTCTTCCACCTTCACACCCTCTTCTGTGCCTCCCACACCCAAGACCAGCATATTTGTATATAAATAAAAAAATAAAAATAGAGACCATCAGTAAGCTCTGACCTTCATTGCAATTTGGTGCACCTTTCCCTTAGCTCCCACAAAGTGGACCTCCAACCCAACTTGAACCACAATGGGACCAAAGTCCTCAGAACCCACAGGACAGCTGCAGGAATTGCCTGTTGGCCCCAGCCCACCCAGGGAAAGGCAATGTTCTCTCTTGCCTTTAAGGGCATGCACATCTTTTGGGGGCAGCCCTCCTAACCTGAGAGGCAGGTTGATCTGCGTCCGCCCCCAGGTCCTCCCCACCACAGCTCTGGTGAGGGGAACAGCACTGGTAGGGGCAGGACACGGGGCAATGCAAGGGGAAGGCTCTCACCAAGTGGAGGTGCAGGGGCAGGTGTGTTAGGCTGCGTGTCCCCTGGCGTGGAGGGTGTGGGGGTTTTGGGGGAGGGCGAGCCCGGCTGCAAAAGCTTCTTGTTCTCCTCTATCTCTGCTAGTTCTGGCATACTCCAGCGCCCATTCACATGCTCAAATTCCTGCACCTGGCAGGGGAAGTGGAGAAACAGACATGTCATGGGAGAGATCACACTAAGCTGCCCCTCTAAGCAGGGTAGATGGGGATCTCAAGACATCACAGGCTGGGGAGTCCCCAAAGATGGGTGGGAGAGGAAGAGAGCAGCCACTGGTTTGTCCACTGCATACAAGAGCTCAGGGCTTCTGTGATAAGAGGACCTCTGAGGAGAAAGGGATGATGTGTGGTGGAGGGAGAGTTCAGCATTGCTCCACTAAGCACCCACCTTTTTGCGTATGAGTGACATGACTCCAATGCGGGTGAGGACATGCTGGCGGGACAGCCCCTCCCGTGGGACCCCATCTGCGAAGGTCTCCGCACCATCTGCTCCCGGCTCACATAGGTGACGCATGAACAGCGAGACATAGGCCCTGTAGCAGTATTAGATCAGCCTTAAAGGTCCAACAACATGTGGAAAAAGATGCCCTGGGGCTCCCAGTCCCCAGTGACCCAAGCAACAGTCTCCTGGCTCAGACCCGTAAATACTCTGGGATAGTTCCTGAGCTCCTTTCCCTTGGTTCAGTTTCCCCTTCTGTTATTCCTCCTCAGCCTCCCCAAACAGGCTTCTTGCCCCTGCAGCATGCAGCCCCTTTTACCGCTTGAGCCCTCTGCTACTATTCTCACCCTTTCCCAGTGGGTTCAGATGCCACCACCTCCCTTCCCTTGCCCAATGCAGACTCACTTGAACTCCTTCTCAGACTTGCCACGCAGGTCCCGGACAAGCCACTGGGTGGTGAAGGCATCCTGGGGTGGCATCCCATAGCGCATAATGGCATTAAGGAAGGCTTTGCGCTGGCGGGCATTGAAGCCCAGCACCTGGAAAAAGAAAGGACAGGTATAGTGAGAGCCCCAGGCACAAACACATGGACTCAAAGGCCCTTTCCAGGGTACCACTTACTTCAATGTTCCCTCCCACACGGGCAAGAAGGGGAGGCAGGGGCTTATCTTTGTCATTTCTCAGGCCTTTGCGACTGGGCCGGCGAGCAGCTGGAAGAAAGACAAGCAGGTAAGAGGTACACAACCTAGCATAGTGAGAACATTCACTCATGACATCCTACGTTACATGGAGAAGGACTGGAGCACCAAGCTCCCAAGCCAAGGTGTCCTGACTGCCTCCTCCCAGAGAGAATATTGCCCAGGCTCCTGGGGCATCTACCTTCAGATCTCTCATCAAAATCCTCATCGCCTTCCTCAGAGGCCACTGAATAATCCGACTGGTTATCTGACTGGTCATCCTGCCAATCTGGAGAAGGAGAAAAAAAAAGCGTGAGAGCCTGACAGACCCTATCCTTACAGGTCCTGTTTTCCCCAGCCCCACAAAAAATCCCTGTGGGTGTCCCTTCTGTACCTCTGTCCTCCTGGGAGCCATCATTGTAGTTGACCTGCTTGCGGATACGTTTACCCTTGCCCAGGTTCCTAGCCAGGTCCTCCTGCTGCTGCTCATAGTGGTGACGCAGCAACTTTTCCCAGTAATCGGGGTCCACTGACTCTTCTTGTTTTATGATCTCCCGCTCCACTTCCTCCTCCTCCTGCTCCAGGGACAGAGGGATAAGAGAATAGCCATGCATTCAAAACCCCCATCCCCACAGGGGCAGATACCTGCTGCTCACCCCTCCCCACCACTTTCAGATGTCTACAGCCTAGTCACATCTGTTCCTGTTTAACTCCTGCACCCTGGAACAGGAGAAGCAAGACACTCACCCCCATCTCTTCTTCCCGTACCACATACTGGGCCACCTTGAAGGAGCTGAGATACTCATTCATGCCCTGCAGCTCTGTGTCTTCAGTCTCATCCTGATTTCGGTCCAGTAGTCGCTCAATTGCTTTGTCATCGTAGTGGATGACACTGCTGTCCTCACCCTCTTTGCTATCACCTGAGAGAGAGGAGCACAGTCAGTTGGTGTTGAGACTCAAGGGGCTTTTGAGAGAGTGCCACGCAAGGCCTCTCCACGAGGCAGCATTCAGCCCTCCTGCCATTCACTTGGTGGCGGCGGGGCGGGGGGGAAAGAGAATATTCCCACTCCCATCCCTTGGCCAGCATCCCCTAGACCAGTGTTTTTCAAAGTTCGGGTTGCGACCCAGTACTGGGTCATGGCATGCAAGGCACTGGGTTGCCTTGCTCAGCACCCAGGAACCCTAGCGGCTCTGGGCAGCACCATCGACCGGGATGTTAAAAGTCCCATCGGTGGTGCTGCCCAGCTAAGGCAGGCTAGTGCCTACCTGTTCCAACACCTTGCTGCGCCCTGGAAGCGGCCAGCAGCAGGTCCAGCTTCTATGCAGGGGGGCCATGGAACTCCATGCACTGCCCCTGCCCCAAGCACCAGCTCATGTGAGCGGGGGGGAGAGGGGCGGGAGAAGGGGGAAGGAAGAGAGGTGATGCAGTGCCTGTGGGCGAGAGCCGCATGCACGGCTTCGCCCAGGAGCTGGAACTGCTGTTGGCCACTTCCAGGGTGCAGCACGGTCCACAGTGCCAGGACAGCCAGGAAGCCTGCCTCTGCGTCCCGGCTATGCTGCTGACCAGGAACCACCGGAGGTAAGTTCACACCCCAACCCCGTGTCCCAATCCCCTGCCCTCAGCTACCCTCAAACCCGGAGTCCTTCCTGCACCCCAAACCCCTCATCCCCAGCCCCGGGCCCACACCCCAACCCCCTGCCCCAGCCCAGAGTCCTCTCCTAAACCCTGAACCCCTCATTCCTGGCCCCACCCCACAGCCCTCACTCCAACCCTCTGCCCCAGAGGTGAGCACCTCCCACACCCCAAACCGCTCATCCCCAGTTCTGTTGGGTCACCGGCATCAAGAATTTTCTTCAACTGGGTCCCCGGGAAAAAAGTTTGAAAACCAGTGCATTAGACAACACCCAGGCACTCACCACCCTCAGTGGCCTCATCCTTGAAGAGCTCCTCAGTCCCAAACTTCAGGATGTCATCAAGCTCCTGCTTGGACATGGAGCCCGTCTTGGAGCCCAACCCTGGCCTCACCACCAGATGTGTTAGCATCATCTTCTTCTTCGCCACCTGAGTGATACGTTCCTCTACTGAAGCCCGTGTCACAAAACGGTAAATCATCACTTTCTTGTTCTGTCCAATCCTGTGTGCACGGCTGAAAGCCTGAGGGGAAGATGGTGTGTTCAGAACAACCCCAAAACCAAATACTATACTGCTTTACCCATCTGACCTTGTTTACATAGCCCTGATCTTCCTGGGATCTTTCACTCTCCCCTTCCATTTCCTACAGGTTACCCCTTGGGAGCAGCCTTCACTGCCAAATCATTTCCAGCCACCCCCTCTCCACTTAGTGCTTTCTTTCTCCACAGTGGAGTCTCCCCCTCCCCTGCCTGACCACATATATGCTTCCTTCTCTCCCCTCCCTCCACTCTCTCTTTCGACCCCCTCATTTCTAAGAGTCACCTATTACCATTAGTGACTCTAGTGCAATCCTACTGCCTTACCTGGATGTCATTGTGTGGATTCCAGTCGGAATCATAGATGATCACCGTGTCTGCTGTAGCCAGGTTGATACCGAGCCCTCCAGCTCGAGTGGAAAGCAGGAAGCAGAACTGCTGAGCACCAGGAGCTTCAGGAGGAGAGCGAAGGGGATGGGGAAGAGCATGCGCATTAGATTCAACTCCACAGACTCATCACATCCAGCCCCTCATGCAGGGAGGCAGTGTCAACCCAGAGGCCTAGGAATGGCATAGCAGGATGTACTGCAGATCAGCACTAAGGATTAGCAGCAGATGTGGGGCCCCAAGCATCTGTGAGGTGAGGGAGGGTTCTCGTTTTCTGTGGGGTGTATAGGGTTCCATACCATTGAAGCGATCAATGGCCTCCTGGCGCATGTTCCCTGTGATCCCACCATCAATCCGCTCATATTTGTACCCTTCATGTTCCAGAAAATCCTCCAAGAGATCCAACATTTTAGTCATCTGGGAACAAGGAGATAAAGCTGAGTAGGAAGATACCAAACTGGATTGCCGCCTCTCTCACACACAGGGTCCCCAGCCTCTGGAAGGCACTGCCCCATTACCTGTGAGAAGATGAGCACCCTGTGGCCTCCTTCCTTGAGGTTCTTCAACATCTTCTGGAGCAGCAGCAATTTCCCAGATGCTCGGATCAGGGCACTACCATCATACATCCCATTTGGCATCTTTGGAGCTTCCTGGGGGTGGAATTGAAGAGGGGGCACGTTTTCCCGTAGATCTCGGACTCACACGCCATGGTGGTGCTCAGCACCATCATCTTTTGTGCACTGGTATCTTGCCGTTTGACTCCTACACTCCCATTCCATTTTTCTCTCTTCCCACCCCTTTCCCTCATTGCATCTTCCCCTCCCTACCTCTCGTGGCCCCTGCAGGGAGACTCCCTCTGCTTGCCACTTGGCAGGGGCTGCAGAGGGAAATGAAGGAAGGGCCTACAAACATTTCAAGCCCAAATTAAGGGGAAGGATAGCTGCTCCAGGTGCAAGGAAGTTCAGGCTCACCCCCAAGTGAATGGTAAGGGGCCTTGCTCAGAGGAGGATTGAGGGGCTAGAACATACCATAGCAGCAACAGGAAAGAGGTAGGGGTGATTACAACATTTCTTCAGATCCATGACCACATTGAGCAGGGAGACTTGGTTGCCACCACCTCGTGCATTCAGTGCCTCAAAGTTCCTTGTCAAAATGTATTTATAGTATTTCCTGTGAAGAGAGAATCTGAGTCACTAAGCCCCCATCATAAAAAGGGCAGATAAACCCGCCCCCCCCACCAGCTAGCATCAGTCCAGCTCCTGGCACTACCTGGGCAATTCTTCCCTGCTAGCGCTACCTATACTCTGCCAATGGTCAGTCATTATCTCTCCATCTCCTACATGAGTGTGTAAGATTATTTCTCCCTGGCAGCAGCAGCAAGAATTCTTGATCCCACCCAGCATGTCCAAAGCATATGGACCTAGAGAAGGCATAAGTTGGTCTCAAGTAGCTCCTCCACCCTCCCATGCTCACTTCTGCATGGGGCTCAGCTCCACCCGGACGATGAGTTCTGTCTTGGAGGGCATGTTCTTGAAAACATCAGCCTTGAGGCGCCTCAGCATGTGTGGGCCCAGCATATCATGCAGCTTCTTGATCTGATCCTCCTTGGCAATGTCTGCAAATTCTTCCAGGAAGCCTTCCAAGTTACTGCAGGAGAAACAAGCACTCAGGGCAGAAGATGCAGGTCCATGGGGAGACAAATAGGGTGGGGGAAGGAAACAAGGAAGCAGACTCAGTCTGGGCCTGCATTACAAGACATACTGGAATCTCTCAGGTGTCAGGAAGTTGAGCAGGTGGAACAGTTCTTCTAGGTTGTTTTGCAGAGGGGTTCCTGTGAGCAGTAGCTTGTGCTGGAGGGAATATCCATTCAACACCCGGAAAAACTGGGGAAGAAAAGAAAGGAAGGGAGTCAATGGACTCATCCAGGTAGTCTGCTGGTCCCCCTTCCCAACACAAGATACTGTGCCATGGAGGAAAATTCCTTCCAGAATCAACCCTTCAAGCCAGGGCTCATCTTAGATTACAGGGACAGTTTGTGCAAGAGTCCTACGTACTGGACCTCCTGGCTAGTGTCAGAGGCTGATCTCATTCACACATTGCCTAATACTCAGTCCTCAGACCCGCCTGGGTGAGACCCTGCTGCAGCAAGTTCCCACAAATCAGATGCTGCACATTTCCTTTATGTGTCTTGAACTGCAGACCCTTCCAGCCAACCAGCCTTCTCCAGACTGACATATCCACTCTACCTCCTCCTGAACTGGAGTCCTACCATCCTTCAGCCTCCCTCCCTTTCAAAGAGTTTAAGAGACCTGGCCAAGTAGATCTATTACTGGCAATTTTTAATTAATTGTGAATACTAGGGAAGTTCCAGAGAACTGGGGGGGGAAAACATTAAGGTTGTGCTAGTATGTATAAGCAGTAAAAATGGGTTGACCCAGCTAACAGACTGGTTATCCCAACAATCAGTCCCAGGCAAAAACATGGGAATGCTGATATGGTACTCCAAATTAAACAAGTATTTATGCCAGTCAACATGGTTCTATGAAAAATAATGTCAGACAGACTTGATACTTTGAGATTAAGTTTAGTTGACAAAGGTAACTGTTCACACAGTATACTTTCACTTAGTACTACATAGCACTGATTAAAAAGTTAGAAGTATAACAAGTCAATGTAGCCCATCTGAAATGGATCAGAAACAGTCTAAAACAGATCTCTAAATGTAGTTAGTAGGGTGTCATTCTAATGGGGATTTCTTTTGAATCCCACAGGGATCTGTTGTTGGTTTACAATTATTTAATAGCTTTATTGTCTGGGAGAAAATATGAAATTGCTGATTAAGTTTGTAGATGACAGTTTGGTGGGGTTGTAAATCATGGGAACATCATTCATACAGAACAACCTGGCTTGCTTGGTAAACTGGGCACAAACATGCATTTTAAAATACCCAAAGGGAAGGTCATACATGTAGGAATAAAGAACAGTCCCCCATCCTATAAGTATAACCAATAAAGATTTGGAGGTCATGGTGAATAATAAACCAGCTTCCCAGTGAAATGCAGTGACTAAGAGGACGAACATGATCCTTTGTACGAACAGGAATATTTAACAGATATGGGCAAGCTAGTAATACTTCTATATGCAACATTGATGAAAATGTCATTGAAGTAGTGTCCAACATCAGTGTTCACACTTCAAAAGAGATGTTGAAAAATTGGAAAGCATTCAGAAGACACCTACAAGGGTTGAAAAACCCAGCCTTACAAGGAAAGCCTTTGAAGCTAAATCTATTTAGCTTAGCTGAGAGGTAAAGAGGTGACTTGATCATGATCTAGAAGAACCTACATAAAAGGAGAAGATTTCCAATAGGAGAGGGCTTTTTTTTTTTTTATATTAAAGAGTCAAAGACGTAAGATCCAATGGCTATAAGTCAAAGCTAGTTAATTCATACTGGAAATAAGGCACAAGTTTTTGAACAATGAGCCCGTGAGAACATCTTGCAAGGTATGTGTTAGATCGGGGTGGGCAAACTTTTTGGCCCGAGGGCCACGTCGGGGAATAGAAATTGTATGGCAGGCCATAAATGCTTACAAAATTGGGGTTGGGGTGCAGGCTCTGGGGTGCGGCTGGGGATGAGGAGTTTGGGGTGTAGGAGGGTGCTCTGGGCTGGGATTGAGGTGTTTGGAGCGCAGGAGGGGGACTCAGGGCTGGGGCAAGGGGAGAGGCTCAGGGAGTGCAGGCTCTGAGCAGCACTTCCCTCAAGCAGCTCCCGGAAGCAGCAGCATGTCCCTTCTCTGGCTCCTAGGCGGAGGCATGGCCAGGCAGCTCTGCATGCTGCCCCATCCATTGGAGCGCATAGGAGCCACAGTGGGACCATGTTGCGGCTTCCGGGAGCCGCGTGGTGCCACTCCCAACCCTACGCCCAGGCCGGAGTAGGGCTAAGCCACATTGTGCAGCCCCTGACCCAGCACCCCGGCCAGAGCGGGGCCGAGCCGCACGGTGTGGCTCGAGGGCTGTAGTTTGGCCATCCCTGTGTTAGATTCTTTTATCACATGAAGTCCTTAAATCAAGATTGGATGTCTAAGGGCTGGTCTACGAATAGCGTAGCTGAAGTCAAAATATCTTGGATCAAATTACCTGGGGTCCACGCGGCTCCCCCGTTGACTGCGCTACCGCCGCTCACTCTGGTGGAGTTCCGGAGTCTACGGTGAGCGCGTTCGGGGATAGATATATCACGTCTTAACGAGACGAGATATATCGATCCCGGATAAATCGATTGCTACCCGCCAATACAGCAGGTAGTGAAGAGGTACCCTAAGACATTACGCAGCTCATCTGAGAACATGGGCTTGATCAGGAATTACTGGGTGACATTCTCTGGCTTGTATTATGCAGGAGATTAGGCTAAAACAATGGTCTGCCCTTAAAAAAAAAAAAAGCCTATAATTCCACCCCCTTCAACCTCCTGCCATCACTCCAGAACTCCTTTTGTACCTTAGATTGATTGTTCTTGAGCCGGTGAGCTTCATCCACAATAAGACAGGCCCAGTCAATGGAACCCAGAATGGCCATATCAATTGTGATCAGTTCATAGGAGGTGAGCAGCACATGGAACTTCACAGATGCTTCCTTCTGCAAGGAAAAATGAGAGAGTTTAGCCATAGGGGAACAGGGAAGTATAGGTACAGCCCCAGGCCAAAGCAGCAAGAGGAGGACCTGCCTCTGCATCAGGCTGCCCTGACCATTCATTATCATTCAAGGCTTCAAGAGTCAAGGTGTTAATATCAGGCACTGAGGTAGTTCCAACTTGGACAAATCCATTTTACCTCCTTAGCAGCCACGGTCAGTTAGATACAGGATTCTCCTCCACAAGTTAATGTTTAAGGAGGCCAGGCCTCATTCCAGAAGAGTCTACTGTTTAGAAATGGGTGAAGAGAGGGAAGGAGAATGCTAGGGAAATGGACAATTACTAAAGAAGAACTTGGAGGGGCGGGGTGAGAATGATATGGCCAGAGAACTAAATCCATTCCATACAACTCTGATTAGTTGAAATTGTTTCAATGCTGCCTGGAGCTTCATGGAGGAGAAGTAGTTGTCAACATGGTTCTCATTTTCACTGCCACTCACAGTGAAAGCAGAGGAATCCAAGCTTCCCTATACTGCTGTGGAAGCTTTGAGCAGCAACATCACCCCTACCAAGCTGCCTGTCTGTAGGCTTGGCAAGCAAGCAGTCAGTTTAAAGGCTCTTTTCAATTAGAATGTTCAAGAGGTTATTTACTGGGAAAGCTGGAATGCTGCAGAAACTAACAGCTGTGGTAAGGAAGGTTCTTTATCAGGGAAAGGGGGCAAGGGGGGGGGGGGGAAGAGGAGAGGGGGAATTTTCAGTCAGGTTGCACGAATGTCAGAGGAACTGGCCCTGTCAATGGCTCTACATGGAGTCAGAGCTTCAGTCTCTGAGTTTACTATTTCGCTCTTATCTAGTGCTATAGATCTCAAATTCCTTTACAAAGTAAGGTCAGTGTCATCCACCTCACAGATGGGGAAATGGAGGCAGAGAGAAGGGACTTGCTTAAGGTCACACAGTGAGTCAATGACAGATCCAGGAAGCCCTAGTCACAACCTCCCTTATTTACTACTGAACTTGGAGTGGAAATGTCTACAACACGAGCAGCACCTGTCCTACCAGGAATCTGATGGAGAACTTATTTCACAGAGGATTGCCCACCAGCCCTCAATTAGCAACCACTTTCACAGCCCAGATCAGAACCGGGTTTCTAGAGTCCTCATATTCCTGAATTCTCAACTCTCAGAAATGAGCCAGCATGCTGTAACTGGGGTTTAACTGGAATCAATTTCAGGCTCTTTACCTTCATCCTGGATGCCTTCTTGCCCCCACGTATGGCATTGTCCTCAAAGGAGAACTCATTCTCCCGGATGATGGCCCGGCTGTCCTTGTCCCCAACGTAGGTCACCACATACATGTCTGGAGCCCACATCTCAAACTCCCGCTCCCAGTTGATAATTGTGGAGAGTGGGGCACTCACCAGAAAGGGTCCCTTTGAGTGGCCCTGGGGACAGAGTCATCAGGAGTGTTACAGAACTGCATCCCACCAGGGCAAGAGAGCATTCCCACAGATATGTGCATATCCTCAGCCACTTTTGATCCTCACCTCTTTGTACAGAGAGTACAGGAACACAGCTGTCTGCACTGTCTTGCCCAGCCCCATTTCATCAGCCAAGATTGTGTCTGTGCCCTGGGCCCAGGAGAAGCGCAACCAGTTCAGCCCCTCCAGCTGATAGGGGTGCAATGTCCCTCCTGTTACATCAAGGTACTCTGGCTGCCGGTCATACTTCACCGTTGGCTATAGTAGAAGGAGAAAAATGTTGAGTCCCTTTGCACCAATCAGACAAAAATCAGCCACCAAGACTTCTGTTTCCTATGCACTGGGCTCCAGCTTATGCCTCCCTAGTTCAGGCACAGTTGAGACAGTGGCAGGACAAGCCCCCATGCCATGTGTCTCAACTGGCCCTGAATGGCATCCCATCTGAAGAGCTCAACTTTGGAAACCAAACCCTCCCTATGACAAGTCAGCCAGTGCCCCTCCCCAAATGGCAAGGTAAAACTAAGTTTGAAGGTTCTGTATCCTCTTCCCTTCCTCTTTAACCCAATAAGGGGGCTCTCTGGAGACCGTATCCTTCTGCCTTCAGCTTAGTAATTTACTGATGTGTAAGAGTCAGATGCACCAGCTGGCATCACTAGTGGGAGTGAAAGAAACATGCTTCACACTCTTCCCCTGTAGATGCAGGTATCCCACACATCCCAGAACCCACTCGCCTCCCTAACAGGGAGCAGTAACTTACATCCACCGTGGGTGTGTCTGGGGGTCTTTCCAGCTTCCGCATCTTCACCTTCTTTATCTTCTTGCCAGGCCGACCCTCTTCACCTCTCATCAGCTCCCTGTATAAAGATATTCTTTGGGTGTGGGTGGGGCTATGTGAGTTGAATGGAATTTGCAGGAGACACCAAATGAGGAGGGGCTGCAAATAGCAAGGAGGATAATCATCCAAAGTGGCCAAGAGACGAGCCAACCCTGAAACACACTGCAAGGCAGGCACAGGGCCACTGCTTTAAGGAAAAGGAGTCAGTAGGGGCAGAAGGATTCCTTGATCCCCTTCATCCTACCAATCCTGCAGTTCAGGAAGATCCCCCACCCCACCTCCTTACCTGTGATTCCAGTAGGCCTGTTTGTAGAGGTCATAGTCCTGCACCTCCACATCCTCACTCTCCCAGGAGGCCTGGTCATAGGGCAGGTCCCTCCATTTAATCAGATAGTGGACATTCCCCTTCTTATCCACACTGCAGAGAGAGAACAATAAATCTCAAGCGTGGGAACCAGCCTTCACCCAGCCCACCCCTTGCACATGGGGGAAGGAAGGAAGGTAGGAAACAGAAGGGGTAAGGGTAAGAGAGCAGCTATGTCCATAATCCCCAGCATAATTGAAATCAAATCTCCAATCCCACCCTTTCCTACAAAAAAGGATCCAGTTGATCCCATCATAAAAGGAACCCTGCCTTTATCTATAGTGGATGATCCACCTTCTTTCTGCCAAGCGTGACCAATATTTGTGGTTAGGGTCTCAATGGATCTTATCACAATAGGTCCTCCCCTCCCGTGATGGAGAATTCAGTGGATCCTATTCCGTCCCCTTAGTCATGCTTGACACTCTTGAGAAAGCCCCCCCACTATCTCTGTAGGCTGGAATCCACTGGATCTTGCTGTGACAAATCCTTGCTCCCTCCCTCACCTGTGGTTGAGGATCCGGTGGATCATCATCCACTCAGGCTTGATCCCATAGCGATAGAAGCGCTCCTCCATCTCAGCAAACTTGGGGTCCTTGTTCTTTCGCTTGCGGCTCTTCTCCTCCTCACCACCAAAGTCCCCTGAGGGTGGCTCATCCATATCATTCTTGCGTTGGTAATTTCGGAACATCACTTGGCAGTGCAGCTCCAGCTGGAGCCAGAACAGACATATATGGTTAGAGTGGCATCACACATCCCTCCCACCTCACAAAGGTAGTGGTCCACTCCCTAGGCAAGCCAAGAGCCCACTAACCTGCAGCTCAGACACCCATGAACAGTGCCAATAGGACATGCCCTGCCATTTGACGAAGAACTGCCGCTCAGGCCGGCCCTCCAGGGGTTTGGGGGAGGGAGTGTTAGGGTCTGCATCAGCTGGTCGGGGCACTGGTGTGGGTAGTGGGGGCTGGCCCCACTTCCAGATCAAGATCTTCTGCACCTTCCCCTTCAGAGATGGGCACTGGAGAAGTGAGACAGAGGTGGTTATGCCAGAATTTAATACAAACAACCCCAACTTCCCCCCAGCATTTTTCTGAACTTTTGCCAATTTGTCATTTTTCCAGGACAATGGGTAGTGATCAATGGCTCCATGTCTAGTTGGCAGCCGGTATCAAGCAGTGTGCCCCAAGGGTCAGTCCTGGGGCTTCCCCCCCCCCATATCTTCATTAATGATCTGGAGGATGGCATGGACTGCACCCTCAGCAAGTGTGCAGATGACACGAAACTGGGAGGAGTGGTAGATACGCTGGAGGGTAGAGACAAGATACAGAGGGACCTAGACAAACTAGAGGATTGGGCCAAAAGAAACCTGATGAGGTTCAACAAGGACAAGCGCAGAGTCCTGCGCTTAGGACAGAAGAATCCCATGCACTGCTACAGACTAGGGACTGAATGGCTAGGCAGCAGTGCTGCAGAAAAGGACTTAGGGGTTACAGTGGACAAGAAGCTGGATGAGTTGAGAGTGTGCCCTTGTTGCCAAGGCAGCTAACAGCATTTTGGGCTGTATAAGTAGAGGCACTGCCAGCAGATCAAGGGACGTGATCTTTCCCCTCTATTTGACATTGGTGAGGCCTCATCTGGAGTACTGTGTCCAGTTTTGGGCCCACACTACAAGAAGGGTGTGGAAAAATTGGTAAGTCCAGCAGAGGGCATCAAAAAGGATTAGGGGGCTGGAACACATGACTTATGAGGAGAGACTGAGGGAACTGGGATTGTTTTAGTCTGCAGAAGAGAAGAATGAGGGGGGATTTGATAGCTGCTTTCAACTACCTGAAAGGGGGTTCCAAAGAGGATGGATTTAGACTGTTTTCAGTGGTACCAGATGACAGAACAAGGAGTAATGGTCTCAAGTTGCAGTGGGGGTGGTTTAGGTTGGATATTTGGAAAAAGTTTTTCCTCTCGGAGGGTGGTGAAGCACTGGAATGGGTTACCTAGGAAGGTGGTGGAATCTCCTTCTTTAAAGGTTTTTAAGGCCCGGCTTGACAAAGCCCTGGCTGGGATGATTTAGTTGGGAATTGGTCCTGCTTTGAGCAGGGGGTTGGACTAGATGACCTCCTGAGGTCCCTTCCAACCCTGAGATTCTATGATTCTAGGACAGAGGAGCCCTTAGCAGAGTGCAATGTTCCTGGGGCAGGCGGGGGGACAGGTCCGGCCCTCCTGCTGATTCTTGTGGGAGATGTCTTCGAGCCATACAAATCCATATAGATTCTATATGGAAAACAAACTACTGGACTGGATCATCCCAGGGTCCACTTAGTCCAGTATCCTGCCAGATGGCTAGAGGACAATTATGGAAAAACCGACACAAAGGAAGTTTCTTCCTAACCGGTCAGAGGTTGGAATATGCACTGAAGCAGGAGAACTTTTATATTTCTCACTGTGGATGTTCTCAATAGCCACATATACATTTAACACCCTTTTAAATTATTTTCTTAGTGATATCTTGTGGCAGTCTATCCCAGCTCTGTTCTGGAATGTGAGGCCTCTGCATATGCCACCAAATCTGCAGCCCACATAGATAATTCACACCCCACTGCAGGGTGCTGGAACAATTTGTATAGTGGGGGTGCTGAGAGCCATTGAACCAAACTATAAAGCCTGTATATAATGGAAACCATTTCAAGCCAGGGGGTGCTGCAGCACCCCCAGTTCCAGCACCTATGCCCTACTGATAATGAACTTAGCTAAATGAACAATTTTTGTCAGCTCTAATACTTTAGGATTGAATAGTTTAAACCATAGCCTTTGTTCTCAGACATGTTCAGGGGTCCAGGAAAGTTGGAGCCTCAGGTCCCTGGAGCCATGTCCATGGAACCATTTTGCACATGGTAGCATAAGTCTGCACAACACTGGGACCCATGACCACAGAGCCCCTTTCTGAAGTCTAAATAAGGTAACCAAGCTATGAGGCACTGTAAGGCTGGAGGAGAAAGGCCCCAAACAAATAAAGACAGAAAGAAATGGGCAAGCTAGAAGAGCAGTTACATCCCTGAGGGAACTACACATCCCTGAGACAGAGAGGGATACCACTCCCTATGGAGCTGGGTCAAATGGGGGTAGCAGAGACTCACAGTGCAGCGAGGGCATAGCCATTCCCCATTAGGAATCTCTGGCAGTGGGGGATTTAGACAGTGAATGTGGTAGGAAGAGGGACAGGCATCACAGCAGAGCAGTTCCCCTCCATCCTTGCAGACCCGGCAGAACTCCATGTGGTGATCATCCTCCTCTTCAGGGTCTCCCACAACATCCTCCAGGATCTCCTCGCCTTCAGAGTTATCCTCCTTTGCCTCCCACTGGATCCCCTCCTTCTCCTACAGGAGAGAAGAAAACTATTAGCCCAGGGTATACAAAACCCCCATCTTCCTGATGCCCCCAGCCTCCCACCATCTTTTCAACTTAGCCTTCTGCAGAAACAGGGAGTACAGAACCCCCTTCCTCCATGGTTCTTCCCTTGGGTGTATAAAATCTTGTACTCACACAGTGTGGGCAGCTCCATTTGCCCTCTGGGGCTTTCTCCATGTCTGGGTCCAGGCAGACCATGTGGTAGGCACGGGGACAGGTGTCACACAGGATGATTTCTCCTCCCTGCTGACACACCTCACAGTAGTCCTGGTGATCTGTCTCATAGCCATCCACAGGAACTGTGGAGTCGTCCTCACCTGGAGAGGGTGGTGGTGACAGTTACACATCATTGGAAGCCATTGGCACTGGTAGAATTCCTTCCCGCAGCAGTGGGGATACCCCGCCACACCAAAAGGCTACATAGGAATAGAGACATTGCTCCAGATCCAGACAAAAAAAAGGCAGGGGCAGGCAGCTCTTGCTCCACAACAGTCAAGGTGAGTGGCAACAGAAACCAAGGACAGGGCAGAAAAGCAGCTGTTGCCAACTGCAATAATTGTATGAGTCCCTTCATGTCTTATTCTACCTATGGGACCCAAGGCAGGATTGCTTCTCAGTCCCTTCCTCAGGAATTCAACTCTTCAGTGCTAACTGTGGGTGAGACTCACAAGTTCCCTTCCCTTTCAGCAGTCTTACCCCATTCCAATAGTTCTTCCACCCTGAGCTCTCTCTAAACTAAACCCCTAGACAGGAGAATTGAGTCCTTAGACACTAACAGCAGACAATTCTCACATCTCCCCCCTGATCCCCTTAGTTGTGCTTCATCCGAAGCTGAGCACTGTACTTGGATACCTTTCTTTTTCCTTTTTCCAGCCTTGAGTTTCTTGCGGCTGCGGCTGCTGCGGCTAGTGGATCCATCTGAAACAGAGTAGCTATTGATGCTAGCATCATCAAAGTCTGATTCCACATCCAGATCCTCATCTTCACTCTAGGGAATGCAGGAAGAAAGTATGGTGAGTCAAGCAGCTATGGTTTACCAGCCTCCTGCATCCTTGGACCATCCTCATGCATTGCATGTTGGGAAGCGTGGCACTGGTCAACTGCAAGTTCCTGGTATCATCAGTTTATCAGTATCCCCAATGGGGAGAAAAGGGAAGAACAGTCAACTCACTGATGATCTCTTACGCTTGGAGCTAAATCCTCCCAGTTTGATTTTCAGAGGAGCCACCTTCTTGGTTTTGGGTTTCTTGATGTCAGGAACACGAGGACTGGCCTTGGGCTTCCGCCGGGCATTAGGCCCTATGAGTAAGGGAGATTGTGAGATAGAGGATCACCATTCTCTAGCTACCACATTCCACCTCTCATCCTGGTTTTTCATCTCACCTTTGCCCTCCTTGGTCTTGGCCTTACGTAGTGGCACATCAGCAGGGGGCTGGGGAAGGACAGCATCCACGTTGGCCACCATGCTCTCTACCACAGCCACAGCCGCAGCCGCTGCAGCTGCCACAGAGGCCCCTGAACTGCCTTTGAAGGGGTTGTTAGTGCTGAACTCCCGCCACTTGGCCCCCAGCACCATCATCATCTTTGAGACAGCTATCTTAGGATTCTTGGCAGCTATGAGTGGCCTGTGTGGGGGCAAAGAGGGAGTGTTACTGAACGGACATGGATACTGGATCCCCCCCATCCCAAGAACTACAATCCAGCTTAACCCCAGGGTTACTAGCTGCTGCCATCCTCCTGAGGAGGGAAATATTTCTGGCTCTGGGAGAGGAATGATGTCTACATTAGAGCAGAAGGGGGCCTGAAGATATGGACTTGTGTCCCAGCTTTACAACCAACAGCAAAACCATGGGACCAATCACTTTACTGTTGTCTCCATTCCCCTTGCCCTGGGGGTAACTGTCACCAAATGACAGGTTTCAGAGTAGCAGCCGTGTTAGTCTGTATCCGCAAAAAGAAGAACAGGAGTACTTGTGGCACCTTAGAGACTAACAAATTTATTAGAGCATAAGCTTTCATGGATTACAGCCCACTTCTTCGGATGCATATAGAATGGAACATATATTGAGGAGATATATATACACACATACAGAGAGCATAAACAGGTGGGAGTTGTCTTACCAGTCTCTACGCAAAAGAATTAATGGACACAAATCTGACATCAGGAATCAAAATACTCAAAAACCAGTGGGAGAACACTTTAACCTGTCTGGTCATTCAGTGACAGACCTGCGGGTGGCTATATTACAACAGAAAAACTTCAAAAACAGACTCCAACGAGAAACTGCTGAGCTAGAATTGATATGCAAACTAGACACAATCAACTCCGGTTTGAATAAGGACTGGGAATGGCTGAGCCATTACAAACATTGAATCTATCTCCCCTTGTAAGTATTCTCACACTTCTTAACTGTCTGTACTGGGCTAGCTTGATTATCACTTCAATAGTTTTTTTTCCTCTTAATTAATTGGCCTCTCAGAGTTGGTAAGACAACTCCCACCTGTTTATGCTCTCTGTATGTGTGTATATATATCTCCTCAATATATGTTCCATTCTATATGCATCCGAAGAAGTGGGCTGTAGTCCACGAAAGCTTATGCTCTAATAAATTTGTTAGTCTCTAAGGTGCCACAAGTACTCCTGTTCTTCTTGTCACCAAATGGTGGCCATTTAGTGTCTAAAATGCTTTGAGGTCCAGGGAACAAGGATATTTTGTCCTGTTTCCCTTCTGCTCCAGAGGCCCAAAACTTACCTGACAAACTGGCTGAAAGCCTTGTAGTTGGTGAGAGTGCGGTAATCCTCCTCTGTGAAGATATGATCAATGTCCTCCATACCCCAGTCTTCCAGGAGCTGAGCAGACGATTTGGGTTCCTATGCAAAGGGTCCCAGAGTGACCAGACACAATGAAAAGGGGTTTAGCCTCTATATACTGCAGGCGAGCCCATCAGTCTGGAGGGCGGGGCGGGGCGGGGCGGGGGAGAGGAGAAGGGAAATGACAACTCTGGGTCAGGGGATTCCCCCTCAAGGTCTAGGGGTGAGGGGAAAGTAATTTGGGAATATGGCCCATATGGGCCAAGTCTAGAGGACAGAGGGAAGAACAAGCAGGACAGCACCCATGTGCCATTGTAAGGGAGCAATGTGATGGTCTCTCCAGGTCAGATCTAGGAGACAGAGTGGGGCAATGGGGCAACCTCTCACCTTTGAGTCATCATCTTCCTCTTCTTCCTCCTCCTCCTCCTTGCGCTTGGCTTTGTTTTTCTTTTCTTTCTTGGGCCCTAATTTCTTCTTCTTCTTCCTCCCAGGGGTGTAGTCACTGCCCTCACTGTCTGAGTGCAGCGCCTCCTCTTCCTCCTCCACAAACTCATTCCCCTCACCAGAGCTGTCCCCTAGCTGGAGGAAAGGGGGAAGAGAGAAGATCAGGCAGCTGTGAGAAGAGACCTGAGAGAAGTACTCGCAACACCTTCCCCCACACTCCAGGGGGCTCAAACTAGGGGTCGCTGCACAGCCTGAGGCAGTAACAGGAATGACTGCCTATGTGTCCAGTCTTCAGAGCCTGTTCCATGGCAGAATATCCCCTCACACTCAGCCCTCCATTCCTCACCTCCTTTTTCTGGCGCTTGCTAAGTTTGGGCACTTTTGGTTCCTTCAGCTTCTTGGGCTTCTTTTTCTTCTTGATTTTGGGAGTTTCAGCCTCTGATAGCAGCTCTTCCTCTGGCTCTTCTTCAGGCTCTGGAGGGGGATGCGTAGGTAGGGGAGAGCAGAATTAGGAAGTACTGATATATACCAAAGCACCACCATCATGCCCTCTGGGCCATGCTACACAATCCAGGAGTGCTGCATCACAGCATACCCCAACTCCCCACACAACTCAACTGCTTCAACTCCTTGGTACACACATTCAAACCCACACATTCATCTTAGCCCTGTCTAACAGTGTCCAGTAACAGACTGATCATACCATACTGAAGAGGGCAAAATCAAAAGCCCTTAGACGCCCATACCTCCCACATCACTATCTACCCTAGTTAGCCCACTGCTCCTTCTCCAAGCAAAGCCACACATGTTATTTAACAGGTTAGGAATTTCCTTAGCCCAGCAAGCATAGCAAAAATGGAGTTAGGAATTACTGGCCACATGCAGAGGAATCAGCAGTCAGAGATGTGAGCAGTCCTAATTGGTAAGGGAGGAAAAGAGCAAGACAAGAAGCCCCCAGCTGGTCTTTGGAATAGGCAGCGTGAGAGTGTAGCAGAAAGCTCAAGAGAACCAGCTGATCAGGGATGAGGGCATGGGCTCTATCCCAGGGTCCCCAGAAGAAACCTCTACAGCACAGGGGCCCTACGGTGGCAAGCAAGGAACAAAACAGTCAGTTGCAACTTGCTCTTCCCCTCCCACCTGGGCAGCTTCTGTTCAGGGCAACTCACTCACCAGATCCCTGCCTCAGCAGCCAGCCCACAAGCATAGCTTTCCAGCACCACAGTCAGCACGCTCAGTCCCTCACTGTTGTAATGCATGCCAACTCTCCCCCACCCACAAAAACACACTCCCATCTGTGTTCTCTCCCCCTCCTTCCCACACAAAGCCCAGAGAGGAATGGACAGCCAGACAGCCCTTTCCTTTGTGACTGGATCCACAGCAGCCCAACCATTCACCCTCTCTCCCGTCCCCAACCACCCCACCCATTACAGAGTGAGAGTTACTCATTCTCCCTCCAGGGGAAAATGGCCTCCTGACCACAGAAGCGAGGCAGGATGGGAGAAGCCACAGCTCAAAGCAGATGCAGCCACCAGAGAACAAGGGGCACAGGGGAATGTGCTCGGGATGAGGTCCATATTCACAATGGACACAAATATATCCCCTTCCAGCAATATTTGCCTGTATCTTATCTACCAGGACAGGTACCAAATCCTTCCCTTCCAACCAGTTCTGATTTTAGGGCTCTGTCAGCCCGCCCCCCCCCGCCTCGATTTCACCCAGTACATTTCCTGAAGCTCTTAAATTCCCAGTGACTTAAGTCAGTGGCTCTCAACCTTTCCCGACTACTGTACCCCTTTCAGGGGTATGATCTGTTTTATGTACCCCCAAGTTTCACCTCACTTAAAAACTACATACTTACAAAATCAGACATGAAAATACAAAAATGTCATAGCACACTAGTACTGAAAAATTGCTGACTTTCTCATTTTACCATATACATATAAAATAAATCAGCTGGAATATAAATATTGTACTTACATTTCAGTGTCTAGTATATAGAGCAGCACAAACAAGTCTTTGTATGAAATTTTAGTTCGTAACTGATTTTGCTTGTGCTTTTTATGTAGCCGGCTGTAAAACTAGGCAAATATCTAGGTGAGCTGCCATACCCCATGGAAGACCTCTGTCTACCCTAAGGGTACGCATACCCCTGGTTGAGAACCAACTAACTTAAGTGACTGGGGCAGGGAGTCTAAGTGGGGGGGGATGATTCTAGAGCTCCTTTCTAGAAGTCCTATTTTACAGAGTGGCAAAATGAGTTGTACATCCATACAAGTCAGCAATAGAACTGGGAATAGAACTTGAGAGTTGACTCTCAATCTCCAAAGCTCTAACTTCATTCCCATTCTCCACACAGAGACTGCAGTTATAGTGAAAATCAGGTATGAGGCCTGAAGAGGAAAATATTAAGGGAACGATTCTCAACATTTTTCTTTCTGAGGCCTCCCCAACATGCTATAAAAACCTCCATGGCCCACCCATGCCACAACCACCATTTTTCTGCATATAGAAGTCCGGACCAGCATTAGGGGTAATAAGCAGGGCAATTGCCAGGAGCCCCATGCCACAAGGGGCCCCGCAAAGTTAATTTGATCAGGCTTCAGCTTCAGCCCAGGGGGCAGGACTCAGGGCCCTAGGACTTCTGCCCCACACAGCGAGGCTTCAACTTTCTGCCCTGGGCAAGTCTTAATACCAGCCTTGCTTGGCAGACCCTCTGAAACCTGCTCACAGCCCCCTGGGGCCCCGGACTCCTGGTTGAGAACTGCTGTACTAAGAGAACTGCACAGGTAATAAAGCTACTGACACAAAACACAAGAACAGGGCTAAGGTGAACAGCGTAGAATGATCCATGGGAAGCTTGGAGAGTAGGGTGTGGTGAAGACAGAAAGTGGGTCATGCAATAGCCCAAGGCAGTCAGCTCTGGACTGTCAGCAGGTCTGAGCTCCCAGATGGATGAGAGGAAGCCAGACACCTTGCCCTCTCACATACTGTTCCTGCTCCCAGCCATGGTACATATACCTTGCAGGCACTCAGATGCCCCATTAAAACCAGACTCCCTGCCCCAAGGACCTCCAACAGCCTGCACTAGTTTGGAATAAATCCAGTTCTACCTCACTATAGTGTGTGGACCACAGCTTTTAAAAAGGACACAATAAAGAGACCCAAATATTCTAATCACCTGGGCTCCTAACGAAACAAAACTTCTCCCTGCACATTGTATTTTACATGCAGCACCCATTCAATAGAACAGCCCCACTACCACTCCCTTTTACATACTGCTAGTCACAGCCATCCTACAATGCCATCTATACCTGGGTGCTGAGGGATGCTGTTATTCAGCAGGATTTCCATCTCCTCATCATCACTGCCAGCAGAACAAAGTGATGGGGATCCAATGCCCGATGCCATGTCCTCCAAATCGGGGTACTTGGGCTCAGACAGCTTTTGCAGCTTTGTCTCCTTCCTGCCAGTCAGACCAGTATGTTGTTAAAAACACAAAAAAAGTTAACTATGATAATCATCATGAACCCACATTCCCATGCAATAGTCCTGCCCAATGCACATCTGTAGTGAACTTAGAAATGTGCAGCCCCTGACATAAGGGCTGAGTAGGGAAGCATGGAAATGCTGAGACTAGGCACTAGTTTAGGGTCCTGATGAGGGTGGTGTTGTAGCTACTGGGAATTAAACTGTGTCATAAATTCATTTCATGCAAAGGGCCACCAAATGGCGGTCTGATGGTAACAGCGTCCAAACCCTTGCAATATGATGCCAGACTGGTACCAGTGCTGTAGAGTATAGCAAAGTGGAGTTTTGTGACTTTTAGGTAACCGGTCGCAATTTAATTCGAGATCGTTAAAACCTTTGTCAAAGCTACTCTTGACGCTCCCCAAACTTTGGTGGTTTACATCTCTAGGGAGCCAGCCATGTCTGAGCGACAAGCGGGTGCAGCATGGAACAAGTGTTTGGGGAACAGCCAAACTCGCCTTCACAAACAAAGTGTTCGCTGTCTTGAACTGGCGATCAATTCATGAAGTAAATACTCCAACGAAGACAAACCCCTAGCGGTGCGAGAGACCAGCATCGCACCCCCCCCCCCGAACATTTCCCATATTCGAGACGTGCATTTAGGGTCCCCACCAAAAAAAAAGCATTTTTAGTACCCGGAGGATTCACATCCCACCCGCCTCACGGAGCCGGCGGGGCAGGACAATGTACACACGCCCGTTCAAGAAGCCCCACCACGCCCCCGGGAGACTGACAGAGGCCCCCCGATTTCACGCAGAGAAAACAAAGGCACCGCGAGCCCCTGGCATGCACCGCGCGGGCTCCCGGCGAGCCTGCCCCCCCCCCCCCCCCGCGCACACACACGCGGGGGGAGCCCAGCAGCACGCGGCCACCCCTGCCCCTCGTGGGGGGCGGGCGCAGCTGCGGCTCAGGGCGCTCGGCCAGTCCCAGCGGGCGGGGCCATTCCCCGGGGGCAGCAGGGGGGCGAGCCGGGCCGGTCGCTGGTGCGAGGCGGCTCCGAAGCAGGAGGGTCCCAGGCACAGCGGCTGCCCTGTGCCCAGCGGGGACGCACGGCGGCCGGGCCGAGGTCGGCGCCCCCGGGACCCGGGGAAGGGCAGCTCCCGGGGGGCTCGGCGGCGACGACAGGACTGGGGTCGGCGACATGAGGGGGTGCAGCCCCCGCGTCCTGCCCTTTAAAGCAATTTAGGGGTCGTGTCCGGTCTCTGCCCCTCGCCTCACCCAGCTCGCCCCCCGGCTCCTCGGCTCTCGCTGCCACCGCTGAAGGGAAAATGGCCCCGGCTCCGGCACCACCTCTTAAAGGGGAAAAAACCCGGCCAGGCCCCTCCCCACTCCCGCTTCCAGCCCATAATATGTCCCGACACCTCGGCAATGGGTCCGCCCCCGTCACCCTGGCAACCCCCCAACTGAGACATCCCATAATACTTGCCCTCCCTTCAGAACTCCCTACTCACTGGCCGGCCCAGCATCCCATAATAATTACCCCTCCCATCAGGAACATCCCATAATACAATCCTCCCTCTAAGAAACATCCCATAATATTCCCCACACACTCACCCCTCACTCAAACATCCCATAATACTAATCCTTTGCTAAAACATGCCACCTCCCTCCCTCACTATCACCCTCCCTCACTGAGACATCCCATAATTGCATTCTCCCCCACACACTGACATCCACTCTCAGCCCCAAGCATCCCATAATACTCCCTCCTCCCCACCCCATTCCCCCTCCCTCACCCAGACATCCTACAATAATCCCCCTTCCTTGTTAAGATATCCCATAATATCACACACTCACTGCCCAACCTGGCATCCCATAATAAGCACTACTCCCTCTTCAACTCCTCCACTGAGACATTCCATAACAGCCCCCATAATATCCCATAATAGTCATACTCCAGACATATATCCCATAATAATAGTCACCCTTCTCATCCTCCCCTCTCAGACAGGCATCCTATAATAGTTGCCAGGAGCCACTGTCCAGTCAGGCATCCCATAATACTCTCAGCAATTCTTAGCCACAACCCACAATACTTGCACTGACTGCCTGCTCCCCCACTCCAGCCAGGCAGCCCATAATAATCACATTCATGTATTTCCCCCTCTCCACCCAGACAGACCAGAAGGAACAGGGTGCCATCTGAATAGCCCACAATACTGAAACATGGAGACAAGCATCCTGTAGTACTACCTACCAATCACTTGTAAGAAAATCTCATAATAATACTCATGATCCACTCTCACCATTCACCCCACCCCCACATCCCATCTACACAGACCATAATAACCGCTGGGGGCACAGGGCCAGCCACACATCCCATAATACTCTGGCACAGACTGCCAGGATTCTTTGTTCCTCCAGATGATGCAGATTCAACGTATCCCATAATGATCAACACCCCCCCCCAAATACACACTCGGGCGGTTAGCCCATAATATTCACTAGAATCTACCTCTAGGCAGACATCCCATAATAACCATGCT
This sequence comes from Chrysemys picta bellii, assembly GCF_011386835.1. NCBI lineage: Eukaryota > Metazoa > Chordata > Testudines > Emydidae > Chrysemys > Chrysemys picta. The sequence continues at coordinate 144,116,100 of NC_088791.1, read as the reverse complement.
CACCCCCCTTTTAAAAGAGAATCAAGCATTCAATAATACAGTCACACCCCATTAAGGAATGGCATCCTACAATACAGAAGAGCAATCAATATGAACAACTCTGATACTCAAACATCCCTATCAAGGTCAAACATATTATCCACCCCCTCATGCAGATCATAGACATGACCATCCATTAATGCTATACACCTTTATGGTATAAACTTAATAGTATCTATTTCCCCTCCATTATATGCATGGACTTCCCTCAATAGTATTCCCTCCTTCCTTATACACACAGATATTCTATAATTATGTCCTTCCCATTGTGTGTGTATGTATATGTGGACATCCCATAATACTATTCACACCATTATATATACAGACATCCCATATTACAATACTTTCCCTGTTATGCACAAGGGCATGCCATAATAACATCCTTACTATGCCATTACACACATTAGTATAGTATCTAACCCTCCCTTTATACGCATGGACATCCCATAGTATTGTCCTTCCCCTTTGTTGTATACACAGACATCCCATAATACAATCACTAATAATCCCTTACTATAAACATGTAAATCCCATAATAGTATCTATCCCTATTTATGCACACACAGACCATAACACAATCCACCCTTCCATTACAGGTACCCATAAAACTATCCATACCCCAGTTATACACAGACTCCCCATCTTACTATCCATTCTTTTCATTATAGACATGGCCATCTTATAGCACTATACAGCCCTCGTTATGACCACAGGCATCTCATGATACTCATCATCACCTTATACTGACCATGGACGTTTCATAAAAATACAAACACCCCAATTATACATATTCACAATTATAATATGCACATCCAATAATACGTAGTCTCACATTATACAAAGTGACATCCCATAACATATTCCAATCCTCATTGACAACTCATAATACCATCTATCCCAATTTACCATGACATTCCATAACACTATCACTTTATAACACCCTGTTATAAAGACAGACATCCTACACTGTCCAGTCCTCCCAGTAGATACATGGAAATCACATAATACTACCAATTTTCCATTATATATAGACATCCTATAATGCTATCCATCCCCTCTCATTACATACACAAACGTCCCACAACAGTATCCATCCCTTGTTACAAACACAGATATCTCATGATACTACTGAGGCCTCCCTATTACACACTGCCATTCCATAATATGATCTACTCTTTGTTATACACAGTCATCCTATAATACTGTCTACTCCCCCTCCCCCTGTTAAATACAGTCATCCCATAATGCTATCCATTTCTCGCCACTATATGAGAGGACATCCCATAATACTACTCTTTCATTGTACACAGCAGCATCCCATAATACTATCCATCTACAGGACACACACTATCCATACTCCACATTCAATGCATATATTTACATTACTATCCAAACCAGACTGTCCACCCTAAAATACTATTTTACTACTCACCATTACTTTCCACCCACCTGTACACACACTCACAATATATTTCTTCACCTCATTCCTTCTGTTTCCCCTCTGTGGGGCTAATGATACTGTCCTTCCTTTATCTGAGATTTATAGATAATAAATGCTGCATAAGAAGTAAGTGATGTTTATTATTACTACTACAGTACAGACCCGTTTACGCGTGAATCCACTTAACGCCCGGTAGCGCCTTGCCTCCCAGTGCTACCTATTTAACACGCGAGACTCGTTAACATGCGGTACAGGAACTTGCTATGTAGCACTACAGATTTGCTCACTAACTCACTGACATAGAAATCGACAGGAAGTACGGAGCGGAAACGTGTTGTACATCTTTACCGCCGACGGGCAAGGAGTAAGGGGGAAAAGGGGCAGCAACGTTAAAGCGCTGCCGCAGCAGCACTTTAAGGACGGTCCTTTGCAGTGGCAGCACTTTAACGTTGCTGCCCCTTTTCCCCCCCAGCCGTCAGCGGCCCTGCTGGTAGGGACCCTACAACGCAAAAGACCCTGCAACGCTTTAAAGTCCCTACCCCTTTTGCCCCCCCCCTCGACCGCTGACGGGCGGGGGGGCAAAGGGAGCAGCTGCCCCGGGGTCGGCGATTTAAAAGGGCCCGGGGCTCCGGATGCCGCTACCGCAGCTTCGGCGTCTGGAGCCCCGGGCCCTTTAAATTGCCATGAGAACCCTGGGCGGCGTGGACCAGGCGGCCTGGAAGGGCTGGCTGGGGGATGTTGACCCCATAGCCTCGCCCCTTCCGCCAGAGGCCCCGCCCCTTCCGGGGGCCAGAGCCGCCCCGTACCCAGGGCCGGCTCTGGCTTTTTTGCTGCCCCAGGCAAAAAAGCCTCCAGCCGCCCCCTGCCCCCAGTGCGGCAGGGAAGGGCGCGGGGGGGGGAGGGCGGCCGGAGCCCCGGGGGGACGGCGGCGAGCCCCGACCAGGGCTCCGCTCTCCCCCGGCGGCTGGGGGGAGGGCGCCGGAGGGGGAGGGCGGCTGGAGCCCTGGGAGGAAGGCGGAGTGTCCGGTCGGGGCTCCGCTCTCCCCGGCGGCCAGAGCGCCGGGGGGAGGGCGGCGAGCCCCGGCTGGGGCTCCGCTCTCCCCGGCGGCCGGAGCCGGAGCACCACACCGCGCCACCCCCCTCCAGGTGCTGCCCCAAGCACAAGCTTGGTGGGCTGGTGCCTGGAGCCGGCCCTACCGGTACCAGTAAGTGTCCTGAGTTACTTTCACCCCTGTGTAGTAATAATAATGTTTTATTAGATTACACATTTGAATTTATATTCTTGCAAAGCGCCGTTAACAGATAGGCCTGCAGTATTTGGGATGCTGTGAATACTTATGTAATCCTAGATAATTATACATGTATATATAAATATCTTCAGATATTTCAGCATGGCCCTCTTAACCCGCGGTCCGTTAACACGTGGTCGTGATGGCTTGACTCCCGACATCCATGCGTAAACGGGTCTGTACTGTACAACTATCCAGCCCCCATTCTATCCATGAATATACTGTAATACTCTCTATCACCCATTATAGACATGTACATCAAATCGCCCCCCCCCAACACTATACATGCAAATGTACCAAAATGCTTTCCATTCCCTCTTTACACACTGACATCCCATAATGCTGTCATGGTTGTGGAGAACTGTGAAGCTCTATGGTAAACAGACAAGTTTACTGTCTACATACAGCAACAGAGGGTCCTGTGGCACCTTTAAGACTAACAAAAGTATTGGGAACATAAGCTTTCGTGGGTAAGAACCTCACTTCTTCAGATGTCTACGTACAGTTTGTTATTACAGTATAAGTTCTAGATATATCCCATAAAAATCTCATCTTTACAGATGTGATCAAGAGATTAAAGGTAATACAGGCAGAATCTCTGGGAGGCCAATTACCAAAGTTCTGTCTCTGTATACCTTATACTACTTTCCCATTTAGAATTATGATCTCCGGAGGGCTAGATACCGCAATGGTATAACACAGGCCAAACAGTTATGCAACAGATAGAGAGGCTCTGTCACAGACATTGTTTGAATATATTTTTAATGATTAATGGTAATCCTCTCTCTCTCCCTCCATTATTCTTCATAAATCAAAGTTTCTCATTCAGCAGAAACCTTAACTCTGGTCTATAGTGACACCATGCAAAAACCATACTTTGATTTAGCAAATTGTTTGTTCCCTAGTATTTCCTTAAATGGACTAATTGGCAGGACATTGGCCTCTGCTCCTGTGTCCATTTTGACTTGAGAGGAAGTTCATTTATTATTAGGTAACAAATCATCCATCATGGTAGGTTCAGGCCTGCTTGGAGTTGGAACTGGTCTCCAGCCCTGTGAATAAATTACTCACGCCCAGCTCACATGCTAGGAATTTTCTGTCCCCTTTGTTGGTACCTGGATTCAACCTACACTTAATCTGGCATAGTGGTTTTTACCACCATGCTTGTGAAAAACCTTTTCATATGTTGGGCAGCTTCCTGGACTGTGCACACAGACACACCATAGAACAATTTGCACAAACCCATTTAATCTCTCTAAGCCTGTTTTAATTTCTAACTTTCTTGGGTTGATCTCTTGTAGAGCATTTTCTCAATTAGTTACCATGCAATTCCTTCTCTATTGTACAGGCTCTTATCATGACCTAGAGTTAAGCTCTTGTTGCTTCTGCTGTGCAGCACCTCTTTTTGAAATGTGAGGTCAGAGTCTTTTCATCTTTCATCTGTAACACAGAAGATAATTTTGTCCTAGATCATTTAACTCATTATGGGCCAAACTCACAGATACTTACTTTTACTTTAAGATCAATAAGAAAATGTTCTATAATTTTCCCTTTGTTTGTTTATTATCCCAGAATTTATGTTTCTTGAACACCACATTGCTACATTTTTACAGTATTCTATAAACTTTGCTATGCCCTCTGGGCCCTCACCACTAGTGAAAACAAAAATACCAAATATTTCAAAGGCATCTTCTCTAATACTATGCAAAAGGATTGCTACTTGCATTTTCTGGGGCTTTGCTTCTGATCCAGATGCTGCCAAGTAGAGTTTGAAGCATTGCTACCACCACTTCCATTTTTCTGCAATGTTTCTACCTTAGGCTAGGGATTCTAGGGATTTGAAATTACCCATTTTCTTTGTTTCTCTGTTGCTGTCTTCCTTCCCCCCCCCCCCTTTCTTTTCTCAGGGAGGCATTTCTGACACTATGTAATGTCCTTGTTTGGCATTGGGCATGGAGAGAACTAACACAGTTGCCTATTCTTGTGGAGAAAAGATGTGAGCACCTCAGGTCATATCAAGTGGTTATTCCTGCAGGAAACAAATGTCACTAGAACAAGAGATACTTGAAGACCTCTAGTGAGACATGTACAAAATATAGAAGGGTGCAATCGAGAACCATTTTGTGGATCAGAGAGTGCATTGGAGGAAGAGATTGCTGAGAATAATGTGCTAGTTGAGGCAGAGAATCCTTTGACTCAAACAACATCCCCTGTGAAACTATCTATTTGCCAGCATGACTATTGATCTAATATGCAGTAGAAGGACAGTGGTAAAGACTGCACCCCTTGGTGAGTAATGAACTGATTCCATATGCATTATTTGTTGAGTTATATGTTTAAATGTTTAACTGATCATTATAAAATATATTACAGTCATGGCTGGCAGCAACTCCTGTAGTTAAGATTGATAGACACTTTCCTTTATAAGACTGTTTTCAGTTGCTTATAACTTTGCCACACTTTGACCACATGGGCTGAAATTTTGTATGCCTGGTGTCTACCTCAGGCTAAGCTTTTTGTATATATGAAGAGTTCAGCAAACACCATTCAGCCATTTCAGAAAATGAGATTAAGGAAAAGTATTGTTTTTTTCCAAATGTTAAAAAATTCTTACAACCATTTCATTGAGAAGCTTTAGCAACCAGAGTTTTGAAATTTGGCAAGTGGCTTGCCTTGCAGTCACAGAGGTATCTTTTGCCATCCTTGTGAAAATCTAAACAAATATGTAGCCCTATATCTTATTTACTACACCCAACATTGACAGAAACTTTTGACCATTTTGGCCTTAAACTCTCTGTACCTGTTCCCTCATCTGTAAAATGGAAATTATAATACACCTCTACCCCGATATAATGTGACCCGATATAACACGAATTCGGATATAACACGGTAAAGCAGCGCTCCATGGGGGCGGGGTTGCGCATTCCGGCGGATCAAAGCAAGTTCGATATAACGCGGTTTCACTATAACGCGGTAAGATTTTTTGGCTCCGAGGACAGCGTTATATCGGGGTAGAGGTGTACTACTTTACCTCACATGGGTGTTATGAAGATAAATCCATTAATTTTGTAAATAACTCTCAAATTAGGGTGATAAGCACCATAAAAAAGCCACTGAGGAAATTAATTCTGTATTCAGTGCAGGGTTTGGATGGTGGGCAATAAATAATGCACAGGGCCCAGGAGTGCCGCCAGCTTTTTTGCCGCCCTAGGCGGCAAAAGGTCCCGCCCCCGAAATACCGCCCCCGACAGAGGTGGTGGAAGGTCCCACCCCCAAAATACCGCCGATGACCGGGGTGGCCGAGCATCCAGCCGCCGCGGTCGCTGCTCCCCAAATGTTAGCGCCCTAGGCGACCGCCTAGGTCGCCTAATGGGTTGCGCCAGCCCTGACAGGGCCATATATTGAATGATATGGATATGTTGAATAGCTACCCGTTCAGTGAGCACTATCCATCCTGCATTGAATGAGGCTGGGTGTCCTGTGGAAAAAATAGTACCTGATCATGTAATTAAGACTACATCATAATGCATATACACAAGGGGGCTGAATTAAGTTTTACAGGCAGGCAAGCTTAATTCTGTTTTTTCCTAACTTTCAAGTGCTCGACTTTGCAAACTTAACAGTCTTTTATCATAATTTGTTGTATGTAATCATCAGCAAAGCTGCCAGCAAGACCAATCGTTAAGGTTGTTTAACGCTTTCCATTATAAGGTCCTATTTAAATAGTGAAATAGGTAGTTAGCAGACCTAGCAGTTATGCATACCAGGAGTTGAACCAGTTGGATCTTGTTGTGGTACAGGCAGTGTGACCTCAGAGTCAGAGAGGCTGCCTGTTTGTTTGAACCACTAGGATGGTGCCTCTGTGTTACCTGCCTCTGTGTCCTATATAAAACTGAGGACATACATTGAAATACAGCCCCTCTTACAGCTGATTAACAGTGACAATGTTTTTTAGTTTGTGGTTGTACAGCACCTAGCACAATGGTCCTGGTTCATGACTGGATCTACTAGGTGCTACAATGATACAAATAATAAATAATAATACACAACAAATTAAGAAAAGAAGTGAAGAAATCTACATCCAGCTGGAACTATAGGGGCAGTTTGTTGCAGGGAGTGGTGTGGATGACTCAGTAGGGGGTCTCCTCCCATTGGAGTCAGCGCTGCAGACCTCAGTACTGCTCTTTGCTGTCTGTTAGATGAGATGTAAATCTGAAGTCCTGACCTCTCGTGGGCATTAAAGGTCCCCTGTCATTTTGGTGGGGGTGGTTAATCCCAGGCTGCTGGTTACACATTCCCACTCTGAGTGATTTCTGCTGTTCCTGATGCGCCAGACCCAGCTCAAGGTCAGGGCACAAACTGCCAGAGTTTTGTAGGTGCTTCCAACAGACAGTGGTGTCTGGAGGGTGTTTTCTCATGCCCCACCTTTGGTGGTGATAAACCAGGTGCACGGTGGGGTAACACCCTTCACTGAAACATAAGGAACTGGTCACTATCAAAAAGCTCTCGTGCTTCATGGCATAAACTGAAGCAATTGAACATGTCCTGCTGCTAAATGAGACTTGGGGAAAGACAGCCTGTGTGTCACCTTGTGTGTGTATCTCTCTCTCTCTCTCTCTGTATACACACACATTTCTGCCTTTCGGTGTTTCCAGATCTTACAATTTTATTGTAAGTCTTGTGATATTTGACATTTTGCTTAAAGCCTCAGCTTCTGGAATAATCTAAATAGGGACAAATTGTGAGAATCTCAGCTTTTTGGTTTTTTTTTTTTCCTTCTTCTTCTTCTGGTTAGGTAAGTTTCTAGCCCTCATGGTTGTGGAGAAAAGCTTGAAAACACAACCCCAGTGCATCCTAAAGCCTCAAAAACAAAAGTCAAATACTCCTCACCCCTCTCAAAAAATATCTTTTTTTAAGTCTCCTGACTTTGGGGGGCCTGACCCATGATTTTTGAACAGTTGGGCTGGCAACACTGTCTGTCTCTTTCTCTATGCCTATCTGCTTGTCTGTGTGTGTCTCAAATATATATCAGTGTGTTTGCATGTACGTCTGTTGCTCTCTCTCCCTCTCTTTCCCATTTCTCTCCCCTCCCCCTTACCAGAAGCACTGTTAAGGTCCCTGAACAACTCTCCTGGGCAGTCCCACCCTGCAGAGCCAGGCACATCCCATAATAGTCCACAAAGGCAAGTCCATCCCATAATAGCCACCCACAGGAAACGTTCCTTAGCAACCACCCCCACCCCCACACTGTGGAGCAGCCATCCCATAATATCATGTCTGCTGTATTGGTTATGACTGTTGAGAAACGGGAGGGAGAGCAGGGGAGAGGGGCCCTGTGTTGGATAGGAGCAGGCAGCTGTAATAAAGGGACAGTGGTGAGGCAGGGAAAGGACCAAACCAGGAAGAGAGAGACAGGCAGCAGCAGCTCAGAGAGGGTCCCAGCAGGCACAACCAGGCAGCATGCTCTGGCTATAGCCTGCCCATCTGCACTGACATCCCATAATAATTCTTTCCCTCCTCCAGTCCACAACATCCCATAATATTTCAAAGGGAGGCAACCCGCAGAAGGTACAGAGAGACATCCCATAATAATCTCCCATGTGTCACATGCATTGAGAATCGTGACATCCCATAATATTACTCCCTCTCGCACACATACACCTCACTAGCTGCAGAAGGCCTTGCCATCCCATAATATTTCCCCTTCTTACGGGCATCATCATCCCATAATACTCTCCCCGCTGTAGAAGGACTTGCCATCCCATAATACTCGCTGCCAACCACCTGCCCCCCTCTGGTCACATAAGGCCTTGCTATCCCATAATAGTCATTGCTGTCCCTCCCCCGTCACAGAAGGCCTCACCATCCCATAATACTTCTCTCCTTCCCCTCCCCCCAGAAGGTCTTGCTATCCCATAATAACAGCAGCAGAGGCCTGACCCCGTGGGCCGAACCCTAGTCAGCTTAGCTCAGATATTTCCTAAGTGGCTGAGTCTGCCTCCAAGCACTAAACCCTCCGACACTGGCCAGGCTACATCACTGTTCATCATCCATCTGTTTATATCCCCTTTTCCCTCTGTCTTCATATCTTTTCTTTCTGCCTGTCCTTCTCTCTCTCTCCCTTTCACACTCTTTGTCTCTTTTTCTATGCTCTCTGTCTCCTTTTCTTTTCTCTCTGACTTTCCTTTTGGTTCTGTCCTTTTAGAGATGGGATATGGCTTATTTGATACACACCTTCTCCATAACATTTCAACCTTATCAGTTCCATAAAACACTAAGATTTTGGGCTGGATTAATTTTATTTCAATTTATTGTGATGTTCTTCACAAAAAAAGCTCTAGATAGCTCTAAGTTATAGTTTAGACTTACTAGTGCTTTATCATATGCTTATCTTCTATAAATTCCATACATTCCTCTTTCATGGGTGTGATACAGACCCCATTTCTTACCACTGATAATTGGGTGCACTTTATTCTGTCTGCAATACATGGATAACTTGCTCAGCACCCTTGCCCTCTTACAAAAGGTCTGCAACCCTTATATTTAGCTATTCCTTGTAGTATTTTGTCTTCTCACATCAGAGTAGTTGAAAGTACAGTCTGCTGGGTCACTATAGCTTTACTAGAAGTTTACTATCTGCTCACATCTGTATTATTGTGCTTCTGCTAGAAAAGATTACTCCAGTCTTACTATCTGCTCACATGAATATTCTTGTATTTCTGTATAGGGTTTTTGCTTACGATTTAGTCTTTGCTCATGTCAGAGCTTTTGTGCTTCTTTACAGGGTTACTGTAGTCCTTTCAGATGCTTGCTATCTGCTTTCTTGGCCTCTATATAGCTTTACCATCAGTTCATGTCAGTATGTCTCTGCTTCTAAACATTTTCTTTCCTTAGATTTGGTGGCCTTGCATGTGCAGGTCAGACTAGATGATCTTGATGGTGCCCTTTGGCCTTATGCCTGATCTACATTACAGAGTTAGGTTGACAAAAGGCAGCTTACATTGACCTAACTATGTAAGTGTCAACACACTTAAATTTTGTTCCCCTTGACATAACTGCCCTGTTATACCGCCTTAATAACTCCACCTCCATAAGCAGTGTAGAGTGAAGGTCAATGCAATGTCAGTGTAGACACTGCGTTACTTACATCAGTGGTCTCCAAAGTGGGGTGCGCGCACCCCAGGAGGTGCGCAAGAGGATCCTTGGGGGTGCGTGGCAGGGGGTGTGCAGCAGGAGGAGCACCACTGGAGCAGCGCCGCTTCGGCAGTTCGGGTGGCTTTTTTTTTTTTTTTATTTGCTTCAGCAGTTCGGGCGGGAGTCCGAGTGGCCTTTTTTTTTTTTGCGCACTTGGGGTGGCAAAAATGGTAGAGCTGGCTCTGCGGCGCGGCAGGGGGTGCGTTCTCAAAAATTTTTTACTGATAGGGGTGCGCGATCAAAAAAGTTTGGAGACCACTGACTTACATCAACTGTTATTGGCCTCCAGAAGGTGTCCCACAATGCCCCACCCTGACCGTTCTGGTCACCATCGTGAACTCTGCTGCACAGCAGCAATCTGGGCAGGGAACCGCCCCTCCCCTTTAAAGCCCTGCCAATTTTTGAAATTCCATTTCTTGGTTGCCTGGCTTGGAGAGCACACCTAGCAACTCGAGAGTACACTCAGCTGCCCAGTGACCACCACGGCTACACACTGAAGATGCACTCCTGCCTGAAATACACAGGAGATGTTAGATCGCCTGGGTCTGAAGGGAGAAAAGGCTATGCAGGCACAGCTCCAATCCAGCTGTAGAAACTTTTGTCATCTACGAACAGATCACTCAGGACATGGAGGAGAAGGACTACAAGAGAAACCAGCAGCAGCGCCACGTGAAAGCCAAGGAGCTGGGATAGGCGTACCAGAAGGCAAGGGACGCTAACAATCTGGTGTGAGCCCCCAAACATGCTGCTTTTACAAAGGGCTGCATTCCATCCTTGGTCGAGATCCCACCACTCCCAAGAGCCTCATGGATACTTTGGAGGATCCCAAGTCGGAGGCCCCTGCTGTGAAAAGCCAGGAGAAGGTGTAGACCGAGGAAACAGAGAAGGAGGAGTATGGGGGACAGGTGACCATGGGATCCAGCTGTGCAGCAAGCCAGGACATGTTTTTGACTCCAGCGCATTACAACCAATCTCTACAGTCCAGCATGTGTGAGCCTGATGCAGGGGAAGGAACCTCTGGTAAGTACGCTGTTTGCTTTGAAATTACAGGGATGGAATCGCCAAAGTAGCAGGACATATCTATTGATTTACTCTTTTTTACTTATGCTAGAAGAGGTAGTGAAACAACCAACAGAGGTAGAGTTGCTATCTGTTTCTCATCCCCCACTAGAGTTAGGCAGAGAGGTCATAGAATCATATAAGATTAGGGTTGGAAGAGACCTGAGGAGATCATATAGTCCAACCCCCTGCTCAAAGCAGGACCAACACCAACTAAATCAACCCAGCCAGGGCTTTGTCAAGCTGAGCCTTAAAAACCTCTAAGGAAGGAGATTCCACCACCTCCCTAGGTAACCCATTCCAGTGCTTCACCACCCTCCTAGTGAAATAGTTTTTTCTAATATCCAATCTAGACCTCCCACACTGCAACTTGAGATCGTTGCTCCTTGTTCTGTCATCTGCCACCACTGAGAACAGCTGAGCTCCATCCTCTTTGGAACTCCCCTTCAGGTAGTTGAAGGCTGCTATCAAATCCCCTCTCACTTTTCTCTTCTGCAGACTAAATAAGCCCAGTTCCCTCAGCCTCTCCTCATAAGTCATGTGCCCCAGCCCCCTAATCATTTTTGTTACCCTCCTCTAGACTCTCTCCAATTTGTCCACATCCTTTCGGGAGGGGGGGGGGGCGGAAGGGGGGCGGCAAAACTGGATGCAATACAGTAACTCCTCACTTAAAGTCGTCCCGCTTAATGTTGTTTCGTTGTTACGTTGCTGATCAATTAGGGAACATACTCATTTAAAGTTGTGCAATGCTCCACTCTTACGGAATAACAGAGACTTGGTGAGATAACTCACATGACTGGAGTACTGTCATGGATGGATATACATGTTCAGGAAGGACAGGCAGGGCAGAAAAGGTGGGGGAGTTGCGTTGTATGTAAGAGAGGAGTATGACTGCTCAGAGCTCCGGTATGAAACTGCAGAAAAACCTGAGAGTCTCTGGATAAAGTTGAGAAGTGTGAGCAACAAGGGTGATGTCATGGTCGGAGTCTGCTGTAGACCACCAGACCAGGGGGATGAGGTGGACGAGGCTTTCTTCTGGCAACTAGCAGAAGTTGCTAGATCGCAGGCCCTGGTTCTCATGGGAGACTTTAATCACCCTGATATCTGCTGGGAGAGCAATACAGCGGTGCACAGACAATCCAGGAAGTTTTTGGAAAGTGTAGGGGACAATTTCTTGGTGCAAGTGCTGGAGGAACCAACTAGAGGCAGAGCTTTTCTTGACCTGCTGCTCACAAACAGGGAAGAATTAGTAGGGGAAGCAAAAGTGGATGGGACCCTGGGAGACAGTGACCATGAGATGGTCGAGTTCAGGATCCTGACACAAGGAAGAAAGGAGAGCAGCAGAATACGGACCCTGGACTTCAGAAAAGCAGACTTTGACTCCCTCAGGGAATAGATGGGCAGGATCCCCTGGGAGAATAACATGAAGGGCAAAGGGGTCCAGGAGAGCTGGCTGTATTTTAAAGAATCCTTATTGCGGTTGCAGGAACAAACCATCCCGATGTGTAGAGAGAATAGTAAATATGGCAGGCGACCAGCTTGGCTAAACAGTCAAATCCTTGCTGATCTTAAACACAAAAAAGAAGCTTACAAGAAGTGGAAGATTGGACAAATGACCAGGGAGGAGTATAAAAATATTGCTCAGGCATGCAGGAGTGAAATCAGGAAGGCCAAATCACACTTGGAGTTGCAGCTAGCAAGAGATGTTAAGAGTAACAAGAAGGGTTTCTTCAGGTATGTTAGCAACAAGAAGAAAGTCAAGGAAAGTGTGGGCCCCTTACTGAATGAGGGAGGCAACCTAGTGACCGAGGATGTGGAAAAAGCTAATATACTCAATGATTTTTTTGCCTCTGTCTTCACGAACAAGGTCAGCTCCCAGACTGCTGCACTGGGCAGCACAGTATGGGGCGAAGGTGACCAGCCCTCTGTGAAGAAAGAAATGGTTCGGGACTATTTAGAAAAACTGGATGTGCACAAGTCCATGGGGCCAGATGCGCTGCATCCGAGGATGCTAAAGGAGTTGGCGGATGAGATTGCAGAGCCATTAGCCATTATTTTTGAAAACTCATGGCGATCCGGGGAGGTCCCGGATGACTGGAAAAAGGCTAATGTAGTGCCCATCTTTAAAAAAGGGAAGAAGGAGGATCCGGGGAACTACAGGCCAGTCAGCCTCATCTCAGTCCCTGGAAAAATCATGGAGCAGGTCCTCAAGGAATCAATTATGAAACACTTAGAGGAGAGGAAAGTGATCAGGAACAGTCAGCATGGATTCACCAAGGGGAAGTTGTGCCTGACTAACATAATTGCCTTCTATGATGAGATAACTGGCTCTGTGGATGAGGGGAAAGCAGTGGATGTGTTATTCCTTGACTTTAGCAAAGCTTTTGATACGATTTCCCACAGTATTCTTGCCGCCAAGTTAAAGAAGTATGGGCTGGATGAATGGACTGTAAGGTGGATAGAAAGCTGGCTAGATCGTCGGGCTCAACGGGTAGTGATCAATGGCTCCATGTCTAGTTGGCAGCCGGTTTCGAGCAGAGTGCCCCAGGGGTCGGTCCTGGGGCTGTGTAGCAAGGCGGTGGGATACCCCACAGCCCCACTGAGGGCCGAACCTCCCCTAATACCACCATGGGCGGATCCACCGGGTCTGGCGCCCGCCCCTCAAAGGTCACAGCCCCAACCCGGAAGTATAAAAGCCCGCCTGCAGAGCTCAGTGGAGCCCATGCCGGCGGAGAGAGCAGACGTCCGTGGCCGAGCTCCCGCTTGGGAGACAGCCACAGGCCGCGACCGGCCTGCTGACTTACCAGGCCTGTCGAGCCTACCTCTCGCCCGGTACCCTGAGGAGGACTGGCCAAGCCTGCCCCGTGCCAGCTACCCCAAGGAGGAGCCGAGCCTGCCCCGTGCCAGCTACCCTGAGGAGGACTGGCCAAGCCTGCCCCATGCCAGCTACCCCGAGGAGGAGCCGAGCCTGCCCCGTGCCAGCTACCCCGAGGAGGAGCCGAGCTTGCCCTTCGCTACCTACCCAGAGGAGCCGATGGAGAGCACCAACGACCCTAGGACGGCCCAGGTACCTTACGAGGGGGAGTGTGGAAGTAGCCCGGGGGCAGCCAACCCCAGTCTGGCTGCTGCACTGTCAGAGCCGATGTCAGTGTGTTGCGGCCAGGATCCCCACTGACAGCAGCGAGTTTCCGCCGCTGCTAGGGCCCCGGGCTGGGACGCAGTGGAGTGGGAGGGCCTGCGTCCCCTCTGCCACCCACTCCTTGGGTGGCAGACTCCCCCTTTTCCCCTGGCCTAGAGAGGCTGGGACCTGTTGCTCTCTGACCCAGCCCCTGCTTAAGGGCCTGGGTTTCTGACTAACTATTTGTTTGCTGCCCCGCCCTGACATAGGTCCTGGGCTGCTACAAACCCTGACACAGCCCCTGCTTGAAGGCCTGGGTTGCTGACTGACTCTTTGATTGTTGCCCCGCCCTGACCTAGGGCCTGGGCTGCTATAGACATTGGCTCAGCCCCTGCTTGAGGCCAGAGCTCCAGACTGTGAGACTACTGCCTCGCCCTGATTGAGGGCTCGGGGCTCTTTTCTGATCTATCGGCTCAGCCCTGCTTACGGGCCTGAGCCCCCCAACTGTATGTCTGCTGTCCCAGACTGCTGCCGGACCCGGTCTGACGGCGGACCAGAGTAAGGCGGTGGGATAGCCCACAGCCCCACTGAGGGCTGAACATCGGCCAACACTACTACAGGCCGGTTTTGTTCAATATCTTTATTAATGATCTGGAGGATGGTGTGGACTGCACTTTCAGCAAGTTTGCAGATGACACTAAACTAGGAGGCGTGGTAGATACACTAGAGGGTAGGGATCGGATACAGAGGGACCTAGACAAATTAGAGGATTGGGCCAAAAAAAACTTGATGAGGTTCAACAAGGACAAGTGCAGAGTCCTGCACTTAGGACGAAAGAATCCCATGCACAGCTACAAACTAGGGACCGAATGGCTAGGTAGCAGTTCTGCAGAAAAGGACCTAGGGGTCACAGTGGACGAGAAGCTGGATATGAGTCAACAGTGTGCTCTTGTTGCCAAGAAGGCTAACGGCATTTTGGGCTGTATAAGTAGGGGCATTGCCAGCAGATCGAGGAACGTGATCGTTCCCCTTTATTCGACATTGGTGAGGCCTCATCTGGAGTACTGTGTCCAGTTTTGGGCCCCACACTACAAGAAGGATGCGGAAAAATTGGAAAGAGTCCAGCGGAGGGTAACAAAAATGATTAGGGGTCTGGAGCACATGATTTATGAGGAGAGGCTGAGGGAACTGGGATTGTTTAGTCTCCAGAAGAGAAGAATGAGGGGGGATTTGATAGCTGCTTTCAACTACCTGAAGGGGGGTTCCAAAGAGGATGGAGCTTGGCTGTTCTCAGTGGTGGCAGATGACAGAACAAGGAGCAATGGTCTCAAGTTGCAGTGGGGGAGGTTTAGGTTGGATATTAGGAAAAACTTTTTCACTAGGAGGGTGGTGAAGCACTGGAATGCGTTACCTAGGGAGGTGGTGGAATCTCCTTCCTTAAAGGTTTTTAAGGCCCGGCTTGACAAAGCCCTGGCTGGGATGATTAAGTTGGGAATTGGTCCTGCTTTGAGCAGGGCGTTGGACTAGATGACTTCCTGAGGTCCCTTCCAACCCTGATATTCTATGATTCTACGTTGTTTGGCTGCCTGCTTTCTCCACAGCTGGCAGCCTGCTTACGCGCCCCCCCCATCCCCACACAGCACCTCCCGCCTGCTGGCAGACCCCGCGGATCAGCGCCTTTCCCCTCCTCCCCCGCCTCCTGCCCGTGGCAATCAGCTGGCTTGAGGCGTTTTGGAGGCAGGAGGGGGGGGGGAGTAGTGAGGACTCAGCGGGCAGGCTCCCCCTTCCTCCCAAACTCTGCAAGTCAGCTGATTGCCTCGGCAGGAGGGAGGGGGGAGGAGCGAGGACTCGGGGCGCCTCCCCCCTCCCTCCCCTACGCAGCAATCAGCTAGCTGGCTTGCGGCGTTTAGAAGGAAGGGGAGGGAGGAGCCAGGATGCAGCGAGCAAAGTAAAGGGGGAGGAGGTGGGGGGAGAAGAGGCGGGTCAAGAGTGGGGGCTTGGGGGAAGGAGTGGAGTGGGCGGGCTGAAGGTTGAACCCCCCGCCTCTGGTGCTTGCACAGTAGGGGGAAGCTGCCCTGGAACCTAACCCCCCCATTAATTCTTATGGGGAAATTGGATTCGCTTAACATAGTTTCACTTAAAGTCGCATTTTTCAGGAACATAACTACAACGTTAAGTGAGGAGTTACTGTACTCCAGATATGGCCTCATCAATAGTGGCCGAATAGAGGGGAATAATCACTTCCCTCGATCTGCTGGCAATGCTCCTACTTATACAGCCCAAAATGCTGTTAGCCTTCTTAGCAACAAGGGCACACTGTCAACTCATATCCAGCTTCTCGTCCACTGTAATCTCCAGGTCCTTTTCTGCAGAACTGTTGCTTAGCCAGTTGGTCCCCAGCCTGTAGCAGTGCATGGGATTCTTCCCTCCTAAGTGCAGGACTCTGCACTTCCTTGTTGAACCTCATCAGATTTCTTTTGGCCGAATCCTCCAGTTTGTCTAGGTCACTCTGGACCCTATCCCTACCCTCCAGCATATCTACCTCTCCCCCAAGCTTACTGTCATCCGCGAACTTGCTGAGGGTGCAATCCATCCCATCATCCAGATCATTAATGAAAATGTTGAACAAAACAGGCCCCAGGACCGACCCCTGTGGCACTCCACTTGATACTGGCTGCCAACTAGACATTGAGCCGTTGATCACTACCCATTGAGCCCGACGATCTAGCCAGATTTCTGGCCACCCTATAGTCCATTCATCCAGCCAATACCTCTTTAACTTGCTGGCAAGAATACTGTGGGAGACCGTAACAAAAGCTTTGCTAAAGTCAAGGTTTATCATGTCCACCGCTTTCCCCATAGCCACAGAGCCAGTTATCTCATCATAGAAGGCAATCAGGTTGGTCAGGCATGACTTGCTGTCAAGGCTGCTTCCCCACTTTGAACTTTAGGGTACAAATGTGGGGGCCTGCATGAAGACTTCTAAGCTTAACTACCAGCTTGGATCTGGTCCGCTGCCACCATTCCCAAATGGATTCCCTTCCCTGGGAAGCCTTGAGAAACCTTTCACCAATTTCCTGGTGAATACAGATCCAAACCCCTTGGATCTTAAAACAAGGAGAAATTAACCATTCCCCTCCTTCCTCCCACCAACTCCTGGTGGATCAAGATCCAAACCCCTTGGATCTTAAAACAAGGAGAAATTAACCATCCCCCCTCCTTCCTTTCACCAACTCCTGGTGAATACAGATCCAACCCCCTTGGAACTAAAAACAAGGAAAAATCAATCAGGTTCTTAAAAAGAAGGCTTTTAATTAAAGAAAAAGGTAAAAATTATCTCTGTAAAATCAGTATGGAAAATAACTTTACAGGGTAATCAAACTTAAAGAGCTCAGAGGACCTCCCTCTAGCCTCAGGTTCAAAGTATAGCAAACAAAGATAAACACTCTAGTAAAAGGTACATTTACAAGTTGAGAAAACAAAGGAAAACTAACACGCCTTGCCTGGCTATTTACTTACAAGTTTGAAATATGAGAGACTTGTTTAGAAAGATGTGGAGAACCTGGATTGATGTCTGGTCCCTCTCAGTCCCAAGAGCGAACAACTCCCAAACAAAGAGCACAAACAAAAAACTTCCCCCCCCACAAGATTTGAAAGTATCTTGTCCCCTTATTGGTCCTTTGGGTCAGATGCCAGCCAGGTTACCTGAGCTTCTTAACCCTTTACAGGGAAAAGGATTTTGGAGTCTCTGGCCAGGAGGGATTTTATAGTACTGTACACAGGACAGCTCTTACCCTTCCCTTTATAGTTATGACACTTGCCCTTGGTGAATCCATGTTGATGGTTCCTGATCACCTTCCTTTCCTCCAAGTGCTTCAAAATGGATTCCTTGAGGACCTGCTCCATGATTTTTCCAGGACAGAGGTGAGGTTGACCTCTCTGTAGTTCCACAGATTCTTCTTCTTCCCTTTTTAAAAGATGGGCACTATATTTGCCTTTTCCTAATCGTCTTTTACCTCCCTGATTGCCACGAGTTTTCAAAGATAATGGCCAGTGGCTCTGCAATCACATCAGCCAACTCCTTCAGCACCCTCGGTTGCATTGCATCCGGCCCCATGGACTTATGCATGTCCAACTTTTCTAAATAGTCTTTAACCTGTTCTTTCACCACTGAGGGCTGCTCATATCCTCCCCATACTGTGCTGCCCAGTGCAGCAGTCTGTGAACTGACCTTGTCTGTGAAGACTGAGGCAAAAAAAGCATTGAGTACTTCAGCTTTTTCCACATCATCCGTCACTTGGTTGCCTCCCTCATTCAGCAAGCGTCCCGCTTTCCCTGACCTTCTTCTTGTTGCTAATATACCTGTAGAAACCCTTCTTGTTACCCTTCCCATCCCTTGCTAGCTGCAATTCCAATTGTGCTTTGGCCTTCCTGATTACATCCCTGCATGCTCGAGCAATATTTTTATACTCCTCCCCAGGGTTCGGCAACATGTCCGTACACCGACACAAGTGTCTATAGTAAAAATGTTGAGGTCCGTGGGGGGCGATCACGGGCGGCTCCCCGCAAGCTGCTCCCTGTCCCTGCTGGTGGTGGCGGAGGCATGGCCAGGCAGCTCTGCACACTGCCTCTGTCCCCTCTCCCTCCCCAAGCACTGTCTCCACGGCTCCCAGCCCATTGGCTGGGAACTGTGGCAAATGGGAGCTGCGGGGGGTGATGCCTGCAGAAGGAGGCAGCGTGCCTGCAGAGCTGCCTGGCTGCCCCTCTGCCAGAAACAGCAGGGATGGGGAGCCACTTGCGAGGAGCCACCTGAGGTGAGCCTCCCCACAAGCAGCTCCCCCGTCCCTGCTGTTGCTGGCTGGGGGAGGTGTGGCCAGGCGGCTCTGCATGCTGCCACTGTCCCCCCTCCCTGATTGCTGACTCCATGGCTCCCAGCCCATTGGCTGGGAACTGAGGCCAATGGGAGCTGCGGGGATGGGGCAGCATGCAGAACCGCCTGGCCATGCCTCCGTGTAGGAGCAGGTGGGGAGATATGCTGCTGCTTCCTAGAGCTGCTTGAGGTAAGCGCTGCATGAAGCCTGCATGCACACACCCCTCCCCCCCCCCCATGCCCACATTCCTGCCCCAGCCCTGATCTCGCTCCAAACCCCTTGGTCCCAGCCTGGAGCACCCTCCTACACCCCAAACCCCTCATCCCCAGCCCCACCCCACAGCCTGCACCCCCAGCTGGAGCCCTCACACTCCCAACCCCCTGCCCCAGCCCATAGCCCCCTCCTGCACTCTGAACCCTTCAGCCCCAGCCCATAGCCCCCTCCTGCACTCTGAACCCTTCATTTCTGGCTCCACCCTGGAACCCGCACCCCCAGCCCAGAGCCTGTACCCCCTCCCACACCCCAACCCCCTGCCTCAGCCCAGAGTTCCCTTCCGTCCTCCGCCAATGTCCCTCACTGAGTCCAGTAATTTTGTCAAGTGTCCATTGTGCAACATGATGGTGCAGACACCTGCTCCTCCCTAGTCATCTTTCCAAGTTTTCACTTCTTGTAAGCTTCCTTTTTGTGTTTAAACTCACGAAGATTTCACTGTTAAGCCAAGCTGGTCGCCTGCAATATTTACTATTCTTTCTGCACATCGGGATGGTTTGTTCCTGCACCCTCAATAAGGCTTATTTAAAATACAACCAGCTCTCCTGGACTCCTTTCCCCCTCATATTAGCCTCCCAGTGGATCCTGCCCATCAGTTCCCTGAGGGAGTCAAAGTCTGTTATTCTGAAGTCCAGGGTACGTATTCTGCTGCTCTCCTTTCCTCCTTTTGTCAGCATCCTGAACTTGACCATCTTATGGTCACTGCTGCCCAGGTTGCCAACCACTTCTACTTCCCCTACTAATTCTTCCCTGTTTGTTAACAGCAAGTCAAGAGGAGCACGTCCCCTAGTTGGTTCCTCCAGCACTTGCACCAGGAAGTTGCCCAAAACACTCTCCAAAAACTTCCTGGATTGTCTGTGCACTGCTATATTGCTCTCCCAGCAGATGTCAGGGTGATTGAAGTCCCCCATGAGAACCAGGGCCTGTGATCTGGAAACTTCTGTTAGTTGTCCGAAGAAAGCCTTATCTATCTCATTCTCCTGGTCTGGTGGTCTATAGCAGATGCCCATCACAACATCACCCTTGTTGCTCTCACCTCTAAACTTTACCCAAATACTCTCAACAGGCTTTTCTCCAGTTTCATACTGGAGCTCTGAGCGATCATACCGCTCTCTTACATACAGTACAACTTCTTCACCTTCTCTCCCCCACCTGTCCTTCCTGAACAGTTTATACCCATCCATGACAGTGTTCCAGTTATGTGAGTTACCCCATCAAGTCTTTGTTATTCCAATCACATCATAGTTCCTTGACTGTGCCAAGACTTCCAATTATTCCTGCTTTTGCTCAGGTTTCTTGTGTTCATATACAGGCACCTAAGATTGCCCTACTTTCTCAGTATGAATCAGGAGGCCTCCCCTCCCACTTCCCCACATATCTCAGGCTTAGGTCTCCATCCCCTGGTGAACCTAGTTTAAAGCTCTCCTCACTAGGGGCACGTCTTCACTACCCGCCGGATCGGCAGGTAGCAATCGATCTATTGGGGATCGACTTATCGCGTCTAGTGAAGATGCGATAAAATCGATCCCCGATGGCTCTGCCGTCAACTCCGGAAATCCATCGTGGCAAGAGGCGGAAGCGGAGTCGACGGCGGCGCGGCAGCGGTCGACTCGCCGCTGTCCTCACAGACAGGTAAGTCGACCTAAAATACGCAACTTCAGCTATGCTATTCACGTAGCTGAAGTTGCATATCTTAGGTCGACCCCCCCCCCGCCCCCGTAGTGTAGACCTAGCCTAGGTTAGCAAGCCTGCCTGCGAAGATGATATTCCCTCTCTTCATTAGGTGGATCTCATCTCTGCCTAGCACTCCTTCTTCCTGGAACAACATCCCATGGTCGAAGAATCCAAAGCCTTCTCTCCGACACCACCTGCGCAACCATGCATTTACTTCCACAATTTGATGGTCACTACCTACATAGGTGCCAACTTCCCCTCTGCCTGGTGGGTGCTCACCCCCCCCCGCCTCTGCCCTGCACTGCCCTTGCCCTACCCCCATTCCACGCCTTCCACAAAGTACCCACCCCACCCTGCCTTTTTTCCCAGACCCGCCCCGCCCCCTTCCTGCCCCCATTTCACCCCCTTCTCCCAAGTCCCTGCCCCGGCCCTGCCTCTTCTCCACCTCCTCCCCTGAGCATGTCGCGTCCCCGCTCCTCCCCATCCCTCCTGGAAAGTCCTAAGCGCCTCCAAACAGCTGTTAGATGGCGGGGGGGGGGAAGCACTGGGAGGGAGGGGGAGGAGTGGGGATGCGGCGCACTCGGGGGAGAGGAGAAAGAGACGAGGAGGGGGGAGCTTGGTTGCCGGTGGGTGCGGAGCACCCGCTAATTTTTCCCTGTGGGTGCTCCAGCCCTGGTGTACCCACGGAGTCGGCACCTATGCCTACCTGGGCCTTTTCCTTCAACAGGAAGGCTGGACGAGAACACGACTTGCGCCTCAAACTCCTTTATCCTTCTTCCCAGTAGGGTGACCAGATGTCCCGATTTTATCGGGACTGTCCCGATATTTGCTTGTTTGTCCCGCGTCCCAACCGATGTGCAGTCGGGACATGGGACAAACAAGCACTTTTGCCCTCCGCTCCGGCACACAGGCGGAGCCCAGAGGGGCTCTCTTCCCCCCGACTCCGCCCTCTCCTTCCCCCATTGGATCCCTCCCCAAATCCCCGCCCCCAGCCCCGCCCCTCACTGCCCCATTGGATCCCTCCCCAAATCCCCGCCCTGGCCCCACCTCTTTCCCAAGCATGCGGCATTCCTCCTCCCTCCCAGGTTTGCACACGGGCCATGGCTGGGGCCGGGAGCGCAGTGCGGAGGCTGCTCCAGCCCTGCAGCCCCCAGGGCAGCGCGGTGGGTCTGGGGGCAGCGCGGAGCTGGCAGGGCCCGGGCAGGGGGCGGAGACACGCGTGAGAAGGACACACTCCTGCCAGGATGGGCCAGGCCCGGCTGCCTGGTTCGCACCCTGCCCAGGTGGGTCCCCAAGCTCCCTGTGGCCGAAGAGGGGCTGCCCAGGGCTGCGGGGGCAAGTGTCCCAGGCGGGGCGGAGCGGAGCCCGGGAGCGGCTGGGCCGGGAGCTGGAGGAGGGGCCTGGAGCGCGGATTGGCTGCACAGCTCGGAGCCCAGGCTGGGCCCGGGAGCTAGGGGATGGGGGAGCTGGGGGTGTATTGGGGGTTGGAGCTGAGAGTTGGGTGGAGACGGGGCTGTGCCACTGCCTCCTGGCAGTGGGGAGAGGAGGTGGGGCGCTCCAGCTTTTTTTTGCGCCGGCCCGCCCCTGCATCCTGATATTTCATCTTTGTCATCTGGTCACCCTACTTCCCAGAGCCACATAATCTGCAGTGATCCGCTCAAGGTCATTCTTGGCAGTACCATTTGTGCCCCCATGGAGAAGTAGGAAGGGGTAGCGGTCTGAGGGCTTGATCAGTCTTGGCAGACACTCCGTCACATCTTGAGTTCTAGCTCCAGGCAAGCAGCACACTTCTCGAGTTTCCCGGTCTGGACGGCAGATGGATGACTCCATCCCCCTTAGGAGGGAGTCTCTGACCACCACCATCCCGTCTCCTCCTCTTGAGAGAGATGGTCGTGGAACCCCCATCCCTAGGACAATGCATCCCATGCCTTCGGTCGATGGGGTCTCCTTCTGATCCCTTCCCTCGGATGACTCTTCCAAACCATTCTCCACCATATTACTGTGCAGAGAGCCTGAAAACAGTTTCTTATCTCCATCTGTACTGGGGGTACATGGGTTCTCCTCTTTATTCTTCTGGAGGTCATATGCTGCCAATTTTCTTCCCCGTTCTGCACTGCCCTCTCTGGTTCTTTAGCATGCTGTGCATTCAGTACCAAATGCTGACTTCTATCCAGAAAGTCTTCATTTTCTCTAATGCAACACAGGTTTGATACTTGGGTCTCTAGTCCTATAACCTTCTCTTCCAATATGGAGACCAGCTTGCACTTTGTACAGACGAAGTTGCTTTTATTGTCTGGGAGAAAGACAAACATGGCACATCCTGTGCAGGTCACAACAGCTGGTCGCTCACTATCCATATTGTCTTCTTTCTAAGAGCCTCTTCAGATGTTGTATTTACTGCTCACAGAAGCCTGAAAGGCAAAAAACTCTGTGGGAACTCTCCCCAGGCAAACTCCCTCTGTTTGCTTCTCCTCTGTTCACAGATCACTTGGGTCGCAACTGGCTGCTTTTTTATAAGACTGCTGGCTTCCCTCCAATCAACGACTCAAGGCCACCTGGAACAAAGCACGCCCAATTCACACTTTTCAAACAAACAAACACACGGTCAAACAGTCCCTGCAACTAGCTCCAGTCAAACAAATGGTCACAGCAGACAGACACTCAGATATTCACCCCACCAGCTCACAACACAGCCCCCTCAATGTAGCACTCACTGTAGCTCCTCTCTGATGGTTCCCAGGCAAACTCCCTCAGTTCGCAGCTCCCTCGGTTCGCAGCTCAGGTCCCTGCAGAATACGCTGTTTATGTGCACCAGGATGTCCCGTGAATCCTTTGTAGAGATCTCAATGAAATTTTCTTGCAGGTAGTCTGCAGCCTTCTGCCGAAGGTGTCTGTGGAGGGTTGCCTTATGTCTTCGGCTGTGGTAGGCATAAGCGCCGTCTTTCTTAATTGCTAGCGGGTGATCGACCCCTGCTCAGCCCGAGGCCCTGCCCCCACTCCACCCCTTCCCCCAAGTCCCCACCACTGCCCTGCCTCTTCCCATTCCCACTCCACCCCTTCCCTGCCTCTTCCCACCCCCTCACCTGAGCGCAGCCTGCCCTAGCTCCTCCGGCAGGCTGCGGAACAGCTGAATGCGGCAGGTGGGAAGTGCTGAGAGGAAGGGGGAGGAGCTGATCAGTAGGGCTGCCAGCAGGCTGGAGGTGCTGTGGGGGGGAGGAGGAGGTGCTGACTGTGGGTCGGGGGGGGGGGCTGCCAATGGGTGCTAAGCAACCACTATTTTTTTTCTGTGGGTGTTCCAGGGCTGGAGCACCCACAGAGTCAGCGCCAATGGTGTAGGACAGTTTACTGCTTTTGTAAGATTGGATGCTTCAGGACATTGCTAATGACTTACACCAGTAGATCACCAATTTGAATCCAGCACAGCTCAATAGAGATTAAAAGCTGTTCCCACCTAATGGATGCTTGGTGGCCCTAATATGAGAGTTTGATGGGTCCTAGTTCCAGCTCGCACCACCACCATGCTTTGCTCTAAACTGCACACTCTTTGATGCAAGAACTTTTCATACTATGTTTTTACTGTCTCTAGTATAATGGGGCCATGATCTTGGTTGGGTTTTCTAGAGAGTCCCTGCAGCTGGGGCCATAATTGCCTTACTCGTAAATTTGTTCTCACAGGGTGTGAGCAGAGGGACAAAATCAGAAGACAAAATCAAAAACTATGATTTAATTTTTCCTAAAAAAAACATATGATATTTAAGCCAATCTCATGTTTAAATGGCTCTGTCATTGATTTTCAACTCTTGCGATTGGCCATACAGCTGTTGCAGAGAGCCAAAGGCCTGGAAAACAGATAAAGATTCTAAGGCTGAAAGCTCAGCTGCTGAGACTGATCCTTCCTCTCTGAAAGAGGGGGAGCATCAGGTAGTTACTGCCAAGTAGGACCCGTGTCCCTAACCCAAGCATATATGGTAGGGGAATTACTGGGGGATTATCCTTGTGGGAATAGATATGTCACCTGGCCTGCCACCTTGTCCCCCATTCTTGCTCTCTCTCCCTCCCATCCCTGCTGCCCCCATGAACCCTAGTCAGGGAAGCTATAGCTCCATAAATGCTCCTGCTTATGCCCAGGCCCTCACCCTGCCACAAGTCTGGGCCCAATGGACCATTTAGATTTGTCAGACCTAGCGTCTTAGCCAGCAAACCACAGACAGGTCACTGGCTAGGGCTTCTGTCAGAGGAACACAACTAGCAGCTTTGCTCTTCACACTCACTTTTGAGGTAATTTCCCACCTCCACCCCGCATTTTACCTATCCCTCCAAACATCACACAGCCCTAGAAGAAGCAGTGGGAGAGGAGTAGCTGATGGCTCAGCTACCAGTGCCACCCTTAGCTAACTGCACTCCCCCGGTAACAGCCCCAGTTGGCAAACCATGTCTAGTTTATTTTGCTAACCTTCTCAGTCTCATGAACTGTAGAGTGTTTGTCAGATCAATGCTTGTGGCAGAGATGGTGATGTCATGGGAGCAGCATCTGTGAACAATTTTAAGATTGGTCCCTGCATTTTCTTTACAATATCTTCACAGTTGGAAATTAAAATAAAATTAAACAAAAGATCCCCAGGGAACTTCAAGCATACAGACAAAGCTCCTGGTTTTGGCCTCGCTGTTGGCTCCGACGCCTCCAAGCTAATTCCTTTGCACTTGTACAGCAGCAGCCTCTTATAGAGGCAGGTAGGTTAGCTCCTCTGTGATTCCCAGCTACTTTGATGAGTGCTCCGACTCTTCTTGGCAATGAGGAGCCTGGGTGCCCATGTAAGCAGATGGAAACAATAAGAGGTGCCAGCTCCATCTGACCAACCAGCTGTATCACTCCTCTAGCATATCCAGGTCAGGAACTTCAGGTGTATTTGGTACTGGACAGCTGCAGAAAGTATGATATGATACGCTCCTGTAAGTATGATAAGCTCCTGTCTGTCTACCTAAGGCAGATAATTTCCAAGTGGCCTTCAGATTTGGACAAAAGCAAATATAATCTCAGATTCCGAACACTTGAATCATTCTGACTAGATGCGTACCCATGCAGCCAGGACAAGGGCTCCTTGCATTTCTGGCCGTTGGCCCTAACCAGCTGTCCCTGAACAGAGATGAGTCCAGAACAATCCTGTCCACGGTTGCCAACTTTCATGCGGTAAATAAGCACCCCGACTTTCACAATAAGACAAAAATCAAGCTAATCCCATGTCAAACACAAGCCAACCCCTAAGAGCCCCAAAACTCTATGTGACTAGATTCCCCTGGTGTGCAGTCTGGGACTGTGGTGGGCCTGCTGGGCACTCCTGACTCTCGCCCCTGCTTGTCCCTTGCCCCTGCTTCTCCCCACTTGCCCTTCTTGCCAGGAACCGATTAAAAAAAAAAAAAGAAGAAGCAACAAGCTACAAGCCAAAAAACTAGCCAACGAGCAACTCACAAGCCAATTAAGCCAAAAACAAGTCTAATTTCTGTGGTTTTTTTGCGAGTTTGGCACATCTGATCCTGTCCTCTTTGAAGGGTCACAATTCCTGCTGGCTTCTCTGACTGTTCAACCCAGCTGAGCAGCATCCTCTCTAGTTTGCCTAGGAGCTTGAGTCTATTTTCCTCAGGTACTAGGATGGAAGAGAACTTGGCCTGAATAACTATGTCAATGTTCAGCCCTTGCTGAGAAGTAGATGTAGAGTAGAGCATCACCAGCACATTGATGGCACTGTAGTCTGACATCTCATCATCAACCTCAGCAGTCTGACATGGTTAACAGGAAAAGTAACCAGACTAAGCGTTGCAGGATTCAGCGGACAAGGGGAATCCCTGGGTAGGAAGAGCAGTTTCCCATCAATCTTAGCATGGCCCCTTCTAGCCCTGATCAGTCGCATACGCAGGAGGGTAGTACATCTGCACCAGAGGCTCTTAGGAGACTGTTTATCAGCACCCCCAACACTGTCTTCATGCCAAGCCCAGTCTGGGAAGGGGACTGAAATGATATGGAGGCCACCCAACTCAGGATAATGGAACCTAGGAAGGAAGAGTAGGGACCAGCTGGTGAAATCTTAGGCATGGTTTGCTTCATACCATGTTTTAGGGTACTTGGGAAGTTGCTCTCCCAGGAGAAGGCTTTGCTTTGGCTGTAAAAGTCCCAGGTTTTCCCTACTGGCATTCACTACTCCCCCAGGGCCATGAGTCTTAAGGGGACAGATTTCCTCCTTCAGGCTTCCAGAATCTGTGCCTTTGCGCATGACTTGAATGAAGTGCTGATGGGGGAAGGGATCTACATCCATGGAGCTAGATGGATTGCCCCAGAAGGCAGGTCTTTGCAGCAGGAGGCATATGGGAGCAATGCATATTGTCTGCAGTGATTAGGTCTCTTAGAACCTCAATTTAGAGAGGTTTAGATGAGATGCCTTTTGTTGCTGTTAAGCAGACTCATATTTGGATTTCTGACACTGTCTTTACAGCCTTCTGCCCTCCCATTCCATCTGAACCAAAGTAACTATGGGGATATTACTATATGTGAAAGAAAATGTACAATCAAATGAAGTAAAAATCTTAAGAAAATCCGCATGTTCCATAGAATCTCTATGGATAGAAATTTCATGCTCTAATAAGAATATAACATTAAGGATCTATTATCGACCACCTGACCAGGACGGTGATAGTGATGATGAAATGCTAAGGGAAATTAGAGAGGCTATCAAAATTAAGAACTCAATAATAGTGGGGGATTTCAATTATCCCCATATTGACTGGGAACATTTCACTTCAGGACGAAATGCAGAGATAAAATTTCTCGATACTTTAAATGACTGCTTCATGGAGCAGCTGGTACGGGAACCCACAAGGGGAGAGGCAACTCTAGATTTAGTCCTGAGTGGAGCGCAGGAGCTGGTCCAAGAGGTAACTATAGCAGGACCGCTTGGAAATAGTGACCATAATACAATAGTGTTCAACATCCCTGTGGTGGGAAGACCATTTCAACAGCCCAACACTGTGGCATTTAATTTCAAAAGGGGGAACTATGCAAAAATGAGGGGGTTAGTTAAACAGAAGTTAAAAGGTACAGTGACTAAAGTGAAATCCCTGCAAGCTGCATGGGCGCTTTTTAAGACACCATAATAGAGACCCAACTTCAATGTATACCCCAAATTAAGAAACACAGTAAAAGAACTAAAAGAGAGCCACCGTGGCTTAACAACCATGTAAAAGAAGCAGTGAGAGATAAAAAGACTTCCTTTAAAAAGTGGAAGTCAAATCCTAGTGAGACAAATAGAAAGGAGCATAAACGCTGCCAAATTAAGTGCAAGAATGTAATAAGAAAAGCCAAAGAGAAGTTTGAAGAATGGCTAGCCAAAAACTCCAAAGGTAATAACAAAATGTTTTTTAAGTACATCAGAAGCAGGAAGCCTGCTAAACAACCAGTGGGGCCCCTTGATGATCGAGATACAAAAGGAGCGCTTAAAGACGATAAAGTCATTGCGGAGAAACTAAATGGATTCTTTGCTTCAGTCTTCACAGCTGAGTATGTTAGGGAGATTCCCAAACCTGAGCTGGCTTTTGTAGGTGACAAATCTGAGGAACTGTCACGGATTGAAGTGTCACGAGAGGAGGTTTTGGAATTAATTGATAAACTTAACATTAACAAGTCACCGGGACCAGATGGCATTCACCCAAGAGTTCTGAAAGAACTCAAATGTGAAGTTGCGGAACTGTTAACTAAGGTTTGTAACCTGTCCTTTAAATTGGCTTCTGTACCCAATGACTGGAAGTTAGCTAATGTAACGCCAATATTTAAAAAGGGCTCTACAGGTGATCCCGGCAATTACAGACTGGTAAGTCTAACGTCTGTACCAGGCAAATTAGTCAAAACAATAGTTAAGAATAAAATTGTCCAACACATAGAAAAACATAAACTGTTGAGCAATAGTCAACATGGTTTCTGTAAAGGGAAATCGTGTCTTACTAATCTATTAGAATTCTTTGAAGGGGTCAACAAACATGTGGACAAGGGGGATCCAGTGGACATAGTGTACTTAGATTTCCAGAAAGCCTTTGACAAGGTCCCTCACCAAAGGCTCTTATGTAAATTAAGCTGCCATGGGATAAAAGGGAAGGTCCTTTCATGGATTGAGAACTGGTTAAAAGAGAGGGAACAAAGGGTAGGAATAAATGGTAAATTCTCAGAATGGAGAGGGGTAACTAGTGGTGTTCCCCAAGGGTCAGTCCTCGGACCAATCCTATTAAACTTATTCATAAATGATCTGGAGAAAGGGGTAAACAGTGAGGTGGCAAAGTTTGCAGATGATACTAAACTGCTAAAGATAGTTAAGTCCAAAGCAGACTGTGAAGAACTTCAAAAAGATCTCACAAAACTAAGTGATTGGGCAACAAAATGGCAAATGAAATTTAATGTGGATAAATGTAAAGTAATGCACATTGGAAAAAATAACCCCAACTATACATACAATA
The DNA here is from genome assembly GCF_011386835.1 of Chrysemys picta bellii. Taxonomy (NCBI): domain Eukaryota; kingdom Metazoa; phylum Chordata; order Testudines; family Emydidae; genus Chrysemys; species Chrysemys picta. The sequence continues at coordinate 144,086,652 of NC_088791.1, read as the reverse complement.
TGATGGGGGCTAATTTAGCTACAACAAGTCAGGAAAAAGATCTTGGAGTCATCGTGGATAGTTCTCTGAAAATGTCCATGCAGTGTGCGGAGGCGGTCAAAAAAGCAAACAGGATGTTAGGAATCATTAAAAAGGGGATGGAGAATAAGACTGAGAATATATTATTGCCCTTATATAAATCTATGGTACGCCCTCATCTCGAATACTGCGTACAGATGTGGTCTCCTCATCTCAAAAAAGATATACTGGCACTAGAAAAGGTTCAGAAAAGGGCAACTAAAATGATTAAGGGTTTGGAACGGGTCCCATATGAGGAGAGATTAAAGAGGCTAGGACTCTTCAGCTTGGAAAAGAGGAGACTAAGCGGGGATATGATAGAGGTATATAAAATCATGAGTGATGTGGAGAAAGTGGATAAAGAAAAGTTATTTACTTATTCCCATAATACAAGAACTAGGGGTCATCAAATGAAATTAATAGGCAGCAGGTTTAAAACAAATAAAAGGAAGTTCTTCTTCACACAGCGCACAGTCAACTTGTGGAACTCCTTACCTGAGAAGGTTGTGAAGGCTAGGACTATAACAGAGTTTAAAAGAGAACTGGATAAATTCATGGTGGTTAAGTCCATTAATGGCTATTAGCCAGGACGGGTAAGGAATGGTGTCCCTAGCCTCTGTCTGTCAGAGGATGGAGATGGATGGCAGGAGAGAGATCACTTGATCATTGCCTGTTAGGTTCACTCCCTCTGGGGCACCTGGCATTGGCCACTGTCGGTAGACAGGATACTGGGCTAGATAGACCTTTGGTCTGACCCGGTGCGGCCTTTCTTATGTTCTTATGATATAGGGTGCAATTTGGGGTCAGTGACTCAATGGCTGCAGCCAGCATAGTTTTATAAGGGTGCGCAAGACCATTGTCCTCCAGGGAGTTCTGGACTGTGTGGTCCAAAGCCAAAAGCCCCACTTGTTGGTCAGCTCTGTGTTATGTTCACAGCATACACACAGGCAAGTTAGATAAAAACATAAATACTCTCACTGGAAGGTTAGAATTCAGAATAATAACATACAAGAGCCCCAAAATAGACTGCTCAATGAGGCAGCGTGGCACAGCTCACCCCACCTTCTCTTAAATTGTCTCTTTCCAGATTAACTCTGACGTGATGGCATGCTTTGCTACAGAACCCCTAGCCTGCAAGCAGATCTAAGCACTAAGCCTGCCCTCACCAACCCACACACTCTTAAAGCAATAGTGTGCAATTCTGACACAGTCCTCAATACACCAAGTTCTGAGCTGGTGCTGAAGCATGTAACTGACACTGGAAAGTCCATACCATGATCAACATACGTTAACTCCCCAGATTTGCCCAAGGTTCATGACAGTGATGGTGCTCAAACGTCCATGGTGCCCAGCACAAAGTGTGTCAGGGGCAGTGCTTCTTATAGGCAGAGCCAGTAGTGCCACCTATAATTAAAGATTCACTGACATTTCCAGTGATAAGAACCTGCTTGTAACTTTACTAAACTAAAACTAAATTCTGGCTGAAATTTCCCATGCTAGTTGTGTGCCTCAGGCTGAATTTTTGTGAAAAGGTTGCCCTAGTGTCAGGGATGTGTTGTTTGCTGTTCCTGTGAAAAGTCATCCAATTTTGGCCAGGTTCTAAGCACTTGAAATTGCAGTTCACACGTGCTCCATAGGGACTTCTTAGAATTTGCAAGATAAATTCTCCAAAGAGTCTGTCTATATTGAGCATGCAGTCCAGGGATAGTGGGTTTAATGTGAAGGTGCTGGGTGGTGTTGGTGGCTTGTAATATACAGGAAGTCAGACTAGAGAATCTGGTGGCCTCTTCTGGCCTTAAATTCTGTGACTTATATTGGAGTTGTTCCTCCCAGCTGCCGGAGGGCTGCTGTGGTGCTGGGCAGGGAGATTGAGCTCTCAATACCCTGCTAGTGTCGAGGCAGTGAGAAGTTGAAAACCACCTGTTTGGGCTGGGGGAGGATGAGGAGCTGGAGAAACAGGAACTGGGTGCTGAGGGGTGGACAAAGACTGGGACTGGCTGGGCATGGAGACCAGGAGCTGGAGAGGGAACAGGAGTGACTGAGCAACTAGGAGCTAGTGAGATGGAGAAGACAAATCAGACAAAGAATTCAGGGGGAATTGGGACTAGTTAGGCAAGGAGACTGAGACAAAGATGTAGGTGACAGACTGGATGAGAAGTCTGGGACTGTCAGCTGTGTGTGTGTGGCAGGGACAGACACACTCAGAGGAGGAGACTAGCTCTTGCTGGGCAAGAAGCCTGAGGAGTGGAGACTGGTATTGGCTGGGTGTGGACTAGGATGAGAAGCTGTGTGTGTATACATAGACTGGGATGAAGAGCCTGTTCTTCATCACAAAGGGGGGTTGTGATGAAGGCTGAGGTGAGGGGAAGAGACAGGATTGAGATGGCAGACCCAGACAGCCATCCCTGCATCACTTGCACTAGTTCACAGTCATAAGAGATAGAAACTTAATTGCTTTTAATGCAAACTCAAATTATGGAGAACAAGGTGGAAGCCTATAAACAGGGCCGGCTCTAGGCACCAGCGTTCCAAGGATGTGCTTGGGGCGGCGCTTCTCAAGGGGCGGCACTCTGGCCCTTTGGGGGCGGCTCTTTTCAAAGGGCAGCACTCCATTTTTTTTTTTTTTTGCTTGGGGCAGCAAAAAGCTGGAGTCGGCCCTACCTATAAAACAAACAACTGGTGGCCAACCAATCCCAACGTGGCTCAGTTCAACACCCAGAGGAAAGGCTGGGCTGCAATAGAATAGAATTTAACAGGTTGTATTCACGTTTGGCCACTAGAGGTCATTTTGCTCCTGTAAAGCTCAGAAGTGACACACACAAACATGCAACAGCCAAGCAGCTGCTCCAGTTCCCCAAATCCTACTGCAGTGTGGGGTGGTAGGGTGAGGAGGAGAAGACCACTACTCCCCTAGATTTGTTCTATTTAGGGTATAAACAACAAAAGATTTGGCATTATGAATAAAGGAGGTGAGGTATTCTGGGCTGTATACTCAGCCTGCTGAGCTGTAAGTCACTTTTGAAGAGGGTGAGAGAAGTGGTCTTATGCTACCTTTCCACTTTCCTGATTTTGGAGACACTAGGGACTGAAACACACCCTGATGTAACCTACAGCAGCCCTTACTGATGGCTCCAGATTAGCCAGAACACAGAGAGCTCCAATTCCAACCCCTCCTGTCCTGAGATGACCTCTTCCTCATTACACGCCCCATGTGGAAGTGGGAAGACAGTAATTTAGAGCTGACTGCACTTTGTTTTTCCACAACTTGAGGAGTCCCCTACATCAGCATCTGGAACAGAGGCCAAAGATCTGCCCCTTTATGAGGAAGGTTTGTATGCAGGAAACCCCTTTCTTGCTCTGTCTGCCTTTGTCTCTGTTTGTAGTCCCCGTCATACAGCTGCTTCAGGGAAGGACAGAAAAAGGAGTCTCATCCTCTGAAGGAAAAACAGTTTAACCTTAAAACATTTCTCCCCACCCACTTTGTTTCCTGGGATATCAATGTCTGTTTTTTCTTGCAGTTGTGGGTGTTGTCTGTGTGGCTATGGAGGACATGGTCAGGGCCGGCTCCAGGCACCAGCAGAGGAAGCATGTGCCTGGGGCGGCACATGCTAAGGGGTGGCATTCCATCCATTCTTGGGGCGGCACAGTCTGGGCGGGTTTTTTGTTTGTTTGTTTCAGCAGTTCGGGCGGCTTTTTTTTTTTTTTTTTGCTTGGGGTGGCAAAAATGGTAGAGTTGGCCCTGGACATAGTCAAAAATGCCCATTATTTTTTCACAGGAAATTTATCTTTTTTTCCCCACCTTTTTCAAAGTTTCCCATGAAAATGTTTCTCCACTTATTTTTAAAACCAGGTTTTTGGGTTCAAGATTTTCACCAACAAAAATGGAAATTTGAGGAAAATTTGCATTTTATTCAAAAAGTTCATTTTGGTCAAGATTAATTTTTCATTAAAATAAAGTCTAAATGAAAACTTTCAGGTAGCTCTAGGTATACGTTATTGTCATGTCAATAAAATAGTGTTGACAGATCACTCGGCTGTCTATCAAAGGTGGGTACTGTCTATTCCAGGCCTCATACTATTCTTCAGGTTTGATCCTGTGTCCCCATTTGTTATCAGTATCCATTCCTGATACAGTGGCAGATTGCTCTATAGAGTGATGCTGTCTCTACCATTTCTGTCTGTCTCCCAGGTTCAGGAACAGTCTTTCTTCATTCTTTTGAAATTAAGAGTCTGATTGTTTCTGAGAATCTGACTAAGTCACTTTCCACTCCAGTCTCTGAAATATGAGGGATCAAGAAAGTGTCTGTCTTACTCACTTTTGTCACCTGGTGGTTGCACAGTTGTTCCCCTCTGGATTTGGGCTGATATTTCCCAGTTTCCACTTCTAGCATATAGTCACTGATTTTGTAGTTGGTGAGAATCTTCCTTAGCTTTGAAAATTGCAATGTAGTGAAGTATCTGCTATCACGATAGTTCTGTGCAGGGATCTAAGCCAGTCCATTTTGTTTTTGTTATTGATTTTTTTCTTCCCAACAACTCATATTGGTGTTTTAGGTGCTAGTCTGCTATCCTGAGGACTTTTCAGTTTTGTGTTGTGTTGTTTGTTATAGGAGATTAGAGTTGTTGAGCCTCGGGAGAGATGATACATAGTAGTGGATCATGCTTTCACTTGAATTTAATTTTGGATCCTCTAATGTTTTGGGGTGGAGGCATGTTAGTTGCTTTGGCTGAGTTGACACCAAGATGAGTCTTCTATATTTATTAGCAAGGGTGTCTACCCAGTTCTATTCTGTTATTGTTGAGGTTACTGGGTACTGGAGTAATTGTTTGAAGAACTACAGGTGTAGGGTTTCTATTGGGGTTTTGTTCCAATAAGTATAATTGGCCCTACACTTCACTCTCATATGGTAGAATCGGTTGGATTATACGGCTGAATAGTTTTATTGGAGGATATATAATGCAAGGGTGTCACACTTATGCTGTGAGGAGGATTCAATTCCATATTTAATTATGATCAATGGACCAGGATGTAATTTTAGGACCACATACTCCCCTCAAATCCACAGGGGATCTCCCACTGAAGTCAGTGAAAGGCATGTATAAAGATCAACGGTAGACTATGACTTTAGTTACTATTTAAAAAAAAAACTTTTATGGATTGCATATAGCAAAAACAGTAAAATAAGCTCACCTTTAGGATCACTACTGATTCCTCCCACACTTTCTTCCTTCCCCATTCTCCTTTGTCTTCATTGTCCCTCTCTCCCGCAACCCAACCTGCTAAAATGATGAATTAAATATAGTGAATGATGACATATAAAGTGTCATTAGCACTCACATTCTTTTGCATTAGCACCTGCCCATTCAGAAAGAAAATGCAGCATAGCTTACAATCACTTCACATTTGGCAAGTTAATCCACAACCATGAGAGTTAGAAACTTACTTACTTTTTATTTGTGTAAGTGACTTTGCAGAGTCTGAAAATGCTATGTGGGCAACATGAAAATGTCAAGTTGGCTGGATGATCCTTGTTGCCAATATGAAGTTCCTCTTGTGTGTTTTATGAGGTCTGAGCATGCATCAGCAGAGCCCTACAAATCTGCGGATATCCGTTTTATATCCATGGACCCTGTTTGCAGATCGGATGCAGATATAAATTTTGTATCCACGCAGGGCTCTATGCATCAGTTAAAATGCTTCCAAATTCTACGTCCCTGTAATACAATTTTAAGCCCCAGTGCTGCACCTTGTTCCATGCAGATGGATCCCTTTGCCTCTGGGGAGCCAAATTTAGGGGTCTGCCTATGTAAAACAAGCTGCAGGATTGAGATTTTAGTTTAGTTTATTTGGGGCTTTTTCTGAAATTGTGATTTTTTTTCTTCCAGGTTGATGTGTAGGACCTATTTATTATAGGTTTATAGGGGGCGTAAGTTTCTATTGAGATCATCCCCATTGGTGATAAAGGAAGGGTAATATTTTCAAAATCACCTAAGGGTTTGATTCACAAAGAAGTTGGGCACTGCAATGCATAAAGTCTCTAGGCACTCTGCCTCATCCTCAGCCTTGAGTCAGGCCCCCAGGCCCCGCATACCATGTGTGGGAGAATAAGGGGCCTAAGAAAGGGCTTCTCAAAAGCCAGCAAGCTGAGCGGGGAGCTGCTTAAAGTAGCTAGGAGTGCAATGCAGAGGAAAGGGGTGGAAATGTTGGGCCCAGAGTCACAAAGGTCATTAGGCACCTATCTGCCATTGAGCTGGGCCATCTCCAGCCCATCAGTTAGGTGCATGACAGTATCTACCTCTGCTTAGGATTCTCAGCTGTCAGCCCTCTCCTGGAGTTAGATCATAGAATCATAGAAGATTAGGGTTGGAAGAGACCTCAGGAGGTCATCTAGTCAAAACCCCTGCTCAAAGCAGGACCAATACCAACTAAATCATCCCAGCCAGGGCTTTGTCAAGCCGGACCTTAAAAACCTCTAAGGTTGGAGATTCCATCACCTCCCTAGGTAACCCATTCCAGTGCTTCACTACCCTCCTAGTGAAATAGTGTTTCCTAATATCCAACCTAGACCTCCCCCACTGCAACTTGAGACCATTACTCCTTGTTCTGTCATCTGCTACCACTGAGAACAGCCTAGAGCTCCATCCTCTTTGGAACCCCCCTTCAGGTAGTTAAGGCTACTATCAAATCCCCTCTGACTCTTCTCTTCTGCAGACTAAATAAGCCCAGTTCCCTCAGTCTCTCCTCGTAAGTCATGTGTCCCAGCCCCCTAATCATTTTTGTTGCCCTCCGCTGGACTCTCTCCAATTTGTCCACATCCTTTCTATAGTGGGGGCCCAAAACTGGCTGCAATACTCCAGATGTGGCCTCACCAGTGCCGAATAGAGGGGAATAATCGCTTCCCTCGATCTGCTGGCAAAGCTCCTATTAATGCAGCCCAATATGCCGTTGGCCTTCTTGGCAACAAGGGCACATTGCTGACTCATATCCAGCTTCTCATCCACTGTAATCCCCAAGTCCTTTTCTGCAGAACTGCTGCATAGCCAGTCAGTCCCCAGCCTGTAGCAGTGCATGGGATTCTTCCATCCTAAGTGCAGGACTCTGCACTTGTCTTTGTTGAATCTCATCAGATTTCTTTTGGCCCAATCCTCCAATTAGATGCCTAGGCCAAGGCAGCCCTCTCTCAAAGAGAGAGTCCCCTTTAGCACCAATAGCCCAGTAGTTAGGGCACTCCCCCACCCAGAGGCAGGTGGTGGTGGTCGGGGACTCCCTCCTAAGGGGGACTGAGTCATCTATCTGCCGTCCCAACCGGGAAAACCGAGAAGTGTGCTGCTTGCCAGGAGCTAGGATTCACGATGTGATGGAGAGCCTGCGGAGACTCATTAAGCCCTCGAATCGCTACCCTTCTTGCTTCTCCACATGGGCACCAATGGTACTGCCAAGAATGACCTTGAGCAGATCACTGCAGACTGTGTGGCTCTGGAAAGAAGGATAAACGAGTTTGAGGTGCAAGTGGTTTTCTCGTCCATCCTCCCTGTGGAAGAAAAAGGCCCAGGTAGAGACCGTCGAATCGTGGAAGTCAACGAATGGCTACGCAGGTGGTGTCGGAGAGAAGGCTTTGGATTTTTTGACCATGGGATGGTGCTTCAAGAAGAAGCATTGCTAGGCAGAGACGGGCTCCACCTAACGAAGAGAGGGAAGAGCATCTTCGCAAGCAGGCTGGCAAACCTAGTGAGGAGGGCTTTAAACTAGGTTCACTGGGGGAAGGAGACCAAAGCCCTGAAATAAGTGTGGAAGTGGGATACCAAGAGGAAGCATGAGAGTGCAAGAGGGGAGGACTACTGCCTCATACTGAGAAAGCAGGACTATCAGCAAATTATCTTAAGTGTCTATACACAAATGCAAGAAGCTGGGAAATAAGCAGAGAGAACTGGAAGCCCTGGCACAGTCAAGGAATTATGATGTGATTGGAATAACAGAGACTTGGTGGGATAACTCACATGAATGGAGTACTATCATGGATGGATATAAACTGTTCAGGAAGGACAGGCAGGGGAGGAAAAGGTTGGGGAGTTGCATTGTAGCCCACGAAAGCTTATGCTCTAATAAATTTGTTAGTCTCTAAGGTGCCACAAGTACTCCTGTTCTTTTTGAGGATACAGACTAACACGGCTGCTACTCTGAAACCTGTCATTATATGTAACAGCTCCAGTATGAAACTGCAGAAAAATCTGAGAGTCTCTGGATTGAATTTAGAAGTGTGAGCAACATGGGTGATGGCGTGGTGGGAGTCTGCTATAGACCACCAGACCAGGGGGAATGAGGTGGATGAGGCTTTCTTCAGGCAACTAACAGAAGTTACTAGATCACAGGCCCTGGTTCTCATGGGGGACTTCAATCACTCCGATATCCTCTGGGAGAGCAATATAGCAGTGCACAGACAATCCAGGAAGTTTTTGGAAAGTGAAGGGGGACAATTTCCTGGTGCAAGTGCTGGACGAACCAACTAGGGGCAGAGCTCTTCTTGACCTGCTACTCATAAACAGGGAAGAATTAGTAGGGGAAGCAAACATGGATGGGAACCTGGGAGACAGTGACCATGAGATGGTTGAGTTCAGGATCCTGACAAAAGGAAGAAAGAGAGCAGCAGAATACGGACCCTGGACATCAGAAAAGCAGACTTTGACTCCCTCAGGGAACTGATGGGCAGGATCCCCTGGGAGACTAATATGAGGGGGAAAGGAGTCCAGGAGAACTGGCTGTATTTTAAAGAATCCTTATTGAGGTTGCAGGAACAAACCATACCAATGTGTAGAAAGAATAGTAAATATTGCAGGCGACCAGCCTGGCTTAACAGTGAAATCCTTGCTGATCTTAATCGCAAAAAAGAAGCTTACAAGAAGTGGAAACTTGGACAAATGACCAGGGAGGAGTATAAAAATATTACTCAGGCATGCAGGAGTGAAATCAGGAAGGCCAAATCACAATTGGAGTTGCAGCCAGCAAGGGATGTTAAGAGTAACAAGAAAGGTTTCTACAGGTATGTTAACAACAAGAAAAAGGTCAGGGAAAGTGTGGGCCCCTTACTGAATGGGAGAGGCAACCTAGTGACAGAGGATGTGGAAAAAGCTAATGTGCCTCTGTCTTCACAAACAAGGTCAGCTCCCAAACTACTGCACTGGGCAGCACAGTATGGGGAGGATATGAGCAGCACTCAGTGGTGAAAGAACAGGTTAAGGACTATTTAGAAAAGTTGGATATGTACAAGTCTATGGGGTTGGATGCACTGCATCCGAGGGTGCTAAAGGAGTTGGCTGATGTGGTTGCAGAGCCATTGGCCATTATCTTTGAAAACTCATGGCGATCAGGGGAGGTCCCGGATGACTGGAAAAAGGCTAATGTAGTGCCCAGCTTTAAAAAAGGGAAGGAGGAGGATCTGGGGAACTACAGGCCAGTCAGCCTCACCTCAGTCCCTGAAAAATCATGGAGCAGGTCCTCAAGGAATCAATTTTGCAGCACTTCAAGGAGAGGAAAGTGATCAGGAACAGTCAGCATGGATTCACCAAGGGCAAGTCATGCCTGACTAACCTAATTGCCTTCTATGATGAGATAAGTGGCTCTGTGGATGAGGGGAAAGCAGTGGACGTGTTATTCCTTGATTTAGCAAAGCTTTTGATATGGTCTCCCACAGTATTCTTGCCAGCAATTTAAAGACATATGGGCTGGATGAATGGACTATAAGGTAGATAGAAAGCTGGCTAGATCGTCGGGCTCAAAGGGTAATGATCAATGGCTCCATGTCTAGTTGGCAGCTGGTATCAAGCAGAGTGCCCCAAGGGTTGGTCCTGGGGCCGGTTTTGCTCAATATTTTCATTAATGATCTGGAAGATGGCGTGGCTTGAACCCTCAGCAAGTTTGCAGATGACACTAAACTGGGAGAAGTGGTAGATACCCTGGAGGGTAGGGATAGGATACAGAGGGACCTAGACAAATTAGAGGATCGGGCCAAAAGAAATCTGATGAGGTTCAACGAGGACAAGTGCAGAGTCCTGCACTTAGGACGGAAGAATCCCATACACTGCTACAGACTAGGGACCGAGTGGCTAGGCAGCAGTTCTGCAGAAAAGGACCTTGGGGTTACAATGGACGAGAAGCTGGATGAGAGTCAACAGTGTGCCCTTGTTGCCAAGAAGGCTAACGGCATTTTGGGCTGTATAAGTAGGAGCATTGCCAGCAGATTGAGGTACGTGATCATTCCCCTCTATTCTGCATTGGCGAGGCCTCATCTGGAGTACTGTGTCCAGTTTTGGGCCCCACACTACTAGAACGATGTGGAAAAATTGGAAAGAGTCCAGTGGAGGGCAACAAAAATGATTAGGGGGTTGGAGCACATGATTTATGAGGAGAGGCTGAGGGAACTGGGATTGTTTAGTCTTCAGAAGAGAAGAATGAGGGGAATTTGATAGCTGCTTTCAACTACCTGAAAGGGGGTTCCAAAGAGGATGGATCTAGACTGTTCTCAGTGGTGGCAGATGACAGAACAAGGAGCAATGATCTCAAGTTGCAGTGGGGAAGGTTTAGGTTGGATATTAGGGGAAAAAATTTCACTAGGTGGGTGATGAAGCACTGGAATAGGTTACCTAGGGAGGTGGTGTAATCTCCTTCCTTAGAGGTTTTTAAGGCCTGGCTTGACAAAACCCTGGCTGGGATGATTTAGTTGGGGATTGGTCCTGCTTTGAGCAGGAGGTTGGACAGGATGACCTCCTGAGGTCCCTTCCAACCCTAATCTTCTATGATTCTATGCAGGAGACTCAAGACCACATCTCTGGTCTGCCTGATTTGGAGTAGGAGGGACTTGAACCCACCTCTGCAGTGAATGCCCAAACCACTGGGCTATTGGGTATCCTGGGGTGGGGGTGGAGGGTTTCCTCAGTCTCTCCTTCTAGAGCTGTTCCCACTTTGTGTAAATAATTAATTGGACCACATTTCCAAATAGCGAGAAAAAGCAAGAAATTGACTTGATAGCCCAGATTCAGACCCTTGAGCCAATAAATATTTAATTATTTATTTGAAATGGACCAGTTCCAGCAGGAGAGATTGAGAAAGCCATAACCAGAATACCCAATAACCTAGCGGTTGCTCTACCTGGGATGTGGAGACTGGAGTTCAAGTCCCTGCTCCAAATCATGCAGAGCTATGATTTGAACTTACATCTCCCAGATGTGTGCCCTAACCACTGGACTACTGGCGACACAGATATGGCCTGCTTGCCTCAGCTATCTTTTGTGCTTGTTAGGTGAGTGCAGAGCATGGCTACTAGCTCAGGCCCCTCTGGGGAGAGATGGGGAAAACACCTAATCTGAAAATTCTGCTGGGGCTTAAGCATGGGTAAGGGCACCAAGCAGCTGATTAGCTGTGTGGTTGCATCAGGACTTAGGCAGCTTTGCACACACCCACCATTGGAAATTTAGACACCTACAGGGTTAGATGGAAGCAGAGCAGTGGTTTGGGGAGTGTTAATGGGGGCTAAATATTGGACTTCAATGCCTAAAGAAGCAGTTAGGCTCCTAAGTACCTTTCTGAATCTGACCTTAAGTGATTTCGGAGCCAAAATATCATTTTCAAAAGTGACTTAAGCACTGGGAGCCTTAGAGTCAGTGAAAGTCAAGGGGACTTAGGCTCCCAATTCACTTAGCTACTTTTGAAAATTTTGCCCAGGATAGAGTAAGCATCTGGGGCCTAATTCATCATTACCATGCACCTTGCGCAGTCATTTGTACCTGTGATAGTGTTTTACACATACTCTGCAGATCAGAACAGTATCACTTTACATTCACAGAATTATCAGACATAGATGAACACAATATCTTGGGTATGAGTCAAAACAGCTTTTGTAAAAGGAAATAAATCATGCCTCACCAATCTACTAGAATTCATTGCTAGCAAATGTTGTGAAGGTCAAGAATATAACTGGGTTAAAAAAAGAACTAGATAAGTTCATGGAAGATAGGTCAGTCGATGTCTATTAGCCAAGATGGTCAGGGATGCAACCCCATGCTCTGAGTATCCCTAAGCATCTGACTGCTAGAAGCTGAGACCGGGCAACGGGATGGATCACTCAAAATTGCCATGTTCTGTTAACTCCCTCTGAAGCATCTGGCACCAGCCACTGTTGGAAGACAGGATATTGGGCTAGTTAAACCATTGGTCTGACTCTATATGATCTGGTCTGTTCTTATGTTCACATCATACTGTTGTAGATGACAAGGTGCATGACAAAAGAAAGATATACACTTTACTTCTGGAGTGTTTAGTGGGAGTTCTGGATCAAGGATTACTACAATACAACAAGCAGGTCATGGATGCATATGTTGAAAAGCTCAGGCTGAGGTTACATCCTTATTTTACTCCTCTTTATTTCATGAAGACCTCTGTTTCACTTTATTTGCTTTTATTCTACATTTGATGGAGCAGTACATGGATTTAATTAGCTCATATGCTTTTCTACTAATTCCATTTTGTAGTAATTTAAGGTTCAGTTCCATATGCCAGTGCAACAGGGTGCTTGGAGGCAGGGCCGGCTCCAGGCACCAGCTTGGCAAGCTGGTGCTTGGGGTGGCCACCCCGGACAGGGGCGGCAGGTCCAGCTATTCGGCGGCAATTCAGCGGACGGTCCTTCACTCCCGCTAGGAGCGAAGGACCTTCCACCGAATTGCCGCTGCAGATCGCGATCGCGGCTGCTTTTTTTTTTTTTTTTTTTGTGGCTGCTTGGGGCGGCCAAATCCCTGGAGCCGGCCCTGCTTGGAGGGCCAGGCAACCTAGTGGTTGGTGCCCCTGACCTCCAGCACCTTGTTTCCTTGTTCAAGGTGCCTCAGTCTTTTAGGTAGTAAGGCAGAGGGACCAGGGCTCTCCCTCGCTACCAGGTCCCAGCCCAGGGCCTTCTGCAAGTCAACCCCAGAATCATGGCCCCTCACAGCATGAAGTCTAAATCCATTGCCCTGGGTTACTTCCTACCACTGTCCCTTCAGTTTGGGGCATGTCCCCTGTAGTCCAATTCACTGGGTGGCTTGCCTCCAATAGCACCCACTCACAGACCTTGGGCAGCATCCTGCCACAGTCCAAAGTTCCTTCGGGTGGGGCAGCTATACATTTGGTAAGGCCAAACCCCACAATGTCTCTGGCCCTCAGTTATCCAGTTACCTCAGTTGCCTGAGGCTCCTAGGTCTCTGCCACATCACTTACTTTCTGGTGGCTGCCTTAACTGGCAGGCTAGTAACCCTTCATCTCAGGCAGGCAGCTAGCTTCTGCTTCTTCACCAGTCAGTCCCAAACTAAGCTGGGCTCTCTCCTTTTCTCCCTCCTCCAGGCCTGGCATTGGCTGCAGGTATAATGGGGTGGGCCTAGCTGGGCACAAAGTCTCTCTTTAACTCCTGCCATGCTGGCTGGCAGTTTCTCCATTCCATCACAGCCAGATTGTGTGAAAAAATTATTAAAAAATCCATGAAGCAGGCAATATCTTTCCCTCATTTCGTAGTATACAAGTTTGTTAATTAATCACTGTAGGACAAGGATGTGGTCAGTGGTGTTGTGAAAATTGGGCCTACACATTTACCCTAATCAACTATAAAATTGAGTTAATAAATTGTCACAATGACCATGTGACCATGTGACCCATATTCTTTATGGAAATATGCTTATGATATGGATATGGCATAACTGAGATATATTTTATACAAGATGGGTCTTGTAAGGTATCATTGGAAAGGTTACCATTTACTGAATGTGATTATCCAATTTGTATGCATGTATCGTTTCTGTATCTAAAGTTAGGAATATTGACTATGTAACAGTTACAACTATGTGTGTATTTGGGAGACACCTACCAGACAATAGGCCATCAGCTTTGATGGGCCATTAGGAAGAAACAATAAGACTTTGAAGATACTAATCTCTCTCCTTCCTGAGAGGCGTCTTGGGACCTAGGTGTAATACTACTAGGTCAGGTGGTCCTGTCACCTGCTACTAAACACCATCTTGGACTTCTAGTAATTTTCCACTAAAAGGAGGGGGAGGTCTAGACTTAAAAGATTCCTGCCTTATGTAAATCTTATTTAAGGCTGGGGAATAAGGCAAACAGGATTATTCTCCATTGTCTTCCTGTCCAAGAAGAAAGACTGCTGAAAGTACCTGAAGAGACAAAGGAACTGAGCGGTGGGCAAGGCAAGGGCTGAGTCCATACTGAGACAGAGGAGTCTAGTCTGTAAAGAGAAATAACTGGAACTCTAAGCTACAGAAACTCTGCATCCTGCCTTAGTCAATGTTTAGGGTGAGAAATTACTTCTTGAAATCAGTCTCTTTAAGATCTTCAGCTTAGTATGTGTGCTTTGTTTTATTTGCTTGGTAATCTGCTTTGTTCTGTTTGCTATCCCTTATAATCACTTAAAATCTGCCATCTGTAGTTAATAAACTTGTTTTGTTTATTATTAAATCCAGCTTGTGCAATTTCTAACTGGAGGTGTCAGGGGAAGAAGTTGTGCATATCTTCCTCCACATTGAGGGAGGGGGCAAATTTATGAGCTTACGTTGCATAGATTTCTCTACAGCACAAGACAATATTATTTTGGGTGTACTTTTCAGAGGGGAGCTGCACTTGAGTGCTGGATGATTTCCTAGCTGAGTCTTCTCATAGAAAGCTATTTGCAGACTGCGTGACTCTACCGCTGGTGCGTCCCTACCTGCGTGTGTGTGCTGCCAGAGGCTGGAAAGCCTAATTCAGCAAAACAGGGAGAGGGAGCCCAGGCTAGTGGAGCAGGCAGGCTTAGTGAAAGCTCAGTACATCAGGTGGCATCCTAGAATGGGGGTCTAACCCATCACAGACTTGTTATATAAAATTGTTTAAGAAACATGTAAGAAGGAGATAGAAAGACTGAATTAATTTAAACAAAATGGGCTTTACTGGTACCTCTGTGTTAAGATGACTGGTAAACAAGAGTTATACAGGAGTAATAGTCAATGAACCAAAACTGGTTTTGGAAATTAGATCTAGTTTGTGGCAAAATAATGAGGGGATGGACTATTCCTCCCATCACTCTCTTTTGAGGTCCTTAAAAGAAAAGAGATTTGGGGGGATGAACATTAGCAGAAGGGAAAAGTTGGCTACAGAGATGCTGTCTGACTGAAAGATGAGAGAAAAGAAATCTGAAAAATCAGGGACTAGGTGTCTCAAATTGGGTGCTCAAAATTAGTTGATATTTTTGACAATTTTAGCCTTACTTCTCTGTGCCTCAGTTCCATGTAACATGAGGATAATTTCTGCTTTGCAGGCAATATTATACATTTTGACAAATGTTAGTAAATTCTTCAAATCACAGCTTTTGGAATTAGCACAATTTTAAAACTTGGTCACTTTTATTTTTAAATTAGCAGCTGTAAGTTCATTTCAAAAAGGAGTGGGAAAACAAAAAGGAGGGGAGAACACCCAAGTTCAAATTTCCTTATGTGGAAATGTTTCTGGAGGAATTGAGAAGACAAATACAATAATGTTTGTGAAGCACTAAAATACTAGTGAAAGCAGCACAGAAAACCTCCTGAGAAAATGAACAAGTCTGCATTCAGTGCAGTGTTTGGATGGTGGGCCCTGGGCAGTACATAACACATTGAATGATAAAAATTAAATTGAACAGTGAATAGCTACCCATTCAGTAAGCACTCTCCACCCCATGAATTGAATGGGGCAGGGGTTTGGGGGGACAATACTATGTGATCATGGAATTAAAGACTGTACCATAATGCATATGCAAAAGGGGGCTGAATTAAGGTTGCACAGGCAACCTTGATACTGGCATTTCCTGACTTTACGTAGGGTATGTAATATTTTATATGGTGCTTAAGCACAGCACTGAACCCACCCCGGAAGCCCTTTCAAGGTTTTAATTTAACCCTCCAAAATAGCCACTTCTCTGAAATGGTCAGATGGGCTAATTACCCCAATATACAAGGACACAGATGCTCTCAACCCAAACTACTACAGAATTACTGGGGTTTACAATAACACCAGCAAACTATTATACAACATCCAAAATAAAAGAGTAATGCCCTTTCTAACGCGTGCGTGTGTGGGTGTGTGTGTGTGTTTCCACCTGTGCCTTCAGCTGGCATATGATGGGGTGGCTCACACAAAAGAGGAGACCCTAATCTCCCCTTAGCCCTTTTCCCTATCAGTGTGTCTTTCAAACACTAGTAAACCTTCTCCAGATGCAGATGTTTCTTAGACCAGGATGGGTTTGTTGTGTGTGCTGGGAGGAGAGGGATGTATGTGGCATCCTAAGGACACATGCACTCTGGAACCGCCCGTATCTTCTGGGCATGATGCACAGAGGTCTCTCCATGGAGAAGTTCAGCATCCACATCCCAGCAACGACAAACTTCTGTAATGAGAGCAGCAGCTTCCTGGGGGGGGGGGGGGGGTGAGGTGTCAGTGGACAGGTGGGTTGGGATGCCTCAAGTTCTGTAACCATTCAGCACAATGCCCCTGCTTCACAACAGCTTTATCCCAGAGTTCCCACAAGCACTACATGTCTGGTTTTAGGCATAAAGAGCTTCTTTGCTAGTTTAGAAGCAGCAAAAGGATTTAGGGTTTGTTCCGAGCTCCCTTTTTGGACATTTCCAATCTTTTTACATTCTTAAAAGTTCTAGATACGGTAATGACTCTACTGAGCAGCCATAGGTCAGCAGAGAGCAGTGTTATGAATCTGCTACGGATGAACCTACTTCTGCTCTTCTTCTGACTTCTTCCACTGTGGAAGGGGATAGTGGTGGTAGTGCAAGAAAGGCAGGTGTTCCTAGTGGCTGGCACTAGTGATTAAGCAGGAGTTTCTGGCATTGCCTGTGTGGGGCTGGGTCTGTCTCAGTTTGAGGTTTACAGGGGTCTTGTACATAGTCTAAATAAGAATATGGTCATAGTACAAGTAAACATATTACACCATAACAGGATTCCATGACATCACTTTCTCCCCAACAATGGAAATCTCCCTGTTGCAAGGCATCAAAATCAATCATCATTTAGCTAAATGTGATGAGCACCAATACAATGTAAAATATTCAGGTCTGCACATTCTTCATAGGGTGATGTTAATATTTGATTTCCTCTGTGTTCCAAGCACTTCTATGACCATTATGCCTTCTGTGTTTCCAGATACATCAAATAACTATTGTACAGTGAGTATTCATCCATGACCATTACACACACTTGGGGTATATTCCAGTACCTCTTCTTCTGGTAAGTGTGTCCTATGTACACCTAGAATAAGTACACATTTTTGTATGTATTACACTCTGGGACTGATTCACACTAAGGCCACTTTTCATCACTCAGGCAGTGTAAAAGGACCTTAACGTGGGGTGTAAATTATAGTTACACAATGTTAAGGGCCTTTTACACAGCCGGAGTACTGTATAGAGGCCTACCGGTATGTCTACACTTTGAGCTGGGGGTGTAAATTCCAGCTTAAGGAGACATATCTGGACTAGCTCTAGTTGAGCTAGAGTGCTAAAGATAAAGTGTAGACACAGTGGCGTGAGCATGGGGAGGGGCTAGCTGTCCGAGTACAATCCCATCTGAGATGCTAGACACATCTTGGGGCATGTAGCCCATCATGCTGCTAGGGCTACCCTCTATTTTTAGCATACTAGCTCCATCAGAGCAAGTCTGGGTATGTCTCCTCATGCTGGCATTTACACCACCTCCTCAAAGAGAAGACATATTTAGTCAAAATGAGAACCAGGCTCGCTATGTTCTACGTATACCTACAACCAGCATGCATTCTCTCTGGCATCTGCATACATTTACAACCTCTAAATGGTTCAAGTATGTTCTGAATAAATGTATAACTATTGCACATACTGAGTGTGTGTGTGTGCACATATATGCACATCTACAATGACTGCATGTTCTTTCACGAAGGGCTTCTCTGCACAATCATTTAGTTCACAGCCAAGTGGGAGGTGAAGCTAGTCTGCATTAGACTGCCACAGATTAACTATCTGTGTGGCTCCTGCTGACTCGCATTAAAAGTTGGTTAATGGACTTTGATCTACTCCTTTTTCAAAGAGGACTAAATCAAAGTGCATTAATGAACTGTGGTCATTTTATACTCTAAGGCCCAGTGGTTAGGGCACTCACCCAAGATACAGGGACATGAGTTCAAATTCCCACTTTGTCTGATGTGGAGCAGGGACTTGAATACAGCTTTCCCACCTCTCAGCTGAGTACCCTAACCACCAGGTTATAGGGTATGTCACTCAAATATTTAAATATTCACTGGAGCCAGGATTGGAACCCAGGACTCCCAGGTGAGTGTGCTAACCACTAGGCTATGAGTCAGTCTTACTGTCTCTCTGGCCTCATTAATATTTTAGTGTTTAGTGGAACAACTTCAACAGGGTAGATTGAGAAAGACTTACTGCAGTCATGAGGGCACTTACCTGGGAGTTGGGAGACATGTTCAAGTCCCTGCTTCATATCCAGGTCTCCCACATTTTGGGTGAGCGCTCTAGCCACTGGGTTACACAGTATCAGAGGGGACACCACCACCACCATCACCCTCCTCCTCCTCGAACTGTATTTTGGGAGGGGGGGGGGTAGGTGGCAGCTGAGGTGGGGTGAGGGGAGCGGGAGGATCTAAGTCCCTTTGTGCATCTAGCTCCCAGTTTTGAAAATCTTACCTTCAGTACATCTTCAATAAGTATACATCCTAGGAGTATGTGTGTTTTAGGTACATCAGCACTAACTACAACTTATCTGGTGTTCTAGAGACCTCTACAACAAATGTGCACTCAGATACTGCAATGATGAGCATGGTATAAGAACCTATGTAGAAGAGAACAAAATAAAATTGCAGTGTGTGTGTGTGTGTGTGTGTGTGTGTGTTTGTGTGTGTTTTCTAGGTACATATTTCCCACTGTATGTTTCCCTGTAGTGGAATACAGTGTTTTAGAAACATTTCTCCACCATTTCTCATTTTGTTGTAAAAAAATTTATCATTTATTTTTGCATCACCAAGTTTACCATTCTCACATTTCCTTACCACCCTACTAAGCTTCTCCAGTTTGATCAGGGTACATACACTCTAGCCAACTCCCACAATCTTCCTGGCATCTTATGGCTACCCTATAACTCAGCAACCCCGTGACTTCCAGGATTATATTTCAGAGTCCTCGATTGGGCCATTCAAAAATATTTTGATAGGAGCCAGTGGCAAGTCCTCATTGGGGAGAATGAAGTTTTCGACTGGGTACTGCTTTGCTTCTAGACTGGAGCGTGCGCTATAGAGTTTTGTCTTTGTGACCTGAGTCTTGGCCATCCCTGTGTCGGAGTCCCATGCTTGGCCCCGCCGGAGCTTCTTGAAGGTGTTACGGAAACCTTCAGTGCTAAAGTAGTAAATTAGGGGGTCCAGAGAGCAGTTCATGCTGGCCAACAGCACTGTGACAATAAGCACCTGGCGCACAGAGTCCCGAACTGGCGGTTCAGCCTGGATCACGTGGGCCTTTATCATCCCGTAGGCTGCCAGAGTTGTGTTGTAGGGCACGAAGCAGATGATGAAGATCACCAAATTCACCACGAGCAGGCGGATAGTCTTCTGCTGGCGCAGGCTCTGTGTCTCGCTGGCCTGGCATAGCTTCTGGAAGATTCTAATTGAGCAGTACGTCACAGAGGTCAGTGGCAAGAGGAAGCCCAGGATTTCAGCCAGGATGACCAGTGGGAAGATGCCCTTCTGCCACAGGCCATCACTGAAGCTTTCAAAACACAGAGCGATGGTCTGGTTCCCTTTGATGCAGGAACTTGACCTGTGTACACCAGCAGCCGGAACAGAGCCCACCAGGATAAGCACCCACACCACCAGGCAGAGCAGCCGGGCCAACTTGGGCCGCCGAAGGTGGCGCCAGCGGAGTGGGTGGACAATGGCAACATAGCGATCCAGGTTGATGCACATGAGGAAGAGGCAGCTGCCATACATGTTGATCTGGAAGAGGGAGCCAGACACCTGGCAAAGGAAATTGCCAAAGGGCCAGTGCTGGCTGGAGTAGTAATAGAGCCGTAGTGGCAGCGAGAGTGTGAAGAGCAGGTCGCTTACTGCTAGGTTGAACATATAGATGCTCACCACAGACTTGAGGTGCAGGTAGCGCAGGAAGACCCAGAGTGCCATAGCATTGAGCATCAAACCTGCCACAAAGATCAAGCTGTACCCAACCAGGTGCAGCCGGTGGTTGGAGCTGTAATCTTTGCATTGGTCCAGACTTTGAGAGATGCTGGCATTTGACATGCTCAGCAGAACCTGTAGAGATCTCAGTGATGTAGTTCAGGCCACTGATAGGCAAATGGGGCACAACAAGAGGCATGGAGGAAGATCATTACCCTCAGGGGAGCAGGAGTCAGGTCATTCCCTGCCGCCCCTCGGAAGTGGATGGGTGTCTCTCTCTCTGCAGATTCCGTCACCAGCTCTTCAATGGGTCTCCTGGTATCGGTGGTTTGGAGGTCAATCACTGGTTACATTTCACAGATTCTTTCCAGCAGTTGTGGTGATGTGGATGCAATGCCGGGTTCTTGCCAGATGTGGAATGACAACACAGTTCCTGATCAAAGTGAAAAATCAAGAAGGATGAGTAAAAGCTCCAGGGTGTTGGCTTCTGCCCTTAGTACACACAGAGAAAGAAGGGAAGGAGCAGAAAGATAATAGAAGGGGATGGGGCAGGGTGGTGAGGGGAGGCAGGGTAAAGTCTAAGGTAAGTTTGAATGATAATTTCTGACTGAATTTCTGCACTGTTCCCCTTATTGAAAACAAGCCTGAGCTTCAGAGAATGATAAAAGTTTGTCCAGATTAGAGTTTGTGCTCCTGTTTTAACTTCAATCAACACAACTGTAAATGCTAATCTAGGTGCTCCATGAACATTTGTTCCAGGACACAAATTTAGCAGTTTACCCTAATCTAGACAAACCCACAGGGTAAAAACTGATGCACATACCCTCCCCGCATGCAGACATGAAGATACGCAGTAAATGAAGGTTATTTATCAGTGGCTATATTTTTTTGAGATGAGCCTATACAGAGTTATGCAGGGGATTAGGCAGACACACCATCTCACTAGAACCGTTGGGTGTGATTGCCACCTCCCATTCAGACTAAATGAGGGAACAATTTAATATCACCTTTGTCTGGTGATAGCTGGAACAGTGAAAGCCACTGGCCAGGGAGTAGACTGCCTGCAATCCTGTGCAGTCCAAGGGGTTTCCCAGAGGTCTAATAAAAACACAGAGGTGGGGGATTATTTTGATTGCAACAGTGTGTGTGTGTATATATATACACATATGAGAGAGAGAAAAGCAGGAGAAAAAACACAAGAGAAGCACACGAAGAAGGTGTCAAGGAAGCACTTGTAGCATGCACATGAGAAAAAGCTATGAGAGAGAGCAGCTCTTGGGTACAGCGCTGGCTAAAAAGAGGCTTGGAATTGTGAGCAAATAAACTCTCTCCTACTGTTTGATTCCTACTGTGGTCAGGGAAAACAGGACTTTGTATGTTCTTGGTAAATTAACAGGATTTCATCAAAGAAGTACCTGACTATCTTCAATTTCTCCTCCTAGCAGAAATGGCCCACAAGATCCTGAATAATGGCTAACCACTCAGGTCAAAATCAGACAACTCAGTTGGGCATGTGCAGCAGACCAATGGCATCTTCTGCAAGCAATCCCTATTGTAGCATCTGTGCGCTTTCCCCTGGGGTTCCCAAGATTCAGGAGATGAGAACATAAGAGGGACAGGGGACCCTAAACATCTCAGTTCTTTCCCCCCTAAACTTCAGAGCCTGGTGGAGCAACAGGGCTCTGAGGAAGAGGGGAAGCGGGCAGCTAACGTGAATATGCAAAGGTTCCTATCAAGGAAATTCATTTATTGGTAAACAAACAGAGGTTCTCCACCTTACAATAACAGGAATTCTTCAAGATGCTTTTTCCATGCAGATCCCACTGAAGGGCTGCATTTTCACGAGCTCAAAATATTTTTGGCCAGCAGCATCTTCTGAGTTTGCATATGTTCCCACTTCCAAAGGTATAAAGAGTGCAGCAGCCCCTGCCACCACTCAGTTCCTTCACTACTACAAAACATCCCACTAAAGGACTCCATATCAGTGGGGAAGGAGGGCAGATCATGGGATTCATGTGAACAAAAGCATCCAGTTATTGTAAGGTAAATAGCCTCTCTTTCTTCCTCAAGATTTGTCTGCCCAGATCTCACTAGAGGTATGGGGGATCACAAGTCTCAAACATGGGTCCCCAGCCAGTCCTCAGCCTGCAGCTACCACCCAGCAGCTCACTTGTACTGGCAGGGCATGTGGCCTGGTGGACTCTAGTTCACCTTAGGCACCGCCCACAAAGCTCCCAATTGGAGATGTCCAGCCTCTCTGATTGGCTCACACTCACAATTTAAGCCAGAAGGAGGCACAGAAATTTGTCTGAGCAACTATGTGCATCCCTGGCTGGCTGCTACACTGGACACTGCCTTCTCGCCTGACTCCCAAGTCCTGCCTTTCTGTCCTGTTCCTGGTACCTGCACTCCTGCCTTGTTCCAGATCCCTGCTTCTTAGCCCCAACTGCTGTCTGCTGACCACAGCTCTGACCAGTGGCTTGATTCCTGACTCTGACTCCGGCTCCAACCCTTGGCTCAATGCTGGACTCTGACCACAGCTCTGACACTTGGATTGACTCCCAAATTTGTCTCCATCACTGACCTCCAGTTCCTGGCTTCTGACTCCTGCTTTGGTCACTAGGCATGACCACCATTGCTCAAACCATGAGGCCTGATTGTCTATGTTCCAGTCTACAACAGTTTGCTCAGCCCACCAACCCCTCTAAGTTGGGTCCAGCCAGATATGGACCCAGCAGAGCGCCCTCTTCCCTAAGGAGTGCTGGTGCTCTATGAATAGGTGTCCTGCCTCCAAATAGACAACCAAGCCATGCAGGTGCAGATGGCACAGCTGGTTGCTGAGAATCAGTCACTGCAGGGGCAAGTCCATCAACTCTGTGCAAAGAACAATGCACCACGGGCCCGCTACTGACCACATCCTGACCTGAGCCAGGACCTGTTGTCCCCCTCCCGGAGTGCTTCAGTGGGGATCGTTCCCAATTTCGAGGCTTCATGAACTAGTGCTGCCTATCGTTCTTGCTTTGCCCTCAAATATACTCGTCCGACCAGGCCAATGTAGGCCAGGTAGTCAACTGGTGATTGGAGAGGTGTTGGACTGGGCCTCTCCACACTGCAGGCCAGTGGTCAGGTGCTGTTTAGCTGGGACGTTTTCTAGCAGGCACTATCAACCATCTTTGGTGACCCAAATTGTGCGCTCTCTCTGCCGAGCAGAAACTCTGACAGGGGTTTAGGCACAGCTGCCTCCTATGCAGGACACTTCTGCCAGCTCACATTGGACATGGAGTGGAGTAAGGCAGGGTTGCTGTTCCAGGGGGGCCTGCTGGACAGGTTAAAGGAGGAGTTGGCTAGAGTTGGGACCCTGACGGATCTGGTGCCTTTATCAATCTTGTCATCCAGATTGACAGTTGGCTGCATGAACAGCAGGAAAAAAGAAGATAGGTTGCCCACTGCTATTGGGTCCCACTCTGCAAGTTGAGCCCATGCCAGTCGATCTGGGCTGCTGACTACTCGCCCACAAGTAAAGAGAGTGCTGGCAACATTTTAACCTGTCTACGGTGGTGAACTGGGTCATGCAACACTGATTGCTCCTTGAGGAGCCCAGATAGGAGAGAACTAGGAAAATGAGCCAGCCCAGGCCTGGTAAAGGGCGCTGGCCTGAGCACCTTGACAAAACATTCCTGAGTGTCAAGCAATTGCCATAGCTGGCATTCAGCATGCTTTCCATCGACCAACACCACATTTGCAAGTACCGGATGAGCTATATGTCCCAGAGTGCTCCCTTCCAATCTCTCTGCAGCAGGCCCTCATTAACTTGGGTGCAGTGGGTGACTATTGATCTGGATGCAGTCCAGACCCTACAGATTTCCCTAAGGCTCAAGCCTGTTCCAGACCTAGTAGAGGTCACTGTGCAAGTGTACCAAGAGATGCTGCAGTTCAGTGCCATTCACTTCCCCCCATTTTCCCCTGATCTTGGGAATTTCTTGTCTGACCCTTCATAATCGTCTCATTCACTAGCATGAATGAAAGGCCAGCTTCTCTTCAGAATACTGCTGGCAGCACTGCTTGACCCCAGGAAGCAGAGAACACATAGTAGAGCCCTGATGGTCACAAGCCGGAGTAGCTGGTCTGACACACTCACCTGCTGATCCCAAGCCTCAGCTTCCTCTCCAGTACAGTGACTTTGCCACTGTATTTGAAAAACAAAACAAACAAAACCCCAAGAGACATCCTGCCTCTGCATAGGGATTATGATTGCCCAGGTGAACTGCAGCCAGGAGTGAAAATTCTGTTTGGTTACATTTATGCCATATCTGAACCTGAAGTGGCTGCCCTGTGAACCTACCTGCAGGAGAATTGGGCTGAGGGCTTTATTCGCAAGTCTACCTCACCTACTGGGCACCAATCCTCTTTGTTAAAAAGAAAGATAGTAGCATCCAACTTTGCGTGGACTACCAAGCATTGAATCAGGTCACTGTTAGGAACTGGTACCCCGTCTCTAATTCCCAAACTATTGGACCACGTGGGGGATGCCTGAATAGACACAAAATTGGACCGCTGATAGGCACATAACTTGGGGATGAGCGGAAGATAGCATTTTTGAAAGACTATGGACATTTTGTATACTTTGTGATGCCTTTTGGTTTAACCAATGGCCCTGCCAGATTTCAACATTTTATTAACAGTGTGTTCTGGGATATTCTGGACCAGTATGTGGTGGTACATCTGGATGACATACTTACAGACAGTGCTGAGCAACATACCATGCATGTCCGTTCTGTCCTTGGAAGGCTATGCCAATATCGCCTCTACCCTTAGTTGAAGAAATGTGGTTTTGGACAGGCATCCATAGAATTGTTAGGGTTCATCTTATCCCCAAGGGTATCGAGATGGACTCTCATAAGGTGAAAGCAGTCCTTGACTAGGCAGCTACACAGATCATCTGAGAACTGTGGCACTTCCTGGCATTCATGAATTTCTATTGGCAATTCATCCCAATGTATTCAGAGCACATCACCCCCCTTACTGCCCTTCATCCCCTGCACTGGCCTGCCCTCCTCCCAGGAAGCCACCAAGAACACCCATTTTGATTTAAAATTTTGCAGATCTCCAAGCCCCCCCGACTCAGTCCCAGGCCCTGCCCCCACTTCACTTTCCCCCGCTCCTCCCCCCCCCCCCCCCGCCAAGGCCTCAACCCTCCCCGCCTCTTTCCGCACCCTCCCCTGAATGTGCCTCATCCCTGCTCCTCCCTCTCCCTCCCAACGCCTCCTGCACACTGCTCAACAGCTGATCCCCCGCGTGCAGGAGGTGCTGGGAGGCAGGGGGAGGAGTTGATCAGCAGAGCCCCTGGAGTACCCTCATGGACCCACAGGAGTCTGTGGACCCCAGTTTGAGAAACACTGGTCTACAAGACAAAGCCCCCCCTCCTTTTTCCACCCCAAACTATGGGTGCCACACTAGTTTTTAAATCAAGAACTACCCACAACTTCCCACAACCCTGCAGCTTTTGATTGAGTGCAACAGATCCATTGGACCAATATAATCTGAAAACCCACCTAGAGGAGGCCAGAAGAAGCAACAAGCAATATGCAGTCCGTCAATAACAAGAACAGTCCACTTTTTCCATAGGTCAGATGGTGTGGCTTTCAGCCAAACATCTGCATGCAGACAGGCCATCTTGTAAACTGAATTACTAGTTCCTGACCGCCTACTGAATTTGCTGCCAAATCAGTCCACTTACCTTTGAACTCCTCCTGCCCTGATCCCTGCAAATCCACCAAGTGTTTCTCGTATCACTTCTAAAGCTCCATATACAGGACATGTTTTCTCACTGTTCTCAACTGGCCGTTCTCCCTACCCCCACCAATACATGTTCAAGGCCATGACAGATATGTCATCCATTATATCCTTGATACAAGAATGAAATGGGGTAAACTCTGCTATTTGATTGGAAGGGTTACAGTCCCGAGGAATGCTCCTGGTAACCCACAGAAAATGTCCATGCCCCGACCTAGTAAAGACCTTCCACAAGAACCATCCTGGAAAACCCAGCCCACTGACAACTGGAGGGCACCCTAAGTGGGGAGTGTTATGAGGGATCATGAGTCTCAAACCCAGGTCTGTGGGTCCCCAGGCAGGCCTCGGACCGCAGCTACCACCTGGCAGCTCCCTGGTACCAGCAGGGAGTGGGGTTGGTGGACCCTAGCTCACCATAAGCACCACCCACGAAATTCCTAATTGGAGAAGCTGTCTGACCTCTCCTATTGGCTCAGATACACTATTTAAGTCAGAAGGAGGCAGAAAGAGTTGTTTGAGCCAGTAGGTGTATCCTTGGCTGGCTGCTACATCAGACCCTGCCTTCCCTCCCAATTCCTGCCTTGTTCTAGATCCCTGTTTCTACTCCCCACCCCTGGCTCCGACCCTTGGATCAATTCCTGACTACGACTCTGACCCTTGGCTTGACTCCCAACTCTGACTCCGTCACTGACCTCCAGTTCCTAACTCGCCCTTGGCTTGTCTCCTATTTCTTTACTCTGGCTCCGACCCTCGACTTCACTCCTGTTTCCTTACTCCAGCTCTGACCCCCAGTTCCTGTTCTTGACTCTTTTCAAGGTCTCTTATGAGCCATCCCAGGAGAAAGGGGGAAGAAGGAAAAAAAAATATCTAGTAATAGGGCTTCTACTGTCATAAGAAAATGAAGTTGCTGACGCTAAACTTCCAATAGTGGGAAAGTTCTCAAGTACTATGCTATAGGGTGACTATACATACTCTTGTTGTCCATGTCTAGATGATGGTCTGAAATAATTGCAAGGTGAACCTTTGCTGAAGATATGGATAGTTCCAGTGATTTGAGATGTAATATGTATTACAGGATTGCTGACATTGGGCCTGCTGTCGGAGAGAGGTTAGTATTGGTCATCCACAGCAAAAACTTTTTTTGGAATTCAGAAGGATCCCCTGAACTTGGGCTGAGCAACGAAGTCCCATAGCCCAAGCAGCAAGATGGAGAGACTCTTAGGATGTTGAATCTGTGTCTCCCTCTGAATTAGTAAATCCAGCGAAACTGGGAGGAACAGAGGATTCCCATGATAGACCTGCAGCAAGTCAGAATACCACCACTGTCTAGTCCATACTGGTGCAATGGATTGTCCTCTCTGATTCTCCATAGTACCCTTGGGTATTAAAGCAGAGGTTTTCAACCTTTTTCCCCCATTTGCAGACACCTAAACAATTTCAAAGTTCTTGGAAATCGTAGAACTAGTCTGTGGACAATTGGGGGTCCACGGACCACAGGTTGAAAACTACTGTATTAGAGGAATTAGTGAAAGGCATTGAGAGGACTGTTCCCCAATCCAGGAAGAAAGTATCCATTACTGACTGTCTGAGCTTGCTGTTCAGCAGAATCTCTTGGATTTGGCATTGTAACCTTGCCACACAAATTTATGAAATATCTAGTCTGCTACTGACTGTTTTAGAGACAACTCATGTTTGGTCATGAAGGTTTCAGCTCTGCTTCGCAGAATGCAGCTCATTCTGATCAGAAGGATTTTTTGGGCTGAACCCTGAGTTCTTAGAAAGGGATGGAATTGGGGGAGGAGCAGAGTACCTCTCTCAGCAGGACAACCTTTGGAACCATAGACAGGACATGGTTACAAGTTCTGAACCAACTTTTTTTTGCCCCATATCCAGGGTTAGAGTTTGACAGGGATCCCAGACCTGGTTTCTTAGGCCTGGTCTACACTACGGGTTTAGGTCGACTTTA
The DNA here is from genome assembly GCF_011386835.1 of Chrysemys picta bellii. Lineage (NCBI taxonomy): Eukaryota > Metazoa > Chordata > Testudines > Emydidae > Chrysemys > Chrysemys picta. Next base: position 144,058,641 of record NC_088791.1, on the reverse strand, counting down.
GCAGCGTTAAACCGAATTAAGCCTGGACACGTCCACACAACGAGGCCCTTTCTTTCGACTTAAAGGGCCCTTTAAACCGGTTTCTTTACACCACCTCCGACGAGGGGATTAGCGATAAAACCGGCCTTTGCGGGTCGGAATTGGGGTAGTGTGGACGGAATTCGATGTTATTGGCCTCCGGGAGCTATCCCACAGTGCTTCATTGTGACCGCTCTGGACAGCGCTCTCAACTCAGATGCACTGACCAGGTAGACAGGAAAAGACCCGCGAAGGTTTGAATTTCATTTCCTGTTTGCCCAGCGTGGAGAGCACAGGTGACCACGCAGAGCTCATCAGCACAGGTAACCGTCATGGAGTCCTCCCAGGATTGCAAAAGAGCTCCAGCATGGACCGAATGGGAGGTACGAGATCTGCTCGCCATATGGGGAGATGAAGCAGTGATAGCTGAACTCCGTAGCAGTAAAAGAAATGGAAAAGTATTAGAAAAGATCTCCAAGGCCATGAAGGACCGAGGCCATAACAGGGACACACAGCAGTGCCGCGTGAAAATTAAGGAGCTACGGCAAGCCTACCACAAAGCCAGAGAAGCAAACGGAAGGTCCGGGGCAGAGCCGCAAACTTGCCGCTACTACGCGGAGCTGCATGCGATCCTAGGGGGTGCAGCCACCACTACCCCAACCGTGTGCTATGACTCTCTCACTGGAGAAACACACAGGGAAGACGGTTCGGGGAACGAGGAAGATGACGATGGAGGTACTGTAGGTAGCTCACAGCAGCAAGGAAGCGGAGAAACCGTTTTCCCCAACAGCGAGGATATGTTTGTGACCCTGGACCTGGAACCAGTAACCCCCGAACTCACCCAAGACCCTCAGGGCACACAGGAGACCTCTGGTGAGTGTAACTTTGTAAATATTTGTAAACATTACAAAAAAAAAGCAAGCAAGTCTGTTAACGTGTATGGGGATGGAGCGGAAATCCTCCAGGGACATCTCCAGAAAGCTCTCCTGGTTGAAATGGGGTGATTTTATTAAGGGGGACATTCAGAGGCGCCCGTTCCTGCTATCCTGACCAGAAATGTTCCCCGCTGTTAACCACGCGGTGGGGGGGAGGGGTGAAGTGATCATCCCAGAGAATCGTGTGTGTGTGTGTGGGGGGGGGGTTTACTTGTGTTTGTGCCGCATGTTAACCGGGAAACCGCAGCCCCCTCCTTTTACATTGAAACCCCATTTTAAATGGACAACCCAATTCATCCTTGATATGGGAAATGCGCTGCTGTTTGCAACCTTTCCCGCATGTTAAGAAGGTTAAAAAAGCCAAAACACTGTGGCCTACGATGGCTGCCTGCAAGCCGAAATATGCGACCTTGTAATGAAAGAGTGTACCCATTGTTCCCTAAAATGTGTCTTTTTTAACCACCTCTCCCTTCTCCTCCACCAGCTGCAAATGTTTCTCCTTCGCAGAGGCTCGTGAACATTAGAAAGAGAAAACGTAAGACGAGGGACGAGATGTTCACGGAGCTGCAGATGTCCTCCCACGCTGATAGAGCACAGCAGAATGCGTGGAGGCAGTCAATGTCGGAGATGAGAAAAGCCCAACATGAACGAGAGGAGAGGTGGCGGGCTGAAGACGATAGGTGGCGTCAGCTTGCAGACAGACGGCAAGAGGCAATGCTCCGTCTGCTGGAGCATCAAAGTGATATGCTCGAGCGTATGGTTGAGTTGCAGGAAAGGCAGCAGGAGCAGAGACCGCCGCTACAGCCCCTGTGTAACCAACAGCCCTCCTCCCCAAGTTCCATAGCCTCCTCACCCAGACGCCCAAGAACACGGTGGGGGGGCCTCCGTCCACCCAGTCACTCCACCCCAGATGATCGCCCAAGCATCAGAAGGCTGGGCTTCAATAAGAGTTAAAGTTTTAAAATGCAGTATGTCCTTTTCCATCCCTCCTCCCCCACCCATCCCAGCTACCTTGGCAATTATCCCCCTACCTCTGTAAGGAACTAATAAAGAATGCATGAATGTGAAAAAACAATGACTTTATTGCCTCTGCAAGCGGGAGGGGAGGGGAGGGTGGGGTGGGGTGGTTGGTTTACAGGGAAGTAGAGTGAACCGGGTCGGGGGGGGGGTTGGGGTTGGAGGGTTCATCAAGGAGAAACAAACAGAAGTTTCACACAGTAGCCTGGCCAGTCAAAAAACTCGTTTTCAAAGCTTCTCTGATGCGCACCGCGCCCTGCTGTGCTCCTCTAACCGCCCTGGTGTCTGGCTGCGCGTAATCAGCGGCCAGGCGAGTTGCCTCAACCTCCCACCCCGCCATAAAGGTCTCCCCCTTACTCTCACAGATATTGTGGAGCGCACAGCAAGCAGCAATAACAATGGGGATATTCTTTTCGCTGAGGTCTGAGCGAGTCAGTAAGCTGCGCCAGCGCACTTTTAAACGTCCAAATGCACATTCCACCACCATTCGGCACTTGCTCAGCCTGTAGTTGAACAGGTCCTGACTCCTGTCCAGGCTGCCTGCGTACGGCTTCATGAGCCATGGCATTGAGGGGTAGGCTGGGTCCCCAAGGATCACGATAGGCATTTCAACATCCCCAATGGTCACTTTCTGGTCCGGGAAGAAAGTCCCTTCCTCCAGCTTTCGAAACAGAGCAGAGTTCCTGAAGACGCGAGCATCATGTACCTTTCCCGGCCATCCCACGTTGATGTTGGTGAAACGTCCCTTGTGATCCACCAGGGCTTGCAGCAGCATTGAAAAGTACCCCTTGCGGTTTACGTAGTCGGTGGCTTGGTGCTCCGGTGACAAGATAGGGATATGGGTTCCGTCTATGGCCCCGCCACAGTTTGGGAATCCCATTTCAGCAAAACCATCCACTATTGACTGCACGTTGCCCAGAGTCACTACCCTTGCTATCACCAGGTCTTTCATTGCCCTGGCAAATTGGATCACAGCAGCCCCCACAGTAGATTTGCCCACTCCAAATTGATTCCCGACTGACCGGTAGCTGTCTGGCGTTGCAAGCTTCCACAGGGCTATCGCCACTCGCTTCTCAACTGTGAGGGCTGCTCTCATCTTGGTATCCTGGCGTTTCAGGGCAGGGGAAAGCAAGTCACAAAGTTCCATGAAAGTGCCCTTACGCATGCGAAAGTTTCGCAGCCACTGGGAATCGTCCTATACCTGCAGTACGATGCGGTCCCACCAGTCTGTGCTTGTTTCCCGGGCCCAGAATCGGCGTTCCACGGTATCAACCTGCCCCAGTAACACCATGATTTCCACATTGCTGGGGCCTGTGCCTTGTGAGAGGTTTATGGCCATGTCAATTTCCTCATCACTCTCGTCGCCGCGCTGCAATCGCCTCCTCGCCTGGTCCGGGTTTCGCCTTGGCATGTTCTGGCTCTGCATATACTCCAGGACAATGCGCGTGGTGTTCATAGTGCTCATAATTGCCGCGGTGATCTGAGCGGGCTCCATGATCCCAGTGCTAGCTATGGCGCCTGGTCAGAAAAAAGGCGCGAAAGTAGTATCTGATGGACCAGGAGAAAGAGGGCGGGAGGGAGGGAGGGAGGGCCGAGTGACGACATGGCGTACAGGTACAGGAACAGGGAGAAACACAAACAACTGTCACACAGAATGGTGCCCCCAAAGATTAAACTGGAAACCCTGGGCTTAGCAGGCCGTTGATTTCACGGAGGAAGGGGAAGCAAATGAACACAGAACAAATCTATTTTTTACATCTTAAGGTGGCAGCCGACGCTGCAGCATGAGTGACAGCCATACCAATACGACGACGATGGGTACCAATCATAAAATACCATCATCTGCCAAAAGGCAAGGGGCTGCTGCTGTGTAGCAATGCAGCCCCACGTCTGCCAGCCCCACGTCCGCCAGCACCCAGCATCGCCCTCGGCCTCTTCTGGGTGCTTAGCAGACAATACTGGGCAATTGGCAGAAAATAGTATATTATGACTGGTAACCGTCATCATCAAAACAGTAGCATGTCTGCCCAGGTGGCCATGATTGACAGCCATACCAGTATGACGATGATGGGTACCAGTCATAATATACCATCGCCTGGAAGGGGCTGGTGCAATGCAGCACTACGGCTGCCAGCCCCACGGCTATCACTCATGCTACACTGTCTACCGCCAAAAGGCAGTTAGCAGCTGCTGCTGTGTAGCAATGCAGTCCCACGTCTGCCGGCACCCAGAGGACATATGGTGACGGTGAGCTCAGCTGAGCTGAGCGGGCTCCATGCTTGCCGTGGTATGTTGTCTGCACAGGTAACCCAGGTAAATAGGCGCGAATCTATTGTCTGCCGTTGCTGTGACGAGGGGGGAGGGGCCTGACGACATGTACCCAGAACCGCCCGCGACACTGTTTTGCATCATCCGGGCATTGGGATCTCAACCCAGAATTCAAAGAAAAGGCGCGAACCGCTTCTCGGCTCGAGCTGTGGCGCAAACGTAGTATCTGACGGCCTAGGGGAAGGAGGGAGGGGGGCCGAGTGACGACATGGCGTACAGGCACAGGGAATTAAAATAAAGAACGGTGGCTGTGCATCAGGGAGAGACACAAACAACTGTCACAGACTGGTCCCCCCCAAAGATTAAACTGAAAACCCTGGGTTTAGCAGGCCGTTGATTTGACGGAGGGAGGGGGAAGCAAATGAATACAGAGAAAATCTATTTTTTTACATCTTAAGACGACGGTGCAGCGTGACTGATAGCCCTCGGCATCTTTCTGGGTGCTTGGCAGCAAATACGGGGCGGTGTATGACGATGGTCTTCAGGCCTATTGCACAATCGGCTGCTCGGGGAAGACTCTGCTAACGTGCGATGACCCGACTTGTAATAGGCCGGCTAACAGTCATAATACACCATTTACTGCCAAAAGGCAAGCCCCACGGCTGCCAGCACCCAGATCGCCGATGAAGGCTACCAGTCTACTGCACCGTCTACCGCCAAAAGGCAGTTAGCAGCTGCTGCTGTGTAGCAATGCAGTCCCACGTCTGCCGGCACCAAGAGGACATATGGTGACGGTGAGCTCAGCTGTGCTGAGCGGGCTCCATGTTGTCTGCACAGGTAACCCAGATAAAAAGGCGCGAATCTATTGTCTGCCGTTGCTGTGACGGGGGAGGGAGGGGCCTGACGACATGTACCCAGAACCGCCCGCGACACTGTTTTGCATCATCCGGGCATTGGGATCTCAACCCAGAATTCCAAGGGGCGGCGGAGACTGCGGGAACTGTGGGATAGCTGTGGGATAGCTACCCATAGTGCAATGCTCCGGAAGTCGACGCTAGCCTCGTACTGTGGACGCGGTCTGCCGACTAGAGCACCTAGAGCATTTTATGTGTGGACATACACAATCGGCTGTATACAACCGATTTCAATAAAACCGGCTTCTATAAATTCGAACTAATTTCGTAGTGTAGACATACCCTAAGCTTATTCTGCTATAGTCCCCAAGACATCTAAAATTTCTGCATCTGGGCATGTACACAGCTAGCCAAGTCCTGACACTACCCAGCAGCTCAGCACCTAACATGTCTAAGTCCTAGCAGGATTCACAAACTAGGAACTGCCCTGCCTATCCGGCCTTCAGGGCCCAATCCAGTAGTCATGCTCTGATCGCATCTAAACCACACAAAACGGACAGAGGAGGAGGTAGGGATGCTCCCATTATAACCTTTAGCCTAGTGTTTAGGGCAGGGGTGGGCAAAATTTTTGGCCTGAGGGCCACGTCGGGGAATAGAAATTGTATGGTGGGCCATGAATGCTCACAAAATTGGGGATGAGGCACTGGAGGGGGTGTGGGTTCCAGGGTGGGGATGAGAGGTTTGGGGTGCAGGAGGGTGCTCCAGGCTGGGATTGAGGGGTTTGGAGAGCAGGAGGGGGGATCAGGGCTGAGGCAGGGGTTGGGGCAGGGGGAGAGGCTCAGGGGTACACGCTCTGAGCAGCGCTTACCTCAAGTAGCTCCTGGAAGCAGTGGCATGTCCCTTCTGTGGCTCCTATGCGTGGAGGAGCCCCTGACCCTGCTAGTGCTGAAGCAGGCCCATGCAGCAGCTTTGGGAGCCGCATGGTGCGGCCCCCGCCCCGGCTGGAGCTCACGGGCCAGCTTAAAATGGCTCGCAGGCTGGATCCGGCCCACGGGCCATAGTTTGCCCACCCCTGGCCTAGGGCATTAACCTGAGAAGTGGGACACAAGTTAAAATTCCTGCTCCGCTGTAGGTGTTGGAACTAGTGGTATGGGGGCTGCTGCAGCACTCCCTGGCTTGAAGTGGTTTCCATTATATACAGGGCTTAGTTTGATTCAATGGCTTTCAGCACCCCCACTATACAAATTGTTCCAGCATCCCTGGGCTCCAGGTCAGGCAGAGGGAGGAACATATTCTGGGTTTCCCATCTCCTGGCTGAGTGCCCTAACCACCAGCCTAAAGGTTACACTGTGATTGTCACCTCAGTTTCTTCTTGAAAGAGGACTGACCTGGCTTAGGGGCTTAATTCCAGGATAGGGCTCATGGCTGTGAATCCCACGTGGAGATAGGCCCCTCCCTCCAGCCCACAGGTAAGTGCCTATGGCCCCACTCCTCCCTTAGCATTTCCTATTGGCTAGGCTGCTCCCTGCTCAGCTTTCTGGCTTTTTGTGAATCCAGTTCTTAGGTGCCTAACTCACCCCATCATTGTAAAGTGAGCCTGGATGCCTAACTAGGGACTGGGAATTCTACTGGGGGCAAGGCACTGCAGTGCTGGAAATTCCCCCTTGTGAATCAACTTAGCTGCTAGTACCTCCTGATGCTGGCTCTGTCTCACCTACTTGCCCATGGAGAAAAGGGCTGATATGCAGACCACTGAGATGGGGTGTTTGCCTCACCAAGGCATGCTGGGCACCAAACAAGTGTATCCTTAGTAGGAAAGACCCATAGACGAGATGCATAGCATTGGAACTTGGATCACTTCACTATGGGGTCTGTTATTATGTATCCTGCTGGAAATGTAAGTCACAGGTATGGCCGCAAAAGGAATTTTATGTATTGCCAGAAGTTGTCTAAAATTTTACTTATTTAAGGTTAGGTTATAGTAATTATCTAATAACTGGTTGCAAAAACATTTTCAAAGTCAGCAGAATAATCAACCAAGTCAATGACAGAATGGGGCAGAGGCTCCAGGTCTGCAGTTGAAAGGAACAGAGGCATATGGAAAGTGCAGCCCCATTTTATACCCTTGCCTGCATAGAGCTGTGAGGGAGGGGGTGAACAGGCTTCTCAATGGGCAATGGTTCCAGAAGGTACCACTGGTCTATTGGACTTCGAGTGGATCTCCAAGTGTGAATGTGCAGAGGCCACTTGACTAAGATCATCATCATCAATAATGTAAGTGGCTGCTTTCACTTGAGGATCCCAAAGCACTTAACAATTAACAGAGCCACACACTACCCACACCAGTGAAAAAGACAAAGAGTAAGCCGGAATCACCTTGCCCTGACATGCAGCTATCGCTGGAGTATGACAAAAGTAGCTGTTTAACAGCAACACAGCACAAGTCTAAAACAGGGAGTGAAGGAGCATCCAGTAACCAATTCAAAGTACAGGGGAAATTTAGGAAGGCAAAATGGAATCAACCTAAGTGTGTATTTGACCAGGATAGCAAAGGGTATTTAATGACCACAAAGGGTAAAGGTATCTGTTATTAAGCTAAAACAGATATTTCCAGCTGCGTAGTAATCTCTGGCCCCATAGTGAGGCACTGGGATAAGCACCGACTCTTGGAGGAGCATACACCCTTCTGATTCACCCACAGCAATCACTGCAAAATGGTCTATCAAAGCTCTGACCACACCAACCCTGCTTCGCTTATGAAAATAGGGCTTACAGAGGAGTTATCTGTCTCCATACACACTGCATGCGCCTTCTGACACGCTCATGTCCACCAACACACTGTGCCAAGAGCAAAACAAACTATTTTTATCTTAGAGGAAGGAAAACAAATGAAAGAAACAAAGTAAAGTCTTCTGGAGAAAATGCAGTGTCTCCCCGCTGCACCAGGTGCAGCAATCTATGCTCCGACACTCAGTTTCAATAAAGTCTCTTTATACCACTCTGTCCCTGAGAATGCCCTTGTGCAGTGAGCTGTGGATGTGGTTTTTCACAAAGGCTGATCTAATATTTCCAAACCCAGGAGTTAAAAAACCCTGGAATCAGCCTCCAAAAAATCATGAGATTATTTTAAATTATCTCATTATTTTAAAGTCAAATAAATTGTGGATGCTTTTTAGAGTCACAGAATGTCAGGGTTGAAAAGAACCTCAAGAGGTCATCTAGTCCAACCCCCTGGTCAAAGCAGGACCAATCCCCCGACAGATTTTTGCCCAAGATTCTCTAAATGGCCTCCCTCAAGGATTGAGCTCACAACCCTGGATTTAGCAGGCCAATGCTCAAACCATTGAGCTATCCCTCCCCCAAATCACTGAGTTTAAGTTCAGAATGGACTACTAGATCATCTTGCCTGACAGAATGTACAGTGCAAGCCACCTGGTTTCTGAGTCTTTAGGTTATACTTAAGTCACATTTTCCAGCTTTTCGCTGTAACCATGGGGACTATACATATGTATACAAAAATAAAATTAAATGAAAGCTGGGTTTCTCTGATCAATTGCCTTAAGGAGCTGGAGCTTTAAGAAAAACACCAAATATCACAATTTTGTAATAAAATTGTAAGTCGGTAACACCACCAACCCTCGACCACTGAAGGGTGTGTATGAATCATCCTGTGTCTAAAAGGAAACTTAATGAACTTCAACCTCAGCACCCCATTTGAGTCAATTACATTATCAACATTTTTTGTAACTCAAAGGCCTAAACACCTGTATTTGACATGCAAGCTGAGATTCCCATTTTCATTTCTAGTTCTCTAAATCAGGGGCTCTCAACTTTTCCGGACTACTGTACTCTTTCAGGAGTCTGATTTGTCTTACATACCCCCAAGTTTCACCACACTTAAAAAAACTCCTTGCTTACAAAATCAGACATAAACATACAAAAGTGTCACAGCACACTAGTACTGGAAAATTGGTGACTCATTTCTACCATACAATTATAAAATAAATCAACTGGAATATAAATATTATACTTACAGTTCAGTCTATAGAACAGTATAAACAAGTCATTGTATGAAAATTTAGTTTGTACTGACTTGGCTAGTGCTTTTTATGTAGCTTGTTGTAAAACTAGGCAAATATCTAGGTGAGTTGATATACCCCATTGAGAACCACTGCCCTAAATCACCAGAGAGAAGCACACAATATTTATAGGCCCAAAGGGCAGGTTCTGGTCACATACTCAAAGGGTTGTTTGTGTCTGTTGCCCCAAAACTCGCTTCCTGTCTCCTTACCTTTCTTCGAGCAGAGCTGGAAGCAGGTGAATGCCCTTGTCCTGATGACCACATCCACTGTGGAGACTTCAATTAAGCAATCAAAACTGACGGCAGAGCAGAAACAAAGTGGATGTAGAAAGGCAGATAGGAAATTAGCCCCTGTACCTCTTATCCAATGTAGGACAAGAAGGTAGTGACTGCTGGGTCACTGAGTCCAGTCCTCTGCTGTTACAGGCAAATCTGTCATATAATCCCATTCCTAAATTTATCAAGATCCATTTTAAAACCAGTTAGGTTTCTTTCCCCCTTTCCTCCTATTGGGAGGCTTTTCCAGAACCTCACTCCTCTGGTGGTTAGAAACCTTCTTCTGATTTCCAGCCTGAATGTATTCACGGGCAGTTTATACCCACTTGTTCTTGTGCCAGCATTGTCTGTTTGGCTTATATAGCTCTTCTCCCTCCCTTTACACCCCTGATATGTATTTACAGAGAGAAATCCTATCTCCTCTAGCCTAACAAAATGAAGTCTGAAACAAGCCAAGATCTTCCAGTCTTCTCTCATAAGATTAGGTGCTTCATTTCCCTGATCATCCTGGTAGCTCTTTGCTGCACCTGTTTCAGAGCGAATTAGTCTTTAGTGAATACCAGTGACCAGAACTGCACACAGTATTCCATCAGAGGCACTACTCCCGCCCTAACTCTCTGCATGTGGCTGCTTTACACTCTCTTCTGTTTTTCTCTCCCTCTCTCCTTCATTTCCCTTTCTTATTCTATCTTCTTCCTGATCCCCTGCTGTGTTGGCCCCGGCAAATGGACTTTGCTGTCTGCAGGTGGTATGCCTGCTGAGCCACGCTTCTATGAAAGCAGAAGTGAAAGCAGTTGTGAAATATAAGTAACTCCCTTGGTTATGATCACAGCAGCAGATTCCCTGAAACATGGGGACTCTGGAAACATGCCATCTGAAGAAGTGGGTTTTTTACCCATGAAAGCTTATGCCCAAATAAATTGGTTAGTCTTTAAGGTGCCACCAGACTCCTCGTTGTTTTTGTGGATACAGACTAACATGGCTACCCCCTGATACTGGAAACATATGGACACTTTCACTTTTGACCCATTGCTATTACTGCTGCTTCTCCTCCTCACTCACCCCCTCTTCCCAGTCATTCATGATCAATGGGGGAGGGGGGGAGTTACCTGTCCATGGATTTTCCCAGCTGCTGTAGATGAGAGTGACAAATGGGGAGGAAATGAGATGGAGGAGAAATTAATCATTAGCCAGCAATTGTTGCACACATGGGCCCAGAGACTCCTATCAGTGCATTGGGCTCCCAGTAATCATAGCACTAAAGAATGAGACCCCTGGAGAGCAAAGCCAGCTGTGTATCCCTGGAATGGAACTGCTGCAGAGGGAGAAGGGCCAGAGGGAGCGATGTAGATAGTGCAAGGATCGGGACTGAGGAGGAGGAAAGAACAACTAGCATCCGTCCCATTGACCCCACAGCATGGGTCTGTTGTCACTAATTGCACACTAAACTGGCACTAGGCTGAATCAGTTGCAGGATGTGAGACTCTGTGCAATGCTTGGAGGGTGGAAATTCAGGGGTAGCAGGAAGCCTGAGAACGGGGGATGCAAGGGAGAGTAGGAGAGGTTTCTGCCTCTTTCCATAGCCTCTGTATCTCTGGTGCCGTTTAGCACTGTGATCTCATTTTCTGTAGTATCTGTGCCCTTCACCTTGGGGAGGCTGTTGGGACCAGGGAGACACTCCCCTCTGCCATACTCTGAGCCCTATGCTCTCTCCCCAACGAGTCTGTCACTGCCACCTGCCTTAGTGAGAGCACCCCCTTCTGGGGCTGTGAAGCTATTCCCAGCCCCTGTGGGCTCATCACTGCCTGGACCCTTTCTCTGCTGCGCTTGTCCAGCTCCTCTGCCTGTTGGATGTTCCTCCTTGTGTTTGTTTTTCTCATTCTGTATGGCCCTTGTTTGGCTGTCACTGCCTCCTGATTCAGTGGGTGACACTCTGGGGATATATGTCTCTGCTGCTCATAAATCCTGCGAGGATACAATGACAGCCCAGCCACTGATCTCATCCAGATTCATTTTAGTGCTTGCTTTTTTGAGCCAAACCCCCTTTCCTGCTTCCTTGTTGCTGGGATCTTTGTTCTTACTACTTTTAGTGTCTTTTGAATTACCATTGAGAATCCAGCCCCACTAAAGGCTTGGAGGGGGAGAGAGAGAGAGCACGCACGATACTGGGGAGGAGTCTGCACTTCACCCCTTACAGGGCAGTGAGAGTCTTTAACCCCTATGTGGGAACAACCTCCCCCCCACACACACAGTTGTCTCAGCTGAGCATAGCAGCCCATGCCCCACCATGTGCATTCCAGGTAGTGGGATCTTTGTGGGTCCCTAATTTTGGCCCATAGTTCTCTGCTGTCCCTGTTGGAAAGTTTTACCTACCTCTCTGATTTTCTGACACTTCAGCCCATGAACTGCCATTCTTGTGCTGTCCCAGGCAAGGTCAGGAAGCTGTATCATGGACCCTCAGCTCACCAGGAAAAGCAGCATAACCACCTGCATTTCCTCACCTCCCCGCCCCCTGTCTGAGTTGGCAGCAGGTAAGACCAGCTTACTGGGGGCGTGCTGGAGGTTACACCCTGGAGCTGCAGATCCCAACATGTCTTTGGCCTGGGAGTTCAGTCTCGGAACAGATGAAACCAAGATTGGGAGGAGGGAAGGAGAAACAGAGAGACGGAGACATGAGAGTTGGGGGGCAGGGGGCTGCAAGAGGGACCCATAGTACAGAGCACTATCCAGCCCTGTTTGTATGGCGGGCAATTTCAGTAAAGCCTGTGACTAAAAGACTCTCTCATATGTGTGACATGAGACCTCAGCCAGAGTCAGAGGTATAGCCAGTTGTAACTAACTACATGAGGAATTAAACCTTCCTTAGCCTACAGGAGGGTGGGCGTTTCCCAGTCCTGTTTAGGGGAAAAAACTTTCTCTCAGGATGTTCCTGCTCCCAGCACACAAGGGTTAAATTTGCCTAATCCCTCAGTGATTCCACAATGCAGGATTTTTTTTGGAGGGGGGCATATTTACCAACCTAGACCATGTCAGTTTGCACAAATAGCCCACTCAGGGAGAGGTATTACCCCCCCCCCCATTTCCAGGGCTGTCCCTTCACCTCAGGCTGCTGGGGGTGGGGGAGAGCTGCCAGGGAAAGAGTTAAGAGAGCCAGAAGCAGCAGCCTGAGCTGTGTCTGTTTGCTGTAGCCATGAGGGTTGCAGGACAGAAAAGAGGAATCTCTAGCCCGGAGGAGCCAGACGAGAGAACGTCACCAAGAAAGACAGCTGGTAGGTGAAGGAGGCCCAGACCAGCACCAAGTCTCCTTGTGCACCACTCTTGGAAACCAGCACTGGGACTCACCCTCGCTTCCCAAAGGGACTGGTGGTAGAAAAAGATGCCAGAGAACTGAATCACCATGCAACAGCGGACTGGTGCTACTGGGACCTCACTGCATAGAGGAGCCTATTAGTTACCAATAGGATCTCACTCTGTTCCCCTGCTGGCTTGTGGGCAGCGTGATTTGCAGCGGGGAGAGAGCAAGAGTATAAAGCATTCATCCGAGGAGTGGACTTGAAGAATCTGCATGTGGAATTGTGGGTACAGGGGCTGCTTGCTGTTCATGCTGAACTCCACCATGTGAACTACCTTTTTGGGAGAGCTGTTGTGGAGCCCCTGTCCCATGCTCCTGACCCTCCAGTGATGTCTCGCAATCCCTAGAGGACAGTGGCGCTGTAGATGCCCCTACAGTGCTAACCTGGGAGATTTCTTTGTCCCCCGGGGTTCCCGTGCTGACAGCACCCAGAGACAGCTCATGGTTGTTGTGGAGGGTGGGGGTACTTGCTCTCCGCAGTGCTGGACTGGGACTGCCCTGGGAGTGACTCTCTGGCACCAGGCGCTGGGGAAGAGAGAAAGGCATTTGTGCAGCTAAGGCAGAGGGGCTGTAGTTAAGATTTCTCCAGCGAGAAGATGGAAATTGTCCAGCTGTATGTTGTGCTGATTTCAGTGCGGCACATCCGTGCTGTGACCTGGCTGTAAGTATGGTGTGGGCTGGAGCTTGCCTGACCTAACTGTCCCCTAGGGAGGTTGAGGGACCCTAATCCCCACAAAAGAGACGATAGGCAGATCTCACAGGAAAAGGGAGGTGTAGGAGACCTCAGCACCCTAAAGAGAGGCTGGGGGATCCCCTGGGGTGGGTGGAAGTCTGATCACACGGGGAGAGGGAGTCTGAGAGTATCCCTATGGGTTCTTCTAAGAGGCTATGAAGGGGGATTTTTCCCTTTGAGCTATTAGCGTGTCCATAGCCCATCTCTGAGCATGGCTAACTCTCTCTATCCCTCTGCGCAGGTACCTGGCAAAGCAGCCCTCCCTGCGAGGGACTCTGCGAGATTCCAGTGCCTGTGAGGGCTTGAAGGGCCTGGCGGAGGAGCAGGTGCGAATCTGCCAGCGGCAAGTGGAAGCCATGGACTCAGTGAAGCATGGAGCAGAGCTGGCCATAGAGGAGTGTCAGCACCAGTTTCACAACCGTCGATGGAATTGCTCCACTCTTCAGGGGCTACAGGTCTTTGGCAAGGTTGCAATACAAGGTCAGAGGTCAAGAGTTAGGCAGATCTAGGCAGTGCATGGAACATTTGCAATCAGTGCCCAACTACTTGGCTCATGTCCCAACCCCATCCTAATGCTCACACTAAACCTAACTTTTAAACCTTCACCCTAGCCCCAAACAAAACCTTACCACGCTTATCTTAATTCTAATAGTAAGTAGAATACTAGACTATATACACATGCTATAACTAACACTAGTACTCCAGCTAAACCACTCCCTAAGTCTACCCCTAATGTTCACCCTGACTCTAGTGGTCAATTAGACACTGATCCTAATGCTCACCTAGACTATTCATCCTAATGGTCATGCATACTATTAAATCTAATGCTCACCAAACCCGAAGGGAGCGTGCTTGTGTTTGGAAAGTAGATTCAAGTCAACTGAAAGATACAGTGAGTTTGTATTGATTTTGGTGAATTGTTTCAGTTGAAACAAAAAAGGAAAACAAAATGTTTCAATATTTTGGGCTAGCTTTACAAGGGGATTTAGGCACCATTCACAAAACAGGAAGAGGACATGTTCCCCCTCCCCCGCAACCTTTTCACCCAATGGTTAGAGTTGTCACCTGGAATGTGGAAGACCCAGGTTCAAAATCCTGCTCAGGAGCAGGGACTTGACCCCAGCTGTCCTTCTTACCACAAAAGTATCCTGACCACCAGGGTATTCTGATGTGGGGCTTGCTCAATCTTTCCTGTTGAAGGTGTTATACTGTGGATAATTATAATAATTATTAAAATATAAATTATATAATTGCAAATAAAAAAATCATTAGCACAGGGACTGGAAGCCAGGTGTCCTACTTCTCAGGTGGGGGGCCTAACCACTGGGCTATAGAGTCATTCTCACTGTGGCCCAATGACTATTTAAGTATTTTATACACAGTGGAACAGTTTTAGTAGGAGATCTCAAGACAGCTCTACCCCAGAATAGCTTGAGCATGCACCTGGGAGCCTTCCCTTCTCTCCCTCACAGATAAGTGCCCCAACTGCTGAGCTAAATGTTATCATGAGGGGCATCACCTACTCCTTCTGTTTGTGAATAAAGCCCTTCATTTTCTTTGCTTTTTAAAAAACATTTACAATTTCCAAAAATGAAACAAAATGTTTTGTTTAACCCAAAATGATTTTTCCCTAATTTGATTCTCCAAAAATATGTTACTGTTTCAGTTTGAGCTAACCCCCCCCCTGCTTTTTTTTTGAAGAACTGCCAGCAAACCAAAAAATTAGTTATTTGCCTTGCTTTAGTCCTGAGAAATGAGGCTCCAGGCCATTCACTTGGAGGGTGACTCTCCAGGCTCACTGATCCCATTAGGGCTGCAGGATGGTTCCTGTGCTCAGACTCACTGCATGCTCTCTGGTTCTCCCCCTAAAAAAATTCCCTCTGAGACTTGCATCCCCTTCCCTCCCTGTTGGGGACATGAGACCTCTGGGACTGAGGAGCCCAGAGCCGCGGTGCATGCCATGTGGGATCTCCCTGGTGCCCTACCACGAGGGGCTATCCTCTTCCTGCTGTGGGATCCAAGATCTCTGAGGATGTAGCAAAACTCCCTTTAATGATTTACCAGTGTGATCTCTGTTTGAACATCTCCTTTCTGGGAGTGACACAGCATTATCACATAGCCCCTGCGTGTCTCAGGCTGCCTCCGTGTGTCTAATGCAGATGAAACTGCAACGTTTCCTCTCTCCACAAATGAACTGAAGGAGAAATTCCTTAGACAAATCTTGAAGAAATTGTTCCTTCCAAAGGCTGCTTCTGCCTCTTCTGCAGGTACACGAGAATCTGCTTTCATTCATGCCATCTCATCAGCGGGAGTGGCGTTCGCTGTGACCCGGGCCTGCAGCCGTGGGGAGCTGGAGAAGTGTGGATGTGATCGCAAGATCCGTGGAGTCAGCCCAGAAGGTAACAGAAGGTGGTTGGTGCTGGAGAAAGAAGCCCCCCATTGACATGGGAAGAATTGGAAGGATGAACAGGAGCAGACAACAAAGCTTGCTACATATCCCTGGGAAGGGGACGGTGCAGAGGAGAGTGGAAAAATAAATGGGGATGGAGAGTGCCGCCACTGCATGCCCTTGGGATGAGAACAGTATAGGGAGGGTGTGGCCAGGGAGATATGAACTGTTTGGAAAGCCTGAACACCTCTACATCTGCCTCCACACCTGGAGCAGCCTCTCTGCCTCATGGACTCTCTCTCTCTTCCCCAGGATTCCAGTGGTCAGGCTGCTCTGACAACCTGTCCTATGGTATTGCCTTTTCTCAAGCCTTCGTGGATAACCCTGAGCGGAGCCGTGGTGTCTCGTCCAGCCGAGCACTCATGAACCTGCACAACAATGAGGCTGGTAGGAAGGTAAGGTTGGTACCATGTGCTGGGGAACATACCCAGATGTCTGAGCGCCTCGTTGGGGGCCAGAGACTGTCCCATCCCCCACTCCTTTTGTCCAGATTAGAGTGGCACCAACAAACTGATTACCTCTGAGGAGAGCCCTTCCCTTCTGATTGGATCCAATTCCCTGCCTTTCCTTCAGAGTCTATCATTGCTCTGCCCCAGAGCAGAGCCTGTTCCTTATATGCCTTGAAGTGGATCCCAATTCCTCAGCTACACCTCCCTCAGAGCAGCTTTCTTTCCCTCCTACAGTCTAGAAGTGGATTCCCCTTCCTCTGCCTCTTTCTTAAAGTGAATCCATTTCCCTCACTCTGCCTTCAGGCAATTCCCCATCCCTTCACCTCTTTTGAATGAATGGATCACTTTCCCCAGCCACTGCCTCCTGAGTAGGTCCCTGGCCCTCCCTCTGACTCACAGTGGATCTTGTTCCTTTCCTTTGTGGCAGAGTAGATCCCTTCTTCTACAACCTCAGAGTGGATCCCTTTCTCATTTTTTAGAAGGCCTGATCATATCCCTCTGTAAAGGGATCGCTGTAGTTCTGGGCAGGTCCTTTCCGCCCATAGTGGATCCCTTCAGCTGATAAGTGGATCAGTTACTTGTATTTCATATTCCTGTGAGCAGCCTCCATTCATTCTCTGTTCCCTGTCACACACCTTAGAGTGACCCCTTTTCCCCAGGCCTCCCTTTCCCTGACACTCTGTGTCACACTCCCCACGTTCAGCACCCCCTGGGTGGTAAGGAGAAGTTCCACTGTAAGCTTAAATCCACTTCTCACTGGCACCCTCAGGTGGGCTGCATGAGGCCCTCCACCTCCTGCTGACAGACGCTTTCTACTTGCCAGGCCATCCTGTCCCACATGAAGGTAGAGTGCAAGTGTCATGGAGTGTCAGGTTCCTGCGAGGTCCGCACCTGCTGGAAGGTGATGCCCCCATTCCGCAAGGTGGGCAATGTCCTGAAAGAGAAATTTGAGGGGGCCACAGAGGTGCACCCCAAGCGGGTTGGTTCCCGAAAGCTCCTGGTGCCCAAGAGCTCCCGCTTCAAACCCTACACAGCTCATGACCTGGTCTACTTGGTGGCCAGCCCAGACTTCTGTGACCGGGATCCCCACAGTGGGGTCTTTGGCACCTCCGGACGCCAGTGCAACCGGACGTCCCATGCCATGGATGGCTGCGAGCTCCTGTGCTGTGGGCGAGGCTTCCGCACGGCCCAGGCCGAGGTGGTGGAGAGATGCAGCTGCAAGTTCCACTGGTGCTGTTCAGTCAAGTGCAAGCAGTGCCGCCACCTCGTGGAGGTGCACACCTGCCGGTGAGGGGGAGCTGAGCTAGGGGGAGGGAGCAAGTGGTGGGCAAGAGTGCCAGCACCAAGAGGCGGGGAACCTTGGGGAAGACATGGGGAGGGGATGACTCAGAGAGAGGGACTGAGAGTTCCAGAGAGGAATATACAAATTGGGGGGGGGGGAGGGACGGAGACCCTTTACCACCCCAATGAAGAAGGAGCTGATTGCTCCAGAGGGGGCATCTCTGGGGGGGCTGCATAGAGGTTGCTCCCCAGTTACAGAGGGGTTTGTCTGGGATGTGGCTCAAGGGTATTTGGGTTTACTCACTTGTGATGGCATTCTCTGAATTTTTTGGGAGGGGACATGGGGTTGAACACACCGAGTCAAATAAACCCTTAAAATATTAGGAATAAAATTATTGTATTAGCAAAAGATGCGAGCGTGAACTACTGTATGTGTAAAAAGCAACAGAGGGTCCTGTGGCACCTTTGAGACTAACAATACTGTATGTGTGAAACCCTGGGTGGGCACTTCCGTGCATGCACTGGGGTGGGGGAGACTGTGCTCGGAGTCCATTCTGAAGGCTCAAGACTCCAGTGCCCTTTGCATGCAGTTAAATGAGGGGCACTGGTGAATGTGTGAATGCGCAAGGAGAACCCAGTGAGAGTGCAAGAGACACTGCTGACGAAGCTAGTGTGGATGAAAGAGTATTAGGGAGAGGATCCACGTGGTTCCAAAAGAACAGCAGATAAAAGAACAGAGAAAGTGAAGCACGTTGGCTGAACAGGCTCTTTATAAACCAAAACATAATATATAGGAAACAACCCACTAGTTGTGTCCATGGCAGGAGGCCTGAGGGTAAGAGACATTGTGGGCTTTGGGCAAGGGCCATCAGGCAGGAACCTGGAAACTGGCAGAGACTCCAAGTGAATCACCCCAGGGCTGATGCCGCTCCTGTTGCTGGAGTCCCTTTTCCCAGCTGCTGACCCTTAGAGGCACCCGGGGGACAGCTGAAACTGTACAGTGCCCGGGTTGGTGTCAAATGAAATGCCAAGGTCAGGGATTCCCCAGTGAATTCTGGGGTGCTGTCATTCACACTACTGTATGGAGCAGAGAGGAGGCTGTGGCACTTGGATGAAAGCAGGGGTGGGCACCAGACGTTATCCCTGGGAACAGAGAGACAGACAGAGGTTGGGAAAAGTTGCTTCAGGTCCTATCAAGTTTCTCCTCATCTCTCTGCCTCCACAGGGTCCATTCAGTGCCCTATGCCCCCTTTTTCCTTCATCCCTGGGGTCTCCCTCTGTCCTCTCTCCTCCACTCATCCCTCAGTCAAGCTGAAGAATTTCTGGCTCCAGAGCAGCACCTCCTCCTCGCCTTTCTCTTCACTCAGCACTTGGTATGTCTCGTTCCTTCGGCAACCATGACGAAGCACCTGAGCAGATAGACAGAGAGATAGACAACCCACCCTAGAGTCAAGGGACCCAAACACCAGTCAAGGGAGTCCTGGGAGTGAAAGGAGCTGTCTCCCCATAACATGAGCCCTGCAAGTATGAGAGCCTGTCTCTTGACCAATGGAGGGTCGGGAAGAGAAGGCCCTGTCCCTAGGTCACCCAGGGTGGAGACTCTGGGTGAGGAGAACCAGTCAAGGTGGCAGAGGGGCAATCCCTGATGGAAAATGTGGCTGGGCTGCACTAGGTTGGCGACCTAGGATTTATTTATTTTTCTCTCATTTTGTTCTCCATAATTTCAGATTTAATTAAAAATAACTTTTTGAAGGTTAAGGGCTTGAGATATACATGAGGTTAGACTAGATGATGTCATGGTCCCTTCTGCCTTAAACTCTACAAATCTATGACATAAGTTTCTAGCCCTGATGGTTGTGAAGAAAACCTTCAAAATATGAACTCATGACATCTGCCTGAATCTGCAGACAGCTTGAAACAAGGGTTCTGAGAAGCTTAACTCTGCCACGTTTATTTCAGTGGGTGCTAACTCACATGTCCAATTATGCTGATTTAAAATGTCAGCACTGTTATCTGAGAGACACGGTGGGTGAGGTATATCTGTTAGCAATGTCGGTCCCAGGATATTAGAGCGACAAGGTATCTGTTTTACATCTAATTACAGCTGTGAATAAGAAGGAAGGAGGAGGATCAATTTATGGAATTTTGCATAATCTACTGTGAGTGACCTTTGAGTTTGTGCTCCTAGTGCATGGTGCCTGGAAGATACACAACTTTTCTGCCCCCAGTCTGTGAAGCCAAAGGTCTTAGAGGAGGAGTGGAGCCTGAGGGGGGGGGAGAGGTCTAGTTGACTCTGGTGGTGGGTATGGGGTGTGATAAATAAAGTAGTGGGATAGCTTCCTTTGATGGACACCCAGCCAGCCGGTTAGCTGTAAAATCCCTCTTGGTAGCTGTTCTTTACTTGCTTTACCTCTAAAAGGTTAAAAAGTCCCCCAGGTAAAGAGGAAAAAAAGTGGGCACCTGACCAAAAGAGCCAATGAGAAGGCTAGAACTTTTTAAAATGGGGAAAGAAATTTTCCCTTTGTCTGTTGTTCTCTGGGCTGCAGGGACAGAACAAGGAGCAATGGTCTCAAGTTGCAGTGGGGGAGGTCTAGGTTGAATATTAGGAAACACTTTCACTAGGAGGGTGGTGAAGCACTGGAATGGGTTACCTAGGGAGGTGGTTGAATCTCCTTCCTTAGAGGTTTTTAAGGCCTGGCTTGACAAAGCCCTGGCTGGAATGATTTAGTTGGTGGTAGTCCTGCTTTGAGCAGGGGGTTGGACTAGATGACCTCCTGAGATCTCTTCCAACCCTAATATTCTATGATTCTATGACAGAGCAGCAATGCTGTAAGCAAGAATGCTGTGTAAGGTTTGAACCAGGTATGAAAAATTATCTTCCATACCTAGAAGGAATCTGTTGGATAGGGTATGTTTAGAAAAATGCAATCAGGTTTATTCTTTATTTTGGATTGTGGATCTCCTCTGTGCTAACCCCAGATGCTTTTGTTTGCTTGTAACCTTTAAGCTGAACCCCCAATAAAGCTATTTTGGGTGCTTGATTTTTGGAATTGCTCTTTTAAAATCTAGCAAAACCCCAAGTTCCAGATGTATTTTCTTTCTTTTTGTTTTTAATAAAAAATTACCTTTTTAAAGAACAGGATTGGACCTCCTAAGAGGTTTGTGCACATGTTGTTTTATTAGCTCGTAGCCACAGCTAATTTCCTTTGTTTTCTTTCTCAGTTCTTCCCCCAGGGGTGTGTGTGTGAAACGGCTTAATGGTACCCCACAGGGAGGAATTCCCAAGTGCTCCTTCCTGCGTTCAAAGGGGTTTTTTTGCATTTGGGTGGTGGCAACATTTACCAAGCCAAGGTCAAAGAAAAGCTGTAACCTTGGGAATTTAATACAAGCCTGGAGCGGCCAGTATTAATTTTTAAAATCCTTGCAGGCCCCTACCTTCTGCACTCAGAGTGACAGAGTGGAGATTCAGCCTTGACATGGGGTCAGGTGGATTTCTCTTTGACCTTAGTGGTTGGTGCACTTTCCTCTGCTGCTTTCTCCCCACTGGCACCATTGCATCGATTACATTCAGATTTTTCTTCAAAATCATAAAGACTAGAAAAACTTTTTGATGGACATTTAAATTTAAATTTTATCACATGAGTCCAAGGCACATGGTATGTGTCTGGTTCTAGGTATAACCAAATCCCACTGAGGAGTCAAGCCCGAAGAGTCTAGCAGAGGATGTCTGATCATGTTTTGAACATCTGCACCGTCTACTACAAGTGGCATCTCTTTTTGGAAACCCAAGTGGGTGAAGCTTGATTTGTGGGTGGAGCTTAGGAGAGTACCACCACACACACTCCACCCCAATTCAAGTCCTGCAGGAGGAGAAAATCCTGGGGCAGGACAGAGCCCAGAGATGGGAAACTGGAGTTGGGAGGGCTGCCATTCTGGACTGTGAATGGTCAGTGTGGAGCTGGGTAGATCCCTGGGGAGTGGGGCTGCTCCTCACCTTCTGGCTGCTGAGGCTGCGCTGTAGGCACTGGTGACTCTTGAATGCACAGTAATTAGGGTGCTGAACTCTATCTGAGTCACAGATCTGGGGAGAGAGCAGTGAAATGTTAGAGAGAAAATAGAGGCGAGGAGGAGGGATGAGGGGACAGTGGGGTTCGGCACTTACTTTGTTTGGGAAGTCTCCTCCTTGGAAGAAAGCATATTCCACTTGCAGCCAAAGGATCACGCGGGGGTCATCACAGCCGTGCGTGGCCAGGCGGCCACACCAATAATCTGCACGCAGCCCTCCATACACCTCCATCCCATAATACCCCATTGCCTCCAGGGAACCAACCTGCAAACAGAGGGGAGGATTAGAGACAGGCAAGCGTCCCTACTGCAATGCCCCGGTTATGCCTAATCCAGGACCTGCCTCAGAGCCTTGGGTACAAGCGGAGCTGGGTCTGTACCTTATTGCCCACAGCCTGATACTGGACAGAGATCTCAGGGTTGATGTAGGTAGTGAAGGTGCCAACATTGCAGTGAACACGTCTCAGATCTGACACCCCATGGCACTGCTCCCTCTTCAGTGAGCAGAAGGCACAGTCAGGGCATAGATCCATGTGGTGTCTTCCAAGACTATCGCACACCTAGAGAGGAAGAAAATGGCAAGGTGAAGGGGCTGTTGTGGACTGAGTTGAGCAGGGAGGGAGGGCATGGGGAGACTGAGAGCTGGTCTCAAAGGCCTCCCATGCTCTTGGACCAGACTCTGTGTGTAGGTCCCATCCAATTTATAATCTAGCCACTCCAGCCCCAGCCTCTTCCAACAGGAGGGACTGTAGAGAGCAGAGCCAGAGCACTGGCTATTTGGGGAGTTCTCATATACTCCTGTACCAGACGCTACAGTCAGGAAGAACTGCTAAGAGGGATTAGGGAGTGTTGCCACAGAGGCTAAATAAAGGTTTCAGAGTAGCAGCCGTGTTAGTCTGTATCCGCAAAAAGAAGAACAGGAGGACTTGTGGCACCTTAGAGACTAACAAATTTATTAGAGCATAAGCTTTCGTGGACTACAGCCCACTTCTTCGGATGCATATAGAATGGAACATATATTGAGGAGATATATATACACACATACAGAGAGCATAAACAGGTGGGAGTTGTCTTACCACCTCTGAGAGGCCAATTAATTAAGAGAAAAAAAAAAAACTTTTGAAGTGATAATCAAGCTAGCCCAGTACAGACAGTTAGATAACAAGTGTGAGAATACTTACAAGGGGAGATAGATTCAATGTTTGTAATGGCTCAGCCATTCCCAGTCCTTATTCAAACCGGAGTTGATTGTGTCTAGTTTGCATATCAATTCTAGCTCAGCAGTTTCTCGTTGGAGTCTGTTTTTGAAGTTTTTCTGTTGTAATATAGCCACCTGCAGGTCTGTCACTGAATGACCAGACAGGTTAAAGTGTTCTCCCACTGGTTTTTGAGTATTTTGATTCCTGATGTCAGATTTGTGTCCATTAATTCTTTTGCGTAGAGACTGTCCGGTTTGGCCAATGTACATGGCAGAGGGGCATTGCTGGCACATGATGGCATATATCACATTGGTAGATGTGCAGGTGAACGAGCCCCTGATGGTATGGCTGATGTGATTAGGTCCTATGATGATGTCACTGGAATAGATATGTGGACAGAGTTGACATCGGGGTTTGTTACAAGGATAGGTTCCTGGGTTAGTGGTTTTGTTCAGTGATGTGTGGTTGCTGGTGAGTATTTGCTTTAGGTTGGGGGGTTGTCTGTAAGCGAGGACAGGTCTGTCTCCCAAGATCTGTGAGAGTAAAGGATCATCTTTCAGGATAGGTTGTAGATCTCTGATGATGCGCTGGAGAGGTTTTAGTTGGGGTGACAGCTAGTGGTGTTCTGCCATGTACATTGGCCAAACCGGACAGTCTCTACGCAAAAGAATTAATGGACACAAATCTGACATCAGGAATCAAAATACTCAAAAACCAGTGGGAGAACACTTTAACCTGTCTGGTCATTCAGTGACAGACCTGCGGGTGGCTATATTACAACAGAAAAACTTCAAAAACAGACTCCAACGAGAAACTGCTGAGCTAGAATTGATATGCAAACTAGACACAATCAACTCCGGTTTGAATAAGGACTGGGAATGGCTGAGCCATTACAAACATTGAATCTATCTCCCCTTGTAAGTATTCTCACACTTGTTATCTAACTGTCTGTACTGGGCTAGCTTGATTATCACTTCAAAAGTTTTTTTTTTCTCTTAATTAATTGGCCTCTCAGAGGTGGTAAGACAACTCCCACCTGTTTATGCTCTCTGTATGTGTGTATATATATCTCCTCAATATATGTTCCATTCTATATGCATCCGAGGAAGTGGGCTGTAGTCCACGAAAGCTTATGCTCTAATAAATTTGTTAGTCTCTAAGGTGCCACAAGTCCTCCTGTTCTTCTTTTTTTAGAGGCTAAATAGTGATTCTTACCGAATCCCCAAATCCAAAGGTTCTTGCCTCCATTCGCTTCCAAGCCTGGGTAATGGCTGATGACAGGCAGATCCCCTCCAGCATTGCATAGCAGAGAATCACCAGAGCCTCATCCCTCTCCAGAGCTAAGAGGCTAATGCAGAGTAAGAAACAGAGAAAGGAACAGCAAGTCAGTATCTGGGATCTGTAGTTTCCTGCTGGTTCTTTAAGGGATGAGCGGAGAGTGCTGCACTGGCTCATAGTCCAGAAGTTCTGTGTATTTGTATGAGTGGAAGGCATGTGTGCAGTGTTTGTATGTGTATGTGTAATATGTATGTGTATTAGTGTATATTTATTTATGTGAAGGGGAATTTGTACAATGAATAGCATTACTGAGAGTTATCAGGTGGCACTACTGCAGTTCTTGCTAGTTTTGTTTATTTGAAGATATAGGAATTAGATCTTGGAGAACTGCTTATTGTCAGCTGTGGTGACACACAACACAACAGTGCACTGGACAAGGAAGTTTCATGCATTTTTAGTGTGCACATAATTGTGTGTGTGTGTGTGTGTGTGTATATATATAGATATGTTTGTGAGGAGCTCAGTAGGCATGGGCCCAAGAGTGGGTGTGTGAGGAACTCACTGTGCACACTCATAAGGCTATTTTTGTGGGCATGAGAAGGCCTCAGCCATGCATGTACAAGAGTATAGGTGCAAGAAACTCTCCAGGTATGTGCACAAGGTTGTGGTTGTGCAGCTGTATAATGAGCTCTCCAAAGGTGTGGGTGAGGCACTCACAGTATGTGTATGTGCATGAGAGTGTTACCAGACCACAGTGAACTGGTCCTATATCTAAACAAATCCTTCTTAATAACAGCAGACAACCACCTACTATAAACCCTCTATAGATAACCCAGGAAAGAGATCTGGAGACAAAATTCAAAAGAAAAACATGAGACCACCCTGAAAACTTCAAAAACCTAATGAATGCACATCAAACAAACACTCTGGCCAAATAGCAAATGACATTAACATTGCCACAAAAGACTCTCTCAGAGTCTTTACCAGATCAGCACAGCATCCCTAATCACACAACCACACAATCCTAACCACACAAAACAGGACTGCCACTCCAACAGAAAGCAAAATGATTTCACAGAAGCTGCCATATACTCAGGAATAAAGTGAGAAACTCTCCAACTTAAAACACAGAGAGGTACATGTCACTGACCTAAGCACAGCTTGCCACAGCTCACTGATGTACAACAAATCAGTGCTCCAGCAAAAAAACTGGAGCACCTGATGGAAAAATTCACACAGACTGAAGATATGATGGACACCAAATGCTTCTGGCAAATCTGGAAAAAATTTAAGGCAACTAAAGAAAAAAAACCCATATATTCAGAATAGTAGAATCTGGACAGAACACTTCTGGGACCTATACAAAGGTATCAAACACCTGAAAACACATTAAAACAATTTGCCTCAACCTTTCCGGGTTCATTAGTTAATTAATCTAACCATCCAGTCTGGACACTTCCCTGAGATATGGTCAATGGACAAGCTACCTGAATACAAAAGCGGAGATCCCTCAACCTAAACAAATATAAAGGGCTCTGTTTGAGCAGCAACAGTTGGCTAGCTATTCTGTAGTATCTTCAGCAACAGAATAATGCATTACCTGACCAGTCACAACATAGTTCAGGCATGCCAAACTGTTTTTCCTTGAGAAATGAACTATAGGCCACATTATTACCCTACAGGTGCTATCATGGTTACAAGGAGAGCAGTGCCTTACACGCCTTTCCAGTACCTCTTGAGTGTGCCTCTCACGTGACAGTTTTTACTGCCTTCATCCCTGTCTGTGTAGAACTCCGCCATTTTACCTCTTTTAGACTGATGTCTGGTTGCAGCCCCTGTTTACCACCTGTGATATCTTAACAGGCCTAGCTGTATTTGGTACTTGGAAGAAACATCCTTCTGGGCTTCTGGTGGCACCTTAAAGACTAACAGATTTATTTGGGCATAAGCTTTTGTGGGTAAAAACCTCACTTCTTCGGATGCAACTGATACTTGATACCTTCTGGGCTTGTGACCAGCAGCAGACTGAAGTGACTCAAAACAGTTTCTTCAAAACAAATGCCTTGTTTATTCACCCAAAGGTACATTGCAACCAGAGAAGAGAGTTAAAACAACCAAAGGCATACAGACCTGGCTCTTGCCTAAAGTTTATAATTTCCCTCAAGCTTAGTCAAGCCCAGCTGCCTCAGACCCATCCTGCTGGGCCTGTGTCTCAGTCCCTCTACTCTCTGCAAACAATTCCCTGATGGCTGAACTTCCCCCTCCCACTCTAGAGAGTTAACTGTCTAGTCTCCTTTTGACCTTAGGCCTTCAGCCTTGTCAAATCAGCTATGGTAATTTTGACTGGTGGCTGGAAATAGCATCTTCCCAATTAGTGGCCCAGCCATTGTTCTCTTAATTCCCTTGAATTTGCTTACCCAGAGGTGTCTTATCTCTGTCCATTGTCTTGTTTCCTGCTTGTTCTTCCTAACAGCCCCTTTTGATTTAACTCCCTGTAGTCAGATAGAATAATATATGCAGGTAAACAGAGATAGTCCAGATATCTCTCTCATTTTCCACAGATGTGATTAACAAGTATGTAAAAGACAAAAAACAGGGAGAAAGATTTGGGCTCTTCATAGGCTTTAAAAAGCTTTTGACTCAATCTGACATCTAGGACTGAACATTAAATTGGTGGGAAACATGACATTAAACCAATCCAATGCAGTCCATCCAATGCAGAATAAAACTAAACAATATGCAAACAGAAGACTCCAAGCAAGAAAGGGAAGTAAAACAGAGATGGAATTTCAGCTCAACCCTTTTGAACACATACACTTGCCGCGTCCGCAGGTTCATGGTTCGCTGTTCCAGGCCAACGGGGGCGGCGGGAAGCAGCGCGGGCTGAGGGATGTGCTGGCCACCACTTCCCACTGCCCCCATTGGCCTGGGATGGGGAACCACGGCCAGTGGAAGCTGCAATCGACCGAACCTGCGGACGCGGCAGGTAAACAAACTGGCCTGGCACGCCAGGGTGCTTACCCTGGCGAGCCACGTGCCAAATGTTGCCAATCCCTGCTCTAGAACAATCTCCAAACCAGGGTTTTCCAATAAGTAACTCTTAGTAGAATTCACAATGCTGAGTTATGCAGTGTTGTTGTAACCATGTTGATGTAACCCTGAGTTAGGCACCTAGGCTCTCTATATAACACATGTGAAGAATTAGGCACCTATGAATGGCATTCATAGAAGCCAGCATATGGAGTAAGGAGCAGCCTAAGCTAGCTAGGAGGAAATCTCAAGGAGAGGGGCACCTAACTCTAGGCCAGAGGGAGGCGTCTATCTCTTCTCAGAATTCACAGCTGTGAGCCCTTCCCTGGAATTAGGCACCTAAGTTAGATCAGATCAACCCTTTCTCAGGAAAAATGCGAGAGAGGGACCACTCTACCCTATTATAGTCAATAGTCCAGTAGTCAGGGCTCTCACCTGGGCTGTGGGAGACCTGTTTTCAAGTCTTCTGAATTTGGGCCTCCCATATCCTAGATGAGTACCTTAGCCAGTAGGCTATGGAATATCTGGGGGTGGCCTCGCTCAATCTCTCCTATTGGAGCTGTTCCACTTTGTATAACTGAATAAATAATCAGAGAAGCAGAGAGTCTTTCACAGCCCAGGTGAGTGCCTGAACCACCAGGCTATAGGGTCAATCTCTTCTGCTCTCTGGCCAAATAAATGTTTGTTTGCAGTGCATAACAACAATAACCTTTTTTGGTCCTATAAAACCCCTAAACAATAGTACAGATTTTTAAGCATCATCTACTGGCACATTTTTATTAACTGTTTCCAGATATACAGACATATAGCACACTTGTAACATATCTCTTCCCATAAACGAAACAATCGTTTAAATTCGTTTTTGAATTTATTAGGCAACTTTATTGCTCTTCCATTCTAAGTGATGATATTTTGAGTCTCTTTCCCTCTCTTTCTGTTTGTCTGCAGGAAAATTCTGTGCTGCTAGATTTTCTGGCATCACCATAATGACAAGTCATGAGGGTTGCTAGTAGCTGCATCCATGTGGACTCACTTAAGTCATTCAGAGAGATCAACTGCTCCTTGGCTGATCTCAGGAAACAACAGCTGCAATGGTAGAATTGTTCTTATACTATCATCATGTATGATGTTTGCTTCTCTTTCCATACATATCCCAGCCCCTCCACCTCTTGTCTCTCTCATGAGGAACTCCTCATACTCCGACTAGCTGTCGTATCTGGAGCTCAGGAAGCGCTTTGTCTTTTAGCTATAGTAGTATTTGGCTTGTTGTCACTGCTCTTTAACTTGGTCTGTCACCTTTTCCACCACTGGCTTCAAAAGCTTATTTGCTGTGAGCAGTGGAGTCCAGGGTCTGCACGATATGAGATGCTATAATGGGCTGCTGCCCATGCACCCATGCTTTCTGTTGCTGTATTTTTCCAGCCCAGTAGAGCTTTCACGGATCTTCACTATCACAGTTTGTCTTTTCTAGTAGTTTCTTGGCAATCTTGACAGATGTTTCTGCTTTGCCATTAGACTGGCTGTGATAGAGAGAGGATGGGAAATGTTCAAATTCCCAACATGCAAACTGAGGTCCATTATCTATTACAAGAGTCCTGAAATTCCATGCCAGGCAAACTGAGCTTTGCAGCATTCAGTGACAGAGGCTGCTGCTGTTGTGTATATAAGGGAATTTATTTCCCAGTTCCAAATACTCATCAACCATCAAAAGGTAGGCTTGATTTCCCACTATACAAATGCTCCAGGCTGATCATCTTGTAATAAAATTGCTCCCAATGCTCACTCACTTGCATCACATAGAATTGTTACAAGTTCCTTCACAATTTTACATAATATTTTAGGTAAACTGGGTGCCCTTTCAAACAAAACGGAGTGTTCAGACATATAGGAACAATGAGTGCAGGCCATACCTATGGAATGAGGGACAGTAGCCTGGTAGAAAGGGCTAATGCAATCCTTGGATGTATAAACAGAGAAGTAGTGAGTAGTAGGAAGGTGATTTTGCCTCCATATACAGCATTGGTGAGACCGATTCTGGAACAGAGCATCCAGTTCTGGTGCCAAAATTTTTAAAAGGTTGTTGAAAAATTGGAGGGTGTGCAGAGAAGAGCCACAAAACTGGCTCAAGGGCTTAAGAAAATGCCTTAGAGTGAGAAATTTAAAGAGCTTAATCTGTTTAGTTGATCCAAAAGAAGATTAAGAGAGGACTTGATTACAGTGCAGAAGTCCAGTACCTTCATGGGAGGAAAATACCAGGTACTGAAGAGCTCTTAAATCTAGCAGAGAAAAGCAGAACAAGAACCAATGGCTGGAAATTGAAGCGAGACAATTTCAAATTAGAAATAAGGCACCGCTTTTTAACAGTAAGGTTGATTAGCCATTAGAACAAACTATCTAGAGCAGTGGTGGATTCTCCATCTCTTATTGTCTTCAGATCAGGACTGGATGCATTTCTTGAAGATAGACTTTAATCAAATACTTTAATCAAAAAAGTTATAGGGCTCAATAAAGGGGTAACTGGGTGAAATTTTCTGACCTGTGACACATTAACACCTCTCAGGAATGATCTAGGTGTACTTAGTCCTGCCTCGGTGTGTGTGTTGGGGGGGAGAAATTGGGGGTACTAGATGGCCTCTTTGGGGTCCTTCCAGTCCCTCATTTCTATGACTTTTGTGACAGAATGTCAGACTGGATGAACTAATGGTCCCTTCTAACCTTAAACTCTATGCGTTTATGAATTAACAAATCCCACAAATTGCTGTATATCTTGCACATTTGTGGAGAGGGAATGCCTCACATGGCTTGGACCTTCTCAGGGCTTGGGTTTAAGCCCTGTGCTGTTCGAAGGTATCTGATATACAACATAGCTGACAGGCATGATCTCATTTTTTTTCTCACTCAGTTTGAGATTCACTGACATGTACTATAAAGCAGTACATGATAATGATCAGCATTAATCTCTTTGAGGGAGTCTCCACAACCAAACCCTAAGGTATCATCTGCAATTACATCAACCCTCTTGAGTCTCTCTAGCACTTCATGTTGACATCTCTGGTATGCTTCTAGCACTAGAGAAAAGTCACATGGCATTTACAGCCATCTAGATCTGACCAGAAGGGTCCAGAAAGACATCAAATGAGGGCTTTCTTCATCAGGTGTTAGCACCAGAAACCTCTTTGGCAAAGAAAAGACCTTTGCCTTTGGCAGGATCCCTTAAATTGTTGATAAATGATAACAGGAGCATTGTTAAGATTTCTTGAGGAGTAAAAGGTCAGTGCATAGGCAGAGTTTGCTTGTTTTTTATACAGGTACCATATCTGTTAGACACATAACTCTCTTTCAGACTCCCATTTCCATGAGATTGTCAGTCTGTTTTTTAAAGTATCTTCTTCAATGGAACTTCTCTTCTGTGTCAAGCTCATTGTTGCAGTTTCACCCCTGGGTTGATTTCCAAAGGCCATTCTCCAGGAAGGCATCCAAGGCCTGTAAAAGCATCCCAATGATAGGGACTCTTTAATGCAATGCTTGATCTGTCATTGGCAAAAGCCCACTGGTTCTGCTGAGGCACCTGTGGATTTCAAGTAGCAGAACCCCATTTATCGGACCTATTTGGGACTGGAGTCAGATCGGATAATCAAAAATTGGGATAATCTGAAGAATGGGAAAGTGAGAGTCTGCAGTGCCATCTAGTGGCCACATGAGCTCTGGACCAGTGTGAGCTGCTTGTTTGGTTAATACGGAGAGCCAGAAAATGGAGAGTCAGATAACGGGGTTCTACTGTATTTCAAATATGAATCATCCCAGGGGTTAAATTAATGTGTCATTGGAGAGATTTAGCCTGGAGTTGTTTGTTTTCCAGTAATGTGAGTGATTTATCTTGTGCAATTTTACAGTAATCTTTGCCTTGCAAGTAGAGCCACTGCCAGTTTGACATGGGAATGTCAGAGCTGGGTCATGCCTGAAGTTTTAGTTTTGCAAACCACAGTTTTCCTTCATAGTTCATGGCCTCAGTGCAGTGGGTGTTGGTGAAGACAGAGCTGTGCTTTCGACTCCTTTTAGTCTCTCTTGAATTCAACCTTCAGATAGCAGGCCTGGCATCTTTCACACCTCTCTGTGGAAACCGGCAGTCCAACCACTCTGGGGCTGGATCTCTGGGGTGCAGCCCGTTTACTACTTGTGTTAATACAACAGGCCCAACTGGGTTTGGCACCCCTCAGTCTTCTCCGGGCACCTGTGAGAACAGGTGATTAAAGTAGCATTTAACTGCCGAAGGGAATACAGCATTTAGAAGAATGGACTAACAGCAAAGACTCCTATGCACATATTTCATTATCTAGGCATAACCATTGCTCAGATAGGTCCAGCTTATTCCCCTGTCTGGACTGGGAGAGTCAGGGCATGGCTACACTTGCAGATGTAGAGTGCTTTGAGTTAAACCAGTCTTTGGAGAGCGCAGTAGGGATAGCGCTGCAGTATGTCCACACTGACAGCTGCAAGCGCACTGGTGTGGCCACATTTACGGCACTTGCAGTGGCATTGGGAGTCGTGCATTATGGGCAGCTATCCCACAGAGCACCTCTTCCCATTCTGGTGCTGTGGCTTGTGGGAAGGGGGCAGGGGGTGCGGGGCATTCTGGGTTCTGTCCCAACGCCCCATGATGCATCGGTTCGCATCCCAGCAATCCCTCTGCTTCAGTCCACATTTGGCGCCATCTTTCAACGTTTTTTGTGTTGCGCGCTCTGTCTTCCCTTTCGGTCTGCAGGAATGGAGCCCAAGCTGCTGAGGAATATGCTGACGAGTTTCACCAGCACGTCACGTTTGGCAGTCGAGTTACTCCTTAACATCCAAACTGACAGTGAGGACTCAGACAATGATATTGACTCGAGTAATGCATACGACAAGATTGCTTGTGGCATTCACGGACATGCTCACCACCGTGGAACGCCACTTTTGGGCTCAAGAAACAAGCACTGAGTGGTGGGATCACATCATCATGCAAGTCTGGGATGATGAGCAGACGCTGCAGAACTTTCGGATGAGAAAAGCCACTTTCATGGGACTGTGGATGAGCTCGCCCCCACCTTGCGGCACAAGGACACGAGATTGAGAGCTGCCCTGACGGTGGAGAAGCAGGTGGCTATTGCAATATGGAAGCTGGCAACTCCAGACAGCTACCGATCGGTCGCGAACCAGTTTGGAATGGGAAAGTCGACTGTTGGAATCGTGTTGATGCAAGTTTGCAGTTCCATTAATCGCATCCTGCTCAGAAGAACCGTGACTCTGGATGCATGACATTGCGGCTGGCTTTGCACAAATGGGTTTCTCTAACTGCGGAGGGGCAATAGATGGGACACATATTCCAATTCTGGCACCAACCCACCTAGCCTCCGAGTACATTAATTGGAAGGGGTATTTCTCTATGGTTCTCCAGGTGCTTGTGGATCACCGTGGGTGTTTCATTGACATTAACGCAGGCTGGCCTGGAAAGGTGCATGGTGCACGCATCTTTCAGAACACTGGCCTGTTCAGAAAGCTGCAAGATGGAACTTTTTTCCCAGACCAGAAGATCACCATAGGAGAAGTCGAAATGCCCATTGTGATCCTTGGAGACCCCGCTTACCCTTTAATGCCGTGGCTCATGAAACCCTACACAGGGAGCCTTGACAGCAGCAAGGAGTGATTCAACACCAGGCTGAGCCAGTGCAGAATGACTGTGGAGTGTGCTTTTGGATGTTTAAAGGGTTGCTGGCGCTCTCTGTATGGGAAGCTGGATCTGGCCGATAACAGCATCCCCGCGGTTATATCCGTGTGCTGTACCCTTCATAACATTTGTGAAGGGAAGGGTGAAAGATTTACTCAGGCATGGAACTCGGAAGTTCAACACCTGGAGGCTGAATTTGAACAGCCAGAGAGCAGGGCTATTAGAGGGGCCCAGCACAGGGCTGCAAGGATTAGGGATGCCTTGAGGGAGCAATTTGAGGCTGAAAGCCACCAGTAATGTCTGGTGCCCTGTTCGGGAGTGAAGTGCAGTGGTTCCAATGTTAGCAGGAATCTGTGTTTGCTATGCTGACTTGCAGTGCCTGTTGCTTTCCTGAACTAAGGTATCTTTTACTTTATGCAATAATAAAGAATGTTTTCAAAGCCAAAAAATCCATTTATTGAAAAGAAACACAACTGCTTGGGAAACAGAAAGGGCAAAGGGGTGGGGTGGGGAACGGTACAATCACAGATTTGCGTATGTCCTGTTATCATACTCAGCCTTCCTGTCTGGTGTGCTGGGAAATGAGTGCTGCACTTCAGGATGGCTACTGCATGGTGATGGGGGTTGAGTGCACTGGGTAAAGGTCATAGTTTGCAGGGCTGGGTGGTGAAGCTACAGGTGTTGGAGGCAGCTGCTGGCAATAAGAACCCGGATGTTGGGGAAAGTGGGTTGGAGGTGACATGGGGGCACAAGGGAAAAAGAATTTTGGGACAAGAGCTGCGGGAGGGGGGGGCAGGTGCAGTAGTGCTCCGCCTGCATGGCTATGAGCACCTGGATAGAATCCGCTTGGAGCTCCATGATACTTATCAGCCAATCCGTGCTTTGCTGCCAGAGCACCGCACTTTTGTGCTGGCGATCCGCATTCTGCTGGCAGATCCTCCTTTCACTCTCCCTTCACTTCTGTGCTTTTAGATTCTCTTTAAGTGAATGCTGCATTACTTCATGCAGCATGTCTTTTTTGCTTCTATGTGGCCTCTTCCTTCTTCTTTGCAGTCTTTTGGCCGGTGATAACACAGATGGCTGAGATCTCAAGGTTGCATCTGTAAAGGCAAAATGCAACACTTAACACGAGGCACCATTGTTCACACCAGACAGAGCAATGATTCCCCCGTACCTAAGGGCAAACACAGTCTACACAATAGCATAATTTGCCCATCCCAAAGCAAGCGCACATAACCCAAAATGATGAGTAAGCACAGGGTCAAGGGGGACTGATTGTTTCATGGCTGTACTGTCCTCTGGGTTTCTGTGCCTTGGGGAGAGCTAACAGCTGCAGAGGGCCCCTATACTGAACCTGTCCCCACATTTTCCACAGGAGTTTGTCCTGGAAGATTTCTCACTGCTGAGGGTGACCTGGGAAGCAAGGGAGGGTCTTGTACTACAATGCAGCTTCCGCCCTGGCCCATATGCAGCTTGCCTGTGTGCAGCAATGGTCCCCCCGCCCCTCACGGCACAGTGGCACAGACATGTTAGCCTGACTGGGACAAGGACCAGAGTGGCTCTCACAAGAAACGTGCGCAAGTGCATTGCCCAAGTTCTGGATGAGACCTTTGAAGAGATCACTGAGGCCGATTACCGCGATGTGAGAGAGCACATCAACACCCTATTCCGCATCTAGGCACGCATGCAGCCCTAACCCTCCTCGCCCCAAGAGCCCGCACCGAATAACTTCCTTCCCAAAATAAAAGACGCTTACCGGGAACCTCTTCTGGTGTTTGTTCTTCCCCAAGCACCGGCTGCCGCAACTGGCTACCTTCCTCCTGGCTTGAAAACATCTCCTGGCTGCCTGCATCTAGGGATTCCAGGGTGTCTTCCTCCTCCTCAGCACCCTCACTCCCACTTTCCTCCTCCTCTTCCTGCCTTGTTGAACTGGGTTCTGAAGTGTCCATGGAGGTACTCGGAGTGGAGGTGGGGTCGCCTCCAAGTATCATGTCCAGCTCTTTGTAGAAATGGCAGGTCACGGGGGCAGCACCTGAGCGGTGGTTTGCCTCATGGGCTTTGCGGTAGGCATTCCGCAGCTCTTTCACTTTAACCCTGCAGTGCAGTGTGTCCCAGTCATGGCCCCTTTCCATCATGTCCCTTGATATCTGCCCGTAATTCCTATGGCTGGAGCACAGCTGGGACTGGACAGCTTCCTCCCCCCAAACACTGATGAGGTCCAGCACCTTGCCATTGCTCCATACTGGGGATCGCTTGGTGCGTGGAGGCATGGTCACCTGGAAAGATTCGCTGAGAGCACTCCATGCCTGGCTGAGCAAACAGGAAGGGGATTTTCAAAATTCCCAGAGAATTTAAAGGGTAGGTCT
The DNA here is from genome assembly GCF_011386835.1 of Chrysemys picta bellii. Lineage (NCBI taxonomy): Eukaryota > Metazoa > Chordata > Testudines > Emydidae > Chrysemys > Chrysemys picta. Next base: position 144,023,289 of record NC_088791.1, on the reverse strand, counting down.
GATGGTTGGTCACCTGAGGGCAGGGCAGTAGAGTTCAAAGTGATGACCAGATTGGCTAGAACAAGCATTGTGGGACACTTCTGGAGGCAGATCAGAGCACATTAACAGACCAGGGCGTCCACACTGGCGCCGCAGCACTCCAGCCGGGGTGCATCACACATTATTCCACTTGCCGAGGTGGAGTACCAGGAGCGCTCTAGCCGCAGAGTCAGAGTGTTCTACGTGCCTTGCCAGTGTGGACATGTCGTGAGTTACAGCGCACTGCGCTGCTTTAATGCGCTCTAACTCGCAAGTGTAGCCATGCCCTCAGCCTGCTTGCTGCAGTGCCTGTATCTCTCTATTAATCTGGGTGCCAGCCTCAGTCTGCTGACAACTCACTCAGTCCCCTTCTTCCCAAAGCCAGCAGGTTTAAGGTTTAGGATCTCTTCTGATCCTAGACTGTCTGCCTTGGGAAGAATAAACCATGCCAGCCTAAATTGTGTCAGGTAGGTACCTACTTCCCAATCCATGGACCAGCCATTGAACTCCTTTTAAGTTGTTTCCTCTAGGTGTCTTATCTTTGCCATTGTTTCATTTCCTGTTGGTTTCTCCCTTAACAACCTGTTTTGCTTTAACTCTGTGCAGTCAGGCAGGATAATAATGCAGACAAGGCAGAAGTGTTCAGTAAATATTTCTGTTCTGCATTTGGGAAAAAGAAAGATGATTTCCATTCCACTAGTATTTCCTGAGGATGTTAAATAGCAGGCACTAAAGTTAGACATTTTTAAATCAGCAAGTCTGGATCACTTACATCCAAGAATTTTAAAAGAACTGGCTGCAGAGGCTTGCTGGACCACTAATGTTGATTTTCAGTAAGACTTGGAACTTGGGAAAATACCATTAGACTGGAAGAAAGCTAATGGGGGCGCAGGAACAAACCATCCCGAAGTGCAGAAAGAATAGCAAATATGGCAGGCGACCAGCTTGGCTTAACAGTGAAATCTTCGATGAGCTTAAATTCAAAAAGGAAACTTACAAGAAGTGGAAATTTGGACAGATGACTAGGGAGGAGTATAAAAATATTGCACAAGCATGCAGGGGAGTAATCAGGAAGACCAAGGCACAACTGGAATTGTAGCTAGCAAGGAATGTGAAGGGTAACAAGTAGGGTTTCTACAGGTATGTCAGCAACAAGAAGATGATCAGGGTAAGTGTGGGTTCCTTACTGAATGGCGGAGGCAACATAGTGACAGATGATGTGGAAAAAGCTGAAGTACTCAATGCTTTTTTTGCCTCGGTCTTCACAGACAAGGTCAGCTCCCAGACTGCTGCACTGGGCAGCACAGTATGGGGGGGAGGTAAGCAGCCATCAGTGGTGAAAGAACAGGTTGAAGACTATTTAGAAAAGCTGGACGTGTACAAGTCCAAGGGTCCAGATCTAATGCATCCAAGGGTGCTGAGGGAGTTGGCTGATGTGATTGCAGAGCCATTATCTTTGAAAACTCATGGCGATCGGGGGAGATCACAGACGATTGGAAAAGGCAAATATAGTGCCCATATTTTAAAAAGGGAAGAAAGAGAACCCAGGAAACTACTGAACGGTCAGCCTCACTTCAGTGCCCGGCAAAATCAAGGAGCAGGTCCTCAAGGAATCCATTCTGAAGCACTTGGAGGAGAGGAAGGTGATCAGGAACAGTCAACATGGATTCACCAAGGGCAAGTCATGCCTGACCAACCTGATTGCCTTCTATGATGAGATAACTGGCTCTGTGGATATGGGGAAAGCGGTGAATGCGATAGATCTTGACTTTAGCAAAGCTTTTGATTGGATGAATGGATTATAAGGTGGATAGAAAGCTGGCTAGATTGTCGGGCTTAACGGGTAGTGATCAATGGCTCAATGTCTAGTTGGCAGCTGGCATCAAGCAGAGTGCCACAGGGGTCGATCCTGGGGCGGTTTTGTTCAGCATCTTTATTAATGATCTGGATGATTGGATTAATTGCACCCTCAGCAAATTCGCAGATGAAACTAAGATGTGGGGAGTGGTAGATAGGCTGAAGGGTAGGGATAGGGTCCAGAGTGACCTAGACAAATTGGCGGATTGGGCCAAAAGAAATCTGATGAGGTTCAACCAGGACAAGTGCACAGTCCTACACTTAAGAAGGAAGAATCCCATGCACCGCTACAGGCTGGGGACTGACTGGCTAAGCAGCAGTTCTGCAGAAAAGAACCTGGGGATTACAGTGGACGAGAAGCTGGATGAGAGTCAACAGTGTGCCCTTGTTGCCAAGAAGGCCAACAGCATATTGGGCTATATTAATAGGAGCATTGCCAGCAGATCGAGGGAAGTGATTATTCCCCTCTATAAGGCACTGGTGAGGCCATACCTGGAGTATTGCATCCAGTTTTGGTCCCCCCACTACAGAAGGGATGTGGACAAATTGGAGAGAGTCCAGCGGAGGGCAACGAAAATGATTATGAGGCTGGGGCACATGACTTACGAGGAGAGGCTGAGGGACCTGGGGTTAGTTAGTCTGCAGAAGAGAAGAGTGAGGGAGGATTTGATAGCAGCCTTCAATTACCTGAAGAGGATAGAGCTAGGCTGTTTCTCAGTGGTGGTAGATGACAGAACAAAGAGCAATGGTCTCAAGTTGCAGTGGGGGAGGTCTAGGTTGGATATTAGGAAACACTATTTCACTAGGAGGGTGGTGAAGCACTGGAATGGGTTACCTAAGGAGGGGATGGAATCTCCATCCTTAGAGGTTTTTAAGGCCCAGCTTGACAAAGCCCTGGTTGGGATGATTTAGTTGTTATTGGTCCTGCTTTGAACAGGGGATTGGACTAGATGACCTCCTGAGGTCTCTTCCAACCCTAATATCACTGGTCTACAATTTTTGAGAAGTTGTCTGCTTCAGAGATAAAATGTGCTATTTATCATGTATTTTGATGTGCTGAATTCAAATACGACAATTAAAACAACTGATTGGCTACTGTTTCTAAGATATTTAAGTTTTTACATTTTATGTCTATGTATATTGTGTAGATGGGAACAGGCGTTCTAACGTAAGGGAAGGACCGGTCTAGCCCTTTAAGGAAACGCCCGGTCATGGAGAACCTGGACCACTTTGCCAGGTAGGCCCAGCATGTGGATGGCTTCCTACTTTCGAGGAGGATACGCCTGACGCCCTCCGAACATCTTCTCTCCTCCACGTTTAGCCACTGATCAGCCACGCTGTCAGGTGGAGAGTGTATTGGAGATGTTGGCCACCCCCTCGTGGAGCGGGAGGGCCACTCTGGCCGGTGCTGAGGACGAGAGTACATTAAACAGCGAGTCCGAGGGTTCCTCCATCTCCTCAGCTTGGAGGTGGAGACTGGACGCCATGCGCTTTAGCAGCTCCTGATGGGCCCTGAAGTCCTCCTGCAGTACGGAGGGGGTGGGGCTGCGATCTTGTCCTCCAGTGCGGGGGCTGGGGCCGGTACCGAGCTCTGCACGTCAGCCGGTGCCACGGGATCCACCCCTAGATCGAACTCCTCCTGCAGTGCCGAGGAGCCTTGACCCGTCGAGGCATCCCTCGGGGGCCTGGATAGCACAGCCAAGGATGCTTCTGATGCCCCTGCCGCCGACTGAGGGCCTTGCTGGGCGTGTGCTGGGGGACAGGGGGTCCACTGGCACCACTGGCTCTGCCATGGGGGCCCCTGCCATTGTCCCTGGTGCAGAACTGGCGGTGCCAGCTGTTTGGGTTGACCCGATTGAAGCCTAGGGCGCTGCGTGTGGGACGAGGTCGGGGTTGTCAACGACCTGTCAGTGCCGTGCGAGCGGTAGAAGTGGTGGTACCTAGCACGGCTTCTGCCGCGGTACCTGGACTCCGGCGTCGAGGAACGGTGCCGCCTCGAGCTGCTGCTAGTCAAGATGCTTCGACGCCTGGACCCATGACAGCGAGGAACAGGCAAACCCCGCCAGGAGTTGCGAGCTCAGTGCCTCGACGCGCGAGAGTCAGAGTGCGACCGGCGCCGGCGTCTGTGCCGGGAACGGCTCCTGTAGTTTCATCTAGAACGGGAGCGACTGCAGCGTCGGTGCCTGTCCCGCCGATACCTTGTACTCGGCATGGAGCGGTCCAACTGCGTTCCGATGGCACTTTACCAGACAGCCTGGAGGGCGATGAGAGCGGAGGCTGAGGACTGTGTCTCGACCGGACACTGGGCGATGAACAAGCCCCAGAGCGGTCCCCTGACTGGGATCTGTGGTAGTCGACGTCGGCTGGTGAGAGCCCAGCGGCCGCTTGCCTCTGGACTGTGGTCCGGGTGCCGGCGGGGCCCCAGGCACCTGCAGGGACATAATGTCTCTGGCCGCCTGCAGAGCCTCCGGTGTCGAAGGCATGCGGACTTCAGCTGGCAAGGCCTGAGTTGACGCAACCAGGCTTCTCTGTTCGACTTGAGTCAGAGCTCTAGAACCCAGGGGGGAACCAGGGCTGCCCGACGTGGGCCTAGCCTCACTCTGTGCCTTGTCTCTACGCTTCTGTGAAGACGACGCCTTTCTCTGCTTCCTCATCGGGGAGTGGTGCCGACCACTGGCGAGTGCCGGGGGGTCACTGTGCACCAAAGATAGGGTGCCCGGTGCCGACTCCGCTTGGCGCACCGGGGTCGGAGCCAGTGCCGACTCCATGAGAAGGGCCCAAAGTCGGATGTCTCTTTCTTTTTTAGTTCTGGGTTTGAAGGACGTGCAGATTTTACAGCGGTCCCTGATGTTGGTTTCGCCCAGGCAGCGGAGGCAGTCGGAGTGCAGGTCACTCCTGAACGTTGAGTGCCTACACGACTCGCACGATTTAAACCCTAGGGCCCGGGGCATGCCCCGGCCCGAGCTCTAACTAACTAAACTAGAACTTTTAACAAACTAACTGATATAGGTACTACTGAACAACAAACGAGGTTGGGAAGAGCTGCAGCTAAGCTGGAGCAAGTAGTTCCGATGCACCTTCACTGGCGGCAAGAAGGAACTGAGGGTGGGGGGAGCGCGCGGCTCCCCTTATAGCGCGCTATAGTGGCGCCACTCCAGGGGTTGCAGCGGCGCTCCCCCCTATGGGTACTGCTGGGAGAAAAACTTCCGGCACCGGTGCACGTGGCGAGCACGCACACCTACTGTGGAATACACATGAGCAAGCACTCGAAGAAGAAATAAGATTTTCAGAAATCATCATATTTGACATGAGTACCTGGCTGGAGGCCTGAGGCTGGATCACTTTAAGGGAGCAGTGTTGTTTGGACTTCTGAGAAACCAGTAAGGTAATAAAGAAGCTGTTTTATGCTGGCTTGGTAAATCTAAGTATTGGAATATCCACCAGCTTTTGGGGGAGAGGGATAGCTCAGTGGTTTGCACATTGGCCTGCTTAACCCAGAGTTGCGAGTTCAATCCTTGAGGGGGCCATTTAGGGATCTGGGGCAAAAATCTGTCTGGGGATTAGTCCTGCTTTGAGAAGTGGGTTGGACTAGATGACCTCCTGAGGTCCCTTCCAACCCTGATATTCTATGATTCTTTGCAGTCCGCCCTAATTGAGTGACCACATCTAGAACCCCAGTCACAGTATCCATCTAGGAACAAAGAATGTAGGTCGTACTTATGGAAAGCAGTGATTCTGAACAAGATTTGAAGGTTGTGGTGGAAAATCAGATGAACATGAGCTCCCAGTGTGACACTGTGGCCAAAAGGTTATTGCAATCCTGGGATGCATAAACAGGTGAATCTTGAGTAGGAATATAGAGGCTATTTTACCTCTGTTTTTGGCACTGGTGCAACTGATGCTGGAATACTGTGTCCAGTTCTGGTGTTCATAGTTCAAGAAGGATGTTGATAAATTGGAGAGGGTTCAGAGAAGAGTCACAAGAATAATTAAAGGATTAAAAAAAATTGTCTTATGCACTGAAAGAGCTCAATGTATTTATAGTAACAAAGAGAAGAATAAGGGGTTACTTGATCATAGTCTATAAGTACATACATGGGGGAAGAAATATTTAATAATGGCCTCTTCATATGCTCTATACTTAGCAAAGAAAAGTATAATATGATCCAACAGTTAAAGGAAGATAATAAGTTGAAGCTTGACAAATTCATGCTGGAAATAAGGTATATATTTTTAACAGTGAGAGTAACCAATCACTGGAACAATTTACCAAGGCTCCTGGTGGATTCTCCATTACAGATAAAGCTAAGAGCTTTGGGTATTTTTAGTAAAAGTCATGAACAGGTCATGGGCAATGAAGAAAAATTCATGGAAGCCCTGACTTTTACTAAAAATATGAATGACAAAATGGGCAATTGCGGGGTCCCCACACCGCCCCCAGGGGGTCCCAGCTCAGAGCTGCGGGGTCCCCCCACTCCTGGTGGCTGGTGGATTTTGGGGTCCCCTGCCGCCCACAGCTCAGAGCAGCCAGGAAGTGCAGCTACCTGCAGCAGCCAGGAACTGCAGGGGGCCCCTGCTGCCCACAGCAGCTGGAAGCTCCAGGGTACCCCCGCCACTCGCAGCGGCCGGGAACCTCATGGCACCCCCACTGGCCCCAGGAGCCCAGAGCTCTGGGGCATCCCTGGCACCAGGAGCTCCAGGGTACCCCACCGCCCATGGTGGCTTGGAGCTCGGGGACAGCAGGGGTACCCCACAGTTACCAGCAGTTACCACAGGCAGCGGGGGAATCCTGCAGCTCCTGGCCACCACAGGCTGAAGTCACAGAGGTCTCTGGAAGTCACAAAGATTCCGTGACTTCTGTGACCAACTTGAGAAAATCGTAGCCTTAATCGCAGACAATTTTTAAATCCAGATTGGATAATTTTCTAAAATATGTGTTCTAGGAATTATTTAGGGGCAGTTCTCTGGCCTGTGTTTTACAGGAGGCCAAACTAGATGAAACAATGGTCCCATCTGGCCTTGGAATCTATAAAATATACCTCTCATATACAACATTGCTAACCCCAAACATTTAAAAGTAATGAGTATTTAAGGCTTCTAATTTAGAAACTTAAATACTTTTGAGGATCTGGACCTCATTGCCTCAGATCAGTCCCCAACAAAGAATTAAAGTAGTGAAAATATTTTACTTCTGACACCGTGTGAAAAGCTGCTGTAAAGAGCTGCCCACAAGAAGCCATTTGCAATGCATAGCAAGAAGTCTTATTGGTCCTACAAGCTCCAGGAACAAATGCTGCATATTCTTGAGCACCATCTACAGGCACCGTAACTACTTACATATATAGAGCCATGGAGCGCTTTTGTAACCCTGGTCATATAAGATGATCTCTTAAACTTATACCTCGCATAAACCTACTGTAATACATGGGCCCCACAGGTCAAATGGAAAAAAACCAGTTCATGATATTTCAGAAACAGTCCCAAAACATCTAAAACAAAGTAAAAAGAACAGGAGTACTTGTGGCACCTTAGAGACTAACAGATTTATTAGAGCATAAGTGGGCTGTAGTCCACGAAAGCTTATGCTCTAATAAATCTGTTAGTCTCTAAGGTGCCACAAGTACTCCTGTTCTTTTTGCGGATACAGACTAACACGGCTGCTACTCTAAAACAAAGTAATATTTTATTACAGAAACATGACCACTGAACACACCCTAAGTCACACATCTTAGTCTTGTAATAAATGCATCAGGGAACTTCTAATTGGCTAGAAAGGTTTTCTATGACATGAAGAAACTGCTAGGTAGATACAACACACCAATAAAATCACTGCTGCAACATTTGATGGTATAATCCAACCCATTCTGCTATTTGGGAATGAAATCTGGGGCCCAACTTTAATAGCTGACTACAGTGACTGAAATAAAACTGCAGTAGAAACCTTACATGTGCGGCTCAGCAAACAAATCCTCCTGGGCATGGGAACTCCAGGCAGCAACAGCAGAGAAGAACTGATCTAACCTCCCTACTAACCAACATACAGAGCTGGTTATTAACCTCCTGCGACCACCTCAGCCAAAGCAGCAAAACTTCCCTCAGTCACAAAATACTAGAGGATCCAAAATTAAATCCAAATGAAAACACGATCCACTTCTGTGTGTCATCACCCACCTTGCTCAGTAACCCCAGCTCCCTGAGCAGTGGGGCAAACAGGTCTAGTGAAAACTGAAAAGTACTCAAGATACAATGTAGGCCAAAAGAAATTGTCTCAAGTAAATTGTACTCTGTTCTGCTTATTTTGCTTTATACTCCATTTTGCTAACTTTGAATTATTAAGAAGAAATTATTTTGAGTTTATTCTTTGTTGATTGTATTAATGATTGTTCTTAGAAGGATAGAAATTTTATGCCTGTAATTATTGCCTTATTTACTGTTTGGTGTGTGAGTGAAGAATGTGTGTTATACTAATTAACTGAGACGAGACAGCTGGGCCGGATGGTCAAGAGGGGAGTGGAGGAGTCGCGAGGCACCAACTTTATTATCAGAATCACCTGGATGGCAGATTGACAACCCTGAAGCAAAGGCATACACACCAAAGACAAGATAAGGAGTTGAGCCTGAGGAATGAGATACGAAATAGCTGCGGATCCTCCCGGTAACAACTCAAAATAATGTTAATTAAGAGCAACCTTGAATACCTCGTGATTGACAGCTCTGGTGTGACACAGCAAGGTCCATAAACTTGTATGGGAACTTATTACTATAAAAGAAGGGTGTATTGCCATGGGACTTTGGGTTCGTTCTGCATCATCATCAGAGCTTTGAACACCTTCGACAGAGACCCAGCTTCCCCTCCCTCGTGTGCAGTTTCAGCTGGCCACTGGAAGTGACCGAGCAACACTAAGGATCCAGCTGGAAGCATATGTTGATTTTAATGCTTACATTGTACTCTCAATAAATGCGGCGTATTGCCTTATCCCCTTTTAAGAGATTCCATGTGCTTCTTATAAGCATAACAACTAGACCAGCACCTAAAACACCAACGTATGAGTCACCAGGAAAAACAAATAGGAACAAGCTAGACTGCTACAGGTCCCTGTAGAGAAATCATATGAGTTGACTACCTCACCCCTGTGAAATGTGGCAAACTAATACAGACTAAGTGACCGTAAGGCAGCTATGGAAATGGGGAGGTGCAAAGCAGGGTCTAAACCCAGAAAGGAAGTGACAGAGCATCTAATGGGAGAGGAGCCATTGAGACAGAGAGACTCCTGCCACTCCAATGTCCCAAATAAGAGGAAATGCAAGAAAGATATTTCCACAAATTGTCAAGAATCAGAACAGACTTCTTGTCAAAAAGTGATAAGGAAAAACTGGGCATGACCCAGAGAGAAAAGGAGAGAAATGGCAAAGATAGCAGCACACAATGTAGCAACCTGCCAGTAGATCAGGAATGAACAGGAATAACAAACGCACACAGAAGCAAGCTTCAGACACAGCATGTAGCCCCATCCTGAGTGCATCTTACCTGCCTCAGGCAGATATCTGGGGAGACTGTAAAAAAAAGAGACACTTTGACCACACTTGTATAGCTTGTTCTGCCAATCAAGTCTCAATGAATTGAACTGAATAACTGATCTGCGTGTGTGAGGAAGCTCACCGTCCACATGCGCGACAGTGTGTGTGTGTGTGTGGGGGGGGGGTATGGGGAGCTCACCGTGCACCTGCACGACGTGGGGAGGGGGTGTTGCACAGGAGGGGGTTGTGGGGAGCTCACTGTGGGTGTGGGAGGGTGTTTGTAGGACCCCACCATGCATGTGCATGACTGGGGGGGCCATGTTTGTGGGGAGCTCATTGTGCACATCCATGACTGTGTGTATGTGGCTGTTTGTGGGGAGCTCACTGTGCACATACATGACTGTGGGGGGTGGGGGAAGCTCTTTGTGCATGTGTCTGTGAGGCGCTAGCTGGGTGTGTCTACTCTGGAACTGGAAGGAGTAATTCCTAGTTCGAGGGACTAGAACTAGGAATCTGATCGAGCTAGCATGCGAACAATAGGGTGAAGCCATGGCGGTGCAAGTGTTCCTGTCTGTGATGCTAGGCACCTACTCAGGTAATGAGCCCCTGCCACCACTCATGACATCTACATCGCTACTGTTGGCATGAACTCAATCAGAGCTAATGTGGGTCTGTCTACCTGTGCTGGGAATCACACCTACTAGCTCCAGCATAGAAATGCCCACTGTGTGTGTGCAGGGTGTGCAGGTTCAGGGTCAGCTGAGCTGCCATACCTGCCCTGACCCACTTGTGAGCTGTTTGTTTTTTTACCTTACCTGCCACTGCTGCTTGCATCTGGGATCCCTTCCTGGGCACTGCTGAATGAGCCCTTCCAATCTGGTGCAGTGCCTAGGGGCACCTGAATGGTCTCCATCTCCGGAGAGCCCTCCAAGGAGAGAGCTGAGTTGATCAGCTGCTGGATGCTCTTCTGCATGTGCTGCTCTGTGGCCCTTCCAGTCTTGATACTGGGTCTTATGGCTGATGGGGAAGTTTCAGGGGTGGCTGTGACTGGCTGGACTTGCAGGGGGCCTGCCAGCTCTGGGTCCCCTCCAGGCTTGAGACTTCTCTGGGTCGGCACACCTGGGATGTGCCTCCTGATCACTGGTTCCTGGCCCGAGACAGCATAGGCATATTTCAGAATAGTGTTGACATTGGAGTGAAGGCGGATGTCAGGATGCAGCAGGGTAGTCTGACTCGTGGGTCTGGGGTCTGCCTGACCCAGCGCTGGGGGAAGAGCAGACAGAGAGCAAGTGAAGAAGGGACTGAACCTCACCCTCACTTCTTAGAGTGTATCCCTACAAATAAACACACACACTGCACGTACACACATTCACACACCCTGTCCAGCTAGGCCTCTCTCAGATTCATGTTCCCTTAGCTTTGCACAGACTCTCACATCCCCACTGGCTGCTGAGCTGCACACACTTCCTTGTGATACGTGCATGCCCACCCACGTGTCCATTCACTGTGCGCACACACAACCCTTGTCCCACACTGCCAGGGATGTGCACTCCTACACCCACCTTGTAACACACTGGCCTGCTCCACCATGCACACCTGTATGACCCACTGCATTCACACGTGTTCCCTTCCCTCCCATCGGGCCCAAACCCTGAAGAGAGCTTCTCAAAGAGTCAGGACGCAGGGGAGGGCCATGGGGAAGAGAGGCAGAGGTGAAAGTAAGCCGGTATGGTACGGTACAGCACGGCGTACTGGCAAGAGCCAGTACACCATGCCGGATTGCATTGGCTTCCGGCTGCCAGAGCTGTGGTGGGTATTTAAAGGGCCTGGAGCTCTGCAGCGGCCGGAGCCCTGGGCCCTTTAATTTGCCCCTGAGCCCTGGGGGCTCCCAGCCACCTCTGCAGCTGGGAGCCCCAGGGTGATTTAAAGGCCCTGGGGCTCCCAGCCACAGCCGGTGCCCCAGGGCCTTTAAATCTTGAGAGGCCCCGCCTCTTCCGGGTGAGGCCACACCCCCGCTCAGGACTCCAGCCGTACCGGTAAATCCTGTAAATTACTTTCACCCTTGAAGAGAGGGGATGAGAAGGGCACGTGGAGAAAAAAACAGAAGTGGATATGGAATTCATCCAGCACCATGGTACCTGCTTCGCTAGTGGACCCAGCACGGGAAGACCAGTTGCTTTTTGCCCAGGAGCCCATGGTATCAGACACCTCTCCTTGGGCACGAGGTTCTTTGGGGGGAGCCATATCAGGACACAGGATCCGCTGAACAGGGGGCAAGGAAGGTGAATCTAGAGACCCTACTGTAACCATCCCTCCTGAAGCCCACACCTCCATTGCATTACACACAAATGAGACCCCCCCACACTGCAGTAATCCCTGTTTGAAATAATCCCAACAATGCTCTCACCTCTGCTGCAATAATCCCTTGACACGCCTCCTCTCCACTGTGATAATCCTCTCAACACACCCACCCCTGGAAACTCCTCCCCTCAACTGTGACATCCCACTCTGAAACCCCTCCCCTCTAGTGCAACAATGCCCCCAAAAGCCCTCCCTTCTACTGCATTAATCACCACCACACCCCGGCCACTCCACTGCAATTATTCCCCCAAACTCCACCCCCTTCACTCTTATAATCTGCCCAAACCTCTCCCATATGTTGCAATAACCTCCCAACCCCTCCCATCCACTGTTATAATCCCCTGCACAACCCTCCCCTGCACTGTGGTTCTCTCAGTAAAATTCCACCCCTGCAATAATCCCTCCCCTCCCCTAAGAAAATCCCCCCCAAACACCCTCCTCTCCACTGTGATAATCTCCCCCAAAATGTCAACCCCTCCACTTTATAATCCACCCAAACCCCTACCATCCACTATGAAAAATCTCCCCAGAAATCCCTTCCTTACATCGCAATAATTCCCTTGAAACCCCTCCTTTCCAATTCAATAATCCTTCCCAAACCCCACCCCTGCCATAACCTCTCAAACCCCTCCACTGAAATAATCCCCCAAGAAATGCCTCCCCTCCACTGACACTCTCCCTCAAGCCCCAACCCTCGACTATTCATACCCTACACACTATAGTAATAACATTTGTATAAAGTATGCCTTGTAAGGTAGCATTTGAAAAAAACTCGTTATTTGCTGGTCAGTATTGTCCTGGTAACATGTGTGGCAATACTTTGTGTGAAGTCATAAGATTTTTCTGTATGCTATTATTAGCCCTTGTTCCAAACCCCACAGCCCTGCCCAGGCAGAAGTCAGGTCTGCCCAAAGCAAAAGAAGGTACGTGTGCATGCCTTAATGTGCATTTAAGCAGTAAACAGAGTCATCATGCAGAGAGGGGAAACAAACGAAGTTCAAACAGGGGGGGAAAACAGCAGGAGATATCCTTCCACACTGACTTTTTGGCTTTTGGATCTCTGCTGGAAATGTTTTTCAAGAGGGGGACTGAAATGATAAAAAGGAGGGACAAACACCCCAAAGCACCCCCACTCTCTCCCTGCCTATTGCATTCACTGCACCTGAAGAGACAAAGGAAGCAGTGATTGGATTCAGGGGTGGAGGTTCTGACCTAAAGAGATTGTCAGTAAGACTGCTGAAAGCAAGTTGTGAGAAAACTTTGCTTTGAATCTAATATAGTTTGTTAAGCTAGACACTAGAAAGCGTTTTATCTTCATTTTTCTTGTAACCATTTCTGACTTTTATACCTCATTCCTTGTACTCACTTAAAATCTCTCTCTTTGTAGTTAATAAACTTGTTTTAGTGTTTTATCTAATCCAGTGGGTTCAAGATGAAGTGTCTGGGTAACTCCATTTGGGGGTAACAAGTTATGTGCATATTATTCCCTTAAAGAAATAGCAGACTTAATATATTTGTACTGTCCAGGAGAGGACTGGGCAGTACAGGACCTATGTCTCTGGAGGGAAAATCTAATACTGGTGCTGTGTTGGGATCACCCTGCAGTATAACCAAGGCTGGTAAAAGCCAAGGTGTGGCAGGCTGGCTGCAGCACACACAGAGACACGGCTGGGAGTGACTCACATGCTGGAGACTGTTTGTGAGCAGTCCAGGTTGGAGGCTGCAGCAGCAAGGCATTGTAAAGGGCACCCCAGGTTATGGGACAGGGGTGACAAAGGCGCCCAGCAGTGTGAATTGTACCCCTGGTATGTCACACCTTCCCTTCTGATGCAATAACCACCACCACCACACCATCTCTCCTCCATTGCGAAAATCCCTTTGAAACCCCACCTCTCCACTGAGATAATCCATCCCTGAACCATTGTAATACCCCCTAGCTCCCCTCCACTGCAGCAATCCCCCTGAAACCCCGTGCCTCCACTGTGATAATCCCCTTGAAACCCATTCCCTCCACTACAATAATCACCTTTAAGACTCTCTTGTGACACTCTGTGCCTCAAAGCAACACACTGGCACCCACACAGTTACCCATGGTGATAGGATTATGATATGTTTTGTGAGGTATCATTTTGAAAGTCTTGATCTGTTGAACATTAATATCTTGTTGGATTGTATGTACTATCATTGTATGTGGAGTAATGAAGTTTTGCTATGTGTGTGTTACTGAAATATGTTATGAAGTTGGAAACACCCACAACCAGCCTTTCAGGTAAAACAATAGGGCAGCCAGAAACTGATGATGGCCCATTAAGGGGAATACACACTCACAAGGACTGTCCCAGGTACCGTATACAATGGAGACTTCTCAAAGATAGCATGTAGGCAATGGAGATTGTTTGATTCACATCATAGCAAAGGATCTTTCCAGCAGGCTGGAAGCAGCTATAAAAGGGGAAGTGACATCGTCGCTTGACCTCTTTCCCCCCACAACTCAGCAATTGGAAATAGGTCTGTAGAACAAAGACTGAACTGGGGAGGTGGTCCCAGGCTGGAAAGGAGAATCCCAACCTATGCCTTAAAGAACAATACCATTAGGGTGAGACATTGCTTGATTCAACTCCTGTCCAGTTTATAGAACTCAGATTGCGGTTTTACTTTTATTTCTTAGCTTTGATCTCTACGCATGCCTCTTATAATCACTTAAAATCTATATTTCTGTAGTTAATAAATCTATTTTATATTTTACCTAAAAGAGTGTGTTGTTTGAAGTGGTTGGGGAATCTGCTCAGGAACAAGAGCTGGTGCATGTCCACTTTCCTTTGTAGAAGGGGTGGACTGGTTAATCAACTTATACTGGTCAGGCTTTTGACCAGGGCAAGATGGTACAGCTCTGGGGTCCTAGGCTCGATGGCTGGGGGCTGGCTGGAGCCTCTCTATTGTTAGTTCATGAGTGGGGCTAGGAGAAATATTCATGTAACTCAGCAGGGGGTGTCCCTGCCTGTCGATGGCTGTGTACCTGAAGTGCAGTACCTGGAGAGGACTGCAGCTTGTCACAGCATCACAATGTGAGAGGGAGCCCAGGTTGGTGAGACAGGGGGCCCTGCTCCAGGTTGCACACCGGGGAACCCATCACACCTCCCTTCCACTATAACAATCCCACTGAAACCCCTGCCTTCTATTAAAATAATTCCCCTGAAGCCCCTCCCCTCCATTGCGATAATCTCCCCTGAAACCACAACCTTCCCCTCCTCTACAATAATCTGCCCCAAAACCCTCCCCACATTGCAATAATCCCCTTGAAAACCCTTCTTTCCAATGAGAGAATTCTTCCAAAACCCATTCACTGTCATAACCCCTGGAATCCCGTCCCCTGCACTGAATTAATCCTCCCCTAAACCCCTCCCCTCCTCTGTAATAATCCTCTTCAAACCCCAAACCTTCACTTCAATAATCCCCACAATGCCTACCCCTCCACAATGAAAATCCCCCAAACCCCTCACCTCCACTGTGATAATCACTTTGAAAACACTCCTTTCCAATGCAATAATAATACCCTTGAAACTCCTCCCCTCAAGTGCACTATTCCCCTTTGAACACCCTCCCCTCCACTGCAATAATCCCTCTGCAACCCCTCCCCTATCCCCAGAATCCCATCCCCTCCACTACAGTAATGTCCTGAAACACCTTCCCTCCTCTGTGATAATCCCCGCCAAGGTCCCTCCACTGCATTCATCACCCCCTTAGTCTCTCCCCTCCACTAGGATAATCCCCACAACCCTTCTCCACTCCACTGTGATTATCCCCTTTAAGACCCTCCTCTCCAAACCCTTCCACTCCACTGCAATAATCCCCCTGCAAACACCCTCCCCTCTGTTGTGATAATGCCCTTGAAATCCCTCCCCTCCAATAATTTGCCCCCGAATCCCACCCCTCCAATAACCCTCCCAGAAGCCCCTCTCTTCCAGTGATAATGTTCACAGAAGCCATCACTTTTCATTGTGATAATCCCCTTGAAATCCCCCTCCACTACAAAATCCTCCCAAGCCCCTCCCCTACACAGCAATAATCCTTCAAACTCCTCGCCTTCACTGCGATAATCTCTCCCTCTCCCCCTCCTCCACAGTGATAATCCCCCCCAAAATTTTTCCACTCCACTGCAACAATCCCCCCATAACCCCTCCCTTTTACTGCAATAATTCCATGGACTCCTCTCCCCACCATTGCGATAATCCCCTCAAAACCCCTCCCCCTTCCCATGTGATAATCCCCTCGAAGACCCTCACCTCCTCTACAATAATCCCACTGATACCCCTCCCCCGCTGAGATGATCCCCCCTGAACACCCTTCCCCCCATTGCCTTAATTCCCCACAAAGCACTCCCCTCCTCGCTATAATCCTTCCCAAACACCTCCCTCCCACTGCAATAGCTCCCTAAAACCCTCCATTCCACTGTGAGAATCCCTCAAATCCCCTCCCCTCCACTGCAATAATCCCCCCAATTCCCTCACTGCAATAATCCCCCCAAGCCCCCATATTCTCCTGTGAATGAAGGGGGGTAGCTCCCTTTTATGGACACCCAGCCAGCCAGTAGCTATAAAATCCCTCTTAGTAGCTATTCTCTAATTGATCTACCTGTAAAGGGTTACAAAGTCTCACTGCTATGCATCGGTAAAAGGAAGTGAGTGGGCACCTGGCCAAAAGAGCCAATGGGAAGGCTAGAACTTTTGAAAACTGAAACAAGACTCCCCTTTTGTCTGTCTGTCTGTTGTTCTGGGGGAGAGGCAGACAGGGAGCAGTTATGCTGTGAGAAGCTTGGGCCAGGTCTGAAAAATTATCATTATTATACCTAGAAACTACTCATCTAAAACTCCAGATATCTAAGTAGATCAGGAAATGTCTAGGAAGATGCAATTAGGTTTATCCCTTTTATTTCTTTATGTCTTGTGGATTCCTCTGTACTAACCCCAGCTGCTTTTGTTTTGCTTCTAACTTTTTAAACTGGACCTCAAGAGAGCTATTCTTGATGCTTGATTCTTGTAATTTTTTTTTAATCTAGCAAAAGCCTAAATCCCAGATGTATTTTCTTCTTTTTTTGTTAATTAATAAAATTTACCTTTTTTAAGAACAGAATTGCATTTATGTGTCCTAAGGGGTTTGTGCACATTTGTTTAATTAGCTGGTGGCAACAGTTGATGTCCTTTGTTTTTCTTCTGAGCTCTTCCCTGGGGGGGGGGGGGGGGGGGGAGGGGAGGATACCCCACAGGAAGGAATTTCCAAGTACGCCTTCCTGGGTTCTCAAAAGGGTTTTACACTTGGGTGGTGGCAGCATCTACCAATTGTGAAAGTGAAATGAATTATATTAAAGAAATAGAATGAATTAAAGAATGCTGTATGTACCTTTAAGTAGAAATGAGAAATGCTGCAAGCCAGGGGGGCAGGAAAGCAGACATTAACTGCTTAACTTGCCACTTACGGGCAATTGGTGAAGCATTAGTCTTAGATCGATAAGAGTTAACAAGGAAGCAGGATATGCATATTATGCTCCATGCATATTTTACAATTTTGCTCTCTCTGTCCCTTTGTTTAGTTTGCACCCTTTTATCTGTATAAATAAGACTGTTTGAATCTTGCATGGGGGCTCACATTATCTGAATGTATTAGCAGAGCGCTGTGCTAATAAAACAGAGTGGTCTAACAAACTATGAGTCCTGAGTCTAACTTTGACAATTTGGAGGTTCCACCGAGATGGCAACCGTCTTCACTGGGGCTGTGTGATTCCTGACCGTTTTTGTAGGACGACCGTGGTAGCCGGCACCTGGGCATTTGGCCCGAGCGGTCCTCCTCCTGAACGGAAGGGTGCACGGCCACAGTGAGGTCTACGCCATCGAACCTGTTGGTTCCCACTCTGTTCTGGTAGGGATCCCGGGATCTGACATCAGGAATCTGGTCAGGTAATTATTTCTGTGTTTTGTCCGGACTGAGGACTGTTCTGTCTCTGTGTCTATCCGTCCTCCTGTGGAGTGTTTGAGTCTGGGTGCCATCTCCGTCCGGGGATCGGCCAACCAAGGGGTTCCTGTCCCCGCGGTCTGAGTGAGTGAAATCTGCACAATCGCAGCCGCACCGCACCTTGGGTAAAACCCTTGGTGTGAAAGCAAGGGCGATTGAGTCAGTAGCCTGTGGGCTCCTTTTGTGTGTTGCACCGGGCATCGCTCTGACGAACCCGAATTTCCTTCTTGTGTGATTGGTGTGTGTAAAGTCCTCCTGTATTGGTAACCAGACGTCTAAGTCGGGACTGTTCCCTAAAGGAACGCCGGCTCAGTTTTAGGAAGGGTCCGGACTCCTGTAAATTTCTGGAAAAATGGTCTAGGCTAACTCAGGGAGATCCCAAAACTCAGTGGCCACTGTTAAAACCTTGGAACAAGGACCGAGTGGACATCTTAAAACAACAAACTCGGTCAGCCTAAAACTAAATTGGCTAAAGGAGAGGTTAATTGTTTCATGCAGTGGTGGGAAGAGGCAAATCGTAGGTGGACAAAATCAAAACTCACCTCTCTCAAATATTCAAATAATAAATTAAAAGCTTTATTAAAAGCCTCCTCTCCCACCACCAGACTGAGCGCTCCCCTTCACCCTGTTCTCTGACAAAAAAAAAACAACAACAACAACCCCGGATCGATCCCAACTCCCTTCATACTCCCCTCTCATTGTAAAAAGGATAAAATGCCCCTTGTTCTGTTCCCCTTCGTTGTCTGCCTCAGAAACTGATTCTTTAGTGTTCCATTACCAATTCAGCAAGGAGGGTGGGCTCCTCAACTAGCCCCCACCCTTCCTGGGCCCTTTCCTTAAGCATTTCTTTCAAAATTGTGAAATGACCACAATATCACTCACAAAAATGGTTCATTGGAAAAAGCAGGATTGGGCCCAGACAAGCAGGCAAGCAACAGATAAAGAAACTAAAAAAAAAAAAAAAAAAAAAAAAAAAAAAAAAAAACAGGTTGGAAGCCCTAAGGGCATAGTGTCAGGAGTAAGTGCAAGTATGAACCCCTGGAACAATACTTAAAATGGTGAAATCTGAGTTGATAAAGGTGTCATTTTGGGAAATAAACAAGTGATTTAAGGAAAGAGAGTGAAAAGTTAACTCTACAGAAACTGGAGAGAATTAAACAGTTAAACTTTGTGAAAATGTTAAAAAGGATCTTGTTAAAAGAATTCTTGGTTTCTTTGCAGCCATTCTAAAGGAAAAATGGGCCCTTTTCCAGAGGAATGTCTGTAAATAATCCAGGTAAAGAGACTATCTAATTAAAATAATTTGACTATGGACAATTGAGTCAAATTTGCTAAAAGAACATGGGGGGGGGGAGGGTTCTATTGGAACTTAACTGCCCCAAATGTATAAAGGTAATGTAATCTATGTACAACTATGTAAAAACAAAGCAGTGTAAGAGGGATGTTAAGGGAGAGAAAATGTGTATGTATCTGTCTGTCTGTGGGAATATGTGAGGTTTGTAAAACTCCTGTTTTGTAAGTTTAAGATAAATTGGTTTTGTTTTGTTTATAATGCCACTAAAAATCCATTTGACTCTTTAATTCAAAGTTGCAAAACTGACAGACCTTTTTGCCAGATACAGGTAATCAGTGTTGGTTGACTTTGAGATTTGGTATTTAACCCTTAAGGGGTAACTTGATTCTTTACAAAATTTAAATGTTTTCAAATAAAGACCAAGTCATGACTGCAGCAGGACAGTCAAAATCAGAAAAATAGGGAGAGATTCTGGATTCTGTTTGTTTGTTTGTTTTTGTAACAAAATAGCAAATGAAAGCTGTAGGAAAAGAATAAAATCAGTGGCCCTCTGAAGCAACAGCAGGGGTGAGGTGCACAAAACAAAAAGAAGAAATGTTAGAAACACTGAGCCTTAAAATGGCTCTGTGTAATCAGACTGTCACTTTGATAAGGGTAAATAAAACTCTGTAAGAACAAAAGAAACAGTTACACTTATGTAAAAATTAATATGGCTAATGTTTTAAAAGTTAAAGTATAGAAGGAATGTGCAGACGTGTGCAGTGTATATTATAGAGGGGGTAAAAGAAATGCAAACGAAACATGCTACTTAATTAAAATCCTATTAGGGCTCCAAAGGAGCCACAATAGACTGTGTGTTCTTTTTCAGATCTATGTGTGTTTTGGAAGCAAGAGTTAAAAGTAATCAAAACTCTGGTAAAAGTTAATTGTGTTCCTTTTAAGACAGAGTCTCTGAGCTCTGCTAATGGTTTTGAATCCAAAAGCCAAGCCTGTGTGGATGCAAATTATCTAACTGAAAAGGAAGTGAGAGAACTGCCAGCACAAAGAAGTTGCAGATAAAGAACATACCTGGTCAGCAAACAAATTGTCTAAATAAAAGGCACGGTATAACAAGATACCTTTAATTAAAATAAATTTAATGTTACTAAGTACCCCTGTAACAATGTATAGTGTGTATGATTTTTGAAGAAAAAAAATCCTTTATGGTAATGATGCTTTTCAGCTGTTACCTGTGAACAAACTTAAAGCTTAATACAGCAGGAAAGACATTGTAACCTTGGTCTGCTGTAAAGGGAAAACTGAGGTACACCACCTCATGGATTTAATAACTGAACAGTGGGATAATTTCCCCATAACTCTTAAAAGATAGAAGCCATTAAAACCTGGCCTGCCTATAGAACAAAAACACAGGAAAATATGGAGGTAATTCCTCTTGTTTTGCCTGCAATCAGCAAGGGTATTTGTAAAAGAAAGGAATATTTTAAGCAATAATGAATGCCACCCCAAAGGGGTAGAAAAATGTTATTTTTGTCTTTCAGGAAAAGCTAATATCAGCTACAGGACAACCTAATAAGAAACAAATAAAAGTGGGTATGCTTATCCATGCCTGTTGCTCCAAAGCCCTGTAGTAAAGACATCTCACTAGGATCCTGTATGTGGGATAAAATGAATAATGAGACCAAAGTACTGTATAATGGGCTATGTGTATGTGTTAATTCTTGGGGGGGAAAGTGTTTTAAAAGAATGGAAGTGTTAGCAACCTTCCAATAGACAAATGTGAATGTAATGTAAGTACTGTGTTTACAAAAGATAAAAAGGTAACATAGTTCCGAAAACAAACAAAAGGGCAATGTGGGAAACCAAACCATTCATATTATACATGCAAATGGCAACATTTTAAGAATTGCCACTGCAGAAAGACATAACAGCTTACCATTGGTATAATGTATTTTCTGAATGGTCTCCCACAACTACTGGCGTACTAATGTTACTAACCCTAATTGTTTTTGATTTTAAATTGTATGTGTTTAATTGTAACGTTTAAAATGTGCTGTTGGATAAAACAAATGTATGCAAAGCTAGAGCCACAGGCCCAAATCACCTCCCAGTATTTTCTATTACATGGACTAAATAAGAAGTGACACTGGCGATTAATAATCTTAGTGTCAAAAGGGGGATATATAGGAGCAGGATCTTATGATGTCCCATAGGAATTAATGTATGATTTGATTTCATCCCTGTCAGCCACCCTTTTTGAATAGCAGAAAGGAATGACAGACCAGAACAATCCTTATGACTGATTATGGTCACCCTTTTGTTTTAGAATAAGTTATAATGTCTACTATGGTTTCCTATATGTATTACAAAGTAGGCCTCTAGTTAAATATACATTTCTTTGTTTTAAGGTTTAGTAAGTAAGAAACAGGATTCTCTATTGTGTCTATGTTAAGTAGATTAGAGGAACATTGAAGGCCTGGGTCTCAATGTAAATTGTCTTGGTTATTGATTGTAAAACTTAGCAAGGTTTAATTTGCAATGCCTTTTTTTGCTCCATATAAAATACTACTGTTTGTATTCTCAATCTGTGTGAATAAGGAATGTATGCATCAGGAAAAGATAAGGTGTGAAGGCCATTGTTATAGCCAGAGTCAAGGAAGAAGAAGTAAAGAGACTTAAAGGACATCAAAAAATCATCAGGTACTGCTTACTATCCAGATGGCTGTTAAACTGTCTGGCATCACAGCGTGCATACATGCTTCGCAGTGTAAGAAGGCACCACCCCCAGCAAACCAATTACCTCAGGACCACGCAGAGTCAATTTTGACTCCAGAAGAAGACGTAGAGGAACAGCCTGCAATACCTTACCATCTACGCTCTTGTAAGGGTTGCCAGAAGCAGACGAGGACCTAAAGCAAGGCCCAAAAAGAAGCAGTAGTGAGCCTAGCGCCTGCTGCCTGGTGGATGTAAAACCGTGACTGCGGTTCCCTCAGTTGAGGTTGTCAGAACCGGAAGGGCCTTGCCTGCAACATGTGCCTCTGGTGGCGCCTGTTCCTCAGCTGCTGGTGTCTTAAGGTCTGGGGAGTCCACAATGACAATTCTTTTATCCAGCAGCAAGTGTGGATAGCTCAGACTCTTAATATTTCTAATTGCTGGGTCTGCAGCCACATCCCAGCCCACTCTCAAGCTGGTGTTCCTGTCCTGGCAATCCCACTCAATTCCCCAGACCTCACTGGAGGACCTCGTCCGTTTAACAGAACATGGAACAGTAATGACACTTGGGAAGCAGTGGGAATAAATGTATCTAAATGGATAAGTGTGGTGGAGGGAAAAGGTCATTGGTGTTGGGTGTGTAATGGGACAGGGCTGGATCTGGGAAAAAGTCATTGCCTTCAGCATATTGTGGCCAATGGTGTATGGGATTATTCAAACAAAACTAAAGAGTGGTGGGCCGGGTATGGGGATATGAATTTTTTCTCAACCTGGGATCAAACAGAAAAATCAAGCTCATGTTCCCCCTACAGTAACCTTAGTGAAAACAATACAATCTTTCAATGCCATGCAAATAACACCACTCCTCGTAAGGAGAATTACCCTGTGCCCTTCGGAGGATATTACTCCTCCTTTGTAGGCACCTATGTGACAAATGGGTGCAACCGACCCTTCCCAGCCTTAATAGGCCATCATTGGGTTTGTGGGACCAAAGCTTATACTGTGTTACCAGCTAACTGGTCAGGTATCTGTTATCCCGCCCGACTCTTCCCACAATTCTGAGTGCTAGGGTCCTTCCCACGAGAACGCCTCCGTAATTTCAGGCGAAGAAGAAGGGACTTATCAGATGCCCAATGGTATGTAAATAACATAAGCCCCTTGACCTGGGAAGAGGCCATTGGCAGTTCCCTTATCCCACTTGGGGGAGTAATACACCATGCAAAAAGGCTCCTAAGGTTACAAGCAGTAGTTGAAATAATGGCAAATGAAACCGGAGAGAGTTTAAAGACCCTGGCCAAAGAAACAGGGGTGATCCGACAGATGGCCCTCCAAAACCGTCAGGCATTGGACATAGTGCTGGCGGCCAAAGGAGGGACCTGTGCTCTCATTGGAAAGAATGTTGTGTGTTCATACCTGATGACACCAATGAGGTAATAGATCGTGCTAGTCACTTAGAACAAATTGCATATCTTCCCCATGAAGAGCCAAGTTCTTTATGGAAGTGGCTAAGTAACCTATTCAGTTTCTCTGGCACAGGAAACTGGTTGTTTCAGGGAGCCCTGACTATCCTGTTTGGAATCCTAATGATTTTTGTATGTTTTCAGTTAATCTCCTGTTGTATCCAGAATTGTGTAAGGTATGCCACCCAGGTGACTACCCCAAAACAGAGTGCTAATATGATGATGTTAAATATCACTGATGAACGAAGAGATAAAGAACTATTAATATGTGGAACCCAGTAATTGTTGGTCTTTGCGTAAGCTTGACCAAAAGGAGGGATTGTGAAAGTGAAATGAATTATATTAAAGAAATAGAATGAATTAAAGAATGCTGTATGTACCTTTAAGTAGAAATGAGAAATGCTGCAAGCCAGGGGGGCAGGAAAGCAGACATTAACTGCTTAACTTGCCACTTACGGGCAATTGGTGAAGCATTAGTCTTAGATCGATAAGAGTTAACAAGGAAGCAGGATATGCATATTATGCTCCATGCATATTTTACAATTTTGCTCTCTCTGTCCCTTTGTTTAGTTTGCACCCTTTTATCTGTATAAATAAGACTGTTTGAATCTTGCATGGGGGCTCACATTATCTGAATGTATTAGCAGAGCGCTGTGCTAATAAAACAGAGTGGTCTAACAAACTATGAGTCCTGAGTCTAACTTTGACACAATCCAAGGTCAGAGAAAAGCTGTAACCTTGGAAGTTTAATCCAAGCCTGGAGTGGCAAGTATTAATTTTTAGAGTCCTTGCGGGCCCCCACTTTCTGCACTCGAAGCCTTAACACCTCTACTGCAATAATCCCCCCCAAATCCCCACTTCTCCATTCCAATAATCCCCCCAAATCCCCATCTGAGCAGCGAATAGTGGAGAAGCTAACAGAGGGAGTTTGACTGGGATCTGTCCGAGAGGAACTACGCTAAGTGCTGCATTAGGGGGACTGAGTATCTGAGTATCCTGGCCACTATGGATATAGAAGCCTTCTACACCAATATTCCACACAAAGATGGCATACAATCTATCAGGAACAGTATCCCCGATAATGTCACAGCTAACCTGGTGACTGAACTTTGTGACTTTGTCCTCACCCACAACTATTTCACATTTGGGGACAATATATACCTTCAAGTCAGCGGCACTGCTATGGGTACCCGCATGGCCCCACAGTATGTTAACATTTTTATGGCTGACTTAGAACGCTTCCTCTGCTCTCATCCCCTAATGCCCCTACTCTACTTGCACTACATTGATGACATCTTCATCATCTGGACCCATGGAAAAGAAGCCCTTGAGGAATTCCACCATGATTTCAATAATTTCCATCCCACCATCAACCTCAGCCTAGATCAATCCACACAAGTGGTCTATTTCCTGGACACTACTGTGCTAATAAGCGATGGTCACATAAATATCATCCTATACCAGAAACCTACTGACCGCTATACTTACCTACATGCCTCCAGCTTCCATCCAGGACACACCACATGATCCACTGTCTACAGTCAAGCTCTAAGATACAACCGCATTTGCTCCAATCCCTCAGACAGAGACAAGCACCTACATATCAAGCATTCTTAAAACTACAATACCCACCTGCTGAAGTGAAAAAAAACAGATTGATAGAGCCAGATGAGTACCCAGAAGTCACCTCCTACAAGACAGGCCTAACAAAGAAAATATCAGAACACCACTAGCTGTCACCTTCAGCCCCCAACTAAAACCTCTCCAGCGCATCATCAAAGATTTACAACCTATCCTGAAAGACGATCCCTCACTCTCACAGATCTTGGGAGACAGACCTGTCCTCGCTTACAGACAACCCCATAACCTGAAGCAAATACTCACCAGCAACCACACACCACTGAACAAAAACACTGACCCAGGAACCTATCCTTGCAACAAAGCCCGATGCCAACTCTGTCCATATATCTATTCAAGTGACATCATCATAGGACCTAATCACATCAGCCATGCCATCAGGGGCTCGTTCACCTGCACATCTACCAACGTGATATATGCCATCGTGTGCCAGCAATGCCCCTCTGCCATGTACATTGGCTAAACCGGACAGTCTCTATGCAAAAGAATTAATGGACACAAATCTGACATCAGGAATCATAACATTCAAAAACCAGTAGGAGAACACTTTAACCTGTCTGGTCACTCAATGACAGACCTGCGGGTGGCAATTTTGCAACAGAAAAGCTTCAAAAACAGACTCCAATGAGAAACTGCTGAGCTTGAATTGATATGCAAACTAGATACAATCAACTTAGGCTTGAATTGAGACTGGGAATGGCTGAGCCATTACAAACATTGAATCTATCTCCCCCATGTAAGTATTCTCACACTTCTTCTCAAACTGTCTGTACTGGGCTATCTTGATTATCACTTCAAAAGTTTTTTTTCTCTTACTTAATTGGCCTCTCAGAGTTGGTAAGACAACTCCCACCTTTTCATGCTCTCTGTATGTGTATATATATCTCCTCAATATATGTTCCATTCTATGCATCCGAAGAAGTGGGCTGTAGCCCACGAAAGCTTATGCTCAAATAAATTTGTTAGTCTCTAAAGTGCCACAAGTATTCCTGTTCTTTTTGAGTATTTGTTGCAGGTCAGTTTGTCCGTGGGCTTCATTGTTTGAAAAGTGTGAATTGGGAGTGCTTTGTTCCAGGTGGGCCTTGAGTGGGCCTGATTGATTGAGTGGAGGGTAAGACTTTGAGCTGGGACAACTGCTTTGAGCCAGCAGCAAACCAGCTGAGTGGCGAACAGTGGAGAGGCTAACAGAGGGAGTTTAACTAGGAGTTTGCCTGGGGATAGCCCACTGAAGCTTTCATCTTACAGGCTTCTCTGAGAAGTAACTGCAACAGCTGAGGAAGCTCTGAGAAGGAAGGTGATATGGATGGGGAGTGATCAGCTGTTGCGACCTACACAGGATGTGACATGTTTGTCTTTCTTCCACAGGACAGAAGCAACTTTGTCTGTACAAAGTGCAAGTGGTCTCCATATTGGAAGAGAAGGTTCAAGGACTGAAGGAACAAGTATCAACCCTGTGTTGCATAAGAGAAAATGAAGATTTCCTGGACAGATGTCAGGATATGCTTCTGCGGGCACGACATTCTGAAGATTCAGAGCAGGCTGAGCAGCGGGGACAGATGGACAGTGAAGAAAATTGGCAGCATGTGACCTCCAGAAGAAGAAAGAGGAGCATCCATGTACCAGCAATGCAGATATAGGTGAGCAACTGTTTTCATGTTCTCTCCACAGGTACTAATGCAGAGAGTGGACTAGATGGTACATCTGAGGGAAGGGAGCAGAAGGAGACTCCACCGATTGGAAGGCATGAGATGCACTGTCCTAGGGATGGGGGTTCCACAACCACCACTTCCAAGAGAAGGAGATGGGTGGTGGTGGTCGGGAACTCCCTCCTAAGGGGGACTGAGTGATCTATCTGCCGTCCCAACCAGGAAAACTGAGAAGTGTGCTGCTTGCCAGGAGCTAGGATTCACGATGTGATGGAGAGACTGCCGAGACTCATCAAGCACTCGGATTGCTACCCCGTCCTGCTTCTCCATGTGTGCACCAATGATACTGCCAAGAATGACCTTGAGCAGATCACTGCAGACTACGTGGCTTTGGGAAGAACGATAAAGAAGTTTGAGGCGCAAGTGGTGTTCTCGTCCATCCTCTCTGTGGAAGGAAAAGGCCCGGGTAGAGACCATCGAATTGTGGAAGTCAACAAATGGCTATGCAGGTGGTGTCGGAGAGAAGGTTTTGGATTCTTTGACCATGGGATGATGTTCCAAGAAGAAGGATTGCTAGGCAGAGACGGGCTCCACCTAACGAAGAGAGGGAAGAGCATCTTCACAAGCAGGCTGGCTAACCTAGTGAGGAGGGCTTTAAACTAGGTTCACTGAGGGAAGGAGACCAAAGCCCTGAGGTAAGTGGGGAAGTGGAATACCAAGAGGAGGCATGAGAGCGCAAGAGGAAAGGACTCCTGTCTCATACTGAGAAAGCAGGACGATCAGCGAGTTATTTTAAGTGCTTTTACACAAATGCAAAAAGCCTGGGAAACAAGTAGGAAGAACTGGCACAGTCAAGTAATTATGATGTGATTGGAATAACAGAGACTTGGTGGGATAACTCACATGACTGGAGTACTATCATGGATGGATATAAACTGTTCAGGAAGGACAGGCAGGGCAGAAAAGGTGGGGGAGTTGCATTGTATGTAAGAGAGCAGTATGACTGCTCAGAGCTCCAGTATGAAACTGCAGAAAAACCTGAGAGTCTCTGGATTAAGTTTAGAAGTGTGAGCAACAAGGGTGATGTTGTGGTGGGAGTCTGCTATAGGCCACCAGATCAGGGGGATGAGGTGGATGAGGCTTTCTTCCAGCAACTAACAGAAGTTACTAGATCATGGGCCCTCGTTCTCATGGGAGACTTCAATCACCCTGATATCTGCTGGGAGAGCAATACAGTGGCACACAGACAATCCAGGAAGTTTTTGGAAAGTCTAGGGGGACAATTTCCTGGTGCAAGTGCTGGAGGAACCAACTAGGGGCAGAGCTCTTCTTGACCTGCTGCTCACAAACAGGGAAGAATTAGTAGGGGAAGCAAAAGTGGATGGGAACCTGGGAGGCAGTGACCATGAGATGATTGAGTTCAAGATCCTGACAAAAGGAAGAAAGGAGAGCAGCAGAATATGGACCCTGGACTTCAGAAAAGCAGACTTTGACTCCCTCAGGGAACAGATGGGCAGGATCCCCTGGGAGAATAACATGAAGCGCAAAGGGGTCCAGGAGAGCTGGCTGTATTTTAAAGAATCTTTATTGAGGTTGCAGGAACAAACTATACCAATGCGTAGAAAGAATAGTAAATATGGCAGGCGACCACCTTGGCTTAACAATTAAATCCTTGCTGATCTTAAACACAAAAAAGAAGCTTACAAGAAGTGGAAGCTTGGACAAATGACCAGGGAGGAGTACAAAAATATTGCTCAGGCATGCAGGAGTGAAATCTGGAAAGCCAAATCACAATTGGAGTTGCAGCTAGCAAGAGATGTTAAGAAGGTTTTCTACAGCTATGTTAGCAACAAGAAGAAGGCCAGGGAAAGTGTGGGCCCCTTACTGAATGAGGGAGGCAACCTAGTGACCGAGGATGTGGAAAAAGCTAATGTACTCAATGCTTTTTTTGCCTCTGTCTTCACAAACAAGGTCAGCTCCTAGACTACTGCACTGGGCAGCACAGTATGGAGAGGAGGTGACCAGCCCTCTGTGGAGAAAGAAGTGGTTCGGGACTATTTAGAAAAGCTGGACGAGCACAAGTCCATGGGGCTGGGTGCTCTGCATCCGAGGGTTCTAAAGGAGTTGGCGGATGTGATTGCAGAGCCATTGGCCATTATCTTTGAAAACTCATGGCGACTGGGGGAGGTCCTGGATGACTGGAAAAAGGCTGATGTAGTTCCCATCTTTAAAAAAGGGAAGAAGGAGGATCTGGGGAACTACAGGCCAGTCAGCCTCACCTCAGTCCCTGGGAAAGACATGGAGCAGGTCCTCAAAGAATCAATTTTTAAGCACTTCAAGTAGACGAAAGTGAACAGGAACAGTCAGCATGGATTCACCAAGGGCAAGTCATGCCTGACTAACTTAATTGCCTTCTACGATGAGATAACTGGGTCTGTGGATGAGGGGAAAGCAGTGGACGTGTTATTCCTTGACTTTAGCAAACTTTTGATACGGTCTCCCACAGTATTCTTGCCAGCAAGTTAAAGAACTATGGGCTGGATGAATGGACTATAAGGTGGCTAGAAAGCTGGATAGATCATCTGGTTCAAAGGGTAACGATCAATGGCTCCATGTCTAGTTGGCAGCCGGTATCAAGAGGAGTGCCCTAAGGGTTGGTCCTGGGGTCAGTTTTGCTCAATATCTTCATTAACGATTTGGAGTGTGGCGTGGATTGCACCCTCAGCAAGTTTGCAGATGACACTAAACTGGGAGGAGTGGTAGATACGCTGGAGGGTAGGGATAGGATACAGAGGGACCTAGACAAATTGGAGGATTGGGCCAAAAGAAATCTGATGAGATTCAACAAGGACAAGTGCAGAGTCCTGCATTTAGGATGAAAGAATCCCATGCACTGCTACAGACTAGGGACCGAGTGGCTAGGCAGCAGTTCTGCAGAAAAGGACCCAGAGGTTACAGTGGACGAGAAGCTGGATATGAGTCAACAGTGTGCCCTTGTTGCCAAGAAGGCTAATGGCATTTTGGGCTGTATAAGTAGGAGCATTGCCAGCAGATTGAGAGACGTGATCATTCCCCTCTATTCCGCATTGGTGAGGCCTCATCTGGAGTACTGTGTCCAGTTTTGGCTCCACACTACAAGAATGATGTGGAAAAATTGAAAAGAGTCCAGCAGAGGGCAACAAAAATGATTAGGGGGCTGGAGCACATGATTTATGAGGAGAGGCTGAGGGAACTGGGATTATTTAGTCTGCAGAAGAGAAGAATGAGGGGGGATTTCATAGCTGCTTTCAATTACCTGAAAGGGGGTTCCAAAGAGGATAGATCTAGAGCAATGTTCCCTCTAATTTTTGACAGGCCATGTGTGCAAAAAAATTCTTCTGTGCAAATTTTTAAAGCAGAGTTCAAATTTGTGCGCCATGAGGCAAATGCACCCAAGCGAGTAAAATGCTTATACATTTAAAAAGTTTTAATTTGCAATTTGTGATAATAGTTTTACACCATGTTATTTTATAAATGTCATTTTTAATTACTTAGAAAAGGGAAATTTAACCATTCTTCATGAAGCAGAAGTTAGTTTTACGCTTTATGATCTTTTTTATAGACAATCACGAGCATGTATCAAGCATATATTAATCATGATCATTATCAGTCCATAGGCTTCTGCCTGTTGGTGTCCACTTTCAGCTTTCATTCTATACACATGTCCAAAAAGATTTTGATAAACATATAATAAATACAATTTAATAAGCATGCCATTATGTCAATTTATATGGGTTTTCAGATAGAGACATCATAAGTAAAAAAAGAAAAACAAGAGTTTGTGTTTTAAATTTAAAATTTTCCTAAAAAATATCAATACATGATTATCAGCCAAGAATAAGATATGTAATTAGAAATGCATTTTAATTTCCTTATTGGTCAAAATGTCAAAGACTGCTAAACTAACCTTACTGTTTTTCCCTGCGATCTTTTTTCATTTGCCCATTCAATATAAACTCTGTCCAGATCTTTCAGTCCTCCATCCAGCTGGTAACTCTTAATACACATCAGCATGTCCAAATGATCTACTTGTAAACGATTCCATGGTTTGTTTTTTAGAGTGTTCATTAAGCTAAAGCCACGCTCACAGTCTGCACTTGATGCTAGGAATGTTCCTCCAATATCCATCAACTTTGCAAGATCCTCAGACCGATCCTATTCAACTTATTCATAAATGATCTGGAGAAAGGGGTAAACAGTGAGGTGGCAAAGTTTGCAGATGATACTAAACTGCTAAAGATAGTTAAGTCCAAAGCAGACTGTGAAGAACTTCAAAAAGATCTCACAAAACTAAGTGATTGGGCAACAAAATGGCAAATGAAATTTAATGTGGGTAAATGTAAAGTAATGCACATTGGAAAAAATAACCCCAACTATACATACAATATGATGGGGGCTAATTTAGCTACAACAAGTCAGGAAAAAGATCTTGGAGTCATCGTGGATAGTTCTCTGAAAATGTCCATGCAGTGTGCAGAGGTGGTCAAAAAAGCAAACAGGATGTTAGGAATCATTAAAAAGGGGATAGAGAATAAGACTGAGAATATATTATTGCCCTTATATAAATCTATGGTACGCCCTCATCTCGAATACTGCGTACAGATGTGGTCTCCTCATCTCAAAAAAGATATACTGGCACTAGAAAAGGTTCAGAAAAGGGCAACTAAAATGATTAAGGGTTTGGAATGGGTCCCATATGAGGAGAGATTAAAGAGGCTAGGACTCTTCAGCTTGGAAAAGAGGAGACTAAGGGGGGATATGATAGCGGTATATAAAATCATGAGTGATGTGGAGAAAGTGGATAAGGAAAAGCTATTTACTTATTCCCATAATACAAGAACTAGGGGTCATCAAATGAAATTAATAGGCAGCAGGTTTAAAACAAATAAAAGGAAGTTCTTCTTCACGCAGCACACAGTCAACTTGTGGAACTCGTTACCTGAGAAGGTTGTGAAGGCTAGGACTATAACAGAGTTTAAAAGAGAACTGGATAAATTCATGGTGGTTAAGTCCATTAATGGCTATTAGCCAGGACGGGTAAGGAATGGTGTCCCTAGCCTCTGTCTGTCAGAGGATGGAGATGGATGGCAGGTGAGAGATCACTTGATCATTGCCTGTTAGGTTCACTCCCTCTGGGGCACCTGGCATTGGCCACTGTCGGTAGACAGGATACTGGGCTAGATGGACCTTTGGTCTGACCCGGTACGGCCTTTCTTATGTTCTTATGTTCTTATCCTGAAACTATTCATTCTGGTGTGCAAATATCACCATATCCGGGAAACTTAAAACCAATTGGCTTTTGATTCTTTCGGCTACTGCAAACCTGAAGTCATTGTATTGACTGACTATAACAATCTCTTCAGCAAGAAAGTCTTTGTATTTTGAACATAGGGATTTGACCTGATGAATCCCAAAATGGAAGTCACACTTAACTAGGGTTACCATATTTAACAAGCAAAAAAAGAGGACGGGAGGAGCCCCGCCCTAGCCCCGCCCCTGCCCCTCCCACTTCCCGCACCCCTCAGAACCCCCAACCCTCCCCCCGTTCCTTGTCCCCTGACTGCCCCCTCCTCGGACCCCTGCCCCTAACTGCCCCCCAGGACTCCACCCCCTACCTAAGCCTCCCTGCCTCTTGTCCCCTGACTGCCCCCTCCTGAGACCCTCCCCCCATCCTAACTGGCCCCCTAGGACCCTACCCCCTACCTGTACCCTGATTGCCCCAACCCTTATCCACACCCCCACCCCCAGACGGACCCCTGGGACTCCCACGCCCCATCCAACCACTCCCCACCCCTTGACAGCCCCCCCCAGAACTCCCGACCCATCTAAACCCCTCTGCTCCCTGTTCCATTGACTGCTCCGATCCCTCTCCCCACCCCTGCCCCCTGACAGCCCCCCCCAGAACTCCCAAACACCGCCCCCGCTTCTTGTCCCCTGACTGCCACCTCCTGGGACCCCTGCTCCTAACTGCCCTCCAGAACCCCACCCCCTACCTAAGCCTCCCTGCCTCTTGTCCCCTAACTGCCCCCTCCTAAGACCCCCTTCAACTGCCCCCAGGACCCTACCCCCTACCTGTATCCTGACTGCCCAAAACCTTCTCCACCCCTCCCAAAAAGCCCCCCCCGAACTCCCGACCCCCCCCGTCTCTTGACTGCCCCCTCCAAAATCTCCCTGCCCCTTCTCCTGCCCCCTGGCCCCCTTACCCTGCCGCTCAGAACATGGTGTTGGGCTCTGTGCGGAGCCGGACACGTGGCTGCGCTCCCCAGCACAACACACAACCCGGTCCCACCCCACCCAGTGCTGCCGGAGCGGGGCGCTGGGTAGCAGGGGAGGAGGAGCTGCCGAGGCCCGATGCAAACGGCCCGGCAGGCCGGCCAGCTCAGAATGCGGGGGGAGGGTGGGGGGCGGGGAGGAGGAGCTCTACAGCTGCTCCGGAGTCCAGCCCGGCAAGCTGCGGGGGAAGGGCTCTGGCTGCCAGAGCCCCATGCGAGCAGCTGAATTTCCTGCAGCCCTCCCAGCCGCGCCTCGCTCTGCATGGGGGGGGGGAAATCCCGGACGTTTTTAGTGATTTACAAATTCCCCCCCCCCCCGGACGCTATTTTTAACACAAAAAGGAGGACATGTCCGGGTAAATCCAGACGAATGGTAACCCTAACTTAACTATTGCTGCACAATCAAAAGCGGACCAGTCCTGGACTTCATCCTCTGGAAACCTGTCTGCCAAATGTGCACACAAGAGGTTTATGAAAATTATGATGAAACTGGTATTAATTTCATTATTTTCTCACTCCATAAGACTGACTCTCCAAGGTACTGTTTTCTGATCTTGTTCAGTTTACCTCGGGCAAGGTGAAATGCTTCAAGAGGTGTAAGGCCCCGTTTCTGGAGCAGCATGGATAGTGAAGCCAGCTCCGACAAAACATCATTCAAAACTTCTAATGTTATTCGGTATTCCATGTATTCAGCTTTTTGTGGCAGTATTTAGAAACTGGATCAGTATCTTTGTCTTGCTCAAAATATTCCAGAAGAGGATTATAGTTGCAAATAATTGCTTGAAGTGCAAAGTGCCTAGATAACCAGCGCACTTCATTGAGTGGCCTGAAAGCCACTGACTCACATTCAGAAGCATCCACTATTTCCTGAAATTTGCATTTTCTCCTGGATGACTGACAGAACACCGTATAGACAGTTCTCATTAAGGTTTCGATGTGTCTTATCAGCTTGACCTCTTTCCATGCATCGGAAATCCCCAAGTCTTCCCGGTGTGCAATGCAATGTTGCGGGACTACCGGTAAGTGTGGAATATCACATTTCAGCTGAGCCACCATGCCATTGAGTTTGCCCAACATCACGGAGGCACCATCAGATGTGAACATCACCATTTTCATTAGATCAAGTTGGTGTTTTTTATAAAACTCTTTGATTGCAGACACTATTGAAACAGCATTATATTCTTGCAATAGTAATAGTCCACCAAACAAAGTTTTATAGTCTGCAGAATTTATTGATCTATATTTAAAGTAGAGTATCAAGTATCTGTTAATGGATATATCAGTGCTTTCATCAACAGCTAGAGTATGAAACATTGCTGATGCTATTTCATGCATGAGGTTATTTTGGACAGTACAGTTGATAATTTCAAGAAATTCAAAAGCATAATTTTTACTTCTCCAGCTCGCTGGTATGCACACATACTTTTTCATATGGTCATTAATATCCTGAACAGAAAGCATTGAGCGGTTCATTTTAATAGCCAACAACACACTGTCAGTAAGTACCTTGATTTGTTCTGGGTTTGAGTGCTTGCATTCAAGATTAATTTGCCTCCTCTGCTTTTCAGCTGGACTTTCAAGAATCATGCTAAGTAATCTGCTCCGTAAGGAAGGGTTTTTGTTTCTAAGTCTTGTTACACCATCTATATGAGACTTACTTGACAGATGACGCTTTAAGAAATCCAACTTCCATACATCATTCCACATTCTTCCTGTTGAAAATTCTCCCAAAGCTCTGGCATCTCACAAACCAATATACACAAACCACTCCGTTGTCCTCATCATATGTGAATATTTCATGAAGTTTAACAAGCATTACACTATGTGTCTTCGGTGTAACCGTCTCTATAGTCTCATCCAGACATCCAGATTTAAATGAAGTCACTGTTCTTTTACACTTTAGACCTCTAGACAGTGACATTTTGGGATTGATTTTTTATTAGATTGGTTTATTTAAAATTAATACTTTTATTATATGCTACTATTTCAATGCCCTTAACAGCGTGACTCAACAAAAGGGCAAACGGGAGATCATTCAGATAAGGATACCAGAAGTTTGTGCATAGCAAAAAAACGCGGCAAAAAAATGCGTGAAAATGGTAAAACATCACAAATAAATGTATGCACTCCAATGCCTTTGAAAGATTTCAATCACGAAAACAACACTTACCTTTGTTCATTTCTGGGAAATCTTTACAGTTCCTTAGCAACTACGGCCAGGCATTTTGACTTATTCGCATGTACTTGAGTTTGTACACAGCCAAATGAAGAGACTACAAGGAGATGTGTGGGTCCCGATGTGATCAACGTTCCAGGTTCGAAATGCTGGCAGGGAGGGAACGAACAATTCATTGCCCTCCTTTCCCTTTCCCTCTCTTGCCAGCTAGTAGAATCTGGCTGTGTTGATAGATGGCGGGCGAACAATGTCAAAAGGCTCTGATGTAGTATTTCATTTTTTGTGTGCGCGGTGTTTCGCTGTGTGCACACGGTTTAGAATCTGTGTGCACATGCACATGTACACAGCTTAGAGGGAACAATGATCTAGACTGTTCTCAGTGGTGGCAGATGACAGAACAAGGAGTAATGGTCTCAAGTTGCAGGGGGGGGAGGCTTAGGTTAGATATTAGGAAAATCTTTTTCACTAGGAGAGTGGTGAAGTACTGGAATGGGTGTGAAAGCAGAGAAAGAACTGACAGGAAGGGGATGCAATACATGACAGTTCGTTAGCAAGAGTCAGGCTAACTGTAACCCTGATAACGCGAGATTTGTAGAAGCGAGGATTGTGTGAGGCGGGTGAGAAAGAACTGTGTAAGAAGTCATTATGACCTGGTATAGATAAGGTGTAGAAGACCTTGTGTAGATAAGGTAAAGAGATAAAGAGAAAGTTAATCTGCGTTCAAGGTCAAGAATCAATGCAGACCAGGCTAAGTACAAAGAAAAACTGCTTTCGGCCCCAGCTGACTGTGAAAAAATATAGACATAGTCAAACCAAAGGCAATACAAGTTACAGTGCTGAGATTACATTTGCAAAGCTTAACTGTCCAGTGAGATCCAACAGTCTGCCTTTGCGACCCTGGAGCTGGCGTGGTTTGGGGAAGCTGAAGAAGCCACAGGCAGCCGGCCTGGACTGGAATCACTGAAAAGACGCCCCAGGAGACCTCAGGGTGTAAAAGAACTGCCCTCCCAAGAGAGGAAGCAAGTTGGAGATTGCACAGCACCTTCTCTGAACGTTATACACAGACGTGGCCAGTCTGGACGTACGTGTGTGAGTATGAAAGTGTGCCTACTCTCAGCCGCAGTAAGTCTGAGAACCGGAGAGGGATTTAGCATTCCTCTTTCCACCCCGGCTGACCGGGAAGGGTGTCAGGTGGATCTACCCCAGTCGTAGCAGGACTGGGCAATAGAGAAGTTGGAGAAAAGGGAAGAGTTGTGTACTTGATAACTAGAATTGAGCAATTAAGAGCATAGATCATGAACCAGGCAGCAACTCAAACCTACGCCCAGGGCAAGTTGCAAGCCTTGAGACAGGACTTCCAGGCAGAAAAGGAAGCACTGGCTAAGCAAGTACCGGTCCTTCAGGGACTTGTCAGAATTTAACCATTTGTGTTTGCATATGCTGTAAGAGCAGTGTGTTTGCCACAAGAGAAAATTGAATAGTTAAATGCCAATGGGTCATGCGTTTTGCCCAAGTGGCAAGCCTCACGAGGGAGGACTCGGGTAGCCTTGTGAGTAAGAATGTTTAAGAGAAGAGACCAGGAAGGGTGGGGGCTAGTTGAGAAGCCCACCCTCCTATCTAAATTGGTAGTGAAAAAGCTGGTGCCCATGGAAGGGACGGTTCAGCGAGAAAAGCAGGATCGGGCCGAAGCGGGCAGGCAATAGATAGAGAGATTGGAGAACAGGTTGGAAACTTTGAGGGCATAGTGGAAGGAAAGGAGTAAGTAATTATAAGCATGGGGGATTTCAAATCCCCAGGATAATAATTGAAATGGTAAAATGTGTGTAAGACAGAGTCTTTGTACCAAGGTGCAAGGCTCTCCTTTCTTCTGCTGAATAAAGCAACTCTTCCTTATCCCTGTCTGGCTGTTATTGGCTCTCAGCTAGGTGGACCCGATATTTTGGTGACAGTTACTGGTGACTCCAGTTAATGAATTTCTGTCTTATACATTTAGGTGTTAGGTGTGTGGACGGAACTGAGCCTCTCATTTGTAATTCCTCAGAGTGGAAGCCATCGCGTGCAATGAAGCTCTGAGGTCGAATTGGAATCCTTCTGTCCCGTCCCCTGTAGCGGTCAGTATTAGTAGAAATTCCTGTAATAGGATCCTATTAGGCCATAATTCCCTCTGTTCTCTGTGTAATTCTCTGTTAGAGTATCAGCAGGCAGATGGGTGGGTCTCTGGTAAAACCCTCTAAGGATAGCCCTTTGAATTATATGTTAAGTAAATGGCTTTTACCCAGTGTTCAGGAAAGAATAAAGATTTGAATTTGTTTTTGGGTAACAAAATAGCAGATAAAAGATCTGGTAAAAAGAGAGAGAAGGACAGTGCCCCTGGCTCTGTGTGGTCGAGCTGTCACTTTACTAGGGGTGCATGGAGATTTTGTAAGCACAAAAGAAACAGTTACACCTTGTGTAGAAATTGATGTGGCTAGTGTTGTGGAAATTGAATTGTGGAGAGGATGTGCATTTTCCCCAGAACATGTGCAGTGTATATTGTAGCAGAGGTAAAAGAAATGCAAACCTACCAATATAGGTTGTGTTGTCTCTTTCAGATCACTGGGTGTTTGAAAGCAGGAGTTAGAAGTAAAAGGCAATCAAAGTCTGGGAAAGTTAATTGTGTCCCTTTTTACATAAGAATTTTTAAGCTGTGGATAGCTTTGGATCTGGAAGCAAGCCAGAAAGCATCTGTATTAATGCAATTTTCTAACTAATAAGGTAGAAGCCACTGAAACCTGGGCTGCCTATGAAACAAATACAAGGAAATATGGGGTAATTCCTCTGTTTTGTCTAAAATCAACAAGAGTATGTGTGTATATAAAGGAAATATTTTAAGCAATGACTGACTACCCAGAAGGGGTAGACCTCTGTTCTTTTGTCTTTCAGATCATCAGAGAAAACGGATGCCAGCTGAACAGCATTCAATGTACCATGCATTTACTGGTACAATAGGAATTATTTTTGTGTTCTTTGTCCTGTCTTGTGGTGTTTGTCTTGTGGCCAGAATTGTTGGGTTTAATATTTTCATAAGACAGTCTAGTTCAAAATTAAATAGAAGGGTTAAATCAAAAAGCAGATACTTGTTTTTATTCAACTTGGAATACAAAAAGTGTTTGGATAAATCAGGAAAATGTGATATACTAAAGTCTAATACAGTTGCTTAAGTAAGAAAAAGAAACTTCATTGGCCAGATTTTTTTTAATTGAAAAAAATTGTTGTTAAAATTTGCATACCAACAGTCTTTGGAAGCAAGGACATGGAAGGTTAACGCACTCCCCATATTGCCCATGGGATCCTTCTGGCTACTTCAGATTTCTAGCTAGAGGGCTGGGGAGGGAGGAAAGCTATTGGACACCTGAGGTTGTACCGAGTGGACTCCTCAAAAGTGGGTGTGCTTGTCCTGGTTTGTTGCTCCAAAGCTCTGTAATAAAGTTATTTTACTGGAAGGGTGTACATGGCATACATTGAATAATAAGACTAACGTACTGTATAATGGCAATGTGTATGTGTTCATTGTTGGGAAAAGGCGTATGAGTGAAAAGTGGAAGTTTCCTTTGTAGGTTAAAAGAAGCCAAGAAGGGGAGAAGGAAAAAGAACAGAACGAGTTAACTGAGGAAAAATAGCTAGCAAGCTCAGTCCAAATGTAAGCGGGGGAATGGTCCCGCTATTGTGGGGAACTTTCCTGGCTTCTGCACTACCCCGGTGAAGTGGGCTAGCGAAAGGATCCGAGTCCTCGCTCCCACTTCCTTTACCCAGAGGCCTCCCTGCCCTTGAGGACTCCCCTTCCACTCTCCTGTCTGGCAGTGTCCTCGTAAACCCCGACAAGGCTGGGCCCAGGATTCCTGGGGGGCTCGACCCCCAACCCTGCTGTGGTCACCCAGGACAGGGGCTAGGGTGTCCCCACTCCGGGGTACTCTCTCTGCACTGGGCACCTCCCTGACCCACTGATCATTTCATACAATTTAAAGCAAATACAAGTTGTTTAATTAACAATTAATTTTAAAAAAGAATAAGGAAAAATGGGAAAGGTTAAAGGAAAACACATCACCCCGCTCTGTGGCAGGGAACATTACAAACAGTGTCTCTGGAACGTCAGGGCAGTTCAGTCTGTTCCTTGTAGGTCCCAGGCCTGCTTCTCAGGCCCTGTCTGTGCTGCAGGGACGCTGTGGGTTGGACGCTTGCTCTGGTGGTGGCCACACGCTCTCAGGCTCTAGGTGGCAGGACCCTTCTTCCCAGCGTCGCCCCCGCCCGGTCGGGGTTATGATCCCCCTGCAAGTCTGGCCTGCAGAGCCTCTTGGCTGAGGCGTCTCCCTGTGCTGGGCCCACTGCCCAGGGTCCCCCTCACTCTCCCCAGCTGCTCACCACACTCGGACGGCACACGGCTCCGGACTGCTCCAGCCCCAGCTCCGGACTGCCCCAGCCCCGGCTCCAGCTCCACTCTGCCTCAGCACGGCTGCTGCTGCTGCTCTGCCTCCAGCTCCCTGGGCTGCTTCTCTGGCTCTGGTTGCTGCAGCTCTGCCCCCAGCACAGGTCTGCTCTGCAGGCTGCTTCTGTGACTCTGCTCCCAGCTCTGACCTGCTTCCTGGCTGCTTGTCTGGCCCCTCTGGCTCTGGTTGCTACAGCTCTGCTCCCAGGGCGGCTCTGCTCTCTCTGGGCTGTGCTCTGGCTTTGGGGCTGCAGCTCTGCTCCCAGCAGCTCAGCTCGGGCCCCTGCTCTCTCCTTAGCTCGGCCCCACCCTGTCTGACCCAGGCCATTCCAGTTCACACTGAGGACGGGACCCCCTGGCCTCCTGACTCCCTGATTAGCTGCCCGCCCTGTCCATCAGGCTGATCTGGAGCATTGGCCTCTCCCCATTGTTCCTGGGGACTGTCAGTCTCAGGCTCCTGATTTGCCATCGACCCTTCCCCTTTTAGTGCTGGGAGCAGCCAACCAAAACACCCCCACTGAGTGTTAGTAAGGGGGCAACAGTCCCCTTACACAAAGATAAGATGCTGGCACCATCCAAGGACACTGCCCACAGCTAAGACTTGGCTGATAGCCAAGAAAAGGGGGGCCTGAATGTGCCCAAGCAACTATGAGATCTGCAAAACACTGCCAGGCATTAATGAAATGTGTTAGGTTTCTTTTCTCACAGATAAAAGAAGTGCTACCCAAAGACCCTAGCAGCCCTGCCATTCCTTGAAACAAGGAGACTGAGTCTACGTAAAGTCCATCAACGAAAGACTGCTTTGGCTCCACACTGGAAAGGCCCTTTCCAAGTCCTGTTAACCACCACCACCACCACTGTGAAGTGCCAAGGACTACCTGCCTGGACCCATGCTTCTCACTGTAAAAAGACCCCTCCACCTCGGGAGGACTCTCCGACTGATGATAAGCCTATTTCTCCTTCTAGCTCTGCTGTGTCTTCTGGACAGCAGGAAAAAGAAAGAAAGAAAAAAAAAAGACAAGGTGAAGTGCTAGTAACCTCTCCCTTGTCCACTGACAGACCTACTGTGCCTCTGGATTTTTCTAGAAGAAGCAAAACCATTACAGGGTGATGTGCTAGTAACCTCTCCCCGTATGATGCTAAACCACACTGTTTCAGGAAAAGAGAAGAAGGAACACTTGCTTCACTGAAACCACAAAGTCCAGGGATTCCTGACTACAAGAGACATTAAGAACTGACCCTGGTGAAGAAACAAAGAATTAT
The DNA here is from genome assembly GCF_011386835.1 of Chrysemys picta bellii. Classification (NCBI taxonomy): domain Eukaryota; kingdom Metazoa; phylum Chordata; order Testudines; family Emydidae; genus Chrysemys; species Chrysemys picta. Next base: position 143,982,570 of record NC_088791.1, on the reverse strand, counting down.
ACACTGGCAGGAAGAAACTTGTGGGACCCATGCTTGGGAACGTGGTATTGATTGGATTTTGGGGTTTATTCTACAGGCTGCGCCCTGTGTTTTGGATAAGTCCTTCAGCATGTATTGCCCTCCCTAATTGGATTTTAAATGATAAGTACCAAAGGCACCTTGTTGCCATTGCCCCTGCCATCTCCTCCATTACACTATTACCCCTGTAACACATCCAAATACAGACAATGCCATATATTTGATAAAACCAATGACTAAGGCCTTCACACTTTAGTGATTTATTTAAATATATTTTTAAGGTTCAGGATATCCCATATAAGCGAACAATTGAATGGATCAGTGGAGATATGATATCACTACCAGTGAACCCCAAGAATTTATAATTGCTCACAGGGGGCTGCCATTAGATTAGCACAACAGAGGGCTTGGGTTATTTCCTCTAGAAAGAAGAGAGACTTGACCGGATCCCTTTGGGATGGGGCCAATAATGCAGCAGCAGTTTGGAATATTTTTAAGAACCAAGAACATGATGAGAAATTGGGGCAACTAGAGAAGGCCATTGGCCTTGTTTCTGGAGCACAACTAACCCAGGTACAGGCTGGAGTTGATGAGTTACATGTTATTTCCGCCCTTAGTTCAATGACCCAGAAGTTGCTGACAGAGATGGTATTGAATATCACTGAGGCTGGGAAGGCATTGCAGTGGGATCTAGCATGCTCAGAGATTCAGGATTTCTTGAATGACCAGCTAATGGCCATTCGGAATGATCTAAAGCACCAGGCTTGGCCCACTGCCCTTACAGACACATCAGGAGTACCATCTGATCTGTGGCCATGGAGACATACTTGGAAACTTTCTGGGTGGAAGTGTGGACGTTCTCAGTGCTCCTTCCAAGCATATGGACCGGTTCAGGGGGTGTGGGCTCCCACATACCGAATCCTGCCGGGTCCATGGGGAGGATGCATGTGGGATTGGGTAATTCACCGAGACATCTGGGAAATTAGACCTCCTGGTATGCCCAATCGATTTTTAGTTAGTGCTCCTGGGATTACATCTGACATTTGGATGGGGTTAGGGAGTCAATGGACATTTTGGCCGTTACAACCCCCACAGCTTCAGTGTATCCATAAACTGAAGCCAGGAGAAGTTGTTACTCTTCATGACTACGTTTGCTGGGAGGGTAGGGGACAAGGAACTACCCTGACAGGACACTTATTTTTTAAGCTAATGATAGCTGTGTGTATGTTAAAGCCACCACATTGCAAGACATACATTTTAATCTCATTACCACTGCAGGCAATCATATTATTTACTGGCCTGCAGATAGAATTTTGCAAGTAGTCCTTAGGTTCCAGATACCCTTTAATTGGACTAGTTTAGTACCTGATCGATTTCAAAATTTGCTTTCACTGTTACCAGAGGTTCAGAAAATCTCTGAAGTACAAGGGCAAATTCACATGCTTCAAAATATGTATCAAGTTAAAAAGTATGCCTTTCAGACAGCTTATAGAGTATCCACCTTATGTACTAAGTATGATGTATTGTGTTCTATGACTAAGATTGTACAACAACCCCATCATATTATCGCTATGGGAATGTTATTGCTTGTGTTGTGCAGGAGTATGTTATTGTTGTTGTAAAGGACGTAATAATAGTAATACCTTTCATGTCCATGCTCATCATGCATTGTCATTACATCCAATCAAAACCCCTAAGGTTGAAGCATCTGATGTAGAATCTGAATTCCGAGATTTAATGCAAATAGAGATTTGAAAATGTTTGTTGTACTAGTAGTACAAAAGGGGGGGTTGTGGAAGCAGAGAAAGAACTGACAGAAGGGGATGCAATACATGACAGTTCGTTAGCAAGAGTCAGGCTAACTGTAACCCTGATAACGCGAGATTTGTAGAAGCGAGGATTGTGTGAGGCGGGTGAGAAAGAACTGTGTAAGAAGTCATTATGACCTGGTATAGATAAGGTGTAGAAGACCTTGTGTAGATAAAGTATAGAAAATATTGTATGTTGGCAAGAGTCAAAACAAGTGAGGAAATGAGATATCAAGATGGCCTATGTATAAACAAAATGCAACTGTTGCTCATTATTGTCTGTAACAAAAGGTATAAATGCTTGCTGTAATTGTTTACCTGTTGAGAGACCTGCTTAGCTCTCTCCCTCTGCGCAATTGTGAGAGTTAATAAAGCATCTGACTTGCTATACCTAAACAAATAGTGAGAACTCTGTTTTTCTCCGACATGGGTTACCTAGGGAGGTGGTGAACTCTCCTTCCTTAGAGGTTTTTAAGGCCCGGCTTGACAAAGCCCTGGCTGGGATGATTTAGTTGGGGATTGGTCCTGCTTTGAGCAGGGGGTTGGACTAGATGACCTCCTGAGGTCCCTTCCAACCCTGATATTCTATGATTCTATGATATTCTCTACTGCAATAATCCCCCTGTAACGCATGGCTAGAAAGGGTTAAACATCCTGAAAAATAAATAACCCACAGAGGACATGTGGGAGATAATGTTTGTGTTTTTGTGTATTTACATATGTAGGAGTAGGATGGACAACATAATCAACAGTCCCTGTCTATGCTGTATTCTGATAGTTCAGAGGTCAAAAGAACAGTAAACATGGGATCTCTCTGTATTCATCTCTCTTTGAAATGTACTGAGAATGGTGGAGGAACAAGCAAATGGCCTTATGTTAATTCGTATAGCTAAGTACCGGTGATGGACCTCCTTCAAAGTCATCCTAATTACCTTTTGTTCCCCGAGGAAATCCCAACTTGTCAAAGAGGACATGAAATTGTATAAAAGATCCTTGGGTCCTGATTCTGTCATCGCAGATCTGCTTAGACTTCAACAGGGGAAGTCTGAGTCGCAAGACTGAGATCCCAGTTATGCTGGTACGCCCTGGATATGATATTTGGACCTATGAACTGAATTCTAAAGGAACTCTTTGAACTACAAAGCTCACCATCTCTGCTATGAATCTAAACCTCAATGAATTGAACTCATGTCTGTATGTATATTCATCTTTTAACCATCTTTCTTTTGTTTTTTAATAAATTTTAGATTAGTTAATAAGAATTGGCTGTAGGGTGTATTTGGGTAAGATCTGAAACATTCATTAACCTGGGAGGTAATGTGTCCAGTCCTTTGGGATTGGTAGAACCTTTTCTTTTATATGATGAGAAATCAGAAATCATCATATTTGACGTGAGTACCTGGATGGAGGCCTGAGGCTGGATCACTTTAAGAGAACTGTGTTGTTTGGACTTCTGAGTAACCAGTAAGGTAATAAAGTAGGTGTTTTATGCTGGCTTGGTAAATCTAAGTATTGGAATATCCACCAGCTTTTTGGGGTTTGGCTGCCCCATTTTTTGTAGTTTGCCCTAATTTAGTAACCATAGCTGGCCCGCACTAGGACCCCGGTCATACCCCCAAATCCTCACCCCTCCACAGCAATAATCCCCCAAACCCCATACCTTTCACTGCAATAATCCCCTCAAAACCCTCTGCTCCACTGTGATAATCCCCCCCCACCAAAAGCCATCGCTGCCACTGTTCTAATCCCCCCCCCCTCACCTTGGTGTAGTACTTGCGGTTGGAGCAGCGATAATGTGCAAACTGGCAGAAGGTTTGAAACCACAAGGCATCTGGGAGGTCAGAACAGATAGGACCTAGAAACAGAGTGAGATGAGGTGTCAATACTAACAGGGAATTCACTCCCCTGCCCACAGGTGTATGAACCAGATCATAGAATCGCAGAATATCAGGGTTGGAAGGGACCTCAGGGGGTCATCTAGTCCAACCCCCTGCTCAAAGCAGGACCAATCCCCACCTAAATCATCCCAGCCAGGACTTTGTCAAGCCTGACCTTAAAAACCTCTAAGGAAGGAGATTCCACCACCTTCCTAGGTAACCTATTCCAGTGTTTCACCACCATCCTAGTGAAAAAGTTTTTTCCTAATATACAACCTAAACCTTCCCCACTGCAACTTGAGACCATTACTCCTTGTTCTGTCATCTGCTACCACTGAGAACAGTCTAGATCCATCCTCTTTGGAACCCCCTTTCAGGTAGTTGAAAACAGCTATCAAATCCCCCTCATCCTTCTCTTCTGAAGACTAAACAATCCCAGTTCCCTCAGTCTCTCCTCATAAATCATGTGCACCAGCCCCCTAAACATTTTGTTGCCCTCCGCTGGACTCTTTCCAATTTTTCCATATCCTTCTTGTAGTGTGGGGCCCAAAACTGCACAGAGTACTCCAGATGAGGCCTCACCAATATTGAATAGAGGGGAATGATCATGTCTCTCGATCTGCTGGCAATGCCCCTACTTACACAGATTAAGGCAAGGGCACCTGTTTGTTGGATGTGGAAGAAAATGCTGAATGTGTGCATGGGGACCCAAAGCACCCCTTAGAGCTAAGCTACAGAGCTCTGTGCAGTTAATGCTCAGGCAGTCTCCTGGCTGCTATATACTCTCCCTATGTCAATCTGTGGGAGTGCCTCATTTTATGGCCTAGTTTGACCACCTGCTATGGACCTCTGTGACAGAGTGGGAATTGTTTACTTTCCTCATGGATTGTATTTTCCAAATGGACAACCAATCTAATTCTCAATTACTGAGGGACAATCTCCACTCATTGATATATTTTGCTTTCCACAACCAAATCTCTGTACAACTTTTAATAAGTGATGTACCCAAGTATTCAGATTCTAATATCTAAACTGTATTGTTAAATCTATTCACCTAAATTTGGGTTATTGCTGATTATGTACTCTATGTATCATATGACTTTTAAAAACAAACTTTGTATTTGTGGATAATCTAGGAACTATACCCAGTTGTACAGATACTCTTTTCTCATTCTAAATATTATATAATTTTTTTAACATTAGCTTCAATAAAATTTTGAAATTTGTATGCAGCCTGTGCACGCCTCAATTTCCCTTATGTGCTGCATTGTTACCTAGAGGCGGAGAAAGGACTGCTTGCTCTCAGGGCAGGTGAAGAGACATAGATATGGGTAAAAACAACGAGGAGTTCTTGTGGCACCTTAGAGACTAACAAATTTATTGGGCATCAGCTCTCGTGGGCTAAAACCCACTTCATCAGATGCATGGAGTGAAAAATACAGTAAACAGTATAAATATTACAGCACATTAAAAGATGGGAGTTGCCTTACCAAGTGGGGGGTCAGTGCTAACAAGGCCAATTCAATTAAGGTGGAAGTGTCAATGGTTGACAAGAAGGGGTGAATATCAAAGGAGGAAAATTACTTTTGTAGTGCTAATGAGGCCAATGCAATCAAGGTGGACTTCGCCCATTTCTAACAGTTGACAAGAAGGTGTGAGTATCAGCAGAGGGAAAAATTACTTTTTGTAGTGACCCATCCACTAGATGTGATATAGATAGATATGGGTGTCACCTAGTTGCCTGGGCCTTGATCCCCATCAGTGGGGCATCTGAGAAGACAATGCTAAATCCATTCACTAAGATGTTCACACCTAGCAACCAATGACCCAGAGAGATACAGACTTCCCTGCCTCTCAGCAGGGGGGCTGAGCCACATTTTCCCTGGGCTGCGGGGGAGGTGGAAGTTAAGTGTGGGCTGTGGGAAGCAGTCGGGACACACACCTAGGAATCTGATGAAAGGGTCTGATGGAGGGACAAAGCGAGCTTGAACACTGGGGTTCACTACAGCTTGGCTGGGCTCTGGCTATCCTCCCCATCTGGCTCCCATCCACAGGAGCAAGGGATAGGCTGGGTCTCACAGGATCACTGTGGGCATTTCCATATCCCCCATTGGAATCTTCTGGCCTGGAAAAAAATGTCCCAGCATGCAGCTTTCTGTACAGGCCAGTGTTCTGAAAGGGTACGTGAATCAAGCACCTTCCCTGACCATGCCACAATGATGTCAGTGAAATGGCCTCGGTGATCCACCAGCGCGTACAAGACAATGGAGAAGTAGCCCTTTCTATTGATGTACTCCATCGCAAGATGGCCTGGGGCCAAAATGGGGATATGTGTGTCATCTATCGCCCTGCTGCAGTTAGGGAATCTCATTGCGGCAAAGCCATCCACTATTTCCTGCACATTACCAAGTTACAGTCTTTTGTAGCAGGAGGGGATTAATAGCCTTGCACACTTGCATCACCGCAAGTGGATTTTCCAACTCCAAACTGATTCGCAACTGACTGGTAGCAGTTTGGAGTCACCAGCTTCCACACAGCAATCGCCACTCACTTTCCCACAGTGCGGGCAGCTCTCATTCTGGTGTTCTTGTGCCACAGGGTGGGGCGAGCTCCGCACACAGATCCTGGAAGGTGGCTTTGCACATGTCAAGGCTGTATCCCCACTTTGAACTTTAGGGTACAAATGTAGGGGCCTGCATGAAAACTTCTAAGCTTAACTACCAGCTTAGCTCTGGTCCGCTGCCACCATTTCCCAATTGGATTCCCTCCCTGGGAAGCCTTGAGAAACCTTTTACCAATACCCTGGTGAATACAGATCCAAACCCCTTGGATCTTAAAACAAGGAGAAATCAATCAGGTTCTTAAAAAGAAGGCTTTTAATTAAAGAAAAAGGTAAAAATCATCTCTGTAAAATCAGTATGGAAATAACCTTACAGGGTAATCAAACTTAAAGAGCTCAGAGGACTCCCCTCTAGTCTTAGGTTCAAAGTACAGCAAACAAAGATAAACACTCTAGTAAAAGGTACATTTACAAGTTGAGAAAACAAAGGAAAACTAACACGCCTTGCCTGGCTATTTACTTACAAGTTTGAAATAGGAGAGACTTATTTAGAAAGATGTGGAGAACCTGGATTGATGTCTGGTCCCTCTCAGTCCTGAGAGCGAACACACTCCCCAAACAAAGAACACAAACAAAAGCCTTCCCCTCCCCTCCCCCCCAAGATTTGAAAGTATCTTGTCCCCTTATTGGTCCTTTAGGTCAGATGCCAGCCAGGTTACCTGAGCTTCTTAACCCTTTACAGGGAAAAGGATTTTGGAGTCTCTGGCCAGGAGGGATTTTATAGTACTGTACACAGGACAGCTGTTACCCTTCCCTTTATGGTTATGACAGCACATCTGAAAGTTCTACAGCCACTGCTTGTCATCCCACACCTACATCATGATGCGATCCCACCACTCAGTGCTTGTTTCCCAAGCCCAGTACTGACAGACCACTATGTGCAGCTGCTCCATGAATGACAGCAGTGATCTTGAATTCTTTGTTTCCATGGCAGACAGCAGGGCAGGCACCACCGAGTCATCCTCTGTTTCGCAGTGCGGATATTGCAGATCAGCCGCATTGTTTTCATAATGCACATCACAGACTGGTCAGCAGTTCAGGATCCATGCTGTCAGGCAGAGATGGCAGGTGCACGGTTTACAAAGACTGTTGAAAATGGCACAAAATGCTATCGGTTCCCAGAGCTCTGAGCAGCAGAGGGTGACGGAGGGTGGCGAGTTGCACAGTGGGATAGCTACCCACGATGCAACGCTCTCTGTTGATGCAAGAGCAACAACTGTGGACACACTCCACCGAAACAAGGAGTGTTGTGTGGACATGCAAAACTGATGTAATTAAAAAGAAGAACAGGAGTACTTGTGGCACCTTAGAGACTAACAAATTTATTAGAGCATAAGCTTTCGTGGACTACAGCCCACTTCTTCGGATGCATATAGAATGGAACATATATTCCATTCTATATGCATCCGAAGAAGTGGGCTGTAGTCCACGAAAGCTTATGCTCTAATAAATTTGTTAGTCTCTAAGGTGCCACAAGTACTCCTGTTCTTCTTTTTGCGGATACAGACTAACACGGCTGCTACTCTGAAACCTGATGTAATTAAAGCAGCTTATTATCGTTGACGTAACTTAAGTCAATTTAACTCTGTAGTGTAGACAAGGCCTTAATGGAGCAATGGCTAAGGGCTGCTTCTTAGGGCTTTTGACACAGGGAAATTTACTGGCATCATTACACAGCTAGAGAATAAGTGTAACTTAGGGTGACCAGATATCCCGATTTTATAGGGACAGTCCTGATAATTGTGGCTTTTTCTTATATAGGCTCCTATTACTTCCAACCCCCAACGCGATTTTTCACACTTGCTGTCTGGTCACCCTAGTGTAACTCCTTACATGGATACTCATTATTGCAGAAAAAGAGCGACTTTTTTCCAATTTTTCTTGTGGGTCTGGCACCTTCCCCTTCCCTCCCCTCCCAGTCCCTTATACTCTGCACAAATCAGATGGACTGGCACTTCCCCCTCTCCAACCAAACATACAGCATTAATTCTGACCTCTGGAGGATTTGAGTGAATGGGGGTTGGGGGTGGCCTGGGAGTCCAGCCTGGGAAACCCAGAAAGAAAACAAAGAAGGAAGAGCCCTGAGTGAGGGGAGGAAGCTGCTTGCAAAAGGGGACTCTTGTAAACTCTCAGCCTGGAGCTGACAGGACAGATGAGGACACATGAGCAGCATACCACCCTGAGCTCACAGTGCACGCCAGCACCTTGCCAGAAAGCATGGAGAGTGTGGACTGACCTAAAGGGGGAAGGGGATTGCATTGGCACAGAGCAGAGAGTCTGTGTATCTAGCCAGGTGTGGGGGTGGGAAGAGCTGTTTTGCTATATGCTGTGCTCAACTCTGTGTAACCCCTGCTAAGGAGCTTGACTTGGGGCTGCTCCTGGCTTTGCCCGCATTAGATAAAAGTGTTGTTCTATTCTTAAGTGTGGTGCTTGTTAGGGGTTCAATCTAACACACACACACACACACTCACTCACTCACTCACTCCCTCCCTGCAGGGCGAGTCAAGTGTTTGTGCCCAGGCGCATGGCTGGGACCTGGGACACCTTCCCCAATCGTGGTAGCCCCCCACCTGATACTCATGTCACTTTGGAAGTGGTATAAACTAAACCAGAAAAGGGCAGTCTTGTTCTGGGATAACAATAAACACACCGTGAGTTATACCAATATAATTATCGCTATATAATTATACTGGTAAAATTTCCCATGCAGACAGGCTCTTCATTTGTCAACATTTACAACTAGCAGTTGCAGGAAGAGAATATATAGCTAGATGCTTTGTCAAAATCCTCCTATATGCTTTGGAAAAATACTGTGTGCCTAAAAGAAATATAAAATATGAGAGGTATGTTTTCAGTAACTGTGATCAAAATAAAACTGAAACTAGACCAGTATGCAGCCAGGCTGTCCCACTTACTGTCATGCACATTTGGCTCACTTGCAGGTGAACTTGTTAGAAATCATATAGTTTTGAACACCCAAGAAAAGATCAGAACACATATGCCTCCACAGTCTTGAGTTGGAATTTAATCAGGCTGTTGACATCTGTGGTAGCAGTGAAGAAGTAAAGAAACAGCTACAAAAATTTAAAGCATTAAAAATAATGGAAGACATATCCTATCCCCTAGAACTGGAAGGGACCTTGAAAGGTCATTGAGTCCAGCCCCCTGCCTTCACTAGCAGGACCAAGGACTGATTTTGCCCCAGATCCTTAAGTGGCCACCTCAAGGACTGAACACGCAACCCTGGGTTTAGCAGGCCAATGCTCAAACCACTGAGCTATCCCTCCCCCCATATACCACATGCAAAACAAAGGCAAACAGACTAAAACAAGAAATAAGACTACAGTCTACAAAGGAAGACAAGCACAAGCAATGCATGAATTGTGGAAGAAGAAACCTTCAAAAAAGCAAATGTCTGGGATATGTTGCTACATGTGCTTATTGCACGGAAATAAATCATTTTGTAAAAGAATGCAAACAGTGCCATATAATGGATAACAGTCCTATAATTACAGCAAGTGGGAAGTGACAATGGCATGCGTCCTCAGATGAGTTTGTCTTCACCACCGCCTGCTTTAGGGCTGTGAAATGCAAACAAAACAAGTTGTTTGCAGAACTAAACTGTCAGGCATCACCCCAGGCACCCAGTTCAGACAAATGTCACATTGAGAGAAACTTAAAAAACAGACTGACATACTGGTAGAGCTGGGAGGCTGAAAGAAAGTAACATGACCAGCAGACTGGATAAGTGTAAGCGGGGAAATGGTCCCGCTATTGTGAAGAACTTTCCTGGCTTCTGCACTACCCCAGTGAAATGGACTAGCAAAAGGATCTGAGTCCTCGTTCTCACTTCCTTCACCCAGAGGCCTGTCTGCCCTTGAGGACTTCCCTTGCACTCTCCTGTCTGGCAGAGTCCTCGTAACCAGTGTTGAGCTGGAGCAGTTCCCACGGGTCCGCAAGAACTGGTTGTTAAATTTAGAAGCCAGTGTAGAACTGACTGTTAAAGAGACGGGCGGGTAGGCAAACAACTCCGGTCCATGGGCCACATTTGGCCCGCGGGACCATCCTGTCCCCTGCCTAAGCTCCCAGCTGGGGAGGCCGAGGCTCCCCTGGCCCCTCCCCCGCTTCCCCCTCCCCGCAGAGCCACAGCATGCCGAGCCGCCAGCGCCAACGCTCTGAGCAGCTCAGCTCCTGCCGCTTTGAGCTGTGAGCTCCAGCGGGCCACGTGGCATGACCTGGCATAATTATACGCTGCCCTGAGCAGCATGGTAAGGGGGCCCGGACGGGGCTGGGAGGAGGGGGTGAATAAGGCAGAGGCCGGGCAGGGAGCGGTTGGAGGGGGCGGAGGTTCGGGGGGGGGGGCGGTCAAGGGCCAGGGAAGGGGAGGTTGGGTAGGCGTGGGAGTTCCGAGGTCTGTCGGGGTGGTGGTGGATGGGGTCCAGGGGTCCACTCGCTCCGGGTGAAGGACCTGTCGCCGAAATGCTGCCGAAAACCCAGAACGAGTGGACCCGGTAGGGAACTGGTTCTTAGGATTTTGGGAGCTCATCCCTGCTCATAACCCCAACAAGGCTGGGCCTAGGATTCCTGGGGGACTCGACCCCCAACCTTGCTGTGGTCATTTAGGTCAGGGGCTAAGGTGTCCCCATTCCAGGGTGCTCTCTCTGCACTGGATGCTTTCCTGACCCACTGATCATTACATACGATTTAAAGCAATACAGTTTATTTAATTAACTATTAGTTTAAAAAGGAATAAGGAAAAATGGGAAAGGTTGAAGGAAACACATCACCCCGCTCTGTGGCAGGGAACATCACAGTGTCTCTGGAATGTCAGTCTGTTCCTTGTAGTAGGTCCCAGGCCTCCTTCCCAGGCCCTGGCTGTGCTGCAGGGATACTGCGGGTCGGACCCTTGCTCTGACGGTGTGGCCACATGCTCTCAGGCTCTAGGTGGCAGGACCCTTCTTCCCAGCGTCGCCCCCGCCCTGTCAGGGTTACGATCCCCCTCCAAGTCTGGCCTGCAGTGCCTCTTGGCTGAGGTGTCTCCCTGTCAGGGCCGGCTCCAGGCACCAGCTTACCAAGCAGGTGCTTGGGGCGGCCACACCAGCTCTTCGGTGGCAATTCGGCAGTGGGTCCCTCACTCCAGCTCAGAGCGAAGGACTTCCTGCCGAAGTGCCACAGATTGCGATCGCGGCTTTTTTGTTTGTTTGCTTTTTGTTTTGCGGGAGGTGGGGGGTGGCTGCTTGGGGCGGCAAAAACCCTGGAGCCGGCCCTGCTCCCTGTGCTGGGCCCACTGCCCAGGGTCCCCCTCGCTCTCTCCAGCTGCTCACCGCACCCAGCTCCAGACTGCTCCACTCTGCCTCAACATGGCTGCTGCTGCTGCTCTGCCTCCAGCTCCCTGGGCTGCTTCTCTGGCCTCTCTGGCTCCGGTTGCTACAGCTCTGCCCCCAGGACAGGTCTGCTCTCTGGGCCGTGCTCTGGCTTTGGGGCTGCAGCTCTGCTCCCAGCAGCTTAGCCTGGGCCCCTGCTCTCCTTAGCTCGGCCCCACTCTGTCTGACCCAGGCCAGTCCAGCTCACACGGAGGATGGGGCCTCCCGGCCTCCTGACTCCTTGATTAGTCTGCCCGCCCTGTCAATCAGGCTGACCTGGAGCATTGGCCTCTCCCCATTGCCCTTGGGGACTGTCAGTCTCAGGGTCCTCATTTTCCATCGACCCTTCCCCTGTTTGTGCTGGGAGCTAGCCAACCAAAACACCCCCACTGAATGTTAGTAAGGGGATAACAGTCCCCTTACATAAGCAACATGGTACTTATATAAAAAACAGGCAAACTGCCTGAATACTGATCCTCTACACCTCCAAAAACCTCTACAACACTCCCATTATTTTTTTTACCAACAACAGAAGGGATCTTGCCAAAGGCAATGTTCTTTTCTGTTTAGATGTTAAAGATGGTTTCTGTCTGGTAACACTTGACGAAGAAAGCACCTATTCAACATCTTTCTGGACTCTTTGGGCAGATCTAGATGGCTATGAATGACATTTGGCTTTAATCTCTGGTGCCAGATTCATGAAGTGCTAGAGGAACTTGAGGTGGTTAATGTAATTGCAGATGACAATTTGGTTGTGGAGACTCCTTTGAAGAGGCAAACACAGTATTCATGCAAAATAGTAAAACTCACATAGGCTCAACAGTAAGACTCTCATACAACATAACAAGGGAAAATCCCCACTTTGTCACAACACCTCCCCTAGGTCCTAACATGCAAAGGAACCTGTAACTATGTGATTCCAGTGAATGTGGATTGGAATAATCATTATTGCATGATTAGCCTGTAGCATGTTGCCACTGTGGGACACTGCAACGAAGTGTAATTATACTTAGTCAAAGAAGGAATACTTAGGCATTGTTTCTGCATCCACCAGGTTTGCACAGTATCTCCTGGGATGTGATCATATCCATGTGGACACAGACCTGAGGGAATACTCCTTCCCAACCTCACATATGGTGATCATTGAGCAAGAACCAGCCAGCCAAGCACCTGAGATAGAATGCTTGGTGCCACCTCAGATCCCTGGCCCACCCTGCCCAGTGTCCCATCTCCAGATGTGGCCATCCCTGATGCTTCAGTTCAGAGGAAGGAGATAAAACAAAAAAAAAACAGCATACATTGTGTGGGGAGGGAACCAATTCCTCCCTGACCTCTATTAGTGACTCATTGAAACCCTGAGGTGTGAGCTTTAGGAAGATTGGTCCTGCTTTGAGCAGGGGGTTGGACCAGATGACCTCCTGAGGTCCCTTCCAACCCTGATATTCTATGATTCTATGAAGATAAGACATAAACTGAACTGAACCTTAGGGTTGTCAAGCCCTACCCCATCACTAGCAACCCCATCATACAATCACACTCATAAATTTGTTCAGCTCTCTCTTAAAACTAATTAAGTTGTTTGTCCCCACAACTCTTATTGGGAGGCTGTGCCAACCTCCCCCTCCCGCCCCACCCCCGATGTTTAGAAACTTCTTCTAATTTCCAGCCTGAATTTGTTCACAGCCAGTTTATACCCAATGTTTTTGTTCCAACGTTGTCCTTTAGCTTAAGTAGCTCTTCATCCTCCTTGGTGTTTACCCTCTAATGTATTTATAGAGCGCAATCATATCCCCTCTCCGCTTTCTGTTGCTAGGCTAAACAAAAAGTCTCTTCTCGTAAGACTGGCCCTCCATTCCCCTGATCATCACAGTAGTTCCTCTCTGCTCCTATTCAAGTTTAAATTAATCTTTCCTGAATATGGGTGACCAGAACTGCACACAGTATTCCAGATGAGGTCTGACCCATGCCTTGTACAATGGCATTAATCAGAGCTGGCTTCAGTGAAATGGTGCCCTGGGTGAATTTATATTATGGCACCCCCATGGGCACCCCACCCATCACACCAACCCCCATGGCTCCCCCCATCACCCCTGACCCCCACAACTTGCCCCCATCACCTCCAGGCCCCACTGTCCCCCCCACAGCTCTGAGGGTTTTTTTTGGGGGGGGGGCAGTGTGTTTGTTGGGAGGAATGTGAGTGAGAGAGAGGGGAGTGTGTGTGTGCCTGAGTGACTGTGTCAGCGCACTGTCTCTTTAAGAAGAGCATTCAGGAGCCTGAACAGCAGCACTGGCAGCTCCCACTCTGGACCCAGAGGCACCAGCACACACATGCTCCCCCTGACCCCCACCCCAGCTCAGCAGAGCAGAGCCTGGGTACACAGGTGGGGGGAGGGGGATACGCCAACATCGCCCCTCTCCTCCCAGTGAAGTAGCCAGGATCTAAGAGCAGGGGAGAGCAAACATAAAAAAGGCACCCCCCCATTGGCTCCTCCTCTGGCCACGCCCCCCTTGGCTCCTCCTCCGGCCGCTCCACACACCCCCTGGCTGGTTCCTCCGGCTGTGCCGCGCCCCCCCCCCATTGGCTGCCAGCCGCCATGCTGCGCCTCCCCTTGCTCCTCCGGCCACGGCTGCAGGCCACACTGCAGGCCGCCTTACTGCGCCCCCCCCACCCCACTCTGCCTCCTCCAGCCGCGCTCACTCCCCCGGCCGTGGCTGCCGGCTGCGCTGTGTGGGCTGCCATGCTGCGCCCCCCCGCTCTGCCTCCTCCAGCCGCGCCCCCATTGGCTGCAGGCCACGCTGCGGGCCGCCTTGATGCGCCCCCCCCCTCACTCCTCTGGCCGCAGCTGCCGGCCGCGCTGTGCGGGCCGCCCTGCTACGCGCCCCCCCCCTCGCTCCTCCAGCTGCGGCTGCCAGTCATGCTGTGCGGGCCACCATGTTGCACCCCTCCTCCGGCCGCGCCCGCCGCCCCTCCCCTCATTGGCTGCCGGCCGCGCTGTGGACCACCCTGCTGTGCCCCCCGCCTCGCTCCTCCGGTCGTGCCACCCCCTCCCCATGGCTCCTCTGGCCATGCTGCCCCCCCTGGCTTGCAGGAGCTTAGCGCCGGCCGGCAGGCACACCGCTTTTTGAAAACGTGTTGAGGGGAAGCGGCTGCTTCCCCTGCACCCCACTAGCTAGGCTACTGCCTCCTCCCCCCGCACGCTCTGCACAGCAGACAGGAGGGAGGCTCCAGGTCTGAGCTTGGCCAGGGGCAGCTCCATGGGGTGGGGGAGGGGGAGGAGCAGCAATGACTGCAGATGGCAGTGGAGCAGGGGCATCCCTGCTTCAGAGGAGTTACCTGGCTGGTCCATCTGCCCCCCTTGCAGGTCGGTCTGTCCCTCTTCTCCAAACACTGCCGTGCTTGCCTGGCTGCCTCTAAGCCTTGCTGGCTGTCAGCAGGTCAGGTGGGTGGGAGGTACCAGCATGGTGCCTTCTTGAATACCGCGCCCTGGGCGGTGGCCCAGCTTGCCCATCCCTAAAGCAGGATCTGAATAAGTCCCTATGTCTACTGGAAATGTCTCACCTAAGACACCCTAGGATCACATTTGCCTTTTTCACAGCCACATCACATCGGTGGCTCATAGTCAATCTGTGATCAACCCACACAACCGAGTCTCTCTCCTCCTCTGTGGCTTCCAACTGATGAGTCCCCAGCTTGTAGCAGAAATTCTTATTATTAGACCCTAAGAGCATGACCTTGCACTTGTACTATTGAATTTCATATCCCATTTCTGTCACTCTAGTCTTCAAGGTCATCCAGACCTTTCTGTACAATATTCTGAACCTCCTCTGTATTGACAAAGCCTCACAACTTTGTATCAGCAAATTTCATTAGCATT
Source organism: Chrysemys picta bellii (assembly GCF_011386835.1). Taxonomy (NCBI): domain Eukaryota; kingdom Metazoa; phylum Chordata; order Testudines; family Emydidae; genus Chrysemys; species Chrysemys picta. The sequence goes on along the minus strand of NC_088791.1, from coordinate 143,967,009 downwards.
CTCCTCTGTTTTGTGCCAAAGTCATTAATAACATTATTGAAGAAGATTGGTCCCAAGACCAATCCTTGAGGAACTCCACCAGTAACCTCTCTCCAGTCCGATAGTTCACCTTTCAGCACAACTTGTTGCCTTCTCCCCTTTAGCCACTCCCTTATCCACCTTACAATGCTTGGACTGATCCCCATCTTCCCTAATTTAACTAACAACATCCCACGTGGTACCGTGTCAAACGCTTTATTGAAGCCCAAGTATATTAGATCTACTGCACTTTTCTTCTCTAAAAAACAATCAGTTATCTTCTCAAGCAAGGAAATCAGGGTAGTCTGGCATGATCTGCCTTTGCTACACCCATGTTGCATTAAATCCCTTTGACCATTTACCTCCATTAATTTACTTATTTTTTCCTTCACAATTTGTTCTAAAGCCCTGTGTGCTACTGAGGTCAGACTAGTAGATCTGTAGTTGCCTGGATGACTTTTTTTCCCTTTCTTAAATATAGATACAACATTAGCTACTGTCCAGTCATATGCTACTACCCTGAACAGATAGATGTATTAAAAATCCTTGCTACTAGACTCACAGTCTTGTGAGTCAGTTCTTTCAGTATTTTGGGATGGAAATTATCCAGCCCCCTGATTTGAGAGCATGCAGAACAGAGGAGTTTCATGAGGAACCTGAACACATTACCCAAGCCAAATTCCTTCATGTGACAGATAAGTGGTTTCTGCAGATACAGTGCTTCAAATACTCATAGAATCATGGACATGCAGGGCTGGAAGGGACCTCAGTTGGTCATCAAGTCCAGCCCCCTGCACTAAGGCAGGATCACGTAAACTAGACCATCCCAGTCAGGTGTTTGTCCAACCTGTTCTTAAAAACCTCCAGTGATGGGGATTCCACAACCTCCCTTGGAAGCCTGTTCCAGAGCTTAACTACCCTTCTAGTTGGAAAGTTTTTCTTAATATCTAACCTAAATCTCCCCTGCTGCAGATTAACCCCTTTACTTCTTGGACATGGAGAACAATTGATCACTGTCCTCTGTATAATAGCCCTTAACATATTTGAAGACTGTTATCAGGTCCTCTCTCAGTCTTCTTTTCTCAAGACTCAAATGCCCAATTGTTTAACCTTTCCTCATAGGTCAGTTTTTCTAAACCTCTGATCATTTTTGTTGCTTTCCTCTGTACTCTCCAATTTGTCCACATCTTTCCTAAAGTGTGGCACCCAGAACAGGAAACAGTACTCCAGCTGAGGCCTCACCACTAGAGCTTAGTAGAGCAGGACAATTACCTCCCATGTCTTACATACAACTCTCCTGTTAATACGCCCCAGCATGATATTAGCCTTTTTTTTACAACTGCATCACATTGACTCATATCCAGTTTGTGATCCACTATAACTCCCAGGTCCTTTTCATCAGTACTACCACTGAGCCAGTTATTTCCCATTTTGTAGTTGTGCATCTGATTCTTCCTTCCTTGGTGTAGTACTTTGCACTTGTCTTTACTGAATTTCATCTTGCTGAATTCAGACCAATTCTCCAATTTGTCAAGGTCATTTTGAATTCTAATCCTGTCCTCCAAAGTGCTTGCAACCTCTCCTAGCTTGGCCTCCTCTGCAAATTTTATATGCATAGGCATCGACTTCCCCTCTTTCCCGTGGGTGCTCGACCCCACTCTGCCCCCGGCCCCGCCCCCACTCCACCCCTTCCATGAGGCCCCACCCCAGCCCTGCCTCTTCCCACCCCTGCCCCGCCCCCATTCCAACTCCTTCCCCAAATCCCGGCCCCGGCCCCACCTCTTTCCCACCTCCTCCCCTGAGCGCACCACGTTCCCACTCCTCCACCTCCCTCCCAGAGCGTGCTAACGCTGCCAAACAGCAGGAAGCACTGGGAGGTAGGCGGAGGAGCGGGGATGCGGCATGCTCAGGGGAGGAGGAGGAAGTGGGGCAGGGGGTGAGCGGAGCTTGGCTGCTGGTGAGTGCAGAGCACCCACTAATTTTTCCCCGTGGGTGCTCCAGCCCCGGAACACCAGGATACTCTCCACTCCATTATCCAAGTCAGTAATGAAAATATTGACTAGTACTGGACCCAGGAATGACCCCTGTGGGACTATACTAGATACATCCTCCCAGTTTGACAGCAAACCATTGATATACAATCTTTGAGAAGTCTTTCAACCAGTTATGCACCCACCTGCTGAAGGCTTGTGGCCTGTTTTTCACACTTCTCCTACAGGAGAACAGTCATTATGTCAGATTGGCCAGACAGGAAAGAAGAACTCCAGAGGCATAACTAGAAGATATGTGGGGAATGTCACACGCCCCCAGTCATATGTTTGCTGAAACATCAATGACTCTGTTGACAGAGAATCTCTCCAATCACAGAAGAAAACAAAACTAAAAAGTAAACAGCACTGCATGTTTCAGAATTTGGTTTAGCTCTCTGTTACAATCACACTCCAGCAAACAAGAATCAAGGCTTTTTTGTTTGTTGGTGCCTTGTTCCACTCCAAATAGTGGGGCTGTGCTGACAGAAATGGTTACTAATCTGTTCCATAACTGTTGTTCTTCAAGATGTGTTGTACATGGCCACTCCACTTCAGGTGTGTGCACGTCTAGTGCACAGTTGTCAGAAACTTTTCCCTCAGCAGTATCTGTTGGGGTGGCACTGGAGCCCTCTGTTGTTTCATGCTGCTGTGCAATGGCATAAAGGGCAGAGCTGCCCCCAGCCCCGCTTAGTTCCTTTCTTACTGGACAGACTCTGATATAGCAGGGAAGGAGGGTAGGTCATGGAATGGACACATGCAACACATCTCAAAGAACAACAGTTACAGAAAATGTTAATAACGGGTTCTTCTTCTTTGAATGATTGCACATGCCCATTCCACTTCAGGTGACTCACGAGTAGTTCCATTTGGAGGTGGGATCTGAGTCTACATGAGTAAAGACTGAAGAACCACATGTCCAAACTTGGCATTATCTCCAGACTGCTGAGAGATGGCATAATGTGAGGCAAAGGTAGGCACTGAAGACCAAGTTGCTGCTTTGCAAATGTCCAGAATAGGCACTTGGGCCAAAAAGGCTGCAGAGGCTGCATGTGCCTTTGTTGAATGTGCTAATACGCTGTTTGGAGGGGTTACATCGGCAAAGCTATAGCACAAACATATGTAAGAGGAGATTCTTTGAGAGGAGACCGGACAGTCCTTCATCCAGTCTGAAATTGCCATAAACAACTGTGAAAATGATTGGAATGGTTTAGTCCTGTCCATGTAAAACGCCAATGCTCTCCTGACTGCTAGTGTGTGAAGTCTCATCCCTATGAACATGAGGCTGAGGGAAGAAAGTTGCCTGACCCTGATTAATAAGGAAGAGACACACCACTTTGGATGAGGGCGTAGGCATATCTTGTTCTTGTAGAAGACTGCAGACAGAGATTCGGACTCTAGAGCTTGTAATTCACTCACTGTCCAGGTTGATGCAAATGCTCCAAACTTTTTAGAAATCTGGCTGTCATAGGATTGGAGAAAGCTGTGATAGCTGCCAGGTGGACCTTGATGTAACTAATGGCAAGACCTTCCTGTTTCAGGAATTACAAATAGTCCAACACATGATGGATCAGTGCCAGGACAGGAGAAACACCTTTTTGCTGGGACCAGATGTAGAATCTCTTACACTTCACCAGGTAAGTATACCTCGTAGAAGGTTTCCTACTATTTAAAAAAAAAATCTTGAACTCCCTTTGAACAAACGTTCTCCTGAGGTGCTAGCCACAGAGCATGCAGGCTGTCTGGTGGAGGCCCTGCAAGTTAGGATGGAGGAGGCTACCATGGTCCTGAGAGATCAGGTCTGGGTCCAATGTAATGTCAATGGAGCTCTATCAGAGAGGGTCAGCAGAGTGAAAAGTCAATGCTGTTGAGGCCATGCTAGAGCTATGAGTCTGACTCAAGCATGTTCTTGCTTGATTTTCAACAACATTCTGGGCAGGAGTGGAACTGGAGGAAGTAAGTATAGGAGCTTGTTTGTCCAGGGCAACAGGAAAGCATCCATGAGAGACCCTGGGCTGTGACCTGCTTGAGAGCAAAACTGATGACACTTCCTGTTGACTTTTGTTGCAAACAGGTCTATTTGGGGAGTGCCCCACCATTGGAAAATGAACCTGGCAACATCTGGGTGGAGGGACCATTTGTGGTGAGAAAGATCTGCTTAATCGGTCTGCCAGATTATTCTGAACACCTGGAAGGTGAGAGGCTTTGAGTGGATTGAGCTGGCAATGCAAAAAGTCCCACAGCTTCACTGACTCTTGGCAATGCTCCTACTAATGCAGCCCAATATGCCGTTAGCCTTCTTGGCAACAAGGGCACATTGTTGACTCATATCCAGCTTCTCGTCCACTGTAATCCCCAGGTCCTTTTCTTCAATACTGCCGCTTAGCCAGTTGGTCCCCAGCCTGTAGCAGTGCATGGGATTCTTCTGTCCTAAGTTCAGGACTCTGCACTTGTCCTTGTTGAACTTCATCAGATTTCTTTTGGCCCAATCCACCAATTTGTCTAGGTCACTCTGGACCCTATCTCTACCCTCCAGCATATCTACCTCTCCCCCCAGCTTAGTGTCATATGCAAACTTGCTGAGGGTGCAATCCATCCCATCATCCAGATCATTAATCAAGATGTTGAACAAAACCAGGCCCAGGACTGACCCCTGGGGCACTCCACTTGATACCGACTGCCAACTGGACATCGAGCCGTTGATCAATACTTGTTGAGCCCGACAATCTAGCCAGCTTTCTATCCACTTTACAGTCCATTCATCCAATCCATACTTTTTTATCTTGCTGGTAAGAATATTTTGAGAGACTGTATCAAAAGCTTTGCTAAAGTCAAAGGATATCATGTCCACTGCTTTCCCCATATCCACAGAGCCAGTTATCTCATCATAGAAGGCAATCTGGTTGGTCAGGCATGACTTGCCCTTGGTAACTCCATTTTTGACTGTTCCTGATCACCCTCCTCTCCTCCAAGTGCTTCAAAATGGATTCCTTGAGGACCTGCTCCATGATTTTTCCAGGGACAGAGGTGAGGTCTGTAGTTCCCCGGATTCTCCTTCTTCCCTTTTTTAAAGAGTCTTGCACCTGTGCACTATGTTTGCCTTTTTCCAATCGTCCGGGACATCCCCTGATCACCATGAGTTTTCAAAGATAATGGCCAATGGCTCTGCAATCACATCAGCCAAGTCCCTCAGCACCCTCGGATGCATTGCATCCAGTCCTATGGACATGTGCATATCCAGCTTTTCTAAATAGTCCTTAACCTGTTCTTTCAGCACTGAGGGCTGCTCACCTCCTCCCCATATTGTGCTGCCCAGTGCAGCAGTCTGGGAGCTGACCTTGTCTGTGAAGGCAAAAAAGCTTTGAGTACTTCAGCTTTTTCCACATCATCTGTCACTAGGTTGCCTCCTAAGTTCCCTGTAAGCTGTGCAGCAGCCTATTTAGTGCTGCACATGTGCTCAGGGAACCCGCCCGGGGACCTGCTGTGGCCGAGGGAGGGGTGCCCCTCCCTTGGCCCCCACCGAGCCCGGCTCCCCAACTCCCCTGGCCTCAACTGTGCTGCGGCGCAGTCTGCGGCGGCCCATCCCCAGGCACAGCTGGGGCACTCAGACCTCCTGGGGCGGCACGACCAGAGCAGCCCGGACCCAGCTGCGACCAGGGAGGCCCAGCCTGGACCCAGGCATGGGTGGAGCGGCCCTCCCCTGGCCTGGACCTGCTGGGGCCAGGGGGATGGTATGCCTATCCTGCAGCCCCAGCCCCAGCGCTGCTGCAGCAGGAAGAGGCACCTCTCCCCCCCAGTCCAGGTACTGTTGCTGCAGGGAGAGAGAGCTGCAGGGAGTCCTCTCTCCCTGCTGTAGCTCCTGAGCACCCTCCTGCACCCCAAATCCTGCACCCCGACCCGGAGCCCTCGCCCCCTGCACCCAACTCTCTGTCCCAGCCCTGAGCCCCTCATCCCCGGCCCCACCCCAGAGCCCTCACCCCCCAGCCAGAACCCTCAAACCTCTGCATCCCAATCCTCTGCCCTAGCCCTGAACCCCCTCCCACACTCCGAACCCCGCGGCCCCAGCTTCACCACATGCATTTTGTTATGTGCACCAATATGGAGGTGATGTGTACATCACCTTCATATTGGTGCACATGGATGGGAAAAATTAGAGGGAACACTGGTTGCCTCCTCCATTCAATAAGGGTCCCACACTTTCCCTGACCTTCTTGTTGCTAAGGTAGTTGCCATGGTAGGATGGGCCTTCAGGTTTAAAGCAATGGCCAGCATCATCTGCAATCATAACTGGGGAAGGAAGGTCTTGGCTTTCGTAGAGTCCAAGGCTGCTTCTATAAACTCTGTCTCTTGTATAAGAGACAGGATTGACTTCGCTGTGTTGATGAACAACCCTAATGCATTGAAGGTGGATTGGACAACAGTCATGTTGGACATCACCTAAGCCTTGGACCATCCAAGAGGGAAGCACTTGAATTCCCAATTTTCTGAGGAACACTGGCACCACTGCCCTCTACTTTATGAACACATGTGGGGCTGCAGACAGGCTAAATGGTAAGACTGCAAACTGACAGCGGCACTGGTTGACCAAAAACCTGAGGAATTTCCTGTGGCTTTGATGTTTTGCCACATGCAAATATGGCAAAAATGTTAAGCTTCCTGTTCCTGGACTGATCCACAGCCATCTTAGTCAGTGCCAGGAGGAGGTCCCAGGACTATGTGGGGCCTTAGATCAGGTGGGCAAAAATAAACAGATGAAAGGAAAATTGCAGCCCCAGCCTCTCACTACAAAGGGTTGGATGTTGGAGGAATCCCTTTAAGTCGAGGGTGGCATACCAGTCTTCAGGATCCAGGGAGGGAATAACAGAAGCCAGAGGGACCACATAAAACTTTATTTTCTTTAGCTATCTGTTGCGATCTTGCAGGCCTAGAATGAGTCTGAGACCCTCTTTTGCTTTTAGAATTAGGAAGTATTGAGAATAAAATTCCTTTCCTCTGTGAAATGGAGGACCTTCCGTTATGACTCCCAACCAGAGGAGAGATTGCACCTCCTGAAGGAGAACTACCTCTTGACCGTGGCCCCTGAAAAGGGATGAGGAAAGGAAGTGAAATGGGAGGACAGAAATAAATTGAAGGATGTATCCCAATTAAGTCTATACCTAAGACCCACTGGTCTTCAGTGATGCAGGACCAAGCATTTAAGTAGTGGGATAACCAGTTGGCATAAAAGGGGTAGAAAAGGTTTGCACTCTGGAAGGTGGTAGGCTGTCCTTGACAAACACATCAAAATGTTTGCTTAGAACTGTCATTTTGTCTGTCTGAACTAGGAGCTGCTGCAGAAAACAAAAGGGTTGGTCTTCTATAACCTCCAATCTTTTTTCTCACTAGGTCCTGGTTCTGAGGCATGAAAGAAGGATAATATGGCTATGGAGGCGAGATCTGCTTTTTCTTTGGGGAAGGTGTATTAATGCCCAAAGATTTGAATATCGTCCTGGAGTCCTTGAGTCTATGCAGCTTGTCATCAGTCTGCTTAGAGAAGAGCAATGACCCGTCAAAGGGCTGTAATACTTTGGTCTCATTTTGGTTGTTGGGTTTAGTGAGCAGATGCTGGGTGGTGCTGGTGGCCTGTGATATACAGGAGCTCAGACTAGATGATCTGGTGGGCCCTTTTGGCCTTAAACTCTATGTATCTAAAAGGTCACAGGAGCAGTGGGTGCTGGAGGAGCCAGATCCACGTAGAACTCTGTTTGGATGTGTGAATTGACAAAGACATGGAAAATGGTCCCACAGACAGACAGAGCCTTCCTGTTAAGCTTCCTGTTCCTGGACTGATCCACAGCCATCTTAGTCAGTGCCAGGAGGAGGTCCCAGGACTATGTGGGACCTTAGATCAAGTGGGCAAAAATAAACAGATGAAAGGAAAATTGCAGCCCCAGCCTCTCACTACAAAGGGTTGGATGTTGGAGAAATCCATGAAATACAGTAGCAATGTACCTATGCTCACAACTCCATGGAGGATCTGCCAGCTTACATCACTGATGGATGGTGGAACCAGGATGGAATATATGCTCTCCTACCAGGGGCCTTCCATCCACTTGGGTCCCTGGGGGAGGGAGTGCAAAAGAGCAAGGAAATGGATGATATGGAGCATTCAATGTATGAAGATGTCCCCTGGGCATGGCTGTGAGGCCTGCTCAGGTGATGTGTGGAGAGCAGCTGCGGGGAGTTGTCATGGAGCCAAGGCCTGACTGACTCCAGCAGCTAGGAGAGAAGGGTGGGTTGGATAAGTCTTCTCAGGGGACCCATTTGAGGAATGTGAGAGAGGTAGGGGACAGGGCAGCTTTCACTGCCTAGAGCATACAACAGGAAATGTGAGTGTGGTGGGCAGCCCCATGCACTGTGCAAGCATGGTGGGGACCATCCAGTCTTGCCAACTGTAACTTATGAACGGGAATATATGACAGGGTTGCCTGCAAAAGCAGAGGATTGGACTCAGTGATCCAAGAAATCCCTTCTGGTCCTGTGTCCCTCTATAGTCCAGGAACTCTTGATTCTGAGGACCAACTTCTGGTCAACTGAAGAGACCACCACCAGCACATGAAGCTGGAGATTGGGCAGGAGGGGCTCTAGGAGAAAATCCTCAACTCTCAGTGGCTACAGAGGACCTGGCTGCGGAGACCAGCTTTCAGGTCCTGGTAGAAGGCTGGCAACTATGAGAGGTCTAATGGGAGACCCCTTGGGTTGAAGTCAAAGAATAGCTGGTCATTTCAGAGCCCTCAAAAACAGTGGAGAAAAGCATGCTCCATGCGGGACTAGAAGCATCCTACAGGAGGTCTGCAGGACCTGTGTAAAGTACAGTCTGACCTGTCACAGCTGGACTGAGGTCTGCCCACTTGGGACAGTAGTCACGAAGCAGGAGTTGGAGGAACCGCAAGTGCCAGATCCTGTAAGGAAGAGTCTGGGTCAGAGTCAGAGACTGGAGATCAGAGGTAGTTACCAGGCTGGAATCAGGAGGCATGCATCAGGATCAGAGTCAAGCTGGAGTAGGAGACAGGCGATCAAGCAAAGTCTAGCATTACAGCAGGCCAAAGTCTGTACAGCTAGCCAGGCAACTTGCTGGGGCAACCTCTGGGGTTAAATAGGGTGCTTGGCCAATCAGAGGGCTGCAGGGTACCATCACTGGGTCTTTTGGGAGATATCTTACAGTGCCTATTCTCCACAGTGCTCCCTGGCTCTCTCTCTACATGGCCTCCTGGTGGCACTGTGGGAACATCAACTGTTCTAGGCTCTGCAGACCTGGGTTCTAGTCCCTGGTTCTTTACAGCCCAAAAGCCCTGCTCTCTCAGAGTAGGCCTGGCTTTGAACAAAGACCAGGCCCTGTTCACCCATGGTCAGAAGAAATCCAGGACCTATCTGTTGAGACTAGCTAAGGTGTATGCCACCCTCCCTTGTTGGAGAAGTCCTTCCATGCCTGTAATCAGCTGAAAGGTGAATAGCAAATACTTTAATGGGCTTGTTATCTAGCATACAAAAACTACAAGTTGTTACATTTGTGTATTTTAAGGGTGTGGAAAATTATTAAGGGTGTGGTATTATATCAAAACTGATATTATGTAATTAAAGTCTGTATTATAATGATGCATATAGACAAGGAGGCAAAATTAAGGTTGCTTATTCAAACTTTTCTTTAGCATTTTCTGACTTTTCAGTGTTTATATTCATAACTAATATATTAATAACATATTTTTGTATTTTAATTGTCTAGGGTGTTTTTCCTCAAGAAAAAATGAACAAAGAAATTATCCCAAGTGTTTCAGCTGCATAGATATAATCCAATTTGAATCCTTCTGTACACTGTTGTAGGCTAAAGTTATTACAGTTATTTGCAGGGTGCTTATGCTAGGATGGCATATAGATTGATCTATAAATTTTTATGCAATGGGATCTGAGCCACTGAAATGCAATATCGTTAGAGCAAGAGACAAGCAACATCAAAATCTAGGTTTATCAAAGGCCTCTGAAAGCAATTGTAACAACATCCTGTCCTAAACCCAGCCTGTAGGTGGAAAGTATCAGGTTCTGTAGGCTGGGAATATCAGGCCAGGTCAACAACTGAATCATCAGTAAGAGCAGCCCAGCAGCCTAAAAAGCTGGGCTAGAACAGGATAGGTTACGTCACATGTTGACTCAAACTGGGCAGGAGTTGTCTCTCTTTCTGGGCCACACAGGTAGGAACCACACTGCCCAGACTCCACGTTGAGTCAGTAGAGGCAATGCTGAGTTTGTTTCTGCATGGCACTGACAAAACACGATTGTTACAACCCTGATACGCCTACACCCTCTGTACCCTCTGGGATCCAGCCGTGGTTCTCAAACTGGTCCAGCCGGATGACTTTAGGGTCATGGCACCCTTGAGTACGTCGGATCTGGCAGGCGACACCTGCCTTCCAGGAGGGCATCAGGGCAGAAAAGAAGACCTGGTACTCGCTGTCAGACAGTGGGCTGCCTGGAACCAGGGATGACATGCTGCAGACAGGCTGCACCATGGGGAGCAGAAGTCCTGTGGAGAAAGCAGGACAGGGATGAGTACAGCCATCAGTGACTCAAGGACATAGAGAAGCACTTCATAGACCTGTCAGTCCCCATGTCCCCACTCGCTTCCCCAACTTCTAGATCAGCACAACAAGCCCATCCAGACTGAGGTTCCCACCTGTTCCCCATGTTGGCTGGACCACAATGGTGCCTTAGAAATGAAACACAAAAACCTCAAGCCAGCCAGTTTCCCCCAGATCTGGGTGAGTCTGGTCTAGAGCTGGTCCCTTTGAGATAAAAGGCTTCATATCCCATTCCATAACCACCCAGTCTTCCAGACCTGGGGCTGCACTGAAACCAGTGCCCTACAGGTGAAAGGCTTTTTTATCCCATTTCTTAATCTCCCTGAGTCAGCCAGTTCCTTTAACCCATTTTCCACCAGCTGTGCCCTACCCCACTGCAACCTGCTTAGCAATACAGGCTCTGATTCTGTAGAATCAGTGCCCCATCCCCTAACCATGTGTCCCATCCTAGGAGTTTTGAGACTTCATAACAGTAAGAAAACAGAGGGCAAAGTACATGTGCAGCCAGAGGTTCCCAAAGTGGGCGATACTGCCCCCTGGGGGGCGCTGGAACGATCCAGGGGGGCAGTAGTAGCCTCAGGTGCAACTGGGGAGCGTTGAATAAAAATAAGGGGGCGGTGGAAGCATAAAGAAAGAAGAGAATATAAGAAAATTTTGAAAAACCGTTCGTACATGTTTCATCTGTTGTGTAACATAGAGTTAAAGTTGTAGTGATTACTTTATTTTCCAAATAAATTCACAAATTATAACCGATCAGGTGTCAAGTCCGTCAACAGCTCTTAACAAGCAAGTGTTGGCAGGCGAGCATGTCGCGCATTGTCGGGAAGTCCAGCATGCATCGGCAGGAATACGTGCGTGTAATGACTTGTTTACAATACGATACTATAAATAGGCGACGTATGAAATCTAATTTAGATTGTTTCTGAATTGTGTAAAGAGCAGTTAACAATAGTGCAATAAGTATTTAAAAATTTTTATTCATATTCGATACCTTCGATCTTTACAGATTACGGATCACATACAAAGCAAATTGTATTATTGTTGTTTCAATAAAACAGCAATTTACACATGAGTATTTTTATACATTTTCTTACATATCTACCGTACGTTTTTGTGTCTCTAGTGCTTACTAATAATAAAATCGTAGCAGGCTTGTGTCAGTACAGTACTATTTGAAGTGTACAGTCAATATATTTGTCATATTTTTTATTACAATATTAACGAAAACAGGGGAATGAAATAGAAAAAACTGTTAACTATTAACATTTATTTATATCTATCGAATCATCTGTGTTAATTGGTAAATAAGGCGTGTATTAATAAGGAACAATTATTTAAATAAGGGCAAGCTAAATTAAAACTATTAACTGATTTTTAATTGCATATTGATTCTTTTTAAATTAATTATTTCTTGATAAATTTAGTTTGATATTTGACAATTTAATATCAAATACATATATCTAATGCTGAGCAAAGAACAAAACCCAATTTATTAGTTTCATTAGTATTTTAGTTTGGTTGTCTTTTGCTGTCTTACGCAAAAACTACTGTATACCTGATGTCGTGGGCGATATTCTAATAACATCTTTCTTTACTATATTGTAGGACGTAGGTAGAAATATAGATACATAAAAGAACGCAAATTTGTCACTGTATCTTTGTTCGCTTAAAGAAGGTAGATTTCTAGGGGGGCGCTGAGTGATTTTTTTTCTGAAAAGGGGGGCGCTGAGTAATTTTTTTTCTGAAAAGGGGGGCGCTGAGTAATTTTTTTTCTGAAAAGGGGGCGGTAGGCCAAATAAGTTTGGGAACCTCTGTGTGCAGCAATAGGGCCATCTTGTTCCCAATGTTGGGTAGTGCCATTCAAGAGCGAGGATCTTGAAGATCCATTCCCATGGGGATGAGGGAGGGATACCAGGAGTATATTCCCTGTGGGGAGAGATGGCAGAGGTACATTCTCTTCAGGGATACTCAGGGACAACAACAGAATTTCCTGGGTTCAGGGATTTGATGCGACACCTTATAGGGAAGAGGCAGTCAACACATCAGAGGTGAGGGGTTCTTGTGAGGTGCAGGTCACTTACCCACCAGGAGGGCCCTAGGCAGAGACTGGAACCTCAGCATTTTCTTCTCTTTAACTCCAGTGCCTGCAACTCCCAACCAACTCCTCCCATTTCAAAGGCCAACATGGAGGCTGTCGGAATGAGAATATGGTGACCTCATAGTCAGAATCCTAGAGGAGCCACAGTGAGGGTGGAGGTCAAAGGGATCAAGAGCAATGTAGAAATGATCAGAAAAGGGAGTCAAGGGTGATCAAGGGGGTCAAGTGGCAGGCAGAGAGGGGCACAGATGAAAAGAGGAAATCCAGAAGAGGAAAGGGTTTGGGGAACATGGAAGATGAGAGGAAAAAGGAGAGGATTTGTGATGGGTAGCAAGGTTGGAGGCACTATGGGGGATGAGAGGCTTGGGGAAGTCATGGGAAGAGTGGGAACTGGAAGGGAAACAAACCAGGGATATGGAGGAAGAGAGGAATACAGGCAGATGAGATGGGGAATCCAGGATGGAATGAAGGCATGGGGAATGAGAAGGATGGAGACAGGGATTAGGGAGAGCTGGGGAGAACAGTGAGGAAAGGGCATGTGAACAGAGGTGGTTGGCTAGAAAGTAAACCAGGAGGCAGCAGAGGCAGACACACTCTAGAGCTACCCCTTCCTCCCACCCACACACCCTAGTGATCAGACTAGGATAAACTACAAATGTTTGTAGCCAGGAATATTTGGGGTGTGTCCTGACTAGCAGCGCCCAAAAAAGTGTTAACTACCCCCGGTTAACTGAGAATCAATTAACTCCAGGTAAAAAACCCTAGAAAAAACAAGCCCTGTAGGTACCTCCTTAGGTACCTAAGTTTCCACAGATAAAGTTCCCTAGATGCCTAAATGTCTCTTGGTGAGCATATGTGATCCCACCTAAGTCCTCACACCACTGAGCAGAGTGGCGGGGTAACATCCTTCTTTAGTCTGGCCTCCTGCTCCTCAAAAGTTTCTTCCTGAGATTCTGGGGCTCTGGAGATAAAGGCTGAAGGTGATTGCCTTGCTGTCTTTCTATAGGAGACAATAGAGAACCTAGAACAGTGATCTCCAACCTTTTTATGCCCAAGATCACTTTTTGAATCTAAGGGCAACCCAGGATCTACCCCGCCCCTTCCCTGAGGCCCCGCCCACTCCACACACACCCCTCCGTTGCTCACTCTCCCCTACCCTCACTCACTTTCACCAGGCTGGGGTAGAGGGTTGGCGGTTCAGGAGGGGGAGGGGGTGTGGGCTCTGGGCTGGGGCCAAGGAGTTCTCAGTGTGGGAGGGGGCTCTGGGCTGAGCCTGGGGCAGGGGGTTGGGGTACAGGAGGGGGTGATGGGTGCAAGCTCTAGCAGGGATTTTGGGTGCAGGAGGGGGCTCTGGCAGAGTGTTGGGGTGCAGGGTGTGGGGTCTGGGAGGGAATTTGGGTGCAGGAGGGGGCTCTGGGCTGGGGCAGAGTGGTGGGGGTACAGGAGGGGGTACAGGGTGCTAGCTTGGGGAGGGGAGTCAGGGCTGGGGCTTGGGGTGCAGGAGGGGGTTCAGGGTGCAGAAGGGGGTATGAGGTACTGGCTGCAGGAGAGGGTTGGGGTGCAGGAGGGGGGTGGGGTGCTGGCTCTGGGAGGGGGCTCAGGGTGGGGCTCGGGGTGCAGGAGGGGGGTGGGGTGCTGGCTCCGGAAGGGGGCTCAGGGATGAGGGTTGGGATGCAGCCTCCCGCCGGGCAGCACTTACCTCTGGCAGCTCCTGGTCGGCGGCATAGTGTGGCTGCAGCTAAGGCAGACTCCCTGTCTACCCCAGCCCCACACTGCTCCCAGAAGGGGCCAATGCACCTCTGCGGCCCCTGGGGAGGAGCAGGGGTCACATGGCTCTGTGCACTGCCCCTCTCTGCAAGCACCGCCCCCATAGCTTTCCCGGCCAATGGGAGATGCGGGGGCGGTGCTTGCAGGCAGGAGCAGCACGCGGAGGGAGACCCCTGCTCCCCCTCTCCCAGGGCTGTGCTGGCTGCTTCCGGGAATGGCATGGGCCGGGGCAGGCAGGGAGTCTGCCTTAGCTGCAGCCACACTACGCCGCCGGAGATCGCGATCAACTGGAAGATCCTCTAGGATCAACAAGTCAATCGTGATCGACAGGTTGGTGACCACTGACCTAGGAGGATACGTTCTGTAGGCTGCCCATGGGTCCAAGTATAGCCACTGGGGTGGAGGAAAGGGCATGGGTCGTGGCACCCATGGGTGCCCATACCAGGTAGGTTAAAGCTCCATACGTGGCTGCAGTTGACAAGCCCCCGATTGTTGTACAGCTGAGCTGTGGTGCAAGGCTAAGGAGAGGTGGTCATGCTCCTCACTGTCTTCGCTGGAGAAAGATGGAGCTGACAGGGAAGCTGGTGGTGAGTGTCCTGGTGCCGATGGTGATTCTGGAGACCAAGCTGCAGTCAGTACCAGAGCACTGGTACCGAGCAGTAGAGACTCTGGTGTCTCAGTAACTAGACGGTCTCTGGAGAAACAAAACTCCTGCAGTACCGTGATGGTGGTTGGTACTGCCAGGGATGGTCAGTGCTGGCCCATCAGTACCAAGGGAGTCAGTGGGACTAAGGCCTCTTGTGTGATGAGCAGTCAGAAGAGGGCTTCTTCCTTGATACCGTAGTTTTATGCATCAGCACCAATTTTGCAGAGGTGGTACGATCTTTGCTTTTAGCTCTGACAGACTGTGCCGATGCTTTTGAGCCTGTGCCCCTCAGGTCTTTAGGCTTGATGGTGGTACTTGTACCCGAGGAACTGTGAGCCTCATGGGTACCATGGCGCAGTGGTGCCTGTGCCAAAATGACTGATTGTGCCGGAGATCTCCTTTGACCAATCAAGAGTTCAGTTTGGGGACTTGTGGCCCTCTTCTTAGAAGTCTTTGAGGGGAGTCAGAAGATTTTCTTAGGCTCTCCTTCCATGGAAGTTGATGGTCTCAGTACTGATAGGGTGACCAGATGTCCCAATTTTATAGGGACAGTCCTGATTTTGGGGGCTTTTTCTTATATAGGCACCTATTACTCCCCACCCTGTCCTGATTTTTCACACTTGCTATCCGGTCACCCTAAGTAGTGACCATTGCTCTGGGGGAGTCTCGGGACCGGGATCTGAGGCCGATCTAAGGGAATTCTCCATCACAGGTAGCTTAAGTTTTAACTCATGCATTCTGGCCTTCAATTTTTGGCAGAAGGTGCACTACTGAGGCTAGGTCCACACTACCCGCCCGATTCAGCGGGTAGAGATCGATCTTCTGGGATCGATTTATTGCGTCTCATCTGGACACGATAAATCGATCCCAGAAGTGCTCCCCCGTCGACTGTGGAACTCCTGCTCGCCGAGAGGAGGAAGCGCTGTCGACGGGGGAGCTTGCCTGCGCCGCATGGACCCGCAGTAAGTAAACTTAGTTCGATCTAGGAAACGTCGACTTCAGCTACGCTATTCTCGTAGCTGAAGTTGCGTTTCCTAGATCGATCCCCCGCCCCAGTGTGGACCAGCCCTGAGAAACATGCACCTCTCTGAGGCACCAAATACAGCATGGGTGACCATCACTGATCGTTATTGCGTCCCAACAGGAGACGCAATGTTTGAACCTGGAGGAACCAGGCATAGCCCCAGATGGGGAGTTGTTCCCCCCCCCCCCAAAAGGGGGGGGGAAACGTGTCAACAAGACCAGGGAGAAAAAATGAAAGTATATAGGGAAAATTTTAGAACAGAAACTCTACTAGATGCTATGAAAAATGGAAATTCTACCGGCTATTATAAATTCAAGGCAAACTGCAAACTAAATCAGACTGCTAATCATGCAGTCTCAGGCCAAGGGTGGCTGAGAAGGAGCTGGGGGCAGTTTGCCCACGCAGTGCTAGATAGCCTCGAGGCAAGGCATGAGACAGGGAGAGTGCATGTGTGAGCCGAACGGACACCATCTCTGATCAGAGGCACAGAGACGCAGACACACCTACAGTGGAGCACCCATAGGGATACTACTCAGAGAATAGTATGTGATCATGTAATAAAAGACTATCACAATGCATACACACAAGGGGGCTGAATTAAGGTCGCCCAGGCAACTGTACATATGGTATTTTCTAATATTGGAGTGCTTGAGTTTGCAACCTAAAAACATTTTTTAACAATGGGAGGGGGAGTTTTGTGTACGTGTACACACACACACACACACACACACACACACACCCCTCTGCAATGATTTATATTATACACATATATAGATAGATGTTAAAATGGAGTTAAGGTTGAGAATACATATAATTAATTTAGTGTAAAAAACAGATGTAATTATTCCCAAAACATTATAAAGCCAAGAAATTCGAGAGTTAAGGTTACATTAAAAAAAAATCCAAACATGTTCAAGTATGGAAATATGGTCAGTCATCCAAAAAAATGGTCAGTCATCCAAATGACCTTAATTCTGCTCCATAGCAACACTAATGCAATAACCATATATTTAAGGCATGTTAGTGTTTGTGATACAATTCTGAATGAAACTAAATTTAAATACACAGTTGATTTTTTTCCATTACAGTGGCACTACAGGACAGTCACCATAGTTGAAGTATCAACCTTTCATTATTTATTTTAACTTCTATGGCCATATCCCCTGAAATGCTATGGCTGCATTATGTCACCTTGCAGCAGTGCAAAGCACCCATAACATACTGGATAATTAGACTGAGTGTACACAGACACACAGACTTTCCCCTCCCTCCTGCCCTCCACATTCCCCTGCATGCACATACAACCCTCTACTGCCTTTCTTATAGAGTAGATCTCGTGTAACAGTTAGCTTTAAAAAAAAAAAAAGTACTAAAAATTAAGGGTCATTTTTGTCATTATTCTTCATAGCTCAAAGTTTCTCCTTCAGCAGAAAAATGCTCTATTTCATCCAATTCTACTAAGAACTGATCTTCCAAAATGGCCATTCTCTCTACAGTTTTCAATAGGACTGAGGCCACAGGTTGCCATCAAATAAAAGGTTCTCTTTCAAAATGGCCACCCCTCTCATTGTTCCAAATAGGAGTTAAAACAACCTGCCCTGACCAAAGATGGTGGCTCACTATACTTTCAGGAGATAGACAGGGAAACTGTGAAGTGCAGTGAATGGAGGCAGTGGGCATAGTTGCTAAGGGCAGCCTGTGGTCTCAGTTCCATTGGGAACAATAGAACATGGCAGTCATTTTGATAGAGGGCAATTTTTTGGGTAGAATTTTCTGTAATATAATATTATCCGTAAGCTACTGCTGAAGGAGCAACTTTCACTTTTGAAGAATGGCAAAAAATGACCATTAATTCTAAAATGTCTACAAATGTAGCCAATACACAAGATTGTAGTGATTTTAGCTACATAGGGAAATTGAAAAGTCTGCATTACTAGATTACTCTCATCATCTGGGACTGAAGATCACATACAGTGTTAAATTTCAAGGACTCACTTTAAAATTAATAATTTACAATTAAATACATTAGGTTGAGCTCTCAGAAAATACATCCTATAAAAAGTATAGGAAGTAATTTTAATAAAATGTGTTAATGACTTTACAGATTCACAGAATTTAAGTCCACAAGGGATCATTCAATCATCTAGTCTGCCATCCTGTACAACACAGGCCACAGAATTACATTCACTTACCCCTGTATTGAACCCAATAACCTGTGTTGAATTAAACCTTATCTTCCTGAAAGTCATTCAGGCTTAATATGAAGTATTCAAAAGATAGAGAATCCATCACTTCTCTTGTTAGTTTGTTACAATGGTTAAGCACTCTCACTGTTAAAAATGTATGCCTTACCTATAGTTTGAATTTGGCTTCACCTTCCAGTCACTGGTTCTTGATGTCTTTCTCTGTTAGATTAAAGAGCCCTTTGGTACCATATTTTCTCCCCATGAAGGTTCTGATAAAACTATAATCAAGGACCTCTTGATTTCCTTTTTGATAAATTAAATCTCTCTCTCTCTCACTGTATTTTCTCAAGCCCTCAAATAATTTTGTGGCTCTTCTCTGCACCCTCTCCAATTTTCAACATATTATACAGTGATCAAATCACCACCCTAGTTCTACTCACTTGTTTATATATCTAAGAATCGCACAGTCCTTTTTACTGCAACACTACACTGGGTGTTCACGCGGAGTTGCTTGTCCACTACAATCTCTAAATGCTTTCCAGTCACTACTGTCCAGGATACAGTCCCCTATTTTGTAAGTATGGCTAATACTCCTTGTTTCTCAATGTTTGACATTTCATTTGGCTATATTAAAATCAATTGTTTGAATGAATTACCCACTCATCCAGATCACTCTGTATGACTGCCCTCCATCATCATTAGGTATTTACCACTCCATTAGTCTTTATGCAAATTTTATCTGCTGTGATTTTATATTTACCTCCAGATCACTGATTAAAAGGTTGAATAGGATTGGAGCTAGAACCTGTTCCCTGTGGAACCCCACTAAAAACACCTCTCTATAATGATTCCCCACTGGCCGCTACTTTTTGAGATCTTCCAGTTAGCCAGTCCTTAATCCATTTAACATGTGCTTTATTGATACTGTATTGTGCATTTTTTAATCAGAATGTCAAAAGTCTATTAACACATATGAGTTACCAGAGTTACTTTTATCAAACAAACTTGTAGTCTCATCAAACAATGAAATCAGGCTTTGTTTGAGAAGACCTATTTTCCATAAAACCAGGTTGACTGGTTTTATTTCCATCCTGTAAGTTTTTTAACTGAAACCCATAACAGCTTTTCCATAATTATGCCCAAGACTGATGTCAGGCTTGTGACAGTTCGGTCACTGAGACCCCCTTGGGACTGTCACCTGACGTGCTGAAATTACCTCTGAGCCTGTTTTCCCTGCCAGCTTGGGACTCCAGAACCCTGCTTTGTTGAGTCAGACATGCTAGCCTGCTGCAACACAGACCCAGGTCTGGTCCATGCCCCCAAAGCTGAAAACTTTAACTAAAAACTGCTCAGCAGGTTATTTGCCTCCAGCACTCAGACACCCAGCTCCCAATAGGATCCAAACCCCAAATAAATCCATTTTACTCTGTATAAAGCTTATACAGGGTAACCGCCTAAATTGTCCACCCTCTATAACACTGATAGAGAGATATGCACAGCTGTTTGCTCCCCCAGGTATTAATCACTTACTGTGGGTTCATTAATAAATGAAAGTGATTTTATTAAGTATACAAAGTAGAATTTAAGTGGTTTCAAGTAAAAACAAATAGAACAAAGTAAGTCACCAAGCAAAATAAAGCAAAAACACACCAGTCTAAGCCCAGTACATTTATAAACTGATTACAGGTAAATCTCACCCTCAGAGATGTTCCAATAAGCTTCTTTCACAGACTAGACTCCTTCCTAGTCTGGGCCCAATCCTTTCCCCTGGTACAGACCTTGTTAGTTCCAGCAGGCATCTTTGGTGTAAAGCAGGGGCTCTCTCATGACTAGTAGCCCCCTTTGTTTTGCTCCACTCCCTTTTATAGCTTTGGCACACGCCGGGAATCTTTTGTCTCTCTGGGTCCCCACCCCTCCTTCTAAATGGAAAAGTACCATATTTAAGATGGATTTCATTATCAGGTGACATGGTCACATGTCACTATAAAACCTCATTCTTCATTACCCACGGGCTGGCCCACAGGTACACAGGAAGGCTTGCAGGTAAATAAACTATCCACAACCAATTGTTCTAGTCAATGGGAGCCATCAAGATTCTAAACCACCATTAATGGCCCACACTTTGCATAATTACAATAGGACCTCAGAGTTATACTTCATATTTCTAGCTTCAGATACAAGAATGATACATGCATACAAATAGGATGAACACACTCTTTAGATAAGCTTTTTAATGATACCTTACAAGAGACCTTTTTCATAAAGCTTATTTCAGTTACATCATATTCACATTCATAAGCATATTTTCATAAAGCATATGGAATGCAACGTCATAAGGCTAACCAGCCTATAATTACCCAGGTAATCCTGCTCACCCTTTCTGAGTATTTGCACAAATTAGCACTCTTCCAATCTTCGGGAATTTCCCCAGTATTGCAAGTTTTATTAAAAGTTAACATCAGTCAGAGATCTCCTCACAAACTGTTTTAGAACTTTGGGGTGCAAGTTATCCAGGCCTGCTGGTTTAAATATGTTTATCCTTAGTAGATGCTATTAAACATTCTCCTTATTCATGAATGGACTGGAAAGTAATTAATCATCCTCATGTGCTACAAGCATATCATCCTACTTCTTTCCAAATAGAGAAAGAAAATATTTATTAAACGCTTGTCCTTTTCTGTATTATTAACAATGTTACCATATCTAGCTAGTAAAAGGCCTATCCTGCTAATAAAAGGCCACTACTAGGATTTCATTTGTTCCTGATATACTTAAACTCTTTCTGATTGTCCGTAGCCCTGCCATCCATTGATTTTTCCCTAGTGTCTCTCCCCCTATCAATTTTCTAAACTTCATATCTTCTAAGATGAATTGATCACTGGACAAACTGGGAATGTCCACTGTTTGCCCATATTGAATGTTTTCAGGTCATAATCACTGGATCCTAGCCAACCACCAACTTCCAGTCTAGGGATCAATTCATCTTTATCCCTTATACTGAAATCCAAAATGTTGGGTACAATACCTTTTGTGTTAGATAAGGTATCATTATCATTCTTATTTGTATTGCCATAGTGCCTAGGAACCCTTGTCACAGACTAGGGCCCCATTTTGCTATGTCGTGAACAAACATAGAACAGAAAGATGCTCCCTGCCCCAAGATCTGACATTCTAAGTATTGCACCCAGTATCTAATTTGTAACCCAAAACTTTTTGGTTTGCAAAAGGTACAATTTTTTAGAAACTCTAATGATGTTGTGCTGCTGGCTGCATGAGACTGACAGCATAAGTCTCCCAAACGGAGGTCTCTCATAATAATATTTTTACCTACACATTACATACAAGTGTTTAAGGAGTAACTCATCCTGTTCTTTGGTTCAATTTGGTGGTCTGTAACAAACCCCCACTGTAAGGTCTGAGGACCTTTTCTACAGTAAGCAGCAGCAGCCACATTAAGACAGCAGCAGCTATGAACTAAAAAGCAGAGAGTCACATTCTCAGATTTCATCTAAATTTCATCAAAACAATGTAATATCAGGCTATTAAGAAGGCATTCCTGTCCTAATAGTACCCACCATCACCAGATAAAGAAAAAAATGGTTACCTACCTTTCGTAACTGTTGTTCTTCGAGATGTGTTGCTCATGTCCATTCCATGCTAGGTGTGCACATGCCCATTTGCACTGCTGCCAGAGACTTTTTGTCTTAGTATCCGTAGGGTTGGCTCTGGCGCCCTCTGGAGTGCCATGCTCATGCGCCGGTATATTAGGCGCCACTGGCCCTGCGCCCTCTCAGTTCCTTCTTGCCATCGGCAAGGATGGAGGGCGGGTCATGGAATGGACATGAGCAACAAATCTTGAAGAACAAGTTACGAAAGGTAGGTAACAGTTTTTTCTTCGAGTGCTTGCTCATGTTAATTCCATGTTAGGTGACTTACAAGCAGTATCCCTGGAGGTGGGCTCAGAGTTCACGGTCTTGTGGCTTGCAACACTGCTCTACTGAAACTTGCGTCATCCCATGCCTGCTGGGTAATGACATAATGGGATACAAAGGTGTGGACCGAGGACCAGGTCATGTCTCTGCAGATGTCCTATATCAGAACTTGTGCAAGGAAAGCTGCTGACAAAGCCTGAGCTCTGGTAGAATGGGTGGTCATGATAGCTGGCGGTGACACCCCTGCTTGCTTATAGCAGAACTTGATGCATGTGGCTATCCAGGAGTAGATCCCCTCGGCGGAAACCGGCAGGCCTTTCATCCTGTCTGCAACAAAGAGCTGCGTCAACTTAGGAAAGGGCTTGGTTCTCTCGAGGTAGAAAGCCATCATCCTTCTAACATCAAGGATATGTAGCCTGAGTTCCTCGCTGGACTTATGAGGCTTGGGATAAAACACCAGCAGGAATATATCCTAATTATTGTGGAACTGTGACACCACTTTCAGCAAGAAGGCTGGGTGGGGCCACAGCTGGACCATATCCTTGTAGAACATCATATAGGGTGGTTCTGATGTGAGCACTCTAATTTGGAAACTCTGCAGGCTGAAGTGATTGCAATCAGGACGGAAACCTTCCACAAGAGGAATAGCAGGGAACACGAAGCTAATGGCTCGAAGGGTGGCCCTATGAGCCTAGACAGCACCAGGTGTAGATCCCAAGGCAGGATAGGGTCATGAACTTCAGCATAAAGTCGCACAAGACCTTTCAGAAATCTGACCCTCATATCATGGGGAAAAAAGCAGATCTGCCCTGAACCAGCAGATGGAAGGCCAAGATGGCTGCCAAGTGGACCCTGATTGATGAAAGAATCAAACCTTGGAGCTTTAGATGCAACAAGTAGTCTAGGGTGTGAGGTCTGGAGTGGAGATAGGTTCTGGCCCGAGACCCAACATGAAAAACGCTTCCATTTGGCCAGGTAGGTAGCCCTGGTGGAGGGCTTTCTACTGCTCATCAAGATCTGCTGAACTTGAGCCAAGCAAGCATGCTCCTCCACATTCAGCCATGCAGCAACCATGCCGTCAAGTGGAGTGGTGCTGGATTCAGGTGTAGCAAACAGCTGTGGTTCTGTGAAGGCAAGTCCAGCTGGAGCTGGAGCTCCAATGGGACTGCTACCAAAAGTTCTAACAGCGTGCTGAACCAGTGTTGATGCGGCCACACCGGAGCTATCAGGATAACCTTTGTTCCGACCATGGGAACAGGAAGGCTTCGGACAGGGAACCTCTGTCGAGCCTGCGGATCAAGCAGAACCAGTGACACTTCCTGTTCTGGTCCACCTACGGAGTCCCCCACCTTTGGAAAATGCAGCTGATCACCTCCAGGTGGAGAGACCACTTGTGGCGAGGCGAGAAAGACCAACACATTCTTGTTGCCCAGCAGGTGCAACACCATGAGATGAATGGCGCACTGGATGCAGAAGACCCATAGCTGGGGAGCCTCCTTGCACAGGCCTGACAAGCGGACTCCGCCCTGCTTGTCGATGTGAAACATCACCTTTGTATTGTCTGTCAGGACTCAGACCACCTTGCCCTCCAGAAAGGGGAGGAAAGCTTGGCAGGCCAGTCGAACCGCCTTCAGTTCCCTGATGTTTATATGCAAGGAACGATCTTCCTACAACCAAAGAACTTGCATGCTGATGTCGCTGAGGTGGGCTCCCCATCCCAGGTCTGATATATTGGAGACAAAGGTTACTGCAGGACCCGGGTCTATGAAGGGAATGCCCTCCAATACCGAATGGGGTTCCATCCTCCACCCCAGGGAAGCCAGGATGTGTGACAGGACTGTGATCATCTGGTCCAAATTGTGTCTGCCTGGCATGTAGATCAAGCCAGCCATGCTTGCAGGGGTCTGAAATGCAGACGTGCATTCCGAACCACGCAAGTACATGCTGCCAGGTGGCCCAGCAGCTTGAGGCATACACGGGGAGTTGTGAGCGGGTGGGCTCTCATGTGGGTGATGAGGTCCGACATGGCTCAGAACCTGGACTCTAGAAGGACGGCCTTGCTTGGGTAGAATTGAGTACTGCTCCTATAAACTCTATCCATTGCACTGGTGACAGCGTTGATTTCTGTTCATTTATAAGCAGGCCCAGATCCTGAAAAGTGAACCTCACCAAGTCGAGGCTGCCTTGCACCTGAGCTTGTGACCTGCCTCTGACCAGTCAGTCATCAAGGTAAGGACACCCCTTGACACCTCAGATAAGTGGCCACTATGGCCATACACTTTGTGAACACCCTTAGGGCGATTCAGGGCCATGAACTAGTAGTGGCATTGACCCACTACAAAGCGCAGAAACCTTCTGTGTCCCTGGAAAATGGAAATAAGCATCTTTCAAATTGAGGGCGGCAAACCAGTCTCCTGGATCCAGAGAGGGAATGATGGAGACCAAGGAGACCATGTGGAACTTCAATTTCTTGAGATATTTATTAAGGCGACACACGTCTAGGATGGGTCTGAGGCCCCTTTTGGCCTTCAGTATTAGGAAATACTGGGAGTAAAACCCTTTCCCTTCATGTCTTGAGGGACTTCCTCTACAACCCCCACCCTTAGCAGGGTTTCTACCTCCTGGACGAGGAGTTGCTCCAGAGAAGGGTCCCTGGAGAGGTGGGGTGGGAGGGAGGGATGGAGGAAAACTGCAGGGTGTACCCAGAGGTTACAGTGCTGAGCACCCAGCGGTCTGAAGTAATTCGGAACCAGGCAGTACGGAAAGGGAATAAGGGAGGGCTGGATCCGATAAATCTGGTACTCCGTCCTTGGGCACACCCTCAAAATGCCTGTCTCGGGACACCTGACAGGCAGAGCCTGATTGGGAGCTTGCGGAGGACGGGGTAGGACAATGGCATTTGAAGCCCTTGTCTCTCTCCCTTCTCCTGTAGGAGCCTTGTCTCAAGGAGCCCAAGACCTTCAGCGGTGGGGGAGAAGGCCGGAATGACTTCCTGGAGGTCTGTGGTGTGGAAAGCCCCACAGAGCAGAGCATGGAATGGGAGTCTTTCAGGCCATGCAGCCTGGCATCCATTTGCTCTGAGAACAGAGCATTGCCCTCAAATGGGAGGTCCTGGATGGATTGTTGGACATCCAGGGAGAGGCCAGAGGACTGCAGCCAAGAACTCTGCCTCATTGACATAGCCATAGCCCTGGCTGCCAAGTCCGCCGCATCCAAAGCCATATGGAGTGAGGCCCTGGCTATTGACCTGCCTTCCTCCAGAATAGACCCGAACTCTTGGCGCAGGTCTTGCAGCAGGGAATGTTTAAATTTTGTCAGTGAGTCCCGCAAGTTGTAATTATATCTACCCAGCAGCGCCTACTGGTTAGATATCCTCAGGCGTGCAATCGAATAAATTTTCCTTCTAAGGAGGTCCAACATTTTTGCATCCTTATTTTTAGGCGTGGCCCTTGCCAGTCCCTTCATGTCCTTTTGTTCGCCACTGATACTATGAGTGAACCTGGGGGTGGGTGGGTGTATATGTATTCAGATCCTTTGGTGAGCACATAATACTTCTTTAAAGCCCTCTTTGATATGGGCAGCAAAGAGGACAGGGTTTGCCACAGGGCCTTTATTACCTTAAGCACCCCTTTGTGCACAGGTAGTGCCACCTTGGCAGGTGCTGCGGTGCCAAGATGTCAAAAAGGCTGTCTGCTTGTTCTGCAAGCTCCTCAGCCTGTAGGCCCAGATTTGAGGTCACCCCTGAAGTCATTGGGAGGTAGAGGGTGAGATGGACCCATGACCACCTCTTCAGGGGAAGGGGAAGAGGAAGGTAAACTGGGGAGGGGCTGGGCCACACACTACCCAAGGAGAGTCTTCCCCCACAACTGATGTCTCTCGTCCGGTGCCGGAGTCAGAATCCGATTCCGGGTCCCGTCCTGGTGCCAATGGTACTACAGACTGCTTCTTGGAGGGCCCCACTGAGGAATGTTGTGAGTATGGCCCTTGCATTATGGGGAGGCCTCAGGAATTCCAATAAAGCCACTGGATCGGCCACTGGTCCTCCGGCCAGGCACCCATCGCAGGCCCTGCCACGTCTGGTGCCCCCAGTGAACAGTGCCCCCTTCGAATTCTGGGGAAGACTCCTCCTTAGCTTACCATGGAGGTGCTGTCAGAGCCTCCCTCTGCTGTCAAGGCTGGAGAATGGTGCCAGGATGATGGCGATGTAGGCGGAGACCGATAACGGGATGGTGGTGAGAGCCAATGGGCCGGAGACTGGGGTGCAGGTGACCTTTGCACTGATGACCTGCCCAGAGGCTATGGCAACCGCTGTCTATAAGATGCAGGTCAGTGCCAAGGAGACTGAAGCCTCGCCAGTGATGAATCACGTCTTGTCTAAGAACCACCTCCATTAATAGTGCCTTTAACCGGATGTCTCTGTGCTTTTGGGTCCTTGGCTTAAGGTTTTTACAAATTTGTCCTTTATATGCGCTTCGCCCAAACACTTCAAGCAGCTTGTGTGGGGGTCACTAACCCATATCGGCTTATTACAAGCAGAGCATGGCTTGAAACCCGGTGATCGGGGCATGCCTTGTCCCTGTAGCAACGTCCCAACAGGGACTCTGACTGTAACTAACTCTACCTTAACTGCTAACAATACTAACTATCTGAAAACTATAAAACACAAACAGTTTGAAGAGACCACTATCACACTTTCTGAACAAGATTGAAAGAGGCGTTCCAGCATCTGTCACGGACGATATGAAGGAACTGAGAGGGCACAGGGCTGGTGGCGCCTAATATACTGGCGCATGAGCATGGCACTACAGGGGACACCAGAGCCAGCCCTACAGATACCATTAAGGAAAAGTGTCTGGGAGCTGTGCACGTGGGCGCACACACGCCTAGCATGGAATCGACATGAGCAAGCACTCAAAGAACAAATCTTAAGATGTTTAAAGAAAACAGCATTCTGTCTGCTCAGGAATCACTGAACAGCTGTGATTGTGAAATCTATACTTTATTGTTTTGCCTTTATGGACCCTTCTCTATTCCCTACTAACACGGCTACCCCCGATACTTCTCTATTGTTTATCTGTAGGGGCTCTGTCTGATTCTTTAATTGTTTCTATCTGTTGCGTAATTAATTTTGCAAGATTTAAATCAACTAAGGTGGTGGGGTGTGACTGGTTAAAGCAGAGGTGGGCAAACTTTTTGGCCTGAGGGCCGCATCCGGTTTCCAAAATTGTATGGAGGGCCAGTTAGGGGAGGCTGTGCCTCTCCAAACAGCCAGGCGTGGCTCAGCCCCCGCCCCCTATCCAGCCCCCACCCCCCCGCTTCTCACCCCCAGATGGCCTCCCCCAGGACTCCTGCCCCATCCACCTCCTCTGCTCCCTATCCCCTGACGGACCCCCTGGGACTCCTGCCCCATCCAACCCCCCCATTCCCTGTCCCCTGACAGCCCCCGGACCCCCCGCCATCCCCCCCCCCGGACCCCTGCCCCATCCAACCACCCCTTCTCTCTGTCCCCTGATGGCCCCTGGAATCCCTGCCCCTGACTGCCCCCCCCGCCACCCCATCCAACCCCCGCCTCCTGCCTGACTGCTCCCCAGGAACCCCTGCCCCCATTCAACTCCCCTGTTCCCCATCCTCTGACCGCCCCGACCCCTATCCACACCCCCACCCCCTGAACACCACCCCAAACTCCCCTGCCCCCTTAACCGTGCTGCCTGGAGCACCGGTGGCTGGTGGCACTACAGTCGCACCACCCACAGCAGCAGGACAGGCAGCCACACCGCCCAGCTGGAGCCAGCCACACCACCGCGCAGCACAGAGCACGGGATCAGACTGTGGCTCTGCAGCTGTGCTGCCCCAGGAGCTCACAGCTCTGCCACCCAGAACACTGCGCTGGTGGCGGGGCGAGCTGAGGCTGCGGGGGAGGGGGAACAGCAGGGGAGGGGCTGGGGGCGAGCCTCCGGGAGCAGGAGCTCAGGGGCCGGGCAGGAGGGTTTGCCCACCTCTGGGTTAAAGAATTGTTTCATAATGGGCTAGAATTGGTGAAAATACTGTTTCGTAGTACTTTACTTTAAAATGATTGGTTAAGGTACAGCTAAGCAAGATTTAGTTTAATTATGTAACTGGGGGTCGAAAAGGAAATTCTTTCGAACCTAACTCCAGAACACAAGCCAAGATCAGAGCTGCCAGACCTCAAAACCCTGCAGATCATATCGTGCAGAAGCTGGAGCCCTGGATGACTTGATCCTGACTGGTCACCAAGAAAAGTTTGTCTGCCTTATTGGGAGTGGTGAGTACTGCATGCTTAGCATGTGTGTTTTTTTGGTAACTGTTAACAAACAAACAGAGGTTAAAGATATTACTGTTTAAGGCTCTTTCACTGGTAAAGGCCTTGCAAACCCGCAGAAGATTATGCCCTGATCCCTGGGAACTGGGTCAGGGTGGGTGCCTTTCACTGGAGCCCTATAACTGGGAAAGGGTGGGGGTGCCTAAATTAACCGGGTTATGCCTTGAGTGCACAGAAGGGTAAAGGTGGGGTGCCCTAGAGTGTGTGGGAAACACTCACCATTCATCAGTATCCCTCCTGGGCTTTGTTAGTAAGCATGTTAATCCATATGATCAGTACAACTGGGAAAAAATAATGGCAAATATTTTACTCACCAAAAAGTACAATTTTATTTGACCCAAAATGATTCGTGTTGAGTTTGCTCAGTTGTTATGACCGAACCAAAAAAAAAGAAATGTTTTGGAGATGTTGAAACAAAGCATTTTGTTTTCATATGACTTTTCATTTCGATTTTTGAAATCTTAACAGAAGTAAAGGAGGACTAGATTCACCAAACGGTTTTTCCTCAAGCTCTCCTGTTGAAGCTATTCCACCTTTTATAAATAAATATTCCTTAGAGCAGACTTGAACTTGGGACTCCCACATCCCAGGTAGTGCCCTAACTACTAGGCTAAAAGCTATAAGGAAGGCACCACAACCACCTCCTCCTCCAGCTGTTTTCTGAATATAGTCCTCCCGAACCTTTGTTAAAATGCCCAAAATTGAAACAAAAACATCCAAGATGAATTTTAAAAAAAATGTTTCATATAACCCTACTTGAAATTTTTCAATTCACAAAAAAATTGGAAAGTTTTCATTTTCAGTTTGACCCAAAATGAAACTTTTGATTTTTTTGGAAATGCCAGCGAACCTAAGATGATTCACCTAGGTCATCTTCTGAGTTACTGATAACTCTAAAATAGGTAATGGTGTCTTTAATGTGGAGTGCCACCCTATCCTCCACCAACACCTCTTTTACCCACTGAGGGGATCTATAGAAGGTTTCTGTGTCATCCTCCACAGGTCAGAGCCAAGACCCACAATCACAGACCCTGGCAAATGCTGGGGTGTTTGTTTCAATGGGTTTTATTTAATTCCATATTTTACAAGGCGGATCTTGATTCCCAAACATCCCATCACCAGCAGAACAAAGGATCTTGGACAGCAAAAAGGATTGGGGAACTCTGGGGCAGAAGCACAGGTGGTACAGAGCCATCTCCACCTGAGATCACCAACGCTTCCTCTTTCCTGTAAGACACAGTACCCATTCCTGAGATATTCTCCCAGAGGGGAATAAATGAGACTTAGGCTATCTCTAAACTCCATCCTCTCCCACATACAACAGAGAGACCACTTGATACTGGAGCTGATAGTGGAATGTAAGATGGGGCAGGGGACTAAGGGATCCAACTTTTTAACCAACCTGTAAGATGAAGAGGTGGTCTGCTTACTCCCACACGCAGGAGAGATCTAATAAAATCAGGAACCTATAAAGTTTGGGGAGACTGACCTCCTTCCCATGGGCATTCAGGTAATCTTTCACTTCCCCGACTAAGCCTGGCCTCCCCAAGGAGTGATGCAGGCAATGGACTCTAAGTGGGGTGAAGGGTGAGCCAGGGAAATCAGGGGACCATCCTACCCCTGGGAATCTGGGGGCTACCTAGCTACCCTCATTCCCTCTGGGATTCAGAGACCTGTTCTAGAACAGCACACACAAAGGACCTCCAAGGGGAATTTGAAGGTAGCACGGGATACAGAACACGCTGGAACTGTCATG
This sequence comes from Chrysemys picta bellii, assembly GCF_011386835.1. Classification (NCBI taxonomy): domain Eukaryota; kingdom Metazoa; phylum Chordata; order Testudines; family Emydidae; genus Chrysemys; species Chrysemys picta. The sequence continues at coordinate 143,936,603 of NC_088791.1, read as the reverse complement.
AGGGCACAGCCCATTCAAAGGTCACCCTAAGCACAAACAGGGCAAGACTCCCCCCAACCTCAAGGCCCAGGGGCTGGGGGAGCCTTGATGAGGCCCTAGCAGAAGAGATGGGACTCTGGCCACTGCACCAGGGGGCTCTAGGGATTTTATTTCTTCTTCCTCTCCTGGGAGCAGCGAGGGCAGAACCTGGTAGGAAAAGGAGAGATAAGGCAGCAGTTATGGCGTGGGAGGGACCCACCAATACACAAAGCCTATGGGACCCCCTTTAGTGCGCCCCAAATACATCCACACACCCAGAAGCCCTTAAACACACACAACCCCCAATAAATCTTCATTGAGACGCAATCCCAACCCCCCCTAACATCCACAGTCACCCCGCCCCAGAACTTCCCGCTCCAAACACCCATGGGACTCCCCAGTGATTTATAGCTTCTTGAAACCTCTGATGTCCTTGTTTCAGCACCCACTCACCATTTTCCCCTTGGCTTTGTCGTCAGGCCCACACAGGCGAAATGGAACCACTCGATGGAGCACTGATGTGGGATGGAGAGCACAAAGTCAGTCATACAGTAGAGTTTCCTCCCCTGCTGACTTTTTTGAGGGCTACCAACCCCCCCAGCATTTGATCACATAACCTCCCTTTGCAAATCCTCAGCAGTGACCACATCAATATTCAGGATTGGGGAAGTGGATTGAGAAACTCACCCAATTCCTACTCTGTTTTAAGGTTTCCCTCCTCCTGGATTCCAGACTTGTCCAGGAAAAAAAAAAAAATCTGTCCCCTAAGGGGGTCTCTAAAATGAGCATCCCCCTTAATTCTCCCCTCTCACATAATCTGTAGATACACCCTCAACCTGCAGATGTCACTGCTTGAGATAGCAGGGCCCACATAAGCAGAACCAGACTCCTAGTGCGCGTGTCTCTCCCCCATTCTCTCCAAGCCCAGTCTCTTACATCAGGGTTATCACAGCCAATCATCTCCCCATAGGAGACCTGGTGGCAGAGGCAGTAGGTGGGTTCGTTGGGATCCACAGGCATATCCAGCACATCTGAGGGGTGCACATTTCCAAATGTCACTGAGGGCATCCCATACTCCGTGCTGCTGCAGAGGAGAAGGATGAATCAGGTCAGCAAAGTCACCAGGATGGGGGCACCCCCTCACTTCATCCAGGGAGGCCCCCTCTGCTGTGGACTCCATCTTGACAGACACAGAAAGAGACCCTTCCCCACATAACACAACTGCAGAAATCCACTATCCCAGGTCCTGTCCTCACAGCAAGGTCCTAACCTCTCCAGGCCTTTATCTCCCTCCGGAGGGAAGGATATTTCTCTCAGTAGGAGTCCCAGCCATGATACTCAGGCTCTTGCTCTCACTGCTCCAGGGCACAGCAGGGACAAGTGGGATGGATGAGCCCATTGGTCTGATCTGGGTGAAGTTGGGGGATCATTTATGATCTGGATGAGGGATGGATTGCACCCTCAGCAAATTCGCAGATGACACTAAGCTGGGGGGAGAGGTAGATACGCTGGAGGGTAGGGATAGGGTCCAGAGTGACCTAGACAATTTGGAGAATTGGGCCAAAAGAAATCTGATGAGATTCAACAAGGACAAGTGCAGAGTCCTGCAGTTAGGACAGATGAATCCCATGCACTGCTACAGGCTGGGGACTGACTGGCTAAGCGGCAGTTCTGCAGAAAAGCACCTGAGGATTACAGTGGACGAGAAGCTTGATATGAGTCAACAGTGTACCCTTGTTACCAAGAAGGCTAACGGCATATTGGGCTGCATTAGTAGGAGCGTTGACAGCAGATTGAAGGAAGTGATTATTCCCCTCTATTCGGCACTGGTGAGGCCACATCTGGGAGTACTGCGTCCCGTTTTGGGCCCCCCCACTACAGAAAGGATGTGGACAAATTGGAGAGAGTCCAGCAGAGAACAACGAAAATGATTAGGGGGCTGGGGCACATGACTTACGAGGATAGAGTGAGGGAACTGGGCTTATTTAGTCTGCAGAAGAGTGAGAGGGGATTTGATAGCAGCCTTCAACTAACAGCCTTCAACCCCCCTGAAGGATGGGTTCCAAAGAGGATGGAGCTAGGCTGTTCTCAGTGGTGGCAGATGACAGAACAAGGAGGAATGGTCTCAAGTTGCAGTACGGGAGGTCTAGGTTGGATATCATGGAAAACTATTTCACTAGGAGGGTGGTGAAGCACTGGAATGGGTTACCTAGGGAGGTGGTGGACTCTCCATCCTTAGAGGTTTTTAAGGCTCCGCTTGATAAAGCCCTGGCTGGGATGATTCTGTTGAGGTTGTTCCTGCTTTGAGCAGAGGTTGGACTAGATGACCTCCTGAGGTCTCTTCCAACCCTAATCTTCTGTGATTCTATGACAAAGTGCAGTACCTGACCATTGGTTTCATCCTGATTAGGGGAACCTTCATGGACCCACTGGTCTGACCTGACTTGTGGGGTTACCCCCCATTCCCTAAGTCTCCCCGTCACTTACGTGCGGACGAGTTTCAGCTTCTTTTGAGCCATCTTTGGTGCCTCCTCATCAGAGTTTTTCCCCTTAGAACGAGCACGGGCAGCTTTCTTCTCCTTTTGGGCCCGGCCCTCTGGTGGGATGGGGAAAATAAATGGGCATTAAACTCTTCCACCCACCTGTACACCAGCCCCCTTTACAGCATTAAGACACCCCCCCCTCCCCGGCCCTTTCATAGTCTCTCGTCTACACACCCCCCCATCATCTCCTCTGAGACTCCCCTACACCATTATCCCTGGGTCACCTCCTTGTCACTTGCTGGGGTTCTAGCTCTTCCTCAAACTCCAACCTCACAGTGTCTGGGCCATCTCCTGCCATCCTCCTCCCAGGCTCCCTTCCAACCCCACCACTTCTGTGATCCTGGACCCCACCATATCAGTGGCAGGGCGCTGGGACTCACTTTTCTTGCCCTTGCTGGAGGAGCTGTCGTAGTCACTCGACTCAATCTGCTTCTCCTTCAAGTCAGCTTCAAAACGGGCAAGGTCCGTGTCTAGCCGCCGGATGTGCTTATCCACCTGCAGGTATGACAGTAAGCAAAAGCATTATTAGGGGATGGAATCCAGAAGGGCCTAGAAAGGACGGGGATGGGGCTTCAGCAGAGAGGCAACTGTATGGGATGCCTACAAGGGAAACAGGGATCCATGCTGGGGCTGGAGCAAAAGATTTCCAAATGTTTTAAAACCCCATCAGTACCAGTACAAGGTGAGTCGTGACTCCCAGCCCTTCATGCTATAACCCTTAGACACCACTCTGCTCCCTCTTTCTCCTTCATACCATCTCATAGGTCTGCATGGCCAGCTGCACTTTGTCATCCCCGAACTCCTTGCATTTCCCATAGGCCTCCTGAATTTGCTTGAGAAGCCCCAGTTTTTCCTCCGAAGAAAGAGTCCGTGCATTGCTGATATACTCCGTGGCCAGTTTATCAATCTCTGACTTGAGGTCTGAAACAAGACCGGATTCATGGTCAAAAATATCCCAGTGCCCTCTGCTAGGAAGGGCAGATCTGGACAGTTGCAGGCTCCCTCCTCTGCCCTGTTGTCACAACACCACCTGCAAGGGAAGGAAGAGCAGGCCAGCTGCAGGCTCCCTACCTACTCACGGCACATTACTCTGGGCCTCATTCCTGACACTCACCTTCTGTTCGCTGGTCTAGATCTCGCATGAGTTGGAAATTTCTCTGCAATTCAAATGGCAGGTTCTCAATGCCTGGAGAGAGAGGTAGATACATGGAGGGGTCAGGTCCCTGTCTCTGTTTCCCCCATTAAGCATTTATAATAACCAGATATAGGACTTAACATCCTCTAATTTCCCTGTCAGTCCAACAGCAGCTGTTCTCTAAGATGCCAATGACTCAATCTTGAGCTCATGGGAAGCCTAGAGTCTGGTGGGCTCACAGACGGGATCATTATTTTAGTAATTCTTTCTGGGGTCCACTAAGTTGGCACTATCTTCAACTTCCCCTCAATGTAGACATTATTAATTGGCTAATTTCTTGCAGGTACCATGGAAAAGGTGGATTAGGGGAAGGAGAGAGTAGTGGTCCTGATCAGAGAAAGGAGGCCCTTCCATGCATAAGATGCAGCATGAGAAAAGGTATGGGACTGCTTATGGAAGAATCTGACAACTACACAATGGTAGTGGTAGCAAAAAAAAAAAAAAAAAAAAAAATGGAAAGCTCATGAGGGACGAAGCTGTGCAGTGGCTTAAAAGTGAGGACAAAAAGCTTGAACATGAAAAAGAAGAACCAGTGGATTCAAAGGTGATTCGGGGATGATAGTCAGACCAAGATGCCAGAAAGATAATCTTAGTGGCTGCATGTTGAATGGATTGAAGATAAGTGGTGTATGTGTCCAGGCAGTCTTAAAGGAAGAAGTCACAGTAATCAAGACTATAGATATGGGGCTGTGCAAGAGTTCTGCTGAGGGAGCAGAGAGAAAAGATACCAACTTAGAAACATTATGGAAGCAGCAGCAATATTTGGCCTGGATGTAATTCAAAGATGCATGCACCAGAAGCACAGGTCCTTCCTTGTCAGTAAAGATAAATGAGATCTCTCTTATTGTAAGCTATACAGGACCTAGGAGAACACAGGTGAAAAATACTGATTCCATCCAGTACAAGGCATTGACGACACAGACCACACTAGTCAGTTCATTACAATATGATATAGAATCATAGATGTGTAGGATTGGAAGGAAGCTCAATAGGTCATCTAGCCCAGTCCCTTGCACTCAAGGCAGTGTACATAACAACTAAACCAGTGGTTTTCAACCTTTTTTCATTTACGGACCCCTAAAAAATTTCAAAAGGAGGTGAAACCCCTTTGGAAAACTTAGACAGTCTGCGGACCCCAGGGGTCCATGGACCACAGGTTGAAAACCACTGAACTAGACCATTCCTGACAGGTGTTTGTCTAAACTGCTCTTAGAAACCTCCAATGATAGAGATTCCACAACCTCCCTAGGCAATTTGTTCCAGTGCTTAACTACCCTGACAGTTAGGAAGTTTTTCCTAATATCCAACCTAAACCTCCCTTGCTGCAATTTAAGCCCATCGCTTCTTATCCTATCCTCAGAAGTTAACAATTTTTCACGCTCCTCCATGTAACACCCTTTTATGTACTTGAAAACTGTTATGTCCCCTCTCAGTCTTCTCTTTTCCAGACTAAACAAACTCAGTTTTTTCAATCTTTCCTCATAAGTCATGTTTTCTAGGCCTTTAATGATTTTTGTTGCTCTCCTCTGGACTTTCTCCAATTTGTCCACATCTTTCCTGAAATGTGGCACCCAGAACTCAACACAATATTTCAGCTAAGACCTCATCAGCATGGAGCAGAGTGGAAGAATTACTTATCTGTCTTGCTTACAACTCTCCTGCTAATACACCCTAGAATTATGTTTGCTTTTTTTGCAAGTGTTATACTGTTCACTCATATTTATCTTGTGATCCACTATAACCCCCAGATCCCTTTCTGCAGTACTCCTTAGTACGCAGTCATTTCCCATTTTGTATGTGTGCAATTGATTGTTCCTTCCTAATTGGAGTACTTTACATTTGTCCTTATTGAATTTCATCCTATTTACTTCAGACCATTTTGAATTTTAATCCTACCCTCCAAAGCTCTTGCAACCCCTCCCAGCTTGGTATCATCCGTAAACTTTATAAGTGTACTCTCTCTGCCATTATCTAAATAATTTATAAAGATATTGGACCTAGGACCGATCGCTGCAGGACCCCACTCGATATGTGCTTCCAGCTTGACTGTGAACTGCTGATAACTACTCTCTGGGATTGGGTTTTCAACCAGTTAGGCACCCACCTTATAACAGCTTCATCTATGCTGTATTTTGCTAGTTTGTTTATGAGAAGGTCTAGCAAGACAGTAACAACAATCTCAGTAAAGTGAAGATATACTACATCTACCACATCCGCCCTATTCATTAGGCTTATTACTCTGTCAAAGAAAGCTATTAGGTTGGTTTGACATGATTTGTTCTTGACAAATCCATGTCGACTGTTACTTATCACTTTATTATCTTCTAGGTGTTTGCAAATTGATTACTTGATTATTTGTTCCATTATCTTTCCAGGTACTGAAGATGAATGGTCTGTAATTCCATAGCTTGTCCTTATTCTCCTTTTTATAGATTGACACTATATTTGCCCTCTTCCAGTCCTCTGGAATCTCTCCCATCTTCCATGAGTTTTCAAAGATAATCACTAAGGAGATATTTCAACCATTAGTCAGCTCCTTCAATATTCTAGGATGTATTCATCAGGTCCTGCTGACTTGAATACATATAACTTGTCTAAGATATCTAACACGCCAATCCTAAAACTATTTTACATTAAATAAATAATAAAATAGTGCTTTTCATGCAACCAACTCAAAGCACTGAAGTGCTTAAAAAGTGCCACAAAGAAGGATTAATTTCCCCATTTTACAGATGGGAAAACGGAGGCAGAAATGGGAAGAGACTTGTCGAAGGTCATAGAGCAAATCGGGGTAAAGCTGGGAATAGAACACAGGAATCTTGACTCCAAGTCCCCTGCTCTTTAGTCTATTCTGCCTGCTACATTATAACATAATTCAGTTGTCTCTCTCCAGCTCCTGGAAGTTCTGAAACATAACGTATATTGTAACTACCAGATGTTATTACAGTTACAGACATGTTGCAAGACTCAAGTCAGTATTTTATTATTCTTTTTCAGTGTTACTTCTTACTAGGGCTGTTGATTAATCGCAGTTAACTCATGCGATTAACTAAAAAAAATTAATTGTGATTAATCGCACTGTTAAACAATAGAACACCAATTGAAATTTATTAAATATTTGTGGATGTTTTTCTACATTTTCAAATAAATATACTGATTTCTATTACAACACAGAATACGAAGTGTACAGTGTTCACTTTATATTATTTTTTATTATAAATATTCACACCGTAAAAATGATAAACAAAAGAAACAGTATTTTTCTGTTCACCTCATACAAGTACTTCTGTGCAATTTCTTTATTGTGAAAGTGTAACTTACAAATGTAGATTTTTTTTGTTACATAACTGCACTCAAAAACAAAACGATATAAAACTTTAGAGCCTACATGTCTACTCAGTCCTACTTCTTGTTCAACCAATTGCTAAGACAAACAGATTGTTTACATTTACGGGAGATACTGCTGACTGCTTCTTATTTACAATGTCACCTGAAAGCGAGAACAGGCGTTCACATGGCACTTTGTAGCCACGTGCCAGATATGCTAAACTTTCATATGCTCCTTCATGCGTTGGCCACCATTCCAGAAGCTGACCTGCTTCCATGCTGATGATGCTCATTAAAAAAATAATGCGTTCATTAAATTTGCAACTGAACTCCTTGGGGGAGAATTGTATGTCTCCTGTTCTGTTTTACCCATTTCATGTTATAGCAGTCTCGGATGATGACCCAGCACATGTTCGTTTTAAGAACACTCTCACAGAAGATTTGACAAAATGCAAAGAAGGTACCAATGTGAGATTTCTAAGGATAGATACAGCATTCGACCCAAGGTTTAAGAATCTGAAGTGCCTTCCAAAATCTGAGAGGAATGAGGTGTGGAGAATGCTTTCAGATGTCTTAAAAGAGCAACACTCCGATGCGGAAACTACAGAACCCGAACCACCAAAAAAGAAAATCCACCTTCTGCTGGTGCCATCTGACTCAGATGATGAAAATGAACATGCGTCGGTCCGCTCTGCTTTGGATCGTTATCGAGCAGAACCCATCATCAGCATGGACACATGAATTCTGGAATGGTGGTTGAAGCATGAAGGGACATACGAATCTCTAGCTCATCTGGCACGTAAATACCTTGTGATGCTGGCTACAACAGTGTCATGTGAATGCCTGTTCTCACTTTCAGGTGACATTGTAAACAAGACGTGGGCAGCATTATCTCCTGCAAATTGTAACCAAACTTGTTTATCTGAGTGATTGGCTGAAGTAGGACTGAGTGGACTAGTAGGTTCTAAAGTTTTACATTTTTATTTTTGAATGCAGTTATTTTTTTGTACACAATTCTACATTTGTAAGTTCAACTTTCATTATAAAGAGCCCTACAGTACTTGTATTAGGTGAATTTAAATATACTATTTCTTTTGTTTTTATAGTGCAAATATTTGTAATAAAAATAAATATAAAGTGAGCACTGTACACTGTGTATTCTGTGTTGTAACTGAAATCAATATATTTGAAAATGTAGAAAATATCCAAAAATATTTAAATAAATGGTATTCTAATATTGTTTAACAGTGCGATTCATCTTTTTTAATTGCTTGACAACCCTATTTCTTACCCATATCCATGGAGGTTCTCTTGGACTCCTCTTACTGGGTGTCCAGAGAGACATGTTGGGGAAAAAAAGCCCACTTTCTTCTGTGACTGGACAAAAGACTGTACTGCATGCAATAAAACTCAGTGATCCAGGCACTCACGACCATCAAGCTTGATTACTGCTATCCATATCTAGGAATGAAATCACATGACCTGAAAAAACTCCAGTTGGTACAAAATGCAGCAACTTGTGTGCACAGCAACACAGGACACCATGAAAACATCTCCATTTTCTGCACTGAATCTCCACTGAATTCAGAATCTGGATCAAGGTCTCCATTCTGATACTTAAAGCCCTCTACAGGATTGGTCACAGCAACATAACAGACTGCCCCACCTTCCATGACCATGCGTTCCCACAACAGAAGTAATCAGAACTAAGACAATTAAGCTGCCAACTATGGGGGAAGGCTTGTGAATGCAAAAGACAGAATTCTCAAAAAAACTGGACCCAAACTATGCAACTCACTCTGGCAAGAGATAAGAATGACTACAGCTGACTTGGGCAGCAGGGCTCAGGCTGCAGGGCTGTAAAAGTGCTGTGTAAACATTAGATCTAATGGGGGAGGGGGGGAGAAGAGAGAGGAGGGAACAGGCTCTGGGACCTCCCTGCTCACAGGGTCCCAGAACTCAGGCCCCAGCCCAAGCCCAAACCATCTAAACCACAATTTTGCAGCCCTGTGAGCCCGAGTCAGCTGACCTGGTGCAACCGTGGGTGTTTAATTGCTGTGTAGACATACCCACTGTGTTCAGAACCTGTTTCTTCAACCTCAATTTCATCATGCAGACACAAAAACAACCACTTACACACAAGCAAATATCCTTAAGAACAGAGCAAAGTATTTCCCTGGGAAGGAACAGAGAGGGAATTTGTTACTATTATTTCTATTTTAAATAGCTTTTTTAAATAGCTAGGAGAGGCTTAGCTATTATGGGCCATTTAAGTATCTAGATAGAAGGAAAAGTTTTCATGATATCCCAAATATTACATATAAACAGGGTGGGGTGGAGAACTACATTAAAAGAAAGATCACATTGCACAGTCAAGCATTCAAAAGTTGGGAAAAGCCAGACTTAAGATTGCCTCTGTAACCTCAGTCTATCCTCTTTGTACATATGTGTTATGCCACAGTCTTTAATTACATGATCACATACTATTTGTCCCACAAAATGCCTGCCTCATTCAGTGCACAGGATGGACAGTGCTCACTGAATGGATTCTTTTCATCCTCATTTAATGTGTGGCCCCAGGCCTTATTTACTGCACATTAATTAAACTATGCTTTGAATATAGAATTATTAATTTCCTCATGGGCTTTTCTATAGCGCTCATCACTGAGTGCTTCACAATGTATCTTCACCAACTGCTGTCAGGTAGGGAGGTATTATAATTGCCATTCTACAGATCAGGAACTGAGGTTCAGAGAAATTAAGGACAAAAGGTATCCATTCATTTTGAGTGCTCAATTTGAGACACCCAGAGCCTGGTACATCAATCACAATACTTAGCATTTTTATAGCACTTGATATGTTCAAAGCACAGCTCCCATGGACTTCAGCTGCAAGTGCTTACCACATGTGTAAATGAGACCCCAGGATCTCAAGTTGGGCACCTAGAAAATGAAGGACACATAATTAGTGACCACCTGTGAAAAGTCTTAATTTAATTACACAGGAACTCCATGGCAGAGACAAGAATAGAATCCAATGACTAAATCCTTTAGTCTTCCTGCAATCCACTGCCTCATTCACTGTACACCTTCCAACTTCTGTAACAAATGAGGCCAGGGTGCTATAGACAACAATTTCATTCACTACACAACCCTGGTCCATTCCCAGAGGAGGCTCACCCTGTGCAATAAATGATGGAGGGATCCTGTGGAAAAAATTACATGATCCTGTAATTAAAGACTGTATCATAATGCATATACACACAGGGGTTGAATTAAGATTTGCATGAGCAATCTTAATTCTGATATTTCCTATTAGAGGGTGTGACTTCGCAACCATAATGCTTTTCAATTAATTTTAATATAAATTTCTTAGTTTAACACTGCAAACTTAAAAAAAAAAACTTCTATCATGAGAAACCATACTGACCCCTCGAACGTATCATCAGCAAGGTTGGAACCTTTAGATCCACAGCACAGACCTTTTACTACTTGACCTAATGGAGTAACCGGTAGCAGCAATAGGTGTTTATGCTCTGTGTGAACCAACAATAGTAGAGTGATAAACACCCTTAGCAAATAGCTGTGAAACCTACTAGCAAACAGTTGAGACTCAAAAATCCTGAATTCTACCCTAAGTTCTAGAAAGGAGGTCCCTTTAGTGATGACAGACCTTTATTTCCCAGTGTTCCTATCACTTGCCACCTTCTGTCCCTGATCTTAGCATATACCCTTTTGTAGTCCGTCTCTCCGCCCTGCCCCGCCCCCAACAGCATTCATTCCCCAGTCTCCCCTTCGCAGCCAGTCTATTCCCCCTGCTGTCTTTGTCCTCCACCCCTCTGCATTCCAATCAAGCTGATCCTTCTTTCTCTTCTTGCTTGCTGGACCCCCCTGGTTGTGGAGCATTAAGATCACAGGAGAGACAGTCTCCCTTCTCTCAGTCCCATGGTAGCCCCCTGACCATTGGGAGGAGCAATTGCACAGAAAGTCCTGTTCAGCCCCTGCAATCATGGGCTTGAGCATTCTCAGCACAGATGGAACCTGCAGATAATTTAGCTGCCAAACTAATAAGCATGTGTGAAGAGAAAGTCGTTCACCTTGTGCAGTAACAATGGTTCTTCAAGATGTGTCCCCATGTGGGTGCCCAACTGTAGGTGTGCTTGTGTCCCTGCACTGCTGATCGGAGAGCTTTTTGGTAGCAGTGTCAGTTTGGCCTGCACGTGCGCTGTCCCTTAGGCAAACCCTCCTGAGTTCCTTCTCTACCACAGAGTCCTTGAAAGAACTCCGAAGTAGAGGGGAGGAGGATGGGTTGTGGAGAAACCATAGGGGGATATATCTCAAAGAACCGTAATTACCGCACAAGGTGAGCAACTTTCTCTTCTTCTTCAAGTAGTACACCTCTACCTCGATATAACGCTGTCCTCAGGAGCCAATAAATCTTACCGCGTTATAGGTGAAACCGCGTTATAGCGAACTTGCTTTGATCCGCCGGAGTGCGCAGCCCCACCCCCATGGAGTGCTGCTTTACCGCGTTATATGAGAATTTGTGTTATATCAGGTCGCATTATATCGGGGTAGAGGTGTATCTCTCTGGGTGCTTCATTGTAGGTGACTCCTGAGCAGTATCCCCACTGGAGGGCTGGGGCTTCGGAGTCGAATCAGTTACGGATTACAATACCGTAGAACCAAAGATGGGATCGGAAGCAGAGTCCCCAGTAATTTTATAATGTTCTGCAAATATATGGACAAACCAGGTTGCTGCTCTACAGATTTCTGAGATAGGGACATTCTTGAGGAAGGTGATGGAGGAGACCAACCTCATGGAGTGAGTGCGAATACCAGATGGAGGTGTTATGTTGCAAACCTGATCTAATACAGTTTGAGACCCATTTGGAGAGTCTCTAGGCTGATACTGCTGAGTCTTTGGATCTCTCTGCAACAGAAAGGAAAAGCTAGGAGACTTTCTAAATGTCTTCGTCCTATCCAGGTAAAAAGGCCAGGGCTCTTGTAACATCTAGTGTGTGTAGTACATCCTCCCTGTTATCAGAGTGAGGCTTGGGGTAAAAGATCGGAAGGTGAATCAATTGGTTTATGTGAAAAGGGCAGGTCACGTTGAGGTTGAACTTCAGATGCAGTCCAAGTGTGACCTAGTCCCAAAACAATATTGTGTGTGTGTGTGTGTTGGGGGGGGGGGGGTGGAAGGGGGAAAGGAGAAGGGAGGAAATGTGCCATAAGAGCCGCTATTTCCCCTGTTCTCCTTGCTGAGGTGATAGCCACCAGGAATGCCGTTTTCATCGACAGATATTTGAGCAAACAAGTAGCCACAGGTTAAGAGAGAGGTCTAGTCAGGCCTTTCAACACTAGGTTCAGCTCCCATGTAGAGGTGGGATGTCAGGGTTGGTGAAAAAGGTTTACTATACCCTGAAGAATCATTTTATGTTTGGGTGTGAGAGCAATGAGTATCTCTCTACTTGTCGCTGAAAGGTGCTATAGCTGCTAGGTGAACTTTGAGTGAACTGAGAGATAGCCATGATTTTTTTTAGAGTCCGTATACAGTCTAGGACCACTGGGAGAGTAGCAGATGTCAGGGAAATTTGTTGGGAATTACACCAAACCTGAAACCTGGACCACTTTTGCAGGTAAGTATGGCATGTGGTGGATTTTCTACTGTGTAGTAACATTTTCTGTACTTCCTTCGAGCAGGAGCTTTCTATGAGCTGGAACCATGAAGGAACCAAGCCTTGAGGTGAAGTATCCTCAGGTTGGGATGTAGAGTGCGTCCTTCGTTCTGCAATAGGAAGTGTGGAGTTGGTTGGAGAGAGATTGGTGGGCATGTCACCAGTTGTGAAAGGTAATGACACAAAGTCTGTCTCATCCAGGTGGGAGCAATCAGTATGATGTATGCTCCTTCTCTTTTTATTTTTAATCGGACTTTCGACACTAGGGGAAACAGAGGAAAGATATAGAGAAGGTCCTTGTCCCACAGAAGAAGAGCATTTTCCCAAGGAGTGCTGACCTATCCCTGCTCTGGAGCAATAGTGTGGACATTTCTTGTTCAGGTAAGTGGTGAACAGGTCTGAGGTCAGTGTTCCACACTTCTGAATAGGTCACGAAGCACTGCTGGGTTTAATCTCCCATTCATGGTTGTGTGGGAATTTGTAACTGCAATTGGCCACTATTGAGTTTTGTACTTCTGGAAGATAGATAGTGTGATGGGAACTGCACCAGTTCCATAATTTTAGTGCTTCTGAGCAGAGGGAGGATGACCTGGTTCCTCCCTGCCAATTTATGTAATATATACATGCTAGGTTGTCTGTTAAGACTCGTTTGTGTTCTCTTAATCAGTGGGAGGAAATGGGTACAGGCATTCCTGACTGCCCTCAGTTCAAGGAGGTTGATGTGGCAGGACATCTCCATGGATGACCATTTGCCTAGTGTTTTTAGGTGGTTTAAATGTGCGCCCCATCCTATGAGGGATGAGTCAGTGGTAAATAGTAACGATGGGAAAGTCTGTGAAAAGGGAATGCCCTTGCAAACATCTGCTGGATTTTTCCACCAGTCCAGGGAGTTTTTGACCTTGGTGGGTAGTGACAGAGCTATGTCTACTCTGTCTCTGTTCAGTCGGTAGACTGAGCTGAACCACATCTGACACACTGCAGTTGAAGTCTGGCATGAGATATCACCTCTGTGTCTGCTGTCATATGCCCCAGGATGTGGAGGCAGTGTATGTCTGATATTTGAGGGCTGGTTTGTACTGTTTCTATGAGCATGGCCAAGGTGTGGAACCTGTGTTGTGGCAGGAGTTCTTTGGCCTGTAACAAATCGAGGTCAGCCCCTACAAACTCTAGGCGTTGTACAGGGGAAAAGGTTGATTTTTGGACATTGACCTGTAGACTCAGTTCCATGAACAGGTCTATTGCGGTTTTGATAACCAGGAGAGTTTCATCAAAGGAGCAAGCCCCAAGGAAGCAGTCATCCAGATAGGGGTAAGATCATGATTCACAGGGAACGAAGGTGAGCTACCTCTACAGAGAGGATTTTGGACAATACTCTGGGAGCTGATGATAGCCCAAAGGGGAGTACTCTGTACTGGTAGTGGCCCTGTCCTAGGGAAAATCTGAGGAATGGTAAGATTGAAATATGAAAATAAGGTCAAGGGCTGAAAACCAGTCTCCCTGTTCCAAAGCTGAAATAATCACTGCTAGAGTGATCATCTTGAATTTTTGAGCCTTGACGAACTTGTGAGTGCTCTGAGGTCTAGTATAGATCTCCCCTCTTCTTGGGTATCAGGAAATAATGAGAGTAAAAACCTTTGCCTTGTAGATGTTGAGATACTGGTTCTATGGCCCCTAACAAGAGGACGTGATCTATTTCTTGTCGTAGTAAACACTCACGAGAAGGGTCCCTGAAGAGGGATGGGGAAGGGAGTTAAAGTGAATGGAGTACCCATTGTGGATGATTTCCAGGACACATCAGTTTGATGTTATACGTTCCCAGGTGCTGTGAAATGGGGCAAGTCGGTAGCCAAATGGGTGTGACGGGTTGGTCAGCTACAGCGGCTGAGAAAAGTGGTCTGTTGACGCCTCAACCAACATATCAAAACTGATGTTTTGAGGTAGATAGTTGCAATGTGGAAGGCTGTGGGCATAATGTCTTATGTGTGGAAAATCTTGACTTCTCTCTCAGAGGCTTGTAAAAACATTGGGTTGGGAATTGTGAAGTGGGGGATTTATGTTGAGGTTGCAGAATAAACCTTCTCTTTTGTCCAGGAGTAAAGATTCCTAATTAGTGAGAGTGGCCCTGGAATCTTTAAGGGCACAGAAGAACGCATCAGTCTTTTCAGAGAACAATTTGGTGCCTTCAAAGGGAAGGTCTTCAACTGTTATCTGCACTTCCTTAAGGAAGCCAAATAGGTGTAACCAAAACACTCGCTGCATAACGACTGCAGTGGAGATGGACCAGTCTGCTTGTCGGCTGCATCAGGGGCTGACTGGAGCACTGTTTTGGCTACTACTTGTCCTTCATGGATAATAGCTCGGAACGGGTCACAGTGTGACTTTGGGAGTTGATCAATAAAGGTGTTGAGCTTTATATAATTGACAGTCATATTTCACCATTAAAGCTTGATAATTTGCAATTCTAAACTGCAATGTGGCAGAGAAGTAGGCCTTTCTCCCGAAGAGGTCCAGGCATTTCCAATCCCTATCATAGGGGGTGGATCTCATTTGGAATGGCCATGTGGGCTCCCATATGGGAAAAACAGGGGGATAAAGAGCTCTCATATTGGAAGCACTGGGAAACAATTATTAAAATAATCAGACAATGAACAGGTTCTACAGAAATTAAGCATGTTAAAGTACACAGCACCCCATCCAACATGGAAGGATACTAAAAAAGCACAAGTTGCTGAGTTGAATCTAGGAAAAGGTGAGACTGAAGTGGTGACCTGATCTCAAGTGGGGGGACAGAGTAAGGTCGGATAGTATACAAGATGACCCAAAGGGGAAATCAGACAGCCAACAATCTACAAAACAAAGTATTTTTGTACAATATGGGAAAGAGGACTGGGAATTGGTAGAGCAGAATATAGCAGGAGTGGAAGGAAAATGGGAAGTAAAGAAAGAAGACGAGATGACAGTAGCAAAACAGGGACAACAGGAAAGGTGGGTACCTAAAAGTGGAGTAGGGAAGAAATAATTAGGTTTGCTCATGAACAAGGACATTTTGGGCGAAAAAGAATATTAGTGCAAGTGAAAAGAGCAATGTGGTGGCCAGGAATGAGAATTCAGATTGAAGATTTTTGTCAAAAGTTTTGGGGATTAATTAGAGCACAAACCAAAAGCCGAAAAGAGAGGGTAGTGAGACATCAGCCTGATACTACAGGTCCATGTGATTGCAAATGGATTACATTGGACCTCTAAAAAGAACTCCCACAGGAAAGGAATATTGCTTAGTCGTAACAGATAACTTCTCAGGCTGGGTTGAAGTGATCTCTACCTCCAATAATACAGCTCAAACTACAGGTAAGGCTCTGTGGACACAGCTTTCCCTGCTATTTTGATGACCATGAGAGCTCTGGGACAAGCAGGAAGCAAGTACACCCCTTTTGAGTTAATGACAGGCATGGCTATGAGAACCCCAGAAATTTTGGTAATACCAAGCAGGCAAATGCTGGAATGGGTGGCAAACTTGGTACAAACAATAGAAGAAATTTGGGCAGAAGAAAATCAGTATAGACAAAGAAGAGCAGAAGAGACAAATGGGGTATCAATGGAAAATAGGAGACAAGGTGATGCTTAGGGAATTGGTGACGAAAGGAAAGATGAAACCAAGATGGAGCAGACCATTCCCTGTTAAGTATGTAGCTAGCCCCATGGCGGTCTGAGTAGCCACTCCAAAAGGAGATGTTTGGAGACACTCTGACCAAATTAGATTGTACATTTCAGGGCATGGAAAACATAAGTAGAAGAAAAGATGCCAAGCAAAATATGGTCTCCCAACTTTTTGAAATACAAATAGTTGCATTAGGCACCGTTAAAGCGCTTGTAAAATGGTGTGAGGGTAAGTGTTGCTGTGGTGACATACGACACAAATAGGAACACCGGTTGCTTGGCTGTGGATAAATTCTGTAAGTACCCTGACAGGGTGGATAAAAATCAATGATTTTTTTTTATTTAAATCGGATTTTCTTTTTTTGATAAAATGCTTGTTATAATTAAGATACATTATAGCTCAAAAAAATCTCATCATGGAATAGGGATTATAAATTCTAATTCTATAGTATGAGACAATGTTTGAGTATGAGTCATGTAATGTTTAAGAAAAGTTTTGTAAATGAGTTCCAATAGTTCATGGATTAGGGACCCAATCTTATGGGGTTCCAGGGGCTTCTGTATAGATTATTTAGGTTACTCTTTCTATCTACCCAATGGGACTCAGTGCTCAGTCTAGAAGAGAACATCAGAGATGCTTAGGTTTGCAGTTCTCAAACTGTGGATTTGTGTCTTCAGAGATAACATGCTTGTTAACAGCAAAAATGTTTTTAAATAAATAAATAAAATAAATAGAGGTGAGAAATAACAGATCTCAACTCTATTGTTCCTCTGCAAATTTGTGTACACAGAGTCAATCCCTTACCTCTCTCTAAAAGTGCAAAGTTTCAAAAAGTTCAGTGAATAGAAGATTGTTGGGGGCGGAATAGATCTGGACAAGAAGAAGAGGTCTGGAGATAAATGTGAGAAGGGAGGGACAGGCAGTAGAAACAAAAGTGAAACTGTTTGAGCAGCATATTCCAGAAGTCTTGAGGTCTTTCTGAGCGTAGTCTTCATTGATTTGAGATCTACCATACCATTCTCTCACTAGAAGGGAAAACCTATAATGGCCGCAGGCCATAAAAGAGACCCAGTTTGCGAATATTTTAATGAAGTTCCTCTACCTGTGGGTAAGACAGGCATGTGTGCAAAATGCAAACAGTGCAACAAAGAAATGCAAGGCCTGGTTGCTCGAATTAAACAACATAAGAACAGCCGTACTGGGTCAGACCAAAGGTCCATCTAGCCCAGTATCCTGTCTACTGACAGTAGCCAATACCAGGTGCCCCAGAGGGAGTGAACCGAACAGGTAATGATCAAGTGATCTCTCTGCTGCCATCCATCTCCACCCTCTGACAAACAGAGTCTAGGGACACCATTCCTTACCCATCCTGGCTAATAGCCATTAATGGACTTAACCTCCATGAATTTATCCAGTTCTCTTTTAAACGCTGTTATAGTTCTAGCCTTCACAACCTCCTCAGGTAAGGAGTTCCACAAGTTGACTGTGTGCTGTGTGAAGAAGAACTTCCTTTTATTTGTTTTAAACCTGCTGCCTATTAATTTCATTTGGTGACCCCTAGTTCTTGTATTATGGGAATAAGTAAATAACTTTTCCTTATCTACTTTCCCCACATCACTCATGATTTCATATACCTCCATCATATCCCCCCTTAGTTTCCTGTTTTCCAAGCTGAAAAGACCTAGCTTCTTTAATCTCTCCTCCTATGGGACCCGTTCCAAACCCCTAATCATTTTAGTTGCCCTTCTCTGAACCTTTTCTAGTGCCAGTATATCTTTTTTGAGACGAGACCCTATCTGTACGCAGTATTCAAGATGTGGAAGTACCATGGATTTATATAAGGGCAATAAGATATTCTCCATCTTATTCTCTATCACCTTTTTAATGATTCCTAACATCCTGTTTGGTTTTTTGACCGCCTCTGCACACTGCATGGATGTCTTCAGAGAACTATCCACAATGACTCAAACATCTTTTTCTTGATTTGTTGCAGCTAAATTAGCCCCCATCGTATTGTATGTATAGTTGGGGTTATTTTTTCCAATGTGCATTACTTTACATTTATACACATTAAATTTCATTTGCCATTTTGTTGCCCAATCACTTAGTTTTGTGGGATCTTTTTGAAGTTCTTCACAGTCTGCTTTGGTCTTAACTATCTTAACTACATTGGAGGTCAACAACATAGAACTGAATGAACTTGGACTAATATAACCCAACAGATGAAAGAACACTGGACTGTTACAACTTTTACTCCTGAACAAATGGAATGGCTGATCCCAGATCGTGATCATGGTTGCAGATGTATACAAAATGGGTCCAGATTTGAGATTACTTTGATTTTATGTCCTGAGGAGTGGGTTATAGATAGTCACTATCCAAACTGTTCCAAGTGGACTGCTGGGTATAAAACATATTGGTCTTGGGATTTAAAAAGAAGAGGAATGATTTAAAGGGATGCTACGTGGGAAACATTTAACACTGGTTTGGGATTAGGAAATACCTGGTGTCTCTCTATTTTAAGGGAAAGAGTGAGCGGGACCTTTGAACAACTGGCTAAGGCGGCCAACATAGGGAGACAATGGGAGGTAGTAGATTAAAAATTAGACCAGTCAGTAATAGAATTAAGTAAATTACTGGGAAAGGCTGTTCTGGAAATTGTTAAACAAGTAAAGAACATTCATATTGGTTTATCCTAGGGGGGAGTTTGTATGGAAGCACAGGGAATATTAGGAGAACAATGGAAAGATATCATAGAACAAAGTAGTAAAGGTAATTGGCCAAGAGTATTGAATTGGGCATTAAAATATTATCTTACGTTAACAACATGTTCAAAGATACCTGGAAGGTGAAAATGCAAAAGCATACACTACACCAATGTATTCTCATCCTTTCAGGAATAGCCAATGGAAAGGTGCAAGAGATATAACCCAGTTACATATTCTAGTGCTTGGGGAAATGAGATGAGATACTATGAAATAGTGCCAGAAGGAAATGGATTGTGGTAGATCCCTGGAGAAGGATGGAAAAGAATAACAGGAGCCCAATGGGAATGGGAAACACTAATTGAAAAGGGAAATATGAATTTAGAATGGAAAGGAAGAACAGGAGTACTTGTGGCACCTTAGAGACTAACAAATTAATTAGAGCATAAGCTTTCGTGGACTACAGCCCACTTCTTCGGATGCATATAGAATGGAACATATATTGAGGAGATATATATACACACATACAGAGAGCATAAACAGGTGGGAGTGGTCTTACCAACTCTGAGAGGCCAATTAATTAAGAGGAAAAAAAACAAAAAAACAAAAAAAAAAACTTTTGAAGTGATAATCAAGATAGCCCAGTACAGACAGTTTGATAAGAAGTGTGAGCATACTTACAAGGGGAGATAGATTCAATGTTTGTAATGGCTCAGCCATTCCCAGTCCTTATTCAAACCGGAGTTGATTGTGTCTAGTTTGCATATCAATTCCAGCTCAGCAGTCTCTAGTTGGAGTTTTTTTTTTCTCTTAATTAATTGGCCTCTCAGAGTTGGTAAGACAACTCCCACCTGTTTATGCTCTCTGTATGTGTGTATATATATCTCCTCAATATATGTTCCATTCTATATGCATCCGAAGAAGTGGGCTGTAGTCCACGAAAGCTTATGCTCTAATAAATTTGTTAGTCTCTAAGGTGCCACAAGTACTCCTGTTCTTCTTTTTGCGGATACAGACTAACACGGCTGCTACTCTGAATGGAAAGGAGAGAACCTTACTATCAATTTGCAATGGAAAAGAAGTTGGTGGGGATTGTATTAAGTAAAATCAAAATTTATGTTGGCACCAGGAACAAAAAGGTAACGTAACGATAAAAAACCTGGACCCTGGAACGAGTAATGTGGTGTGCGTGTAGGAAAATAATTAACTTCCAATATGAACAGTACCAATGGCACTCCCAGGTAATCAAAACATATATAAAACTCACCCCAGACTGATGCCACCAAATTTGGAAGAAAGTGGAGGGAATGATACAGAGCAGGGCATGGAAATACAAACATATCAGAGGACATTAAATCAGATAGAACAGATGACAGGCCTTGTAAAATGTGCACTTACTTGAAAACACAAGGTTATTGAAAAAGCTGTAAAGGATAGAGAATCTCAAATGTGTGCCTGGTATGATATAGTATGTCATGGAACAGAGTGGAGGGACTGAATGGATAATTGTATTTTGGACTCTTGGAATAACAGTGTTATTTTTCCCGTGCATCTGTATTGGGTATCAAATATGTAAACAGCATAAGAAAAGGCAAGTCTTAGAGGGACACTTTAAAATTCAATTGCCAGATTATACAACTGAAGATGGCAAAATGACATTTTAACTTAAAAAGGAGACAATGGCCCAATAATTAATAGGTATAATTGGTGTGATTGCTGTAATTTGGTAAGCTTTAGTAACTGGATATCGAGTGGGGGACTGTTCGGATGGTGCTGAAGTATTACGAATTGTGGTGGATAACACAAGACTGGTAAATCTGCTAGAGGTTTCTGGGAGCAGGATTCTCTTAGCATCAGACAGGATGTATGGAAATTTACTGAGAGTGCTGAAATTGCACTTGAACGCTGACACAACTATGTACTCTGGACGTTTAACCAGAGGCTTTGTGGGTATTTGTGGTGATCTGGATGAACTATGGTCATGATCAGTCATGTTTAAGCAAATCACCCAGAAAACAGAATCATAGAATATCAGGGTTGGAAGGGACCTCAGGAAGTCATCTAGTCCAACCCCCTGCTCAAAGCAGGACCAAATCCCAACTAAATCATCCCAGCCAGGGCTTTGTCAAGCCTGACCTTAAAAATCTCTAAGGAAGGAGATTCCACCACCTCCCTAGGTAACCCATTCCAGTGCTTCACCACCCTCCTAGTGAAAAAGTGTTTCCTAATATCCAACCTAAATCTCCCCCACTGCAACTTGAGACCATTACTCCTTGTTCTGTCATCTGCTACCACTGAGAACAGTCTAGATCCATCCTCTTTGGAACCCACTTTCAGGTAGCTGAAAGCAGCTATCAAATCCCCCCTCATTCTTCTCTTCTGCAGACTACACAATCCCAGTTCCCTCAGCCTCTCCTCATAAGTCATGTGTTCCAGCCCCCTAATCATTTTTCTTGCCCTTCACTGGACTCTCTCCAATTTTTCCACATCCTTCTTGTAGTGTGGGGCCCAAAACTGGACATAGTACTCCAGATGCAGCCTCACCAATGTCGAATAGAGGGAAAGATCATGTCCTCCATCTGCTGGCAGTGCCCCTACTTATACAGACCAAAATGCCATTAGCCTTCTTGGCAACAAGGGCACACTGTCGATATCCAGCTTCTCGTCCACTGTAACCCCTAGGTCCTTTTCTGCAGAACTGCTGCCTAGCCATTTGGTCCCTAGTCTGTAGCAGTGCATGGGATTCTTCTGTCCTAAGCGCAGGACTCTGCACTTGTCCTTGTTGAACCTCATCAGGTTTCTTTTGGTCCAATCCTCCAATTTGTCTAGGTCCCTCTGTATCCTATCCCTACCCTCCAGCGTATCTACCACTCCTCCCAGTTTAGTGTCATTTGCAAACTTGCTGAGAGTGCAGTCCATGCCATCATCCAGATCATTAACGAAGATATTGAACAAAATCGGCCCCAGGACCGACCCTTGGGGCACTCCACTTGATACAGGCTGCCAACTACACATGGAGCCATTGATCACTACCCGTTGAGCCCAACAATCTAGCCAGCTTTCTATCCACCGTATAGTCCATTCATCCAGCCCAAACTTCTTTAACTTGCTGGCAAGAATACTGTGGGAGACCGTATCAAAAGCTTTGCTAAAGTCAAGGAATAACACATCCACTGCTTTCCTCTCATCCACAGAGCCAGTTATCTCGTCATAGAAGGCAATTAGATTAGTCAGGCATGACTTGCCCTTGGTGAATCCATGCTGACTGTTCCTGATCACTTTCCTCACCTCTAACTGCTTCAGAATTGATTCCTTGAGGACCTACTCCATGATTTTTCCAGGGACTGAGGTGAGGCTGACTGGCCTGTAGTTCCTCCTCCTTCTCCCCCCCCCCTTTTTTTTTTTTTAAATTGGGCACTACATTAGTCTTTTTCCAGTCATCCGGGACCTCCCCTGATCGCCATGAGTTTTCAAAGATAATGGCCAATGGCTCTGCAGTCACATCTGCCAACTCCTTTAGCACCCTCGGATGCAGCACATCCAGCCCCATGGATTTGTGCTCACCCAGCTTTTCTAAATAGTCCTGAACCACTTCTTTCTCCACAGAGGGCTGGTCACCTCCTCCCGATGCTGTGCTGCCCAGTGCAGCAGTCTGGGAGCTGACCTTGTTCGTGAAGGCATACCTGAAGAAACCCTTCTTGTTACTTTTAACATCTCTTGCTAGCTGCAACTTCAAGTGTGATTTGGCCTTCCTGATTTCACTCCTGCATGCCTGAGCAATATTTTTATACTCCTCCCTGGTCATCTGTCCAAGCTTCCACTTCTTGTAAGCTTCTTTTTTGTGTTTAAGATCAGCAAGGATTTCACTGTTAAGTCAAGCTGGTCGCCTGCCATATTTACTATTCTTTCTACACATCGGGATGGTTTGTTCCTGCAACCTCAATAAGGATTCTTTAAAATACAGGCAACATGTAAATGGTGAACTTAGAACATACTGACCTGGGTCAACTGACTCTCTATGATAGCAGCAAGAGCTCAGGTGAATGATTGATGAGAAAGTAAATGTCAGTCTGTCCCGGCTGTCCCTTGCAAAAATATTAATCAGAAAAACAAGCTATGATTATGAAATGCCAACATGGCATATTTCAGGGACATTCTGAGAAAAGATTTCAGATAGAAGGCTCCTTGTTAATGTAGCAGACAAAGGCATAACAGAATTCAACTGCTGGAAACTGAAGGAAGAGAAATTCAACTAGAAATAGGGCGCAATATTTTAACAGTGAAGGTAATTAAGCATTGGAACAATTTGCCTTGGTATGTGGTGGATTCTCCATCACTTAAAAACAGTATCTTTTTTAAAAGATATGCTGTTGCTCAAACAGAAGTTGCTGGGCTTGATGCAGGAATCACTGTGTGAAATTCTATGTCCTGTGTTACTCTGACTAGATGATCATAATGGCTCATTCTGGCCCTAAAACTATTAATCAAGCAGGTGCTTCCCCCCAATCAGCACATTTTATTCCATCTTTTAAACAAAACATGAAAAAAAATTAATCACGATTAATCGCAGTTTGAATCACACTGTTAAACAACAAAATACCAATTGAAATTTATTAAATATTTTTGGATGTTTTTCTACATTTTCAAGTATATTGATTTCAATTACAACATAAAACACAAAGTGTACACTGCTCACTTTATATTATTTTTATTACAAATATTTGCACTGTAAAAATTATAAAAAAATAGTATTTTTCAATTCACCTCATACAAGTACCGTAGTGCAATCTCTTTATCGTGAAAGTGCAACTTACAAATGCAGATTTTTTTTGTTACATAACTGCACTCAAAAAGAAAACTATGCAAAACTTTAGAGCATGAAAATATCTTGTGACACTGGCTACGACAGTGCTATGCAAACACCTGTTCTCACTTTCAGGTGACATTGTGAACAAGTGGGCAGCATTATCTCCTGCAAATATAAACAAACTTGTTTGTCTGGGCGATTGATTGAACAAGAAATAGGACTGAGGGGACTTGTAGGCTCTAAAGTTTTATATTGTTTTATTTCTGAATGCAGTTATTTTTTGTACATAATTCTACATTTGTAAGTTCAACTTTCATGATAAAAAGATTGCATTACAGTACTTGTATTAGGTGAGTTGGAAAATACTATTTCTTTTGCTTTTTACTGTGCAAATATTTGTAATAAAAAATAAATATAATGTGAGCCCTGTACAGTTTGTATTCTGTATTATAATTGAAATCAATATATTTGAAAATGTAGAAGACATCCAAAAATATTCAAATAAATGGTATTCTATTATTGTTAAACAGTGCGATTAATCGAGATTTTTTTAATCACACAATTAATTGCAATTAATTTTTTTAATCGCTTGACACGCTAAAAATTATATAAAGTAAAAGCTTTTTAAAATTTTTGTCTCCCTTGCATTTTTCTCTTTTCCCTTCTCCACTTCGCTATTTTTCTTACCTGTAGTATGTTTCTTATCTTTTCTTGTCTTGTGTCTATATTGTACAACATAAAAAAAATTATACTCTTCTCTTCTTCCCTATCCCCTTCCTTTTTCTTTTCCTATATTGTTTTTTTTTCTTACTTAATCCGCATTACCAACCTCTACTTTCTCCTATCTTTCCTTTCCTCCCATGTTCCCAGTTTCCTGTACTCTTGCACACAGTCTCCTGTTTCCCCCAACATGAGTCTCATATTCTTCAGCCTTATCCATAAAAATCACACACAGGCTCTCTCTACACTTACATCACTATGTAGAGTACATATACTGTCCACCATCCAAGTACATGTATAAAACAGCAGTGTAGACGGTGAGGCACTGCATAGGCAAGTCAAGACACACCAAAACCTTAGGGCATATACCCTACTTGGCTCTCTACACACTCAAGCAGTGCCTCCCCATCTACACGGCAATTTTTATGTCCATGCAGCCCAGAAAAGGCTCAAGCATCAGGGAGACTGAGGCTGGGGCAAGGCAACAGGAAAAGGCTCCAACAGCTCCCTGCTGTCTAAGCCTTTCCCCATGGCCTCCCCCCCTTGCTGAAGTCTTTTTCCCCTGTGGTAAGGAGAGGCGCCAGGAACAGGAAGATTTTGGAGCCTTTTCAGAGCTCTTTCCCCCCAGTGGAGTCTTTTCTTGAGACGGGAAGCTAACACCACAGTACAGATGCAGCCTGCTTTTCACTGAACCCTGCAACTACAGATACCCTAATGCCATCACCATTGTAGACAAGACCACAGGCATTCACACAGCACACTATGCTGATTTTCCCCTTGAGGAATATACAGACTTATCTGCCATTATCCTGAAAATCCCATAAAAAACTCAAACATTCATAGATATGCAGAGGGATTACTGATATTTATATAAAAACAAGTTACCATTCACAGCCATTAATATTTTTCACACTGAAAGCCTATGTAATTGCACAATATGTTACCCTTCATCTTCCCTCCCTCTCTAACATTTGACTACTTACTTATTGTGTCTTATCTTACATTAGGACTTGTCTACACACAAGAATTCCATTAGTGTAGTAAAACCGATGCATCTTACATTGATTGCATGTGTCCACATTGTTGTAGTTGCATTGTGGTAAGATACGTTGCTTTGGGGCCTTATATTCATATAGCAGGGCTGTGCTGCATCAATTCCAGTATGGATAGACATGCCAGGGCTCCTTGCACTGCTCCTAGGCATGCTGCATTCTGAGTAATTTTTGCTCCAGATTGTGAGATACTTCCAGGAGGCCAGAGAAATTGTGGGAAGAGAGGCCTAATTCCTAAAATCTTCTCATTGTATCCTGGAATTTAGCTGATGAAGGTGCCATTTCTAAACAACTCGGTCACAGTGATGGAGATATACTGTGCTCCTGTCCATTACTGAGACTGAAAAGCGGGTCTTGGAATATCTGAAAGCATGCAATGTAGTACCCATGGTGACTGAGAATTTTTGAAATTGTTTGAGAAATTCAGAGAAGGACCCAGAAATTGAATCTGCCCAGACCAACGAAATCTATTCTTTGATCAACTGCCTTTGGAGGGATGCTGCTATTTGCTCCAGCCAAAAAGCATTGATAATCTGGAGATTTAGGATGATGAAAGCTTCAAAACTTCAGACTGCATGAGGGCACTGATGAAGCAGGGCCAGAGACCAGAATGAGAGCACCTCTCAGCACGCAGAAGTGAGTGACAATCACTATTTGGAAGCTGGCCATCACCAATTGTTACCAAATCAGTGGAAAACCATTTCAGTGATGAAAGATCTACAGTTGGAGCTATTATGCAAAGTGTGTACAAGACTATTCAGCATTTGACACTGCATCATGTGATCAAGGTAGGTAATACAGGAGCTCTTTACTGTGTATGAAAAGATCCCAATTGTGATAGGGATCTGCTGAAAGGACCTGTGTGCCCATTCTGTTTCCCCCTCACCAGCTCTTGCCATTCAATTACTCCATGGTTCTGTAGCCTTGTTTGAAGACCCAACAGTTCACCAGCATTAACACTGGATGGGTCAAGAAAAGTTCGTGATACCAGGATCTTCAGAAATACAGCACTAGTCACAAAAATGAAACAAGAAGTTCTCTTCCCCTACTATACTCCAGACATGAATGAAGAAATGGAACCAACTTATTCTGGATGACCCAGCACCACCTTCTTGTTTCCCTGGCTTATACAGGAGCTACTGTAAATCCTGACAGGAACAGATAGACTAGTTAACTATACCCTAAGCCACTGTAGGATGGTTATAGAGCATGCATTTGGTAGGCTGAAGGGGAGGTGGAAAGGTCTGACACAGACAGACTGTTCTGGGACTCATCTTCCTTGTATTACTGCTGTATGTTGTTTTTATACATAATTTGAGACTAAAGGAGGAGTAATTGCTGATGATTGGACAGAAGAGGTGCAGAGGCTACCTGCCGAATCTGAATAGTCCAAGGTGCAATTCACTGTTAGCAATGTTGCCAGCAGAAGTGCCATGGTCAAAAATGTTCTGTGCACACACTTTGAGAACAGGAGACAGCAACATATTATGTTTTGGTAGAATATATACTGAATTATACAATTAGCTGTATTGCAGAGGTGCCTATGGTCCCAAATGAGCAATTCGGATGCCATTGTTCTAGGCACGGTACAAACACAACAGAAAAATGGTGCCTGTCCTCAAATCTCTTCTTCTGGTTTTATGCATTTTAATGCTATTAAATAAACCTTGGCATCTGCGTTTTGAAACCAATAACACCACTGCTGCTTTATTAAACAGTACAAATTTTATTAAACACAATCAGAACTTCAGCAACCATGCAAAGCATTCACAAATATATAACAAAATAATTTAAAGATCAAGTCTGAGACAGATAAGACACAGATTAAGTAGTTCTCCTTGTCCTGAGGATTGGATTAGTGGGAGAATGACTGGGACCATGTGGGGAAAGTGAAAAATATCCTCAATCTCAATATTCTGAAGCACAAAGATGCAGCTTGCCTGTTGCTGGAGAGCATCGTTGCCCACAGTGTCCTTTCTTATTAGGGTGAGCATTTCTTCTTGCATCATCCCACCCCACCATCTCTCTCTCTGCTTAGATTAGCTTCAAAGAACTATCTTCTTGTCCCACACTCTCTCAATTAATTGCTTATCTTAACACATCCAGGCCCTCTTTGTGGCTCGTTGGGACTCCACCATAAGTTTTTTAAATTATCTCTTTATATTACTTACCTATATGGCCCTCATTACCATAGTACAGTAACTCCTCACTTAAAGTCGTCCCGGTTAACGTTGTTTCGTTGCTGATCAATTAGAGAACATGCTTGTTTAAAGTTGTGCAATGCTCCCTTAGAACGTTGTTTGGCAGCCACCTGCTTTGTCCACTGCTTGCAGGAAGAGCAGCCCTTTGGAGCTAGCTGGTGGGGGCTTGGAATCAGGGTGGGCCAGAAGCCCCCCGAAGTTCCCAGTGCGGCAGCCGCCCAGCAGGCTATCAATTGCCGGGCAGTTCAGCTGTCCCTCCCACATCTGCTGTGTGCTGCTCCTGGGAGCCTTCTGCTTGCTGTGCAAGGGAGGGAGGGGGAGAAGAGGAGTGCTAATGTCAGGGTGTCCCCCTCCCCCTGTTGCTGCCCTCCACTCCTTTACCCCATCTCCACAGAGTAGGAGGGAGCTTGCTGGCAGCAGCTGCTGTCTCAACTTGCTGATCTACTTAAAAAGGCAGTGTACTTAGAGTGGGGTCAGCATACTTAAAGGGGCAGTGCGCGTCTCTCTCTCACACACAGGATGTCTCTCTCTCTGCCATGCTGTCTCCCCTCCCTCCATTTGTGCTGCCTTATAGAATGTGAGGCTACATGAACAACAACGTGTTAACCCTTGAGGGCTCAGCCGAGTGCTAGTTCATCATTTAGCAGTAAGGCATTCTCTAGGAAATATCCCACCCTCTGACTCCACCACCTCAACCAAGCTTCACAATCATCATTGCTGTGTACAGTATTAAATTGTTTAAAACTTATACTGTATAGGGTGTGTGTGTGTGTATGTGTGTGTATATATATCTTTTGTCTGGCAAAAATTTCCCTGGAACCTAACCCCAGCCCCTCCCCATTTACATTAGTTCTTATGGGGAAATTGGAATCGCTTAACATCGTTTCACTTAAAGTAGCAATTTTCAGGAACGAAACTACAACATTAAGCGAGGAGTTACTGTATCTATATGCTTTACAATCATTAATGGGCTTTATCTTCATAACACTCCTGTGAGGGAAGTAGTATCCCTATTTTACAAATGGGGAACTGAGGCACAGAGTAGATTTATCAACTTGCCAGGGTCACACAAGAAGTCTGTAGCTGATCCAGGTATCCTGGTCCTTTCTCTTGTGCTCCAATTCATAAGGCAGCAAGCATCAGTGGAACTTTCTAGTAAGGTATGTCTATTGCAGGCACTGTTCAAAGAAACAGAGGTCAGTCAGTAACCATAGTGAATGCAGTAGATATGGAAACTCAGCACTCCCAAAAAGAAAACGTATCTTTTCCCCTCCCCCAACCCCTTTTTTTTTTTTTTTTGGCCATTTTCACATTAGTTTACCATAGTTCCCCAACAACCTGGCACCCAGAGCAAGATGGTAAGCAGCCTTTAAATGATTCCTAGAAAAAGGATGTGTATCATTATGTTGATGCCAATCTTTACTTTAACAGTTTGATAGAGTGCGGGAAAATGATGCATTATATGGGACTTATTTAGAACTCCAGTTACACCACCGCAGGCAGTCCTGGCCTTGGAACACATTACTCTGATGCAGAGTCCCAAAAGGCAAAGGAAGACATTATCCAAGAGGGCTAGAGGCTAGCCAGGGAGACTGCAAGGTTTTCTGCTGAGGTGGTTCTGCCAGATTTGCTGCTTGATAAATGAGAAAATGTATCCTGACATACAATGGAAGGGATGGGGAAACATGCACTGCCTAAATGTGCATACCAAATTAGCAACAGAGGGTCCTGTGGCACCTTTGAGACTAACAGAAGTATTGGGAGCATAAGCTTTCGTGGGTAAGAACCTCACTTCTTCAGATGCAATACCAAATTAGAACGCCTCTTGTCCCAGAAATTCTCTGATATGCCAGGAGACATGAAAAAATCAGGATTAAAAATAAATAATCATCTCTGAAAACCTGTGATACGCTGCACTAACAGGTTTAAGTGAGTTACTCGGATATGCTAACTAATAATGCCGATGAATCATTGAACCCCCTTATTTTGTGCAGCAGTACTGTAATTTTCCATTGACTTGCTGTATTATACGGTTATGCATGCAGTTAAACCAAAGGCTCGAGACAGTGAATGACATTGCTTATGATGCTGTATTAAACATGATGTTTTAATATAACTGAAAAGATGCAATTATATTACTGTACTTTTAGCTATGTATGTATTACTGGACGACACAGAGGCTGGCAGATATTGTGTTCAAGCTTTGTGCTCTCAAAATTGCTTCTATATTTATGTTATGACACATCATGGGCCATTTGTGCTGGAATTATTTTTTTTGCTGCTGCTGTTTGCCATTTTGTACCCAACCACATGGCTCAATGGGGGAAGAAAAAATGAAAGCGTCAGGAATTGAACAAGGGAGAGTGGTGGCAGGAGGAGATGGGTGTGTGTGGAGAAAGGAGGAGAGGCTGGGGCAAGTAGTCTCAGCAGCATTTTGGAAGGTGTGGGATGGGGGTGGAGCAGAGCAATGAGGAGGAGAAA
Organism: Chrysemys picta bellii; assembly: GCF_011386835.1. NCBI lineage: Eukaryota > Metazoa > Chordata > Testudines > Emydidae > Chrysemys > Chrysemys picta. The sequence goes on along the minus strand of NC_088791.1, from coordinate 143,906,222 downwards.
TGGAGAGGTTTCCAAATGACATAGCTATATTTACCCATTTACAAAAGCAAAAGGTGGCAAAGCAAGCCTTGGAGAAAGTCCACCTCCCCCTTCCCCTCCCCCCCCCCCCCCCCCAAAAAAGCTACAATGATTATGTATTACAATAAAAACTTACTGGCTGAGGGCCCCTCATCTCCCTAGTATGCTGTCTCCGTTGTCATCTGTGAGGCAGATGTATCCTAGTATCTGCATCTGGAGCAGGTCCTGACTGATGGCCTCCAGGACAATGCCATGAGTATCAAGCAGCTTCTGAGTAGACACATCAGTGCTAGCCGCCTATTGCTCTATCTCATCATGGCTATCAGCACTCTTCTGGGGAGCCTCCAGACAGGGTCAACACTGTTTGCAAGCAACCTAGGCTGAATGATGGGTAGGGTGGACTTGATTTAAATCAAATTGATTTAAATCATGATTTAAATCACTAGTCAGGAAGACTCGTTTTAATCATGGATTTGTACATAAAAGTGCATTCTTGTTGGTTGTTTTACCCTTAATACATATTCTTCACAACTCAGAGATAGATGTAGGTTTCATTTTTAGAAGGTACACACTATACATTTTTTAAGTGATTTATTTTGAAAACTTTTCAGATTAGTTTTACAGCTATATGAGAAAATGAATGATTGTTTGGTTATTTCATTTACTAAAGGTAATTGAAACAGATATTTATGAAGTCATTGGGAGGTGAACTATCTCCAGTTTAACAGGTTAATCATTACTATTTGGAGGATTTTCTTGCCATGCTGTATTAGGAGGAAGACATCACCAGACAGATACTTAAATTGTTTTATTTAACTAAAACAACGACATTATATATTCTGGATTTTTTTCTTCCACAGCAAACATAATATTTTAACAAAACAAGCATATGAATTTTTTAATTTAAACATTCAAGTTGTTTTTTAAAAAACTATAACATTTCATTAACAATAGTTAAATGAAATATTAAAAAAAAAATTAAATTGACTATGTCAGCCAGGTCAACATGAGAAACTGAAAATATTGGCTTCTGCAGTTAACTCAGTCGTCTTCACCTTCATTTTCCTGGTTGTTCATAATGTGGAAAAGAAAAACAAGCTTTCCTGCTTTTTCAGGTCCCAAACGATTTCTCAATTTGGAATGAATTAGTCCAAAGGAAGAAAATATTCTTTCTACAGCGGCAGAAGAAGCTACTGCTGTTAAAAGTGAGATTATTACTTCAACAGTCTCTGAATCCAAGTGCTTAGTGACTTCCACCAGTTCAATGGTGTGACCTTCTTTAAAATATCATCAGCAAACATATATTTCTTGAACGGTTCACCCTTAGCTCAGAAGTTTATTATAGTTGGCATTATTGAGGGATGATTGCTGGATGTCCATGTCATAGCCAACTCCTCTTCTTCGGCAGTTAAGGTTCGACCCTGGTACCAAGTATTGAGAATATCTGCAAGAAAATGAACTGGAGATAGTGCTTGTCCCATTCATTCCTTTAATGCTTGTAATTTAACTCTGTCATTGCACATTTCTCTTTTTAAGATCTCACTCAGTTCCTTCCAAATTTCAACAGTGTCAGCAATAAAACAGCTATTTCCCTGCATTTTGTTCAAGGCTCCAGAAATAGACGTCAGGGTACTTGGCATGTGTTCAACATTTCTCTTAAGCCCCATGTTGAGAACTTTGGCTGTGACCGTGCCATCTATTTTTTCATGATTTGTTCACAAACTCATCAGATTAGGCCAGTTCTTGACACAGTGTTCAAAACAGTCCATCACATGTCTTGTGGGAGAGTTAACTTGGTTCCTCCCACTTTTTACAGAGCAGCGGCTGCAAAGTGGTCATTACGGAAGTATTTTGCAATTTCAACAACATTACCCTTTATTTCTGGAACACTGAAGTCTTTGGCTAGGAGGTGCATCAAATGAGCACTGCAACTGTATGTTATTAGCTTGGGACTCTCTTCACTCTCTTCTAAATAATTTCTTCTCATCTTGGATACATTTGCAGCATTGTCTGTGACCAAGCTGCGTACTAGACATCTGATTTTTCCCCCCCACAGTTTGTTATAGCTTTTACTGCTACTTCTTACAAGTATTTTGCTGTGTGTGCATTTCCTGATGTATCAATTGTTTCTGTAAGGAAGACATTCCCTTCTTCTGTTGTCACACAAGCACATACAACAGGATCATTGTGGACATTACTCCACCCACTGAGATTCAGGTTAACAATTTTACCCTCTAGACCTTTTGCACACTGCTCAATTTCTCTTTCATACACTTTATCCAGCAATTTGCCTGCAACATCTGCTCTGTTGGGTGCACTGTATCCTGGTCTTAATAACGGAACCATGTTAATGAAGTGTGGGTTCTCAATCATATGGAAAGGAGCATTTGTTGCATAAACAAACTGGGCAATTTTTTCATCAATTACCTCTTTTTGTAATCTGCTGGTTCGTATCACAGACTTATCTATGGTTGTTTCTGGATGATGGAGATTTTTTTTTTTCTTTTTTGCTACCAGTGATATACTGTGGCTATGTGACGTATACGATGTGACTGAAACACTATCATTGGCAGATAACTCCGAAACTATAGAAAATGATGGTGATCTTGAAGGTGGATAGTCATCAGAATCCTGTATGTTGAAGATGGAGTCTCCTAAACAAAATAAGTCAATGCAGTTATTTAATTATTATTACCATACTGCTCATTTAGTATTACTCATTGCATTCACTGACAGTACTACTTTACTACTTTAAAGGTGAAATTGTAAAAGGAAGATCTGCTTATTTCAGTGATTTATTTTTTATCACAACTGCATCTAAAATGATAGTACCACAGAGTAACAACTATATTTTTTGCTCAAACATGAAAATTCAAGAATAGTCCAGAAGGAAGACATGTAGTCCTTAAGAAAGAAGTATGAAATAAAAACGTTTACCAACCTGAAGATCCTGCATGTTCAGACATGTTTCTTTTATCATCTTCAACGCAGCTTCCTCCTGAGAAGGAACACTTCACATAATGTTGTTTCATTCGGGCAACCAGGCCTTGCATTTCTTTGTTGCACTGTTTGCATTTTGCACACATGCCTGTCTTACCCACAGGTAGAGGAACTTCATCAAAATATTCCCAAACTGGGTCTCTTTTATGGCCTGCGGCCATTATAGGTTTTCCCTTCTAGTGAGAAAATTTTTTTGGAGATATCCCATCTCCTAGAACTGGAAGGGACCTTGAAAGGTCATCGAGTCCAGCCCCCTGCTTTCACTAGCAGGACCAAGTACTGATTTTGCCCCAGATCCCCAAGTGGCCCCCTCAAGGATTGAACTCACAACCCTGGGTTTAGCAGGCCAATGCTCAAACCACTGAGCTATCCCTCCCCCCGACATTGATTTGGTATGGTGGATCTCAAATCAATGAAGACTACACTCAGAAAGACCTCAAGACTTCTGGAATATGCTGCTCAAACAGTTTCACTTTTGTTTCTACTGCCTGTCCCTCCCTTCTCACATTTATCTCCAGACCTCTTCTTCTTGTCCAGATCTATTCCGCCCCCAACAATCTTCTATTCATTGAACTTTTTGAAACTTTGCACTTTTAGAGATAGGTAAGGGATTGACTCTGCGTACACAAATTTGCAGAGGGACAATAGAGTTGAGATCTGTTATTTCTCACCTCTATTTTATTTATTTATTTATTTAAAAACATTTTTGATGTTAACAAGCATGTTATCTCTGGAGACACAAATCCACAGTTTGAGAACTGCAAACCTAAGCATCTCTGATGTTCTCTTCTAGACTGAGCACTGAGTCCCATTGGGTAGATAGAAAGAGTAACCTAAATAATCTATACAGAAGCCCCTGGAACCCAATAAGATTGGGTCCCTAATCCATGAACTACTGGAACTCATTTACAAAACTTTTTTTAAACATTACATGACTATATTGTCTCATACTATAGAATTAGAATTTATAATCCCTATTCCATGATTTGATATTTTTGAGCTATAATGTATCTTTAGATAAGTTTTTTCCTCAAAAAGCATTTTATCAAAAAAATCCAATTTAAATATTAAAATATGATTTTTTTTTAAAATCATTGATTTTTATCCACCCTGATGATGGGCTTCTTGGAGTTTGTGTGGGCATTTCCACAGCTGCCCTTGTGATCTCTTTGATAGCTTTGTCACAGCTCCTTACCCTTCACTCTACACTGTTATTCAGAAAGTAGCCCAGTTCTACCACCTGTCAAGGCACCTTGGATCTCTTTGGTTCAATTTTCCCAGAGGGTTCAAATCTGTTGTGACCATTGTAGTGTGAGACAGCAGCAGGAGAACTATTTGCCATGGAAGTGAAACAAGTCCCTGCTGCACTACACAGATTTAATTCCCAGTGGTGCAGACTTGCTATGGATAGAAACATTTCCATCAGTGGACATCTAGAGAAGCATGGGTGGGAGGAAATGTGTGTGTGTGTGTGGATGCACAGCAGTTCCTTCCAATATAAGGGCAATTTCACCAGTGGAACTTTCACTGTGTACATAGGGCCTTGGATAATATGCTCTTCAGGGCAGGGATCATATCTTCTTATTGTACGTTTGTACAGTGCCTAGCACAATGAGGCCACAGTCCTCAAGGGTCCTTTGGTTGCTACAAAAATCACATTCTTGTGCCATCCACTTGCCCCCCAAGATTACACTCATTTGCCACCCCCTACAAAATCTCTAACAGTCACTAGTCTCATTCATCCCAGTCAAAAAAATGTCACGTTCTCTGGCCTTCCAACCCCAAAAATCAAGCAAACGCAAACAGCACACACACAGACTGCCTCTACACATAAGGGACTTGTTACACAGGCTCTTCTAAGAGTCCACATACATACACACAAGCTCCTCTCCACAAAACAAGGAGCTCCTTCCCCCTCCCCTAGCCTTCTCTCTCCCAACCGTCACCCCAGACTCTTCCTTTCCCAAGTTCTTTCTCTAATCTCCCTCCTTTTTGCTCCCTCTCGCTTATTACCCACGGCTTCCTTAGTGCAGGGGAGGAGAAAGTGCTTCACTATCTAGCTTCCTCCTCCCATTACAGGATCTGATAGCTACAGCATAGCAGATCCAGTTTCTGCAATAGTGGAGGCAGGGGACAAAAAATAGTTTAGGACAGTGGCTCTCAAACTTTTTTACTGGTGACCTCTTTCACATAGCAAGCTTTTGAGTGCGACCCCCCCCCTTATAAATTAAAAACACCTTTTTATATATTTAACACCATTATAAATGCTGGAGCAAAGCAGGATTTGAGGTGGAGGTTGACAGCTCACGACACCCCATGTAATAACCTCATGACCCCCTGAGGGGTCCTGACCCCCAGTTTGAGAACCCCTGGTTTAGGACATTAAATGGAGATAAAAAGCTGCAGAAGGACATGTTTTAGGGAAGTGGGGAGAAGCCTTTTCATTTTTAAATCCTCTGATATTGGACAGAGTTGAAGGAAGGGGACACACAGTCATCACCAGAGAGGAAGAAAGCTAAAGAGACATGTTCCTCCTTTACCACCACCTCTGTTGCATCTATGTTTTCATGGCGTGTAGCTGCTTCACCACGATGAAGTTAGTTGCTGGAGGACATGCTCAGTTCAAATGTGTCTGTCTGTGAATAGGCTCAGCGAAGCTGGGGCATGCTCAGTACAGACACAACAGTCAATTTTTTTTTAAACAGCAAGCCTAGCATGCTCTGCAGAGTACAATACAAACTGCAAATGGAGATGTTTTACAGTTTTATAATTTTTTCAGTTTTCACAGGGACAGCAAGACGCGAGTCTCTGACCCTAGAACCATCCCCTCTGCCAAATTTTAAGGGCCTGCTGCAAACCACAGAGGTGTTAGAACTGAAAAATATTTTTACAGTGGGAAGTGTTAGGCAACCCACATATTACACACATAAAACTGCATTAAAAGAACATGCAACCTTAATTCTGACATTTCCTAACTTCTGGAAGCTTGACTTTGAAACCTTAATGTTCTTATAAGAAGGTTTTTTTAATGGGTAATTTCCTAAATTTTTAAAAAAGTAAACTGAAAAAACAACAACAAATTTCATCATGTGATATATTGACACCCACATGGCTCATCAGCAGGGTTAAAACCTTTAAATCCACTGCACAGACCTCTAGCACCTGAGCTAAGCAGTAACTGACAGCAATAGTAGGTTGTCGTCCTCTACATGGATTGATGCAGAAGAGGTACAAGACACTTTGCCAGTGGGTTTCACAGCAATTTGCTGACAGCAAATGAATGGCGAGAGCCAGGAATCTTGGGTTCCAGTCTAGCTTCTAGAAAGTGTGCACTCCGGTGGTCACAGAGCCTTCTGTTCCTATGCCTTCCAACCTGTCCTTGTCTAGTCCTCTCTCTTCGTTCCAGTGCCAGTCAGTCCTAGTCCTTTCCTCTGAGCTCCGGTTCTGAGCCCTAGTCCCTTGTAAAATCCATTTCTTTCCCTCTTCACCACTCCACACTAGCTCCCAGTCTCCCTCCCTTCCCCCATACATACCTTGGCTGAGCCTTCCCTTTCCCCAATATCTTTGCCCAGCTAGTCTTAGTCCTCCCGCCATACCCTGGCTCCTCATGAGCTTTGTCTCTCCTGCCCCTGGCTCAGTATCTATAACCAGCTAATCCCAGTTTTCCTGCCAAATTTACTCTCCCCAAGTCTGGTTCTTATCCTGTCTGCTTTAAATTCAGGCAGCTTCCTTCTCCACACTGCCTGGGCCCAGCAGGGAAAGAATTGAGACCGCAGGGGAGAGTCTCTCTGCTCTTAGTTCCAGTGCCACACTGGCCCACAGCAGCCAAGAGTGGCAATTGCAGGGAAGTGCTGTTTGGCCCCTGCAGCCCCAAGCTAGAGCATACTCAGTACTGAAAGAATTTTCAGAGAATTTAGCTTTTAAGTTCCAACAAGTTTATACTGAGCATGTGCAAACAGATTTTTCCCCCCAAAAACTTGTAACTTGGCCATACAGTAACTCCTCACTTAAAGTCGTCCCGGGTAACATTGTTTTATTGTTACGTTGCTGATCAATTAGGGTACATGCTCATTTAAAGTTGTGCAATGCTCCCTCCTAATGTTGTTTGGAAGCCGTCTGCTTTGTCCACTGCTTGCAGGAAGAGCAGCCCGTTGCAGATAGCTAGTGGGGGCTTGGAACCAGGGTTGACCAGCAGCTCCCCTATCAGCTCCCCGCTCCCCTAAGTTCCCTGTGCAGCAGCTGCCCAGCAAGCTATCAATTGCCCCTCCCCGCACTGCCATGTGCTGCTCCTGCCCTCTGCCTTGGAGCTGCTCCCTGAGACTCCTGCTTGCTGTGCGGGGGGGGGGGGGGGGAGGAGGAAGAGGGGGAGCTAATGTCAGGGTATCCCCCTTCCCACTTACCCCATATTCCATAGAGCAGGGGGGACACAGGACAGGGCTCAGAATGGAGGGAGCTTGCTGGCAGCAGCTTCAGTCTCAGCAAGCTGATCTAATTAACAAGGCAGTGTACTTAAGAGTAGGGTCAGCTTACTTAAAGAGGAAATGCGCATCTCTCACACACACACACAGTGTCTGTCTCCGTCGGTGATGCTGTCTCCCCTCCCTCCATTCCTGCTGCCTTGTAGAGTGCCTTGAGGGCTCAGCCAATTGCTAGTTCATCATCAGTAGCAGTAAGGCTCTGACTCCTCCACCTCAACCAAGCTTCACAATCATCATCACTGTGTACCAGTATTAAATTGTTTGTTTAAAACTTATAGTGTGTGTGTGTGTGTATATATATATATATATATATATATATATATATATATATATATATATATATATATATATATATATATAAAAAAGAGAGACTTTTGTCTGGTGAAAAAAAATTCCCTGGAACTTAACCCCCTCATTTACATTAATTCTTATGGGGAAATTGGATTCACTTAACATCGTTCCACATTTTTCAGGAACATAACTACAACGTTAAGTGAGGAGTTACTGTATTTGGGTGAATTTTCTCCAGGATGGTAAAAGGCACAATCCTGACAACCAGGGCAACTTCCCTGCCAAATTTCAAGTCCCTACCCTAACACATGCTAGCACTATCTAAAGAATAGGTTGCTAACATATCTATTTTAAATATAGCAAAACATTTTCTCCTAGACTTGTTCTCTGAAGCAACTGAACTACTTTGGATGAAATTTAAAAAAAAAAAAAAAAAAAAAAAAAATCAGCTCACAAGACTTTCCCCCCCCAAAATGAATCAAGTTTGGTAAAGTCATAAGCAACTGAAAGCGAGGGTCTTATAATGAGAAGTATCAGGTAATCTTAAAAGATGGTGCTACCAGCTTCACCTATAAAATTACCATTTTCTCTATAACAAAAAACAAGCAAGGAAAATGTTAAAACAGCTATGCAAATAAAAATAACCAGCCATAACAAACACCATACAAATATAAGAAAAATCATAAATATAGTGGAATTTAGATCACCACCACCCTCTCCACCCATATACTGAAGTGAAAAACACTGAATACCATCCACTCTCCTTTATTGCTTCCCAAGGGGGGTGGGTGGGGAGAGGCATGGGGAGTGGAGAAAAATATGTTTTTTGTCAATTATAGGAGATAGAACTTGAAATCTAACTACTTTCTCTCTTCTTTACTCAAACCATCACTAAAGTCACAGAGAAGTCACGGGCAATAAAGAAAAATTCATGGAAGCCCGTGATCTGTCCGTGACTTTTACTAAAAATATCCATGACAAAATGGGAAGCTCAGCTGCAGGGTCCGCACACACCCCCAGCAGCCAGGCACCTGTGAGGGCCCGCTCGGAGCTTCGGGGGCCCCCACCGCCAAGCAGCGGGGGTACCCCACAGCTCCCAGCCGCCGCGGGCTGAAGTTATGGAGGTTGCTGGAAGTCAGAGATTCCGTGACTTCTGAAACCTCCATGAAAGAATCATATCCTTAATCCTCACCCACACCAATGCCAGCTGTGTGGCTACCAGCTCTTGCAGGAGCCTGGCACAAACAATCTGCTTTCTGAACATAACAGCAGCCATACTGGGTCAGACCAATGGTCCATCTAGCCCGATATCCTGTCTTCGGACAGGGACCGGTGCCAGATGCTTCAGAATGAAGATACCAGGTAATCATCGAGTGTCCACTCCCAGCTTCTGGAATGTCCACTCCCACTCATAGGTTTAGGAACACCCAGAGCATGAGGTTGCATCCCCAACCATCTTGGCTAATAGTAATTGACGGACCTGTCCTCCATGAACTTTAGTTTTTTTTTTTAAATGTTATAGTCTTGGCCTTCACAACATCCTGTGGCAACAAGTTCCACGGGTTGAATGTGAAGTATGGGGCAGGGGGAACAAAGCTAAAAAAATACACCGTCCCCCCAACATATCAACCGAGATGAAAGGAGAGGTCAGCAAGGAAAGGATGCAAACGAGAAGGTGCAGAAGAGGAAGCAGCCAGTAGCCCCACCCCTACCCGAGGCAGGATCTGGCGCCGAGAGCAGGTGTATGGGACTGACCCAGACCACATCGAGTCGGGCTCCAGAGACCACAAGAAGAACAGGGACCACGAACAGCTCCGCAACACCCGGGCGAGTCCGCCACCCCAGAAGCGCGGGGAAGGGGCCACAACGCCGGGGCCGCGCTTTAATCCCCGTCGCCGCCGCACACTGGAGCTAGCCGGGCTCGGTCCGCGCCACAGCGCCCTGGGCGGGACTGCGCGCGCTTGGAGCTGTCTGGCCGAGCCCCGGAAGCCCGCGCGCCGCTTCGCCCCGAGCCGAACCCGCTCCCACCAAGAGCCGCCCCAGGCAACGACCCTCCCGGCAGGAGCCAGCACCGCCCCGGCTCTTACTATCCAGATAATGCTCCAGGTACATCCCCGCCGCCATCTTGGGCCTCAAACACAGACACTTCCGGGCCGGAAACCGAGTAACTTCTGTCCTTCCGTCCGACAAGGCGTCACTTCCTCCCCTACTCGAAAGTACTTCCTTGTAGAACAGGGCCGCTTCCGGCTGCGTGAGGCGCCGCTTTGAATTATTACTTGTTCCGGATTCCGCAACGGCTCGGCTGGCCCGCATCCGCAGGGGGATGGGAGCGCGCGCGCAGGCGCGGGGCTGTGATCTCAGAGTCCGTTCATGGGCGATAACGGCACATGCTGAGACACGCACCCGTCAGAGCGACGCGGCGGCGGGGCAGGGTAGGGCAGGCGGGACGGGCCCGGCTCCGCGCCGCAGGCCTGGGGGAGTCGCGGACGGTCAGACCCCGAGGCGAGTCGCCGGAGCTGGGCCGGCGGGGATCGCGCGCAAGTGGGTCCCGGGGCGGAGGAGGCCGCAGGACCGCTCGGCTGAGACGCACAGTAGAGCAGCAGGTGACCGGCTTATACTAGATCCGGGAGGGATTAAGGTCAGAGGGGCCAAGTCGGGTGCGAGGCTGGGATAGCAACACTGGGTGGGGATGGGGGAGGCGGGTAGCAAGGGCCCCGCTTCCCGGAGGACCATGGAAGTGTAAAGACTTTTGAGGACCTGGGCCCCATTCCGGGGCGGAAAAGAGGTTGTTTACATGGACCCGTTACTGGCCTGCTGCTGCAACGTGTGGATGCGCTGCCCGGCCATTTCCAGGAGCAACGCCTTGTCCAGCGAGCGGCGCAGAGGGTGCTAATGATGGGAAAGAAAAGGAAAATTCAGTCCAGACTGGTCTGGTATCCAGTCACAATCAGAAACAACTGTGTGCATGTCGGGATTCATCTCAGGCCCTCCCAGGCTCCAGGAGGGGTAGTTTTCATCAGACTAAAGAGCCCGGGCAACACGGGGGAAGAGAGTGGAAATATCTCCCTATTACTTCAGGGGAGCGCTCACAAAAGCGTTGGGGACCCTGACAGCACAGGGAGAGGAAGAACGCAGGACCGAGAGTAGAGGATGGGAATGATTTCCTAGCCTCAGCAGTGAGCACTATCACCAGGGTGGGACAGGTGCCAGGGGTGTTGTTCTCACCTTGTGACCCTGGCTCATGCCCTCCAGGAGCAGTCTCTTTAGTTCGTTCAGACAGTGGATGATTCAGTCGTTGTCTCTCAATCAATGGTTTGATCTGAGGATGGGTAGGGATTTCCATTAATACAGGAAATGGATTGAATGGAGCTGTTACCTTGTGTGGGGGAAGAGCGAGGAGGTCAGACAATAAGATACCAACTGACATAGCCTAGCTATCGATGCAGCCAAGCCAGACCCTGAGGCGGCCTGGGGGCTTTTGCTTACCTTTTTGCAGACCACATGTTTTGGCTGCTCCAGATGTACTTTACTCCAGGCACAATTTCTCTGCACTCACATCTTTGAGGTCTGTCTCTTAGATAGAAATTTGAAATTATTCCCCAATCATTCCTCTCTTCATAGTCACTTTACAGGAGACCCAGTGCAGCTGTCATATCCCTTTACCAGCTCTCTACTAATTCCAAGGTGCCCCGGTCTCTTGTCTCCCTTCCCTCCACACCAATGGCAGCCAATGAGCTTTTTGCCCGTCACAAGGAGGAAAGGGTGTTTACAGAAATATGAAAGAAGAAAAGTCCCAAGGACAGAAGAGGAGACGAAGAGGGAAATATGAAATGTACAAAAGGGGATTTATATATGGCCATCCAGCTGCTCCTTTGGGGATGGGAGATAAAAGAGGCTCAGAAAAATATAAAGGGGGTGAATACAGACAAAACAGGAGGCTATTGAGAGGGTAGCTACAGCAACAGGTGGAATATGTGTATGGGAAATGGGATGCAATACCTTTTCTTCAAGGGTTTGAAATTCCAACTTTTTATAAAAGTACAAGAATCATGAATCCTATTCAGGTCACAGGGGCTTCCAGGGAAACATTAACACAGCCATGTCATTTGAACTGAGTGCTTTGTGGGAGATATTTAATAAAAAGAATCAGTAAGTCAGTAGAGTAAGCCCTTGGGGCTGCTAAAGACCTCAAAGACACCAGTACTTGCCTCACAGAACTTAATCTACACAGTACAATGCCTGCTGCATTTCAGATTCAGTAAAATAAAGGCTCCAAAAGGAAGAAAAATAAACTTTGGGGTAAGCAGGACATCTGAATATATTGTGTGTGTAACTACTGCAATGGTGGGCAGAGGGGAAAGGCCTGGAGAGGTGGATGACTGATTGAGAGACTGAATGGCTATAGACTCAACGGTTCTCAATTTTTTTTTTCACGGACCACTTGAAAATTGCTGAGGGTCTCGGCGAACCACTTAATGATCTTTCCCAGTGTTGTTGTACCATTAGCTAACTATTGTAAAGCGCTTTGGATAAAAGCGCTATATAATAAAAACTTAATAATAATTGTTTTTTTATTCTATAAATAAAAGCACACAACTCATATTTTAATATCAGTAGTCTTACCTTTCTAATGTGATGAATGTGCCCTCTCTCCCCCACTGTGGCAGTCCCCGAGCTGGGGTTGGGAAGGAGTGGGGATTCTTCCCCGCCACAGCAGGCACAGAGCTGAGGCTGGGAAGGAGGGCCGTCTCTCTCCGGCAGCCGCAGTCCTGGAGCTGGGGAAAGTTGCCTCTTTCTCTGGCTGCCACAGCCCTGCACATCCCAAATTCCCCCCACCCCCTCTTCTCATCCCATTACCCCCTCTCACCTACCTTCTATTCCCCCCAAGGCCACCATCTCACCTTACATGTGTGTCTTCTCCAGGGTCCAGGCACCTAATTAGCGGAGCCACGCCGGCGTGGCCTCGCTAATTAGGTGGGTGGCCCTTCATTCTGTTGTGTGCGGCCGCCCAAACACGCACCTTAGAAGGAACTATCTGCGGACCACCTGAATGGAGATCGGGGACCACTGGTGGTCCACGGATCACAGTTTGAGAATCTCTGATATAGACAGATAAATTAATATATAGATTGTTCTGTATCCTGCCTCTAATAGTAACCAGTGCCAGATGCTTCAACAACAGGTGCAGGAAACCCGCTAGTGATCAATTATGGAATAACCGTCTCTCTTGTTTTGTATTCTGTCTAACATAAGCTCAGATGTCCAATCCTGTTTTGTCTCTTATAGAGTTAGAAGTGTGAAACACCTGGCCATATTGATGTATGTGGTCTGCGCAGCACAGTCACATTCTGCACAATTTAAGTTTTATTTTTTTAAATACATTTTTTGTCCTCAGATAAAACATTGAAAATGTGACCTGAATGTAAACTGCTGTAGGGATGTCATCCTGAGGCTGCAGACAGCCTAAAACAAAAACTCAAAGGTGTAAACTGCCTCACTCCATTAATATCAATGGTGTGTTAACATTAAAGCCTAATCATTATGTTTTAAATGTCAATTATTTGCCAATAATTTTAGAAGATGAATGAGAATAAAACCCACTGGGAGGGTACTGCATGGAAGGAAATACAGAAATATGAAACAAGAAAAGTCCCAAGGACAGAAGAGACAAAGAAAGAATGGAGGATGGGAGAGAAAAGGGAGCAGAGTAAGGCATTGAACAAATATAGATAATGAAAAGATTAGGTTATACATAAACATTCTACCCTGGTTTTCTGTGGATAACTCTCACTGTTATCAATGGGAGATCAGCTGTGGATGGAGGCAAATATTTTATCCTAAGTTTATATACCAGCCCAGCCCACACACTATAATTAAAAACAGAACTTGGCCCTCTCTACAGAATGAGGGAAACCCCTCTGCTAGGCGCTTGGTCTCCAAGAACTCACGGGACAGTAAAGTTTCCTTTTATCAGTTTTAAATGTGCTACCTTTCTATTTCACTGACTGTCCCTTGTTATTATATGAGTGGGTAAATATGGGTGCCCAATTTACCTTCACTAAGTTGCTCATTAGCCTGGTTGCCTCCATTCATCTCTTTGCTAAACTGAACAGTCCTAGTCTTTTCAGTCTCATGGAAGTTTCTTCTGGTCTTTTATCACTGAATCCCTTCTATTTCTTCCATATCATTCTTGAGATATGGTAGCCTGAATTAACAAAATGTTCCAGGTGAAGGTGTCCCATTCATTTCTGTAATTGCACAATAGTGTCCGTATTTTTTTCCATCCCATTCTCTACAATTCATTGTCTTTTTTTGACAGTTGCAGCATAGTGAACAGAGGTTTTCATTGTCTCCATAATGATTCAGATGGAATATACAGCAAGAATCATGGGATAATAGAATCATAGAAGATTAGGGTTGGAAGGGACCTCAAGAGGTCATCTAGTCCAACCCCATGCTCAAAGCAGGACCAACCCCAACTAAATCATCCCAGCCAGGGCTTTGTCAAGCCGGGCCTTACAAACCTCTAAGGATGGAGAATCCACCACCTCCCTAGGTAACCCATTCCAGTGCTTCACCACCCTCCTAGTGAAATAGTTTTTCCTAATATCCACCCTAGACCTTTTCCACTGTAACTTGAGACCATTGTTCCTTGTTCTGTCATCTGGCATCACTGAGAACAACCGAGCTTCATCCTCTTTGGAACCCCCTTCAGGTAGTTGAAGGATGCTTTCAAATCCCCCCTCAATCTTCTTTTCTGCAGACTAAATAAGCCCAGTTCCCTCAGCCTCTCCTCATAAGCCATGTGCCCCAGCCCCCTAATCATTTTCAGAACATACTCTCTATTCCTCTGCCCAAAGGCATTCACCTTACCAGAAGTGCCATAAGACCCAGACCACGTTCTGCCACCTTAACACTAGCTCCCTCAATCTAGCTTTTACCACAAACCTCTTTAACCAAACTACCGTTGCTATTAGTTGTGAATGTTTGGTGTAGTAATGTCTTGGGCTCGAAGGAGGTAGTTTAGTAAGGAGGGTGATGGAAGGTGGCTTCCCTAGGAGGTCATGGTCATGGTCAAGGTTGTGGTAAGTGGTCATAATGGTCACTCTGGTCTTTAAAATCTATGACTTTTCAATGCTTAAGTATTTTCCCTGAGTAAATACAGTTAATTGAGAACCCTACAAGGTGTATGAGAAGTTCAATTTATTTATTTCAGTGTGCATTATATTGCATTGGTCTGCACTGAATTTTGTGGTGCTATCTGGTCACCCTATCATGTTTAGGTTCCTCTGATGTTCTGCATAATACTCTGTGGTCTTGAGTAAACTCAATTTAAACAATAATTTTGTGTAATCTGCAAAGTTTTGTAACCTCACTGCCCACCTTCCTATTCCAGAAATTGTATTAATATCTTGTACAGAGCCAGATCACCCCACTGCTAATGAAAATTAACTCTTTTTCTCTTCTCTTTGTTTTCTCTCTTAGCTTCTTTCTAATGCATGACAGAACTTCATATCTCATCCCATGATTACTTAGTTTTCTTTGGCTTGTCTACATAGTGGGGTAATGCACTCTATGGGGGTGTGATTTCTTAAATTCACTAATGTATTGCAATTAATTGGTCCATGTAGACCCTGCTGGTGTGCTTCAATGTAGTGCTGTTTGAAATAATGTTAAAGCACACTTGGGAACCTTAAGTGCAGAGCAGCAGGGTCTACACAGATAAGTTAATGTGCAGCATGTTAGTGCACTTAAGATATCACACACCCCGTGCATTACCCCACTATGTAGACAAGCCTTAGTAGCTTCTGACATGGGGACTTTGTCAAAATCTTTCTGAAAATCCAAATGAATTATAGAAACTGGTTCTTCCTTTATCAACTATTTTGCTGACACATTCAAAAAATTCTAATAGATTAGAAATGTGGTTTTCCTTTGCAGATACTGTAGTGTATAGTCTCTAGCATATCATGTTTGTCTTAGGCTAGTGCTGAATCGGCGGGTAGAAATCGATCTCTCGGGGATCAAATTATCGCGTCTCATCGGGACACGACAATCGATCCCCGAATCGACGCTCTTACTCCACCAGCGGAGGTGGGAGTAAGCGCCGTCGACGGGGAGCCGCGGAGGTCGATTTTGCCGCCATCCACACAGCGGGGTAAGTCGGCTCCGATAGGTCGAATTCAGCTACGCTATTCACGTAGCTGAATTTGCATATCTTAAATCGACCCGACCCCCCCCCCCCCCCCGTAGTGAAGACCTGCCCTTAGGCTAGGTCTACACTACCCGCCTGAATCGGCGGGTAGAAATCGATCTCTCGGGGATCAAATTATCGCGTCTTGTCGGGACGCGACAATCGATCCCCGAATCGACGCTCTTACTCCACCAGCGGAGGTGGAAGTAAGCGCCGTCGACAGGGAGCCGCGGAGGTCGATTTTGCTGCCGTCCTCACAGCGGGGTAAGTCGGCTCCGATAGGTCGAATTCAGCTACGCTATTCGCGTAGCTGAATTTGCATATCTTAAATCGACCCCCCCCCCCCGTAGTGAAGACCTGCCCTAAGTGTTTTACAATTCTGTTTTTAATTATTTTAATTTTCCTGAGTTTGAGATACTGCTAATTCCTGGCTCATCCCTAGCCTCTTTAATAAAATTAGCTGCATTTGCTTCTTTCCAGGACCCCCATAATAGCTGGTTTTAATGAGCCCCTTAATTCTTCAATTCCTTCAGAATTCTTGGATAAATTCACTTACAAAAAAAATCTTAATTAAAACATGATGATGCTGTCACACAGCAGTGCCTTTTCATTGTGCCCTTTCAGGATGTGGGACTTCAAAATGCCAAACTCATCCCTTTTGGAGTGATTAATATTTCCCTAAACTCTGGGAAACTAATTTTAGGAAAACTCATAATGCATAGTTACCCTCTTTCATTGTGGTTGTGAAGTTGGAAACAACCAGTTCAGTGTGTCCAGCATGATCTGTGTAGTTCTTGCCAGGGACTTGTGGGGTAGGAGAGCTTAAGCATTTCAGGTTTTCTAATGTTTGAGTTTGGGGATCTGAGATCCCACATTTCAGAAAGGTAGAAGGAGCAGAAGGCACTTGGTTGAACAGCAACCTTAACTCAGTTTCAGGGAAGTTATTTGTAAGTGAATTTTATTTGTATTTTAATCATATGAATGAGCCAGGCTGTCAGGGGTTCTGACATGTCAGGAAAATGGTTTTATTCACTTGTGGATGGGATATAAAGTTTTCACCGACCATCTTAGATGTTGCCTTGAGTTTCCAACTTTCCCTCAGTATCATCTTTGACAGTGCTTCAGAAAAAATCCACTGCTGGAGAGAGCCTGCATACACAGTGGCTCTTAAGAGCTAACATCAAATGAGACAGCCCAGTCACTACTGAATTCATATATTCCCAAGCCAGAAGATGCACAGATTACAAGGCCAGGAGGGACCAGTGTGATTGTCACACTGTCTGGAGTGGTTCACGACTGAGTTCCTACTTCAGAGCAGACTGTCAAAAACAGGGCAGATACCCCAAATTGATGGTATGTTCTATAATTAGATGTCACCAAACCAGTTACAAATGTGAACTCCTGGATCTACTGTAACAGTTTCACCATGGAGTCCGACAGTCCCCTTAGACTCTCCAGTCTATCTTGCCACTCAAGCGGACTGGGCTTAGTGATAATCGGTCATTTATTCCAAAAATCTCAGCATATTTAGGTTGCTTCCAGTCCCAAGAGACCAGTCACTTACCCCAGATTGACTGGTACCCTAGATCTTACACCAAAGACAATGCCTATAGCCAGTCCTGTAATAAACTAAAGGTTTATTGACTAGGAAAAAGAAATGGGTTATTTACAGATTAAAACAAGCAAACATATACACAGCAACGAGTTACCATCTAAATCCTAAAAGTGACAGAGTTGTAGTGATCTGTCAATTCAAAGTGGCTTTCAGGGCAGACCCAGGAGGTAACCCTTGGGGGATCTCTGTCTTCAGTGGTGTCTCTGGCCATATTGGATTAGGAAAGGGATATTGACCAGTTTATTGAAAATGATACTTTCGGTCCTTTTACAATATCAAACGAAAGGTTCAATCTAGAGATTAAGAAGGAGTAGCACTTTAAACATGCCATCTGTTTGGCCCTGATGCCTGCACTTCCCCTGATCCATGTGAACTGCTTTCATTCCTCCAAATATTATCCTGATTGCAAGACCTAGGATAACACTATAGGCACACCTGGCCAGCAAATTTGAATTAAACACAGATTCCCTATAAAAGAAATGGGAGGAGGAACTAGGCCAATTATTCTCTGCTAACCAATGGAAACGAATTTTAGTCAGTGCTATAAACTGTTCCTCCATTTAAGATTAATCCAGCAGAAAATCATATAGAGGATGCTTTGAACTCCTCTCCAACCATTCAAAATAGTCAGACAAATGTTGGCACTGTGATTCAGTAGGTACTAACTGAACCCATATGCTTTGGGAATGCTCCTACACCTGTATGCTTTGAACAGAAATTAATTTCAGAGTTAATTTTTTCCTATCAACTAAAATTGTGTTACAAGCTAAACATGCAATTTTAAACCTAATAGATGTTAATTGGAAGCTTTGAATAAATCTGAAAAACTTTGGTTAAACAGAGCACTAGTAATTGCTAAAAGACTAATACTACAAAAATGGACCAACAATTGAAGATTGGAGCATAGACTTCATAAGCTTGGCCACCATGGAACGAATTGTAGACTGTAACAGAAATACCAAAGAAAAATTTTCAGAGATATGGGATGCTTTCCTGGAAGTATCTGAATGATCCTGTTAAATGCATGTCCCCCTCCTCCCCATCGTTTTCTTCTCCTCTTTACCCACTTCCTTCCCTCGCTGTCTCTATCCCTCTCCTCTGAAATTGCAGTGAGCAAACAGCTGGCAAAAGGAATTTACAAGCTGAATTGTTTGTTTTTTCCCCTCTTTCTACCTCTCGGGGATAGCTAGTTAGAAAGTCTCTGTTACCTGAGCAGCCTGAGCTGAGTGCATCCCAGTTTCAGTGAACTGCAGAGGGGGTGTGACCCAGCACAAGAAAACAGGAAAATGAGTACCAGGGACGTAGCTAACAAACTAGAACTGGCCAGATTAGAAGCAGAAGAAAATGAAAGGAAACATCAGAGACTGCTCCAATTAAACGAAAAAGAGATGGAGCTAAAAGAAAAAGAGATGGAGCTGAAAGAAAAAGAGAGAGGAAGCATGAACTGGAATTAGCACGGGCTAGGCCGGATATACCAGCCAATCCTAGCAACCCCTCTCCAGGTACCACTTCCCATCCCAGAAAATTCCCCACCTACAAGGCAGGCGATGATACTGAGGCCTTCTTAGAAAATTTTGAAAGGGCCTGCCTTGGGTACAGCATCACTACAGACCATTACATGGTAGAGCTGAGGCCGCAGCTCAGTGGACCCTTCATAGAATCATAGAATATCAGAGTTGGAAGGGACCTCAAGAGGTCATCTAGTCCAACCCCCTGCTCAAAGCAGGACCAATTCCCAGCTAAATCATCCCAGCCAGGGCTTTGTCAAGCCGGGCCTTAAAAACCTCCAAGGAAGGAGACTCCACCACCTCCCTAGGTAATGCATTCCAGTGTTTCACCACCCTCCTAGTGAAATAGTTTTTCCTGATATCCAACCTGGACCTCCCCCACTGCAACTTGAGACCATTGCTCCTTGTTCTGTTATCTGCCACCACTGAGAACAGCCGAGCTCCATCCTCTTTGGAACCCCCCTTCAGGTAGTTGAAGGCTGCTATCAAATCCCCCCTCATTCTTCTCTTCTGGAGACTAAACAATCCCAGTTCCCTCAGCCTCTCCTCATAAGTCATGTGCTCCAGACCCCTAATCATTTTTGTTGCCCTCCGCTGGACTCTTTCCAATTTTTCCACATCCTTCTTGTAGTGTGGGGCCCAAAACTGGACACAGTATTCCAGATGAGGCCTCACCAATGTCGAATAAAGGGGAATGATCACGTTCCTCGATCTGCTGGCAATGCCCCTACTTATACAGCCCAAAATGCCGTTAGCCTTCTTGGCAACAAGAGCACACTGTTGACTCATATCCAGCTTCTCGTCCACTGTGACCCCTAGGTCCTTTTCTGCAGAACTGCTACCTAGCCATTCGGACCCTAGTCTGTAGCAGTGCATGGGATTCTTCCATCCTAAGTGCAGGAATCTGCACTTGTCCTTGTTGAACCTCATCAGGTTTTTTTTGGCCCAATCCTCTAATTTGTCTAGGTCCCTCTGTATCCGATCCCTATCCTCTAGTGTATCTACCACGCCTCCTAGTTTAGTGTCATCTGCAAACTTGCTGAGAGTGCAGTCCACACCATCCTCCAGATCATTAATAAAGATATTAAACAAAACCGGCCCCAGGACCGACCCTTGGGGCACTCCGCTTGAAACCGGCTGCCAACTAGACATGGAGCCATTGATCACTACCCGTTGAGCCCGACGATCTAGCCAGCTTTCTATCCACCTTACAGTCCATTCATCCAGCCCATACTTCTTTAATTTGGCGGCAAGAATACTGTGGGAGACCGTATCAAAAGCTTTGCTAAAGTCAAGGAATAACACATCCACTGCTTTCCCCTCATCCACAGAGCCAGTTATCTCATCATAGAAGGTAATTAGGTTAGTCAGACACGACTTCCCCTTCGTGAATCCATGCTGACTGTTCCTGATCACTTTCCTCTCCTCTAAATGTTTCATAATTGATTCCTTGAGGACCTGCTCCATGATTTTTCCAGGGACTGAGGTGAGGCTGACTGGCCTGTAGTTCCCCGGATCCTCCTCCTTCCCTTTTTTAAAGATGGGCACTACATTAGCCTTTTTCCAGTCATCTGGGACCTCCCCCGATCGCCATGAGTTTTCAAAAATAATGGCTAATGGCTCTGCAATCTCATCCGCCAACTCCTTTAGCACCCTCGGATGCAGCGCATCCGGCCCCATGGACTTGTGCACGTCCAGTTTTTCTAAATAGTCCCGAACCACTTCTTTCTCCACAGAGGGCTGGTCACCTTCTCCCCATGCTGTACTGCCCAGTTCAGCAATCTGGGAGCTGACCTTGTGCGTGAAGACAGAGGCAAAAAAAGCATTGAGTACATTAGCTTTTTCCACATCCTTGGTCACTAGGTTGCCTCCCTCATTCAGTAAGGGGCCCACACTTTCCTTGACTTTCTTCTTCTTGCTAACATACCTGAAGAAACCTTTCTTGTTACTCTTAACATCTCTTGCTAACTGCAACTCCAAGTGTGATTTGGCCTTCCTGATTTCACTCCTGCATGCCTGAGCAATATTTTTATACTCCTCCCTGGTCATTTGTCCAATCTTCCACTTCTTGTAAGCTTCTTTGTTGCGTTTAAGATCAGCAAGGATTTGACTGTTTAGCCAAGCTGGTCGCCTGCCATATTTACTATTCTTTCTACACATCGGGATGGTTTGTTCCTGCAACCTCAATAAGGATTCTTTAAAATACAGCCAGCTCTCCTGGACCCCTTTGCGCTTCATGTTATTCTCCCAGGGGATCCTGCCCATCTGTTCCCTGAGGGAGTCAAAGTCTGCTTTTCTGAAGTCCAGGGTCCGTATTCTGCTGATCTCCTTTCTTCCTTGTGTCAGGATCCTGAACTCGACCATCTCGTGGTCACTGCCTCCCAGGTTCCCATCCACTTTTGCTTCCCCTACTAATTCTTCCCTGTTTGTGAGCAGCAGATCAAGAAAAGCTCTGCCCCTAGTTGGTTCCTCCAGCACTTGCACCAGGAAATTGTCCCCTACACTTTCCAAAAATTTCCTGGATTGTCTGTGCACCGCTGTATTGCTCTCCCAACAGATATCAGGGTGATTAAAGTCTCCCATGAGAACCAGGGCCTGCGATCTAGCAACTTCTGCTAGTTGCCAGAAGAAAGCCTCGTCCACCTCATCCCCCTGGTCTGGTGGTCTATAGCAGACTCCAACCACGACATCACCCTTGTTGCTCACACTTCTCAACTTTATCCAGAGACTCTCAGGTTTTTCTGCAGTTTCATACCGGAGCTCTGAGCAGTCATACTCCTCTCTTACATACAACGCAACTCCCCCACCTTTTCTGCCCTGCCTGTCCTTCCTGAACAGTTTATATCCATCCATGACAGTACTCCAGTCATGTGAGTTATCCCACCAAGTCTCTGTTATTCCAATCACATCATAGTTCCCTGACTGTGCCAGGACTTCCAGTTCTCCCTGCTTGTTTCCCAGGCTTCTTGCATTTGTGTATAGGCACTTAAGATAACTCATCGATCGTCCCTCTTTCTCAGCATGAGACAGGAGTCCTCCCCTCTTGCGCTCTCCTGCTTGTGCTTCCTCCCAGGATCCCATTTCCCCACTTACCTCAGGGCTTTGGTCTCCTTCCCCCGGTGAACCTAGTTTAAAGCCCTCCTCACTAGGTTAGCCAGCCTGCTGGTGAAGATGCTCTTCCCTCTCTTCATTAGGTGGAGCCCGTCTCTGCCTAGCACTCCTCCTTTTTGGAACACCATCCCATGGTCGAAGAATCCAAAGCCTTCTCTCTGACACCACCTGCGTAGCCACTCGTTGACTTCCACGATTCGACGGTCTCTACCCCGGCCTTTTCCTTGCACAGGGAGGATGGACGAGAACACCACTTGCGCCTCAAACTCCTTTATCCTTCTTCCCAGAGCCACGTAGTCTGCAGTGATCCGCTCAAGGTCATTCTTGGCAGTATCATTGGTGCCCACGTGGAGAAGCAGGAAGGGGTAGCAATCCGAGGGCTTGATGAGTCTCGGCAGTCTCTCCGTCACATCGTGTATCCTAGCTCCTGGCAAGCAGCAGACCTCTCGGTTTTCCCGGTCAGGGCGGCAGATAGATGACTCAGTCCCCCTGAGGAGGGAGTCCCCGACCACCACCACCCTCCTCCTCCTCTTGGGAGTGGTGGTCGTGGAACCCCCATCCCTAGGACAGTGCATCTTTTGCCTTCCAATCGGTGGAGTATCCTTCTGCTCCCTTCCCTCAGATGGGTCATCTAGTCCACTCTCCGCATTAGTACCTGTAGAGAGAACATGGAAACGATTGCTCACCTGTATCTCCATTGCTGGTGCATGGACGCTCCTCTTTCTCCTTCTGGAGGTCACATGCTGCCAAACCTGTTCACAATCCTTCTGTCCCTGCTGCGCCTGCTCTGAATCTTCAGAACATTGTGGCCGGAGAAGCATCTCCTGACGTCTGTCCAGGAAATCTTCATTTTCCCTTACGCAACGCAGAGTCGATACTCGTTTCTCCAGGCCTCGAACCTTCTCTTTCAATATGGAGACCAGCTTGCACTTTGTACAGACAAAGTCGCTTCTGTCCTGTGGAAGAAAGACAAACATGGCACAACCTGTGCAGGTTACAACAGCTGATCGCTCACCTTCCATATCACTGTCCTCTTAGGAGCTTCCTCAACTGTTGCAGGAACTACTCAGGGAAACCTGCAGATGAAAGCCTCAGTGAGCTCTCCCAAAGCGAACTCCCAGGCAAACTCCCGCCGTTAGCCTCTGCTGTTCGCCGCTCAGCTGGTTCGCTGCTGACTGCCCTTATATACCAGTCAGGCCCACTCAAGGCCCACCTGGAACAAAGCACTCCCAATTCACACTTTTCAAACAAACAAGCAAGCAAACAAGCACACGGTCAAACTGACCAACTGTCCCAGCAGCAGGCACTCAGATACTCACCAACACAGCCCCCCTAATGCAGCACTTAGCGTACCTCCTCTCGGACAGCTCCCAGGCAAACTCCCGCTGTTAGCCTCTGCTGTTCGCCTTAGCAGAGATGGCGGCTGAAATGCCTAAGGAACACATGAACAGTTATGAACTTTTTAAAAACAAGGCCAGAATTAGAATGGGGCTAACACCTGAGCATGCCCGTCGGCAGTTCAGAGCCTTAAGGTGGAAATCCGATGTGTCATTTACCCGACATGCCTACCACATTGGGAAAAATTGGGATGCCTGGATATCAGGAGCAAATGTTAAATCTACGGAAGAGTTGCCCTTCCTAATGCAAATGGAGCAGTTTTTAGAGGGTGTTCCTGAGGAAATAGAAAGGTACATCCTAGATGGGAAGCCCAAAACTGTAACTGAGGCAGGGGAGATTGGAGCCAAATGGGTGGAGGTGGCAGAAAAGAAAAAAAAACTAGTAGCAGTTGGAGCGAATATCAGAAGGGGCAACCCGAAACAAAACCTTACCACTGGGGACAACCCAAGGCCCCACCTACATCCCAAGGGAAACCCCAGACACCTTCTCACCCCACCACACCAGTCTCCACCAACCAACATCGTCCCAGTGATACCTTAGCAGGGCGATGTTTTAAATGTAATGAACTGGGACATATAAAGGCTCACTGCCCCAAGAACCCCAACCGATTACAGTTCATTACACCACAATCACAGCAAAGATCCCCAGGCCCAGATGCCTCTCTCATACCCTCGGAGCGAAGGGAAACCTTGAGAGTGGGCGGAAAGAAGGTTATCGCGTGGAGGGACACTGGGGCACAAGTGTCGACTATCCACCAATCCCTAGTGGACCCCAAACTCATCAACCCAGAGGCTCCAGTGACAATTCAACCCTTCATGTCACAGTCTCTAACCTTGCCTACAGCCAAGTTGCATGTCCAGTACAAGGGCTGGTCAGGAATGTGGACTTTTGCAGTCTATGACAATTATCCCATCCCCATGCTGCTGGGGGAAGACTTGGCCAACCATGTAAAGTTAGCCAAGAGGGTGGGAATAGTCATGCGCAGCCAGGCTAAGCAAGCTTCCACCCCCATCCCTGTTCCTGAGCCGTCCACCAGGGCCCCGTCTGTGTTACCAGAGACCCAGCCAAAGGTGGTGGAACCGGATCCCCTGCCAACGACTGGAACAGCCGTAGTGGATCCAATCCCAGAGACCCAGCCAAAGCCAGTCCCAGAACCGGAACTGGCAACGCAACCAGCACCAGAACCATTGCCAGCACTGAGTCCAGCGCTTGCAAACCCGTCTACAACTCCAAAGCCAGAGGGCACTAGCGAGCCTGAACTGGCAGAAGCAGCAGATAACCCTACCCAAGAGGCTCAGCCAGAGCCTGAAATACAACATAGTGCACCAGCGGACAGCGGTTCACAGTCAATGGAAACAGCCCCAGCACCTGCATCACTTCCAGAGGGACCAAGCCCAAGTCCACAGTCCAAGGAGGAACTGATGTCTCCAGCATCAAGGGAACAGTTCCAGGCCGAGCAGGAAGCAGATGACAGCCTTCAGAAAGCTTGGGCGGCGGCACGGCACCCCCTCTCAGCTCTTCTAACCGATCCCGGTTTGTGGTAGAACAAGGACTTTTATACAAGGAGACTCTTTCTGGTGGACACCAGGAAGACTGGCATCCTCAAAGACAGTTGGTAGTTCCCACTAAGTATCGGGTAAAGCTCTTGAGCTTAGCCCATGATCATCCCAGTGGCCATTCTGGGGTGAACAGAACCAAAGACCGGTTGGGGAAGTCCTTCCACTGGGAGGGAATGGGCAAGGACGTTGCTAATTATGTCCGGTCTTGTGAGGCGTGCCAACGAGTAGGAAAGCCCCAAGACCAGGTCAAAGCCCCTCTCCAGCCACTACCCATAATTGAGGTCCCATTTCAGCGAGTAGCTGTGGATATTCTGGGTCCTTTCCCAAAGAAGACACCCAGAGGAAAGCAGTACATATTGACTTTCATGGATTTTGCTACCCGATGGCCGGAAGCAGTACCCTTAAGCAACACCAGGGTTAAAAGTGTGTGCCAGGCATTAGCAGACATTTTTGCCAGGGTAGGTTGGCCCTCCGACATCCTTACAGATTCGGGAACTAATTTCTTGGCAGGGACCATGGAAAACCTGTGGGAAGCTCATGGGGTGAATCACTTGGTTGCCACCCCTTACCACCATCAAACCAATGACCTGGTGGAAAGGTTTAATGGAACTTTGGGGGCCATGTTCATTCATAAATGAACACTCCAATGATTGGGACTTAGTGTTGCAGCAGTTGCTTTTTGCCTACAGGGCTGCACCACATCCCAGTTTAGGGTTTTCACCAGTTGAACTTGTGTATGGCCGCAAGGTTAAGGGGCCATTACAGTTGGTGAAGCAGCAATGGGAGGGGTTTACGCCTTCTCCAGGAACTAACATTCTAGATTTTGTAAGCAACCTACAAAGCACCCTCCGACACTCTTTAGCCCTTGCTAAAGAAAACCTAAAGGATGCTCAGGAAGAGCAAAAGGCCTGGTATGATAAACATTCCCGAGAACGGTCCTTCAAAGTAGGAGACCAAGTCATGGTCTTAAAGGCGCTCCAGGCCCATAAAATGGAAGCGTCGTGGGAAGGACCATTCACGGTCCAGGAGCGCCTAGGAGCTGTTAACTATAGATTCATAGATTCATAGATTATAGGACTGGAAGGGACCTCGAGAGGTCATCGAGTCCAGTCCCCTGCCCGCATGGCAGGACCAAATACTGTCTAGACCATCCCTGATAGACATTTATCTAACCTACTCTTAAATATCTCCAGAGACGGAGATTCCACAACCTCCCTAGGCAATTTGTTCCAGTGTTTAACCACCCTGACAGTTAGGAACTTTTTCCTAATGTCCAACCTAGACCTCCCTTGCTGCAGTTTAAACCCATTGTTTCTGGTTCTATCCTTAGAGGCTAAGGTGAACAAGTTCTCTCCCTCCTCCTTATGACACCCTTTTAGATACCTGTAAACTGCTATCATGTCCCCATGTCTCATAGCATCCCCCACCTCCAACATAAAGCCTAAGGTATACCATGTTCATTCTCTTAAGCCCTTTTATTCCAGAGAATTAAAGGTTTCCCAGTTTACAGCCGAGGAAACAGATGACGCGGAGTGGCCTGAAGGTGTCTTCTACGAAGGAAAAAGGGATGGTGGCATGGAAGAGGTGAACCTCTCCGCGACACTTGGACGTCTGCAGCGGCAGTAGATCAAGGAGCTGTGCACTAGCTTTGCGCCAATGTTCTCAGCCACTCCAGGATGGACCGAACGGGCATACCACTCTATTGACACAGGTAATGCTCACCCAATTAGAACCCCGCCCTACCAGCAGTCACCTCATGCCCAAACTGCTATAAAAAAGGAGATCCAGGACATGCTACAGATGGGTATAATCCGCCCCTCTAAGAGTGCATGGGCATCTCCAGTGGTTCTAGTTCCCAAACCCAATGGGGAAATACGCTTTTGCGTGGACTACCGTAAGCTAAATGCTGTAACTCGTCCTGACAACTATCCAATGCCACGCACAGATGAGCTATTGGAGAAATTGGGACATGCCCAATTCATCTCTACTTTAGACTTAACCAAGGGGTACTGGCAAGTACCACTAGATGAACCCGCCAAGGAAAGGTCAGCCTTCGTCACCCAGGCAGGGGTGTATGAATTCAATGTACTCCCTTTTGGGCTGCGAAATGCACCTGCCACCTTCCAAAGACTTGAGGATGTCTTTGGACATCCCCCAGCCAGCAGTTCATGTGCAGCTCAGGCCTGCCATAATAATCAACATCCTCCACAACACACCTTTCAAAGTCTCCTAGCGGGATTGGGAGACTCTGCAGTTGCCTACCTCGATGATGTGGCCATTTTTTCTGATTCATGGGCAGAACACCTGGAGCACCTGGAAAAAGTCTTCGAGCGCATCAGGCAGGCAGGATTAACTGTTAAGGCTAAAAAGTGTCAAATAGGCCAAAACAGAGTGACTTACCTGGGGCACCAGGTGGGTCAAGGAACTATAAATCCCCTACAGGCCAAAGTGGCCTGTTCTAAAGTCAAAGAAACAGGTCCAATCCTTCTTAGGCTTGGCCGAATATTATAGGTGATTTGTACCACACTACAGCCAAATCGCCGCCCCGCTGACAGACCTAACCAGAAAGAAACAGCCAAATGCAGTTCAGTGGACTGAGTGTTAAAAGGCCTTTAACCGGCTTAAGGCGACACTCATGTCTGACCCTGTGCTAAGGGCCCCAGACTTTGACAAACCGTTCCTAGTAACCACAGATGCATCCGAGTGGGGCGTGAGAGCAGTTTTAATGCAGGAAGGACTGGATCAAGAATTCCATCCTGTTGTGTTTTTCAGCAAGAAACTGTCTGAGAGGGAAAGCCACTGGTCAATCAGCGAAAAGGAATGCTACGCCATTGTGTACGCGCTGGAAAAGCTACGCCCATACGTTTGGGGACGGCGTTTCCAACTACGAACAGATCATGCTGCGCTACAGTGGCTTCATACCGCCAAGGGGAATAACAAAAAACTTCTTCGGTGGAGTTTAGCTCTCCAAGATTTTGATTTTGAAATACAACACATTTCAGGAGCTTCTAACAAAGTGGCTGATGCACCGTCCCGGGAAAGTTTCCCAGAATCAACTGGTTAAACATTGTTCTTGGAGTGTGGAACATATTGTTAGTTTTTATATAATCAGTAGCATGTCTAAAGGTGCATGTGTCTTATTAACTCTGTTTTCTCCTAGAGCTCCAGGAAGAAATCACAGCCAGTGTGGAACCGGCTGTCCAACACTATCTGTGATTTGGGGGGCGTGTCATAACTATAAAGGGAAGGGTAACAGCCCTCCTGTGTACAGTACCATAAAATCTCTCCTGGCCAGAGACTCCAAAATCCTTTTACCTGTAAAGGGTTAAAAAGCTCAGGTAGCCTGGCTGACACCTGACCCAAAGGACCAATAAGGGGACACGATACTTTCAAATCTTGGTGGGGGGAAAGCTTTTGTTTGTGCTCTTTGTTTTGGGGGTTCGTTCGCTCTTGGGACTGAGAGGGACCAGACATCAATCCAGGTTCTCCAAATCTTTCTGAACAAGTCTCTCATATTTCAAACTTGTAAGTAAACAGCCAGGCAAGGCGTGTTAGTTTTTATCTTTGTTTTCTCAACTTGTAAATGTACCTTTTTGCTCGAGTGTTTATCTCTGTTTGCTGTAACTTTGAACCTAAGGCTAGAGGGGGGTCCTCTGGACTCTTTAAGCTTGATTACCCTGTAAAGTTATTTTCCATCCTGATTTTACAGAGATGATTTTTACCTTTTTCTTTAATTAAAAGCCTTCTTTTTAAGAACCTGATTGATTTTTCCTTGTTTTTAGATCCAAGGGGGTTGGATCATGATCCACCAGGAGTTGGTGGGAGAAAGGAGGGGGATGGTTAATTTCTCCTTGTTTTAAGATCCAAGGGGTTTGGATCTGTATTCACCAGGGAATTGGTGAAGAGTCTCTCAAGGCTACCCAGGGAAGGGAATTAGCACTTTGGGAGTGGTGGCAGTGGACCAGATCTAAGCTGGTAGTTCAGCTTAGAAGTTTTCATGCAGGCCCCCACATTTGTACCCTAAAGTTCAGAGTGGGAAAGCAGCCTTGACAGCTTCTATTCTTTATCTTAATAATGTTTCTTTAACTAATTGGATTTTATTAAACAAATTCAGTTTATTTGTAAATTGTGTAATACAAATAATTGATTTTATATTTTAATAATTCATGCTATATATATATATATATATATATATAATTAAATGTTTTACATGTAGCTAAAATTAGGTAGCAAATGGTTAATATATTCTGAGAAGTTATGGATTATGGGAAGTTTATGCATAATTATTTGTTTTTCTGTGTGTGTGTATATATATATATATATATACACAATTAATTAAGTAAGTAATTAAATATTAGTAGGAAAAAAACTCACAAGACACACACACACACAGAAAAAACAAATGATTATGCATAAACTTCCCATAATCTATAACTTCTCAGAATATATTAACCATTTGCTACCTAATAGCATGAATTAAAAGGAAGAATGTATACAAGCTTCAAGCAGGGACATTCTTCCTGAACCTAGGGATTATTATTGATGATACGCAAAAAACAGTACTGATTCTGGGGACCCAGCCTATCCATTGCTCCCCAGGCTCATCAAGCTGTACACCTACCATCTCAATAACACCAAAAGCAGAATCAATTACCAGCTCAGCAGATGCAGAATGACAGTTGGATGTGCATTTAGTGGGCTGAAGGGACTCTGGCGGTGTTTACGTACTAGGTTGGATCTCAGTGAGAGTAAATATCCCAATGGTTATAGCTGCCTCTTGTGTCCTGCATAATATCTGAGAGTCAAAGGAGGAAAAGCTGCCCCCAGAATGGACGTGGAACTGTTGTCTGCTGACTTTAAACAGCCAGACACAAGGGCCATCACAAGAGTTTAATGTGGAGCTATGTAGTTGAGGGAGGCTTTGACAGAACATTTTTATGGTCAGCCAGAGTAGTGTTCTGTGCTAGACTGTTCTTTGGGCCTGGAGCTTTGGGTGCTGTTAGGAATTGTGTGGTGCTTGCCATATAAATATGACTGTATTTTCCTAATCTATGCAGTGATGTTGTAGCTGTCTCAAACAACCCCACAATTTCTCAAAGCTCATCATCAGAAGCAAGCTCCCCACAGACCAGGAAGCACCAACTGAAAGCAGTGCCAGATCCTGCCAGAACAACAGGTATCATAGGCTGAGGGAGGCTGTTCCTCCCGAAACAGACAGGTGTGGCCCCTGCCTATGCTATGCCCCAGGACCCTCCTTCCTGCTTGCTCGGCACAGCTCCAGTCTCCCTGTGGGGTGGCACCAGCTTTGGCCGTGCGACCTGCCCTCCCTATGCTCTGGGGCTGGGAGGGGAGGGGGGCTGCGGCCACACCACCAGCTCTCCGATCGCTCCGGGACAGGGGGGGATGCAGCCGCACCACCCACCCTCCTGCCCCGATTCCATGGGTATGTGCCTAGGATAATGGCACTGAATATTAGCTCTATTTTCCACAGGCAGTGGTGATTTTGGCTGATATCTCACACCTGATGGTAACAAAGGCACAGAGGGCACTGCTGCTACTGGTGTCCCGTCTTCCCTCTAAGTTGTGTGGCCACGTGGCCGCCCAAGAGTCAATCAAGTGCTGCACACTTGATTAGCAGAGCCCCTCCCCCTGTTGCTCTGCAGCTGCATTGCTCCTACCCTCTGCCTTGGAGCCCTTGGCCAGCTGCTCCTAGGACAACCTCCTGCTTGCTGTGCAGAGCCAGGGGAGGAGGGGCATGGTGCTGATGTCAGGGTGTCCCCATCCCCCCGCCCATGTACCCCATCGCCGCAGAGCAGGGGAGGGGGGACAGGGCTCAGAAGCTGGATGGAGCTGTTGGCAGGTGCTGCAGTCTGAACAAGCCTTCTGGTGAGTGCCTTAAAGAGAGCGAACGGTCTCTCATAGACTTCCTCAGCAGCCAACACACACACAGACAGTCTCTGTGTGTGTGTCTCTCTCTCTCTGACACACACACACACACACACACAGACAGACAGACTCTCTGTCTCACTGTAGCAGGGCATCACCCCTACTCCAGTTTGGAACGGGTTAAAACCAGCCCTGGGAAAGGGCTTCCCCGGGGAGCCAATCACGAGTGGGCTTGAGGCAGCCAATCAGGGCCCGGCTGGGCCAGTATAAGAAAGGCTCCTGGGGAGAAGGAGGTGAGTCTTGCTCCAGCAATGGAGCAAGAAGGACCTAGCTGCTTGGTAGAGACAAGGGTACCTTGGCCAGAGCAGTATTGGGAAAGAGCAGGCTGAGCTGGGGAGCTCTGGCCTGGCAACCTCCCAGGCTGAGGCCTTGTGGCAAAGGCCTGAGGTACTAGGGCTGCAGGGAGGCAGCCAGAGTAAGAAAAGGCAGCAGGCCTAACCCCTTGCCAGTGATAATTGGCCATTTCAGACTGCAATTTGCCCCTGAGAGAAGGGGCTAGATGATGACTGGCAGTAGCCACTGAGGCAAGGTGGGTATAGGGGGGTTGGGGTTCCCCAATGCCCCAACTCCAACTCTGGTGAGCAGTAGGGGGTCCCAGCCTATCGCAGGGCCATCTGCGCCCAAGGCGGGCCTAGTGGCCAAAGATCTGTTAGGCTGACCAGCACCACAGAGGCCTGGCTGCAGGCAAATCTTGCCAAGACACCGGTTCAGACGACCAAGCCAGTTATGGGACAGTGGAATGTCCCCGGTTCCTGGACTGCAGGTGTCGTTCCCCTTCACCACAGCCAAGGACCCTGGTACTGCAACCTCAGTCTCTGGCCAGGAAGCCCAGCTATCCGACACCACCATCCCCGCCTACCAGACATGGAACTCCGGAGTCACGATGCCAATCCCCGTACTCTCAGTACTAACTGTCCTCCTGCTGGAGATCGCCAATACGCCAGTCGCCATCACCTCGCAGATCTCCCAGGCATCGATCCTCTCCAGCACGAGACCATTCCTGGTTGCGGCGCCAGTCACCAGGACTCCGGTACCATTCTTTGGGCAGGCACTGGCCCTCACCTTCCCCGTACCGGTCGCCAATGAGAGTCAGTCGACAGACTCAGTCTTCCACAGCCCCGCCCTGGTCACCAGAAGGATAGTGGTCCGGGTCGAAGGGACAGTTCAGCCCTTCCCCTGTAGAGGGTGAATAGTCTCCTAGCCGGGAACCCAGCAAGGCGCATGCGGCATCGGCATAGGGTCAAGGACAATGGCCTGCCCAGTGGCAATACTGGAACCCGTGAGGGGTGCCTGTTATGCTGGAACTATTCTGCCACTGCTCCTCCCAGGCTGCATCACACAAGTTACTGCCGGCACACCCAGCACCGGTGTCGGAGCAAGGGACTAAATCCGAAGCGGCAACTTTGTGGGAGGCTCCAGCAGTACCCTCTGGCAGTATAGTCATCCTCATCGTCCCCAGATGAGGCAGTGGCGAGGCCCTCGCAAACCTAGTCCCTACCCCCAATGACTTCAGGAAGCACCAAGCCCTACTTAAAAGGGTGGTGGCCAACCTGAACTTGGAGGTTAAGGAGCTAGCTGAGAAACCCGATGACCTCTTCAATGTCATTCCCTCCTCTGCCCCAACCCGGGTCGCATTGCCCGTTCACCCAGGGGTCCTAAAGATCGCCAAGTTGGTGGGGCAGACCCCATCTTCCATTCCGCCCATGTCCAAGGAGGCAGAAAAGAAGTACTATGCCCCTGCCAAGGGGAATGAATACCTTTACACGCACTGTCCTGCGGGGGTCCCTGGTCATGTCTGCTGTCAACGAAAGGGCCAAGCAGGGACAGGCAAAGTGGCACCCCCAAAAATAAAGATGCCAAGAGATTGGACTTATTTGGCAGAAAAATTTACTCAACACCCAGCTTCCGATTTAGGATCTCTAGTGATCAGGATCTACTTGGCAGATACAATTTCAACCTGTGTGACTCTGTCAGCAAGTTCAAAGAAAGCCTCCCACAGGATCAGGTGCAGGAGTTCACCACTCTGGTGGAAGAGGGCAAGGTGTCCAGAGTGGTCACCTCTGCGATAGTCATGAGGTGCAGCTCCTGGTTACAGACCTCCGGGCTGTTCCAGGAGATGCAAACTACTCTCCAGGACCTCCCTTTTGAGGAAACAGGGCTATTCTTGGAGCTAACTGATGCAAGACTCCATTGCCTTAAAGACTCCCGGGCCACCGTCTGCTCCTTGGGCCTGCATACTCCTCAGCAGGCTAGAAAGTTGTTCTGCCCTCCACTGTTGTCAAGATCTTGGGATACCCCTCATTCCGGCTCCTACAAAAAGGACAAAGATGGCTGTGACGTTCCCCTCCAGTGTTATCCGGACTGGTGATCTGCTAGGTCACTCCAATCCTTGACTCTGGGAGCCAGCCTTACCCTGCTCTGCTGTGAGAACCCTCACTCCTGGGCTGTTCACGCACAGCCTCTGGCATGTAAGCTGCTCCCAGCTACTTGCAAGTGAATGACACTAGCCGATATCTCCAGTCCCAGACACAACCCTAGGAACCTCCATCTTGCAGTGTCCCATTATGCCCGCTGGATGCTGCAAGCTTATATGAGTTCGTCAGTTTAACAAATAAATTGATATGTACCAGGCTTGTTATCCCAAGGGGAGTCTCTGACATGCTTCAAACCAAATGCACTGCTTCAGGTAGAATAAACAAATACATTTATTAACTACAAAGGTAGATTTTAAGTGATTATAAGTCAAAGCACAACAAGTCAGATTTGGTCAAATGAAATAAAAGCAAAACCATTCTAAGCTGATCTTAACCACTTTCAATGCCCTTACAAACTTAGATGCTTCACACCACAGGCTGGCTGGTTGCCCTTCAGCCAGGCTTTCCCCTTTGATCAGCGCTTCAGTCGCCTAGAGGTGATGTCTGTAGATGGAGGTAGAAGAGAGAGGAAGAGCATGGCAAACATCTCTCCCTTTTATTATGTCCTTTCTTCCCTCTTAGCTTACCCCCCCCCTTCAGAGTCAGGTGAGCATTACCTTATCGTTGTCCCAAACTGACCAAGGGAAGGGGGGTGACTCACTCGAGAGTCCAACAGATCCTTTGTTGCTGCCTAGGCCAGTGTCCTTTGTTCCTGTGAGGCTGGGTTGGGTTTGTCCCATTCCCATACATGCCCTGATGAGGTGTGAACTGCCCCTCTGCTCTTGGAGTTTTTCCTGGGCTTGTTTTAAGCCATGAGGATACATTTTCAGCCTCACAACTATATACATGAAATTACAACCTATAACAACAATGCTTACTGCATCTGGAGCCTTCCAAAGACACCCAACATGACAAACTTTGCATTGGATACCACACAATCATATTATAAGGATGAACATGGGGGTGTAGTGTGTTTCCCCTAGGTACAGAGCATCACAATGGGTTTTAAGCGATGCCACCAGTCATCATCTCATCCACCTGCCCAGCTTGGTCCTTCCAGGGACCAGGGCAGCCAAAAGGAGTCATTTTGAGGGTGCGTCCAAGGACGACGCCCCAGTCAGTGCACCAGATCCGCTCCCTGTCTTCCTCAACTGCCTTCGCCCTTTCCTGTTGGCCTGGTGCCATATGACCTCGGACCGCTGGGTGCTCGACATTGTCTCATCAGGCTATACCCTGCAGTTTATAGCCGACCAACCCTTCCACCCCACTTCCCCATCCCTCTTCAGAGACCCTTCTCACAAGCAACTCCTCGTTCAGGAGATCAAAAACCTCTTGTGCCTAGGAGCAGTAGAAAAGGTTCCACAAAACATGGAAGAAAGAGGATTTTACTCCTGCTACTTCCTAATTCCGAAGGCAAAAGGGGGCCTCAGACCTATTCTAGACATGTGTTGCCTCAACAAGTCTGTCAAAATGTTGACGTTTCATATGGTCTCTCTGGCCTCTATTATTCCCTCCCTGGATCCGGGAGACTGATACGCTGCCCTCAATTTAAAGGATGCCTACTTCCATATTTCCATCTTGCTGGGGCACCAACGTTTCCTCTGTTTCATGTTGGGCCATCGCCATTTCCAGTTCATGGCGATGCCCTGTGGTCTCTTGTTGGCCCCGAAAGTGTTCACAAAGTGTATAGCGCCAGTGGCCGCTTACCTGCAACATCAGGGAGTCCAAATCTACCCATACCTCGACGACTGGTTGATAAGGTGTGGATCAGGTGTGGAAGCATCTCAATCTGGTCTGTTTCACCTGCCACAACCTGGGCCTAATAATAAACAACAAAAAGTCGACCCTTACCCCAGTGCAATGTATAGAATTCATTGGGGCAGTACTCAACTCCACTCGGGCCAGACCCTTCCTATCCGAGACTCGATTCCAAGCCATGGTGGACCTCATCTAGTCTCTGCGTGCCCAACCACTCACCACCGTCCACACCGGCCTGAGACTGTTGGGTCACATGTCAGCATGCACTTACATGGTCCGGCTAGCGTCAATCTATGTCCCGAACCCGCACAGCATGGACTGGGTGATCAGGGTTCCGGACAGCGTACTGTCATCTCTCACCTGGTGGCAAGATCCCACATTGGTGCTGGAAGGAGTCCCCTTCGCGGCCCCAGTCTCTCAAGGCTTTGGATCTGGGTTGGGTAGCCCGCCTGGGCGACCTCAGTACTCAAGGCCACGGGTCCAGTCACGATCAGTCCCTGCACATCAATGTCAAGGCGGTTCACCTATCCTGCCAAGCCATTCTGCCTCACATACAAAGCAGTGTGGTTCAGGTCCTAATGGACAACACGGCCACGGTCTTCTATATCAACAGTTGTCTGCGCTCTGTCAGGAAGCGCTCTGGCTCTGGAACTTCTGTCTGCAGCACGACATCCATCTTGTGGACGCTCACCTCCCAGGGGTCAGGAACGCTTGGCCAGACTGCCTCAGCAGGACATTCTCATCTCACCGCGAGTGGTCCCTCCATCCAGCGGTGGTCAGTTCTATCTTGCACAGGTGGGAAACTCCCCAGGTGGACCTATTTGCGTCCAGGCACAACAGAAAATGCCATTTCTTCTGCTTGTTCCAGGGCAGAGAAAGGGGATCCCTGTTGGATGCCTTCCTGCTCCTGTGCCATTGCTGCCCAGGGTCCTCATGAAGATCAAACAGGACAGGGCAAATGTCACCCGCATAGTGCCAGTGTGGCTGAACCAACTGGTTCAGCACTCTGCTGGACCTCTCAGTGGCGACCCCGTTCCAGATGCCGCTCAGGGAAGACCTGTTGTCTCAGAATCACGGCAGCCAAAACTTGGGTAGCACAGCTCTGTCGGCTGGATACCTAGGCAGAGTAGGTGAGTTCGTGTAAATAGAGTCTGGTCCTGAAGCCTTTCCACTGGCTCATCACTAGCTGTCAGGGGAGAGCTCATTTAGACCTTGCTTATAAATAATAATTTGAAAATATTAGTTAGGTCAATATAGCCAAAACAAATGTGCCGACATTGTTATAAATAACAGCTATATGAGGAAGCTAGTCTTTGTTCATGCTTTTCAAACCCATTATGCTTTCTCAGGTACAAGTATTTTCTCATATACTGTATATGCTTTTAAAGTGTGTATTAATGTTTCAATTTCAATTCAGATTTCCAACCAGTGACTAAATAGGCAACACTGCATGTAACTGGGGGGAGGGGGAGCGTGTTGGGGAAATTCAGGGTGTGTGTACACCCCCCCAAGGAGGGTCTAGGGAAATCTCTGACGTCGGCCCACCAGGTATCCGAGATTCAGGCGCTCACCTCGGAACATCCTTACATACATGAGGGATAGCTCAGTGGTTTGAACATTGGCCTGCTAAACCCAGGGTTGTGAGTTCAATCCTTGAGGGGGCCACTTAGGGATCTGGGGCAAAATCAGTAAAAATTGGAAAGAGTCCAGCAGAGGGCAACAAAAATGATTAGGGGTCTGGAGCACATGACTTATGAGGAGTGGCTGAGGGAACTGGGTTGTTTAGTCTCCAGAAGAGAAAAATGAGGGGGGATTTGATAGCAGCCTTCAACTACCTGAAGGGGGGTTACAAAGAGGATGGAGCTCAGCTGTTCTCAGTGGTGGCAGATGACAGAACAAGGAGCAATGGTCAGTGGGGGAGGTCCAGGTTGGATATTAGGAAACACTATTTTAGTTGGGGATTGGTCCGGCTTTGAGCAGGGGTTGGACTAGATGACCTCCTGAGGTCCCTTCCAACCTGATATTTTATGATTCTATGATACATGGTCTTCTACAAGGACAAGGCCCAGCTAAGACCGCACCCAGCTTTCCTTCTCAAGGTAATCTCTGTTTCATTTAAGCCAAATTATTTACTTACTGGTCTTCTTTCCAAAGCCACATAAGTTGGAGGAGGAGCATTTTAAAATAAGTAAAAGAATGCCAGGATTGTTTTCTTGTGCATTGCAACTTGATGTTTCTGTTTAAAATGTTCTCTGGAGATTAATTCTGTTTTTTGTGTGAATGAGGAATGTACGTATAAAGAGATAAGTGTGAAGGCCATCACTGAGCCAGATGTATGAGGAGGAACCAGAGACAGACACAAGGGCACCAGGAGGCTGCAACACTCCCCCATTGAAATGTCAGATGAAGGCAGATTGACGACTCTAAAGATGAGACAGGGCACCTATCAATGGGGACAAGATAGCTGTGATAAAGAATGAGAAGGACAATTTAAGAAAACAAGCACTTGTCAAACAACAATTGATTACAGCATGACGGTGCAAAACTCATTGGTCCCAATGAAGGATAGACAGGGGAAAAAGGGAGGAGGTGTTGCCTTATATATTAAAAATGTACACACTTGGACTGAGGTAGAGATGGACATAGGAGACGGAAGTGTTGAGAGTCTCTGGGTTAGGCTTAAAGGGGCAAAAAACAAGGGAGAGGTCATGCTAGGAGTCTACTACAGGCCACCTAACCAGGTGGAAGAGGTGGATGAGGCTTATTTCAAGCAACTAACAAAATCATCCAAAGCCCAAGATTTGGTGGTGATGGGGGACTTCAACTATCCGGATATATGTTGGGAAAATAACACAGCGGGGCACAGACTATCCAACAAATTCTTGGACTGCATTGGAGACAACTTTTTATTTCAGAAGGTTGAAAAAGCTACTAGGGGGGAAGCTGTTCTAGACTTGATTTTAACAAATAGGGAGGAACTCGTTGAGAATGTGAAAGTAGAAGGCAGCCTGGGTGAAAGTGATCATGAAATCATAGAGTTTGCCATTCTAAGGAAGGGTAGAAGGGAGAACAGCAAAATAGAGACAATGGATTTCAGGAAGGCAGATTTTGGGAAGCTCAGAGAGCTGATAGGTAAGGTCCCATGGGAATCAAGACTGAGGGGAAAAACAACTGAGGAGAGTTGGCAGTTTTTCAAAGGGACACTATTAAGGGCCCAAAAGCAAGCTATTCCGCTGGTTAGGAAAGATAGAAAATGTGGCAAAAGACCACCTTGGCTTAACCACGAGATCTTGCACGATCTAAAAAATAAAAAGGAGTCATATAAAAAATGGAAACTAGGACAGATTACAAAGGATGAATATAGGCAAACAACACAGGAATGCAGGGGCAAGATTAGAAAGGCAAAGGCACAAAATGAGCTCAAACTAGCTACGGGAATAAAAGGAAACAAGAAGACTTTTTATCAATACATTAGAAGCAAGAGGAAGACCAAAGACAGGGTAGGCCCACTGCTTAGTGAAGAGGGAGAAACAGTAACAGGAAACTTGGAAATGGCAGAGATGCTTAATGACTTCTTTGTTTCGGTCTTCACCGAGAAGTCTGAAGGAATGCCTAACATAGTGAATACTAATGGGAAGGGGGTAGGTTTAGCGGATAAAATAAAAAAAGAACAAGTTAAAAATCACTTAGAAAAGTTAGATGCCTGCAAGTCACCCGGGCCTGATGAAATGCATCCGAGAATACTCAAAGAGCTAATAGAGGAGGTATCTGAGCCTCTAGCTATTATCTTTGGAAAGTCATGGGAGACGGGAGAGATTCCAGAAGACTGGAAAAGGGCAAATATAGTACCCATCTATAAAAAGGGAAATAAAAACAACCCAGGTAACTACAGACCAGTTAGTTTAACTTCTGTGCCAGGGAAGATAATGGAGCAAGTAATTAAGGAAATCATCTGCAAACACTTGGAAGGTGGTAAGGTGATAGGGAACAGCCAGCATGGATTTGTGAAGAACAAATCATGTCAAACCAATCTGATAGCTTTCTTTGATAGGATAACGAGCCTTGTGGATAAGGGTGAAGCGGTGGATGTGGTATACCTAGACTTTAGTAAGGCATTTGATATGGTCTCGCATGATATTCTTATCGATAAACTAGGCAAATACAAATTAGATGGGGCTACTATAAGGTGGGTGCATAACTGGCTGGATAACCGTACTCAGAGAGTTGTTATTAATGGTTCCCAATCCTGCTGGAAAGGCGTAACGAGTGGGGTACCGCAGGGGTCTGTTTTGGGACCGGCTCTGTTCAATATCTTCATCAACGACTTAGATATTGGCATAGAAAGTACGCTTATTAAGTTTGCGGATGATACCAAACTGGGAGGGATTGCAAGTACTTTGGAGGACAGGGTCATAATTCAAAATGATCTGGACAAATTGGAGAAATGGTCTGAGTTAAACAGGATGAAGTTTAACAAAGACAAATGCAAAGTGCTCCACTTAGGAAGGAAAAATCAATTTCACACATACAGAATGGGAAAAGACTGTCTAGGAAGGAGTACGGCAGAAAGGGATCTAGGGGTTATAGTGGACCACAAGCTAAATATGAGTCAACAGTGTGATGCTGTTGCAAAAAAAGCAAACATGATTCTGGGATGCATTAACAGGTGTGTTGTGAGCAAGACACAAGAAGTCATTCTTCCGCTCTACTCTGCTCTGGTTAGGCCTCAGCTGGAGTATTGTGTCCAGTTCTGGGCGCCGCATTTTAAAAAAGATGTGGAGAAATTGGAAAGGGTCCAAAGAAGAGCAACAAGAATGATTAAAGGTCTTGAGAACATGACCTATGAAGGAAGGCTGAAAGAACTGGGTTTGTTTAGTTTGGAAAAGAGAAGACTGAGAGGGGACATGATAGCAGTTTTCAGGTATCTAAAAGGGTGTCATAAGGAGGAGGGAGAGAACTTGTTCACCTTAGCCTCTAAGGATAGAACCAGAAACAATGGGTTTAAACTGCAGCAAGGGAGGTCTAGGTTGGACATTAGGAAAAAGTTCCTAACTGTCAGGGTGGTTAAACACTGGAACAAATTGCCTAGGGAGGTTGTGGAATCTCCGTCTCTGGAGATATTTAAGAGTAGGTTAGATAAATGTCTATCAGGGATGGTCTAGACAGTATTTGGTCCTGCCATGCGGGCAGGGGACTGGACTCGATGACCTCTCGAGGTCCCTTCCAGTCCTATAATCTATGAATCTATGAAGGAAAATCATTATATAAACAGGGTGCCTTGCATGAAACTTTGTATTTGTCCTGCCAAGATTTTCTTGGAGCATCATGTCACAACCGACAGAACCCAGCTCCTACCTACCTGTGATCAACCTAGCTGGCCACTAGATTGATCCGGACTCTGGACTAGTAACTATAACATTGACTGGCGGGACTGTGTGTGTGTGTGGGGGGGGTGTGATTGAATGCATATGCTAATTGTTGTATCTTCAATAAACGCAGCGTATTGCCTTTTCCCCTGAAAAAAGATCCTGTGTGCTGCTTATAAGCATAACACCGTGAAGGAAGAAATAAGGCAGCGATCCTTAGAAACCTTCAGGAAAGGATTACAGAGTATTTCCATGAAAGTTTAATTGAGATCCCTCAGGAGGATACAAGGGACACAAACTGCTCCACATGCTCCCTTCCCCTGCCCTGCCTAACCCAACAGAGGAATGAAAAGCAGATGCCAACTCAACCTCTGTTGTACTGCTACCTCTTCTCAAATGAGTAAAAACAGTGAAAAGTTTATAACTGAATCTTGTTAATTTGTGGGTGGGCAGGGTGCC
Source organism: Chrysemys picta bellii (assembly GCF_011386835.1). Taxonomy (NCBI): domain Eukaryota; kingdom Metazoa; phylum Chordata; order Testudines; family Emydidae; genus Chrysemys; species Chrysemys picta. The sequence continues at coordinate 143,865,107 of NC_088791.1, read as the reverse complement.
ATCTTTATATTTACACTTTGTAATGCATGCACACTGTCATCTGCTGGGGTGCAATCCAGACCAGTGAGGGGTTGTGTCACTGCCTGCCCTGTAACCCTAAGTGTTTTTCAAAAGGATCTGCAGCTGTGGTTCTCCTGTCTCGATGCTCCCAGCGAGCATACAAGCCTGCACAGTGTGTGGGTGAAGCAGTTCTGAATCAGCAATTCTGATTCCAGCAGCCTGCTTGTTACACCCCAGCCACACTCTGGTTACACCTGCCAAGATGACCCAACATACTTCCAATCCCAAAATTTACCCAAACCTTGTGCCCTGCAGTGTCTATCCCTCTCTTGAAACACTCAGAGAAATAATCAGATTTGTTTGCTCCTATAAAGAGACAAAACCCAACAGCTTGCCACTCACTGGAGTTACCATTCGCTTGAATTCAAACACAGCCCGGGGTTAGTTTAGATTAAAAGTAGAACAAGTTTATTAACAAAAGGAAATAGGATTTTAAGTGAGTTCAGGTCAAAAGGACAGAAATGGTTAGAAGCAAATAAAAGTGTAAAACACTTTGTAGAGGCTAGGACTTAACAAAACAAGCTACAGCCTTTGTTCAAGGAAGTTTTCTTACCAATCTTCCATACAGCACATTAGCTGACCACCACCTCGGTCAGGATCTCCCACAAAGTCCAAAGTGCTCAGTTCCTTTGTCTTCTTAGGTGAAAGATCACTTGGGTTCTTTGTCCCTCTCATCCAGTGAACCTTTGAAATAGATTCTTCTGAAGATTACCCCCTTAAATAATGTTCATTCAAGCTCTGAGGAAGATGACACGGTGTCTCCTGGTGAAGGAAGCTCCAGGCTGGTTTCTTCCCCTGCTGCTATTTGCTAAAATGCAATTTGATCTGTTTCTTGCAATCTCCTCCCCCGGCTGTCCTGATGGTCCTGGTTACCTTCCACGTAATTTGCATTTCCCTTGTCTCTTAATGTAGCTTGGAGATGCCTTGCAAGTGGCTCTACCACATTTCTTTGTCTAGGGTGGAGTAACTTTAGCCTCACCTGGCAGACATGTAATGTCCAATATGTTTGTAATTTTGAATTTCTCTTCTATATATAAACCACGTAATAATACTAATGATCAATATGTTATTAACTTTCTATTGATCTCTTACATTAAAGCTTTTAGATACAGATACATTAGTGAGTTGGGGTACATTCAGCCAATCAGGCCAGCTGAAACTTTCTACTGGCTGGACCCGCCCACTGCATCGCCCCTCTCTTGGTGTTCATGGTGTTATACCAATAAAAACTAGCAGGATCTTATTAAAGGAGACAAGATAAAGATGTCACATTTATTATAACAACAATTTGATTTATGACCAATAACTAATATCTTAATCCTTATACACACACACACATTATACCTAATACCTATACACACACACATTTACACACACACACATCCATCAGATGTTCTGCAGCTGCTGCATAGTTACCAGTCCTGCTTGAGTCTGTGGCTTGAGTTTGTAGCTTGTGGCGGCTAACTGGCCAGGAAAGCTGGGCACAAGGATGAGCTGGGTCTCTGTTGGGCATGCACCGATGCCCTTCCATGTTGGCAGAAGAATGTTACCCTCCTCCAAAGTTTTCCATCTCACCCATCCTTTTTGTAGGCTTTAGTTTGAATCCAGAGTCTATAGGTCTTGCTGTGTCACGCTGCCTTCAGGTTTGGTGATTGATCACCCGTCAATTGCAGACATGACTTTCAGACTGGGACCGGGCTTTGATCTTCCTTTTATTGTACCTTTTCTTTTTAGGGTGGATTCTTCTTACTTTGTTAGGGCTCTTGTCTGCATCTTCAGCCGTTGGTGTTTGAACTCTATTTAATCAGGACAGGCTGGGGCTGGAGGTTGATTCCATCATTCATACATACCTCATTCACACATCTAAACTAAACTAATAAGATTACAGCAGGGTTTGCAAAAATGAAGGTTGCAGCAAGCCCTTACAAAATGGAGTAAGCATTTTAAAATGGGGTTTGAATTACAATATGGCAAACAGTGAACAGAAGTTACAATATAGTCAAGTATAATGGATGGCACACAGTAAACAGAAGTTACACTGTAGGCAAGTGTAATAAATGGTGAACAGAAGTTACAATACTGAAACAGTGCAAGTCTTAGTGATTTAAGCAGGAATTGGATTGATAGTGAAACTTACAAAGGCAGCTGACTGAACAGCTATGGCTCTTAACAAGCATCTTAATTGTTAATTAGCCAATTATTGGGGTAACAGGTTTTATGAATGAATATTGTTTCAGTCATAAAACTTTACTTATGAAGTTACATTAATAAAGTGAACAATTAAAAACAATTTCATTCATCAGTTCTACAATGGCAGGGATCTCTGTCTTGGGCTCTTCCGAGGTATTCACAATGGTCTGCAGGGTGGCATGCAGCTTGTTGTAAAGCAGCAGGTCTGCTTCTCAGCATCGGATTGATTGTTGGCCTCCCTGTGCTTGCAGTATGCCTGATTCAGTTCCTTCTCTTTTACATGGCACTGGTGCTGATCCCTGTTATATCCCTTTGCCTGCAATCTTTTCATAGATTGCTATATTTCTATGACTGCTCTGTAGCTGAGCTTGCACAGCCTCTTCTCCCCACATGCCCCGGAGATCCAATACCTCCTGTCTACTCCAGGCAGGAGCATGTCTGATGTGTGCAGTTAGCATGGTTGGTTGGGCAGTTACACACAACAAGAGAGAGCTGCTAGGTGTGCTTGCCAAGATGGGCAATCAGGCACAAGTATTTCAAAAATACATGGGGGAGCTTAAAGAGGTTGCTGGCTTCCAGTTTCTATGACCCCTGGGCCATGGAGTTTACAATTGTGACCAGAGTGGTCACAGTTGCAGGGAATGGGGCATTGTAGGACAGCTGCTGGAGGACTGTTAGAGTTAACACAGCTCATGCAGTGTCTACCCTCATACTGTCTCAACCTCAGAAGGTCGACCATGGGTCTATGCTGTTCAGGGAAGTGGTTTTACTGTGTCTCCATAACAGGGTACTTACTCACATTTTTCTCCAGCCAGTGTATCAGTACAAGCACAAATTTGTCAACACAAGACAACTTACATAAACCTCACATTGTAGGCTAGATCAGGTCTAAGAATATGATCCACAAAGCCAGCGTGCTAGGCAGGGAGGTGCCTGAGCTCACCAATGGTAGATGTTGATGAGATCATTGTGTCCTAAGCTCTGCTCCTTTCACAGAGCTAGGCACCTAAGTCCAGGCTGTAGGGAAGCATCTATCTCTGCTAGCTGTCCACAAACAGGAATCCCACTCCTGGAGTCAGGCACATTAGGTGTTTCTGGCCTCACTCCACACAAAATGGCCACCCACCTTATAACTTTTAGGCCAGTGGTTAGAGCACTCACCTGGGAGACCAATGTTCAATTTCCCCCCTCTACCTGAGGTGGCAAAAGGATTTGAACAGAGGTCTCTGTGATCCAGGGAGCTCTTTGTGACAACTGGCAGAGGGCACAGGGGTACATGAGGGTTAGAAAGATCCCCTGCATCTGGATTCTACATACTAGCCCACCAAATAATGCCATGTAAGGTCTCTGATGAAAGCCTGTGTTACACTGGTCACCATAATCATTGCAAGTTGTATAGGCTCCCTCAATTTGTCCTGTTGAAGCTGTTCCACTGTGTATTAATACTTAAAGAGGCACTGGACCTGAGACAAAAAGAGTATAGTCTGGTGACTAGGGCACCCAGCTGGGAGACCCAGGGTCTGGTCCAGTCCCCCTGCTCCAATGAGTCTTTATTTATACACAAATCCTTTCTCCCTATCAGGAAGAAGGGGGAATTGAACCTGGGTCTCCCACATCCCAGGCAAGTGCTCTAACAACTGGGCTAAAAGTTTGAAAACACAGCCCCTCAGATGTCTAGGGAATGTTTACAGCAGCAATTTAGGTGCCTATAGGGTTTGGCAGCATCCGAGCAGAAGTTTTGTGGATTGTAATGGTACCTAAAACTTGGATTCAGGCACCTAAATCTGAGGTTTAGATGCCTAAGTACCTTTGTAGAATTTGGCCAGACAGATTAAGGCCCAAATTAGTGGCCACCTCCTCATACCTAATATATCACAAAGGAAGTCAGTAACAGAACCAGGCATAGAATCCAGCTCTCCTCAGTTCTGGTTGATCCTCTCGTGGATCAGTAACTGGTTAAAAGATAGGAAACAAAGGGTAGGTATAAATGGTCAGTTTTCAGAATGGAGAGAGGTAAATAGTGGTTTCCCCCAGGGGTCTGTACTGGGATCAGTACTGTTCAACATATTCATAAATGATCTGGGAAAAGGGGTAAACAGTGAGGTGTCAAAAGTTGCAGGTGATACAAAGCTACTCACAATAGCTAAGTCCAAAGCAGACTAAAAGAGTTACAAAGGGATCTCACAAAACTGGGTTAGTGGGCAACAAAATAGCAGATGAAATTCAGTGTTGATAAATGCAAAATAATGTACAGTGGAAAACATAATCCCAATGGCACGTATAAAATGATGGGGTCTAAATTAGCTGTTACCACTCAAGAAAGAGATCTTGGAGTCATTGTGGATAGTTAGAATCCTAGAATATCAGGGTTGGAAGGGACCTCAGGAGGTCATCTAGTCCAACCCCCTGCTCAAAGCAGGACCAATTCCCAACTAAATCATCCCAGCCAGGGCTTTGTCAAGCCTGACCTTAAAAACCTCTAAGGAAGGAGATTCCACCACCTCCCTAGGTAACCCATTCCAGTGCTTAACCACCCTCCAGTTATAAATAATAAAATAAATTAATGGAGATATCCTATTTCCTAGAACTGGAAGGGACCTTGAAAGATCATTGAGTCTAGCCCCTGCCTTCACTAGCAGGACCAAGTACTGTTTTTGCCCCAAATCCCTAAGTGGTCCCCTCAAGGATTGAACTCACAATCCTGAGTTTAGCAGGCCAATGCTCAAACCACTGAGCTATCCCTCTGAAAACATCCACTCAATGTGCAGTGGCAGTCAAAAAAGCTAACAGAATGTTGGAAATCATTAGGAAAGGGATAGATAATAAGACAGAAAATATCATATTGCCTCTAGTACACCCACATCTTGAATACTGCATGCAGATATGGTCGCTCCATCTCAAAAAAGATACAGTAGGAGCTTTTTTATCTGGCATGCTGGGGGAATGGGAGGTGCCAGTAGGTGAAAAATGCTGGTTAACTAAGATGGAGGGAGTTTGGGTGTGGGCGGGGGGGGTGCAGGGCTAGGGTGTGGGAGGGGATGCGGGGCACAGGCTCTGGGTGGGAGTTTGGGTGCAGGAGGGGGCTTGGGGAAAAGAATTGGGATGCAGGGGGGTGCAGGGCACGGACTCTATGAGGGAGTTAGGATTCAGGCTGGGACTTGGGGCAGGGGCTTAGGATGCAGGATCCGTGGGGGCACTCAACTCGGGCGGCTTCCCACAAGCGATGACCTGTGCCAGTTGCTCCTAGGCAGAGGCATGGCGTGCTGCCCCCGCCCATCCTGAGCACTGGCTCCGCAGCTCCCATTGGCCAGGAACTGCAGCTAATGGGAGCTGCGGGGGCAGTGCCTGTGGACGGGGGCAGCGTGCAGAGCTGCCTGCTGCACCTCCATCTAGGAGCAGCCAGAAGAACAGGTCGCCGCTTGTGGGGTGCCGCCCGAGGTGAGCGCGGCCTGGATCCAGCACCCCAAGCCCCCTCCCAGAGCCCATGCTCCACACACCCCCGGCACCCCAACCCCCAGCCCTGCAGCCCCCTCCTGCACTCCAAACCCCTTGTGGCCATTCCTCCACCTAGGAGCAGCAGGGACATGTCGACGCTTCCAGTGAGCCACACGGAGCCAGGTAGGGAGCCTGCCAGCCCTACGCCAAATGGACTATAAACCAGACTTTCTATGAAGATTAGAAATGCGAGGTCCTTTTCTGCAGAACTACCTAGCCATTCGGTCCCTAGTCTGTAGCAGTGCATGGGATTCTTTCATCCTAAATGCAGGACTCTGCACTTGTCCTTGTTGAATCTCATCAGATTTCTTTTGGCCCAATCCTCCAATTTGTCTAGGTCCCTCTGTATCCTATCCCTACCCTCCAGCGTATCTACCACTCCTCCCAGTTTAGTGTCATCTGCAAACGTGCTGAGAGTGCAGTCCACGCCATCCTCCAGATCATTAATGAAGATATTGAACAAAACCGGTCCCAGGACCTACCCTGGGGGCACTGCGGTTGATACCGGTTGCCAGCTAGACATTGAGCCATTGATCACTACCCGTTGAGCCCAGTGATCTAGCCAGCTTTCTATCCACCTTATAGTCCATTCATCCAGCCCATACTACTTTAACTTGCTGGCAATAATACTGTGGGAGACAGTATCATAAGTTTTGCTAGTCAAGGAATAACACGTCCACTGCTTTCCTCTCATCCACAGAGCCAGTTATCTCATCATAGAAGGCAATTAGGTTAGTCAGGCATGACTTGCCTTTGGTGAATCCATACTGACTGGTCCTGATCACTTTCCTCTCCTCCAAGTGCTTCAGAATTGATTCCTTTAGTACCTGCTCCATGATTTTTCTAAGGATTGAGGTGAGGCTATAGTTCCCCAGATCCTCCTCCTTCCCTTTTTTAAAGATGGGCAGTACATTAGCCTTTTTCCAGTCATACAGGACCTCCCCCCATTGCCATGAGTTTTCAAAGATAATGGCCAATAGCTCTGCAATCACATCCGCCAACTCCTTTAGCGCCCTCGGATGCAGCGCATCTGGCCCCATGGACTTGTGGTTGTCCAGCTTTTCTAAATAGTCCTGAACTACTTCTTTCTCCACAGAGGGCTGGTTACCTCCTCCTGATGCTGTGCCGCCCAGTGCAGCAGTCTGGGAGCTGACCTTGTTCGTGAAGACAGAGGCAAAGAAAGCATTGAGTACATTAGCTTTTTCCACATCCTCTGTCATTAGGTTGCCTCCCTCATTCAGTAAGGGGCCCACACTTTCCTTGACCTTCTTGTTGCTAACATACCTGAAGAAACACTTCTTGTTACTCTTAACATCTCTTGCTAACTGCAACTCCAAGTGTGATTTGGCCTTCCTGATTTCACTCCTGCATGCCTGAGCAATATTTTTATACTCCTCCCTGGTCATTTGTCCAAGCTTCCACTTCTTGTAAGCTTCTTTTTTGTGTTTAAGATCAACAAGGATTTCACTCTTAAGCCAAGCTGGTCGCCTGCCATATTTACTATTGTTTCTACACATTGGGATGGTTTGTTCCTGCAACCTCAATAAGTATTCTTTAAAATTCAGCCAGCTCTCCTGGACTCCTTCCCATCATGTTATTCTCCCAGGGGATCCTGCCCATCAGTTCCCTGAGGGAGTCAAAGTCTGCTTTCCTGAAGTCCAGAGTCCGTATTCTGCTGCTCTCCTTTCTTCCTTGTGTCAGGATCCTGAACTCAATCATCTCATAGTCACTGCATGCCAGGTTCCCAGCCACTTTTGCTTCCCCTACTAATTCTTCCCTGTTTGTGAGCAGCAGGTCAAGAAGACCTCTGCCCCTACTTGATTCCTCCAGCACTTGCACCAGGAAATTGTCCCCTACACTTTCCAAAAACTTCCTGGATTCTCTGTGCACCGCTGTATTGCTCTCCCAGCAGATATCAGGGTGATTGACATCTCCCATGAGAACCAGGGCCTGTGATCTAGTAACTTCTGTTAGTTGCTGGAAGAAAGCCTCGTCCACCTCATCTCCCTGGTCTGGTGGTCTATAGCAGACTCCCATCACGACATCACCCTTGTTGCTCACACTTCTCAACTTAATCCAGAGACTCTCAGGTTTTTCTGCAGTTTCATACCGGATCTCTGAGCAATCATACTGCTCTCTTACACACAATGCAACTCCCCTACCTTTTCCTCCCCTGCCTGTCCTTCCTGAACAATTTATATCCATCCATGACAGGACTCCAGTCATGTGAGTTATCCCACCAAGTCTCTGTTATTCCAATCACATCATAATTTCTTGACTGTGCCAGGACTTCCAGTTCTCCCTGCTTGTTTCCCAGACTTCTTGCATTTGTGTAAAGGCACTTAAGATAACTCGCTGATCATCCTGCTTTCTCAGTATGAGGCAGGAGTCCTCCCCTCTTGCACTCTCCTGCTCTGCTTCCTCCCGGTATGCCATTTCCCCACTTACCTCAGGGCTTTGGTCTCCTACCCCCGGTGAACTAGTTTAAAGCCCTCCTCACTAGGTTAGCCAGCCTGCTTGCAAAGATGCTCTTCCCTCTCTTCGTTAGGTGGAGCCCGTCTCCACCTAGCAATCCTTCTTCTTGGAACACCATCCCTGGTCAAAGAATCCCAAACCTTCTCTCCGACACCACCTGCATAGCCATTCGTTGATTTCCACGATTCGACGGTCTCTACCTGGGCCTTTTCCTTCCACAGGGAGGACGGACGAGAACATCACTTGCACCTCAAACTCCTTTATCCTTCTTCCCAGAGTCTGCAGTGATCTGCTCAAGGTCATTCTTGGCAGTATCATTGGTGCGCACGTGGAGAAGCAGGAAGGGGTAGCCATCCGAGGGCTTGATGAGTCTCGGCAGTCTCTCCGTCACATCATGAATCCTAGCTCTTGGCAAGCAGCACACTTCTCGGTTTTCTCAGTCGGGATGGCAGATAGATGACTCAGTCCCCTGAGAAGGGAGTCCCCAACAACCACCACCCGCCTCCTTCTCTTGGGAGCGGTGGTCGTGGAACACCCCTAGGACAATGCATCTCATGCCTTCCAATCGGTGGAGTCTCCTTCTGCTCCCTTCCCTCAGCTGTATCATCTAGTCCACTATCCGCATTAGAACCTGTGGAGAGAACATGAAAACAGTTGCTCACCTGTATCTGCATTGCTGGTACATGGACGCTGCTCTTTCTTCTTCTGGAGGTCACATGCTGCCAATTTTCTTCACCATCCTTCTGTCCCCGCTGTGCAGCCTGCTCTGATTCCTCAGAATGTTGTGACCGCAGAAGCATATCCTTACATCTGTCCAGGAAATCTTCATTTTCTCTTATGCAATGCAGGTACTTGTTTCTCCAGACCTTGAATCTTCTCTTACAATATGGAGACCACTTGCACTTTGTACAGACAAAGTCGCTTCTGTCCTGTGGAAGAAAGACAAACATGGCACATCCTGTGCAGGTCACAACAGCTGATTGCTCATAGGGTGACCAGATGACAGGAAGAAAATATCGGGACACAAGAGGGGGGGGGTCACTGGCGGAGCAAAAAAACCCAAAAACCGAGTGCTGCCTGTGTAATGACACAAACAGCTCCTTCTCCCAATTCCCTACTGTGGCCCAGTGCTGCCGGCAGTCGGGGGTGGGCAGGGTGGGGAAGCCGAGAACAGCCGAGTGCTGCGGGCAGTCAGAGGAGAGGGGTGGGGGGGAAGCCGAGAACAGCCGAGTGCTGCCAGCGGAGGAAAAGAAAAAAAAAAAAAAAAGGCGGAGTGCAGCGTCCCGACCGAAGATCGATCGGGACGCAGGACAAACACCTAAATATCGGGACGGTCCCGATTTTATCAGGACGTCTGGTCACCCTAATCGCTCACCATCCATATCACCTTCCTTCTAAGAGCTTCCTCAGCTGTTGCAGCAACTACTCAGAGGAGCCTGCAAGTTGAACGTCTCTGTGGGCTCTCCCCAGGCAAACTCCCTGTCAAATTCCCGCTGTTCGCTGCTCAGCTGGTTTGCAGCTGCCTGCCTTTTTATAACAGTCAGGCCCACTCAAGGCCCATCTGGAACAAAGCACTCCCAATTCACACTTTTCAAACAGTCTATCAATGGTTATTAGTCAGGATGGGCAGGGATGGTATCCCTGTTGCCAGAAGTTGGAAATGGGCGACAGGGGATGGATTACTTGATGATTACCTGTTCTGTTCATTCCCTCTGGGGCACCTGGCATAGGCCACTGTCAGAAGACAGAATACTGGGCTAAATGGACCTTTGGTCTGACCCAGTATGGTCGTTCTTATGTTCTATTGTGTTAACCATCCTTTTTCTTCCTGCAGCTCTCTTTGTTGTTCATTACCACTAGAAATACCATGAAATGAGCCAATTCAGCTGTGTATCTCATGGTTCTTTGTAGACATAGGGATGGAGTAGTCAACCCATTACACAGAATTATAGCCACATACATAGATTTGACTAATCTTTCTGAGAGTCCAAGTAGCCAAATGGGTAAGTATTTACTATATAAGGAAACTTGAATTTTATTCTGGCTCTCCTAGAAGTGACCTTGTACAACCTTTTAGGTATATTATCTGTAAAATGCTAGGAAGAAATCCTAATCATGGTATAGTTCCTTTGCTAGACAGAGATGATAAACATCAATAATGATAGAGAAAGGCAGAAGTGTTGAGTAAATATGTAAATTTCCAAACACAGAAAGAAGCTGAATGATGTAGCCATATCTTACAGTGATAATGAAATATTTCCTATTTCAGTGGTAACTAGGGAGATGTTAAACAGCAGCTACTAAGTAAAACATTTTTAAATGTACAGGACAACTTGCACCAAATAATTTTAAAAGAATTGGCTGAGGATTTCTGTTAAATATTTATATTGATTAACAAAGCTTACGACACTGGACAGGTTCTAGAAGACTAGAAGAAAGCTGATGGTTGTGCCAATATTTATAAAGGGCAAATGGGATCAAAGATAAATATAGGCCAAATATCCTAACACTGATGCTGCGCAAAATCATGGAACAGCTGACTCAGGATACAATCAGTTAAGAATTAAATGATGATAGCATAATTAATGCAATTGATATAATCATAGGACTGGAAGGGACCTTGAGAGGTCATCTAGTCCAATCCCCTGAACTCCTGGCAGGACTAAGTATTATCTTCTAGACCATTCCTGACAGGTGTTTGTCTAACATGCTCTTAAAAATCTCCAATGATGGAGATGCCACAACCTCCCTAGGCAATTTATTACAGTGCTTAACCACTCTGACAGTCAGGAAGTTTTTCCTAATGTCCAACCTAAACCTCCATTACGGCAATTGAAGCCCATTGCTTCTTGTCCTATGCTCAGAGGTTAAGAAACACAATTTTTCTCCCTCTTTCTTGTAACAACCTTGTACATACTTGAAAACTGTTATGTCCCCTTTCAGACTTCTCTTTTCCAGACTAAACAAACCAAATTTTTTCAATCTTCCGTCATAGGTCATATTTTCTAGACCTTTAATCATTTTTGTTGCTCTTCTCTGGACTCTCTCCAATTTGTCCACATCTTTCCTGAAATGTGACGCCTAGAACTGGACACAATACTCCAGTTGAGGCCTAATCAGCGCGGAGTAGAGCGGAAGAATTACTTCTCATGTCTTGCTTACAACACTCCTGCAAATACATCCCAGAATAATGTTCTCTTTTTTTTTGCAACAGCGTTATACTGTTGACTCATATTTAGATTGTGGTGCACTATGACCCCCAGATCCCTTTCCGCAGTACTCCTTCCTAGGCAGTCATTTCCCGTTTTGTATGTGTGCAACTGATTGTTCGTACTTTGCATTTGTCCTTATTGAATTTCATCCTATTTACTTCAGACCATTTCTCCAGTTTGTTCAGATCATTTTGAATTTTAATCCTATCCTCCAAAGCACTTGCAACCCCTCCCACCTTGGTATCATCCACAAAACTTTATAAGTGTACTCTCTATGCCAGATATTCTTTGCAGATTCTAATAGAGCCTCATTAATTGGGAGAGCAACTCATCCTAGCAAAGATGTGTGCAGAATATCTGCTTTTCCTCCTCTGAGGATTCTCCAGGTTGTTTCATCTGAACAGAAAGTTCCTGTGGCTAAGTAGACTTATGCCTGAGTCACTCTCTCACTCTGTGATTGGAAGTATGTTGCCAATAATGTCTGAGGGATTCCATTTTGGCCATGGTGGGGCACTATAAGGGAAAGAAAAAAGGGGGCCAAGGGGATGAGTACTAGGGCACATGGGAAACTTGATAATCCCTACAGTGTTTAGAGTAGTGGGACATCCTAGAATCCCTCTCTACAACATAATCTAGGGAGTGAGGTCTAGGAGAATAGATGGGCAAAGCGCTTCCACTATGTTGAGAGTCAGAAGGTGAATAGCATCCAACTCAGAAGGAGGAGAAGTAGGGGTGGTGGGACGTAACCCTTGAATGGAGTTGGTACCAGAGAGGAGGATGGTACCATTGAAATCCTAGCCTCATGTACCAAAGGAATATACAGTCCTCCTGACAGTGATGGGGACCTAGGTTCCTCAGTATACTGTAGGGCCCTAGATAACATATATTTGATCAGTACTGATTAAGGTTAAGATTTTGTCATGGTTACTTATAGTAAAAGTCATGGACAGGTTGCAGGCAATAAACAAAAATTCACAGGAGCTTGTGATCTGTCTGTGACTTTACTAAAAATAACCCGGGGTCAGGGCTGGATGGGTCGGGGAGGAATGACAGCTGGAACTCCATTCGGGGGACTGACAGCCCCAGCCACGGTGGGGGGGATGCACAGCCCCGGCTCCAGCAAACAGAAGCTCTGCTGACACCAAACTGGGGTGGTGATGTGAATTAAATTGGAAGTTCTTTAAGATTAGGTGGCTAAAAGGCCACAATTCCACAATCATGAAAGAGGACAACTTTGGTTAAAAAGTCCATCCTGCTTCAGTGGTGACATGAAGGCAGTAATTAGAAATAAAAAAGCAACATTTAACAAATAGAAAAAGGAGAAATAAATAGCAATTGATATGAATTTGAATTTATGAAGTGTAAAAAATTGATAAGGGAAGCTAAAGACAACAGGGAAAAGTCCATGGCTTGCAGAACCAAGGACAATAAGGTATTTTAAACTAGATTAGGAACAAAAGAAATCCCAGCAATGGTATGGGCCCATTATTAGATTGAGATGTTAAAATTGTTAATAATGATGCAGAAAGGGCAGAAGTGGTCAAAAAATATTTCTTGTTGTGTGTTTGGAAAGAAACAGGATCATGTACTCGTATATATGAGGATGACGTAGGGATTACCATTCCATTAGTAATGAAGGAGGATATTAAACAACTTCTACTAGGGATAAATGTTTTTTAAATCTGCAGGCCTGGATAACTTGCACCCAAGAGTCCTAAAAAAATTAACTGAGGAGATTTCTGCCCTGCTAATGATAATTTTTAATAAATCTTGGCATATGAGGGAAATTGTAGAAGAGTGAATACCAGTACAATAACACTTTTCCAAACAGGAGAAGTGGAAAAACCCAGTTAACTATAAGCCAGTTAGCCTGACATCAGACCTGGGGGAAATAGTGGAAAAGCTGATACAGGATTCAATTAATTAAGGATATGAATATAATTAATGCCAGTCAACATATTTTTAATGGAAAATATGACTTGTCAAACAAACTTGACTTCATTCTTCGATGAGATCAAGTTTAGTTGATAAAGGTAACTGCATAGTTGTAGCAGACTTTTGTAAAGAGTTTGATTTAGCACCACACATTCTGATTTTAAAATTCCCACTATTAAGTATCATAAAGCACAAATTAAATGGATTAAGAACTGGCTATCTGACATACCACAAAAGGTAGTAGTCACTGAGTAATCATGATTGAATGGGAATATTTCTAGTGGGGTTCTACAGCAAGCAGTACTAGGCATAACACTATTCAACATTTTTATCAATGTTCTGGAAGTAAATATAAAATCACTACTGATAAAATTTATGGGTGACAAAGTTTGGTGGAATGCTAAATAATGAGGAGGACAGGGCAGTCATACAGAGTGATCTGAATCGCTTCATAAACTCGGCGTATTCATAGATTCCAAGACCACTCTGACCTGTTGTCTAACACAGGCCCACAGACCTTCCCCAAAATAATTCCTAGAGCAGATCTTTTAGAAAAATATCCAATCTTGATTTAAAATGGTCAGTAATAGCGAATCCACCACAACCTTTGGTAAATTGTTCCAATGGTTAATTACTCTCAGCATTCAAAAATTACATCTTATTTCTCATCTGAATTTGTCTCGCTTCAACTTCCAGCCACTGTATTGTGTTATACCTTTCTCTGCTAGATTGAAGAGCCCATTATTAAATATTTGCTCCTCTTGTAGGTACTTATAGATTTTAATCAAGTCACCCCTTAACCTTCTCTTTGATAAACTAAATAGACTGAAGAAGCACAATCTAACATGATAAGGCCTGTTTAATCATTCTCATGGCTCTTCTCTGAACGCTCTCCAATTTATCAACATCCTTCTGGAATTGTGGGCAGCAGAACTGGACACAATATTCCAGCATTGGTTGCACCACTGCCAAATACAGAGGTAAAATAACCTCTCCTCTCCTATGTGAGACTCCCATTTATGCATCTAAGGATTGCATGAGCCCTTTTGGCCACAGCGTCACACATGCTCGGTTGATTATCTACCATAATCCCCAAATCTTTTTCAGAGTCACTGCTTCCCAGGATAGAGTCCTCCCCATCCTGTAAGTATGGCCTACATTCTTTGTTCCTAGATGTATACATTTACATTCAGTCATATTAAAATGCATATTGTTTGCTTGTTGCCAGCTTACCAAGCAATCCAGATTGCTCTGTATCAGTGACCTGTCCTCTTCATGATTTACCACTATCCCAATTTTTATGTCATCTGCACACTTCATAAGTGGCGATTTTATGTTTTCTTCAGGTCATTGATACAAATGTTAAATAGCACAGGGCCAATTATAGATCCCTGCAGGACCCCACTAGAAAATCACCCATTCCCTGTTTACAAATTATATTTTGAGACCTATCAGTTAGCCAGTTTTTAATCCATTTAATGTGCTAATTTTATATTGTTCTAGTTTTTTAACCAAAATGTCATGTGGTACCAAGTCAAATGCTTTATAGAAGTCTAAGTATATTACATCAACACTATTAGCTTTATCAGCCAAACTTCTAATCTCATTGAAAAAATCAAGTTAGTCTGTCAGTATCTATTTTTCAAAAAACCATGCTGATTGGCGTTAATTACATTATCCTCCCTTAATTCTTTATTAATTTAGTCCTTTATCAGCTGCTCCATTATCTGGCTTGGTGTCAATGTCAGACTTACAGGCCTATACTTATCCGGGTCATCCCATTTACCCTTTTTACATATTGCACTACATTAGCTTTCTTCCAGTCTTCTGGAACTTCTCCAGAGTTCCAATACTTATTGGAGCATTAACGGTCCAATGAACTCCTCAGTCAGCTCTTTTTAAACTCTTTGATGCAAGTTATCTAGTCCTCCTGATTTTAAAATATCAGTTAGTAGCTGCTATTTAACATCCTCTATAGATACTAGTGAAATTGAGTGTTATCAACGTTATATGCCTACATCATCTGTTTTTCCCAAACACAGAAATATTTATTGAACACTTCTGCCTTTTCTGCATTATTATTGATAATTCTACCATTTCCACCTAGTAATGGACCAATACCATTTACAGAATTCCTAATATACTTAAAAACTGTCTCCTTAAGTCTGCTGGCCATAGATTTCAACTTGTGTCCCTTTCCTTCCCTTGTCAATTTTCTATAATTCCTAGCTTCTGATTTATATTCATTACTATTAACTGTCCCTTTCTTCTATTTGCTATACACACATATTTTTTATAGCTGCCTTCACTTCCTATCTAAACCAAGTCTTTTTTAAACCAATATGGCCTTCTTCCTCAATTGCTTTTTAATACAGCTAAATGCAAAGTTATACATCTAAGAACAAGGAATGCCGGACTTATCTTCAGAAAGTAGGGGCTCTATCCTGGAAAGCCATAACTCTGAAAAAGGATTTAGGGCATCCTACTGGACAAGCAACACAACACGAGCACCCAGGGTGATGTTGGAGAAAAGCATAAGAAACAGCATTTGGAAGCTAAGCCCGGACAAATTCAAATTAGAAATTAGGCTTACATTTTTAACAGTAAAAAGAAGAACAGGAGGACTTGTGGCACCTTAGAGACTAACAAATTTATTAGAGCATAAGCTTTCGTGGACTATAGCCCACTTCTTCGGATGCATATAGAATGGAACATATATTGAGGAGATATATATACACACATACAGAGAGCATAAACAGGTGGGAGTTGTCTTACCACCTCTGAGAGGCCAATTAATTAAGAGAAAAAAAACTTTTGAAGTGATAATCAAGCTAGCCCAGTACAGACAGACAGTTAGATAACAAGTGTGAGAATACTTACAAGGGGAGATAGATTCAATGTTTGTAATGGCTCAGCCATTCCCAGTCCTTATTCAAACCGGAGTTGATTGTGTCTAGTTTGCATATCAATTCTAGCTCAGCAGTTTCTCGTTGGAGTCTGTTTTTGAAGTTTTTCTGTTGTAATATAGCCACCCGCAGGTCTGTCACTGAATGACCAGACAGGTTAAAGTGTTCTCCCACTGGTTTTTGAGTATTTTGATTCCTGATGTCAGATTTGTGTCCATTAATTCTTTTGCGTAGAGACTGTCCGGTTTGGCCAATGTACATGGCAGAGGGGCATTGCTGGCACATGATGGCATATATCACATTGGTAGATGTGCAGGTGAACGAGCCCCTGAACACCACATTCTACAGGCCATTATCCTCTGATCCCACTGAGGAGTACCTAAAGAAACTACACCATCTGCTAAAAAAACTCCCTGACAAAGCACAGGAACAAATCTGTACAGACACATGCCTAGAACCCCGACCAGGGGTATTCTATTTGCTACCCAAGATCCATAAACCTGGATATCCTGGACGCCCCATCATCTCAGGCATTGGCACCCTAACATCAGGCTTGTCTGGTTATGTAGACTCTCTCCTCAGACCCTACGCAACCAGCACTCCCAGCTATCTTCGAGACACCACTGACTTCCTGAGGAAACTACAATCCATCGGTGATCTTCCAGAAAACACCATCCTGGCCACTATGGACGTAGAAGCCCTCTACACCAATATTCCACACAAAGATGGACTACAAGCTATCAGGAACAGTATCCCTGATAATGTCACAGCTAACCTGGTGGCTGAACTTTGTGATTTTGTCCTCACCCACAACTATTTCACATTTGGGGACAATATATACCTTCAAGTCAGCGGCACTGCTATGGGTACCCGCATGGCCCCACAATATGCCAACATTTTTATGGCTGACTTAGAACAACGCTTCCTTAGCTCTCGTCCCCTAACGCCCCTACTCTACTTGCGCTACATTGATGACATCTTCATCATCTGGACCCATGGAAAAGAAGCCCTTGAGGAATTTCACCATGATTTCAATAATTTCCATCCCACCATCAACCTCAGCCTAGATCAATCCACACAAGCGGTCCATTTCCTGGACACTACTGTGCTAATAAGCGATGGTCACATCAATACCACCCTATACCGGAAACCTACTGACCGCTACACTTACCTACATGCCTCCAGCTTCCATCCAGGACACACCACACGATCCATTGTCTACAGCCAAGCTCTAAGATATAACCGCATTTGCTCCAATCCCTCGGATAGAGACAAGCACCTACAAGATCTCTATCAAGCATTCTTAAAACTACAATACCCACCTGCTGAAGTGAAAAAACAGATTGACAGAGCCAGACGAGTACCCAGAAGTCACCTCCTACAAGACAGGCCCAACAAAGAAAATAACAGAACACCACTAGCTGTCACCTTCAGCCCCCAACTAAAACCTCTCCAGCGCATCATCAGAGATCTACAACCTATCCTGAAAGATGATCCTTTACTCTCACAGATCTTGGGAGACAGACCTGTCCTCGCTTACAGACAACCCCCCAACCTAAAGCAAATACTCACCAGCAACCACACATCACTGAACAAAACCACTAACCCAGGAACCTATCCTTGTAACAAACCCCGATGTCAACTCTGTCCACATATCTATTCCAGTGACATCATCATAGGACCTAATCACATCAGCCATACCATCAGGGGCTCGTTCACCTGCACATCTACCAATGTGATATATGCCATCATGTGCCAGCAATGCCCCTCTGCCATGTACATTGGCCAAACCGGACAGTCTCTACGCAAAAGAATTAATGGACACAAATCTGACATCAGGAATCAAAATACTCAAAAACCAGTGGGAGAACACTTTAACCTGTCTGGTCATTCAGTGACAGACCTGCGGGTGGCTATATTACAACAGAAAAACTTCAAAAACAGACTCCAACGAGAAACTGCTGAGCTAGAATTGATATGCAAACTAGACACAATCAACTCCGGTTTGAATAAGGACTGGGAATGGCTGAGCCATTACAAACATTGAATCTATCTCCCCTTGTAAGTATTCTCACACTTGTTATCTAACTGTCTGTCTGTACTGGGCTAGCTTGATTATCACTTCAAAAGTTTTTTTTCTCTTAATTAATTGGCCTCTCAGAGGTGGTAAGACAACTCCCACCTGTTTATGCTCTCTGTATGTGTGTATATATATCTCCTCAATATATGTTCCATTCTATATGCATCCGAAGAAGTGGGCTATAGTCCACAAAAGCTTATGCTCTAATAAATTTGTTAGTCTCTAAGGTGCCACAAGTCCTCCTGTTCTTCTTTTTGCGGATACAGACTAACACGGCTGCTACTCTGAAACCTTTCATTTTTAACAGTGAAAATGATTAACCATTGGAAGAAAATACCAAGGACAGTGGTGGATTCTCCATCTCTTGATGTCTTCAAATCAAAGCTGGATATCTTTCTGGAAGATAGACTTTTGGAAAATATAAGTGATTGGGCTCAGCACAGGGGTACTTGGTGAAATATAATGACCTATGATACATAGGAGATCAAAGAAGCTGATCTAATGTTTTTTTCTGGTCTTAAATGCTTTGAATCTAAGAAATTATCTGTGACTTATGGGGGCATCCTAGGAGGGGTTGGTGGACCAAATTCTGGGTCATTTGAGCATGAGATTCCTAAGAAAAAGACTTCCTAAAAATCATGTGGCTACGAAAATCCTTTTATTCTTATTATTTATTCATTCATTTGGTGCACCTAGGGCTCAAACTATGGTTCTGATCCTTCCCAAACTGATATTACCCACTTAAGATTGATCTCAGCTAGTGTCTGGTACTCACTGCCCCTTTGGGAAGCAATATTTTAAAAGCTATTGAGGATAAAGTTGGCAGGGCCCGCTCCAGGCACCAGCCCACCAAGCATGTGCTTGGGGCGGCGCCTGGAGGGGGGCGGCGCGGCGGGGCGCTCCGGCCCGAGAGCAGGGCCGCGGCGGGCTCACCGCCCTCCCCCTGGCGCTCTGGCCGCCGGGGGCTCTCCGCCCACCCCTCGGCACTCTGGCCGCCGGGGAGAGCGGAGAGCCCCGGCCGGGCTCGCCGCCCTCCCCCCAGTGCTCTGGCCGCCGGGGAGAGCGGAGAGCCTCAGCCGGGCTCTCCGCCCTCCCCCCAGCGCTCTGGCCGCCGGGGAGAGCGGAGAGCCTCGGCCGGGCTCTCCGCCCTGCTCCCGGCGCTCTGGCCGCCGGGGACAGCAGAGCCGCGTCTGGGCTCCCCGCCCTCCTCCCGGCCCTCTGGCCGCCGGGGAGAGCGAAGAGCCCCGGTCGGGCTCCCCACCCTCCTTCCCGCGCTCTGGCCGCCGGGGAGAGCGAAGAGCCCCAGTCGGGCTCCCCACCCTCCTCCCGGCGCTCTGGCCGCCGGGGAGAGCGGAGAGCCCCGGTCGGGCTCCCCACCCTCCTCCCGGCGCTCTGGCCGCCGGGGAGAGCGGAGAGCCCCGGTCGGGCTCCCCGCCCTCCTCCCGGCGCTCTGGCCGCCGGGGAGAGCAGAGCCGCAGCGGGCTCGCTGCTCTCCCCCCGGTGCTCCGGCTGGTCGGGGATTGCTCGGCGCCCTCCCCTGCCGCGCTGGCGGGGGGGGTGGGTGGCTTTTTTGCCTAGGGCAGCAAAAAAGCCAGAGCCAGCCCTGAAAGTTGGGAACTCCACCTTGGCTCAAGTTAAACTGATGCACCAAAGAATGAAATGTGCATGTGTAGCAAAACTTTGTCTCTTTTGCAAACCAGAGGATTTGCAAAACCTGACAGCATAACTGGATGGCTCAACTGCTATGGCCATTGAACCTGAGCAGCACCCATGTGTAGGGACCCTACCAAATTCACAACCGTGAAAAACACATCACGGACTGTGAAATCTAGTCTCCCATGTGACCTCTGGTCTTTTGTGTACTTTTACCCTATACTAGTGGTTCTCAACCAGGAGTACACGTACCCCTGGACGTATGCAGAGATCTTCCTGGGGGTATGTCAATTCATCTAGATATTTGCCTAGTTTTACAACAGGCTACATAAAAAGCACTAGCGAAGTCAATACAAACTAAAATCTTATACACACACTGACTTGTTTATATTGCTCTATATATTATACACTGAAATGTAAGTACAATATTTATATTCCAATTGATTTATTTTATAATTATACGTAGGGCCCTACCAAATTCACGACCATGAAAAACATGTCATGGACCATGAAATCTGGTCTCCCCCCATCAAATCTGGTCTTTTGTGTGCTTTTATCCTATACTATACATATTTCACAGAGGAGACCGGCATTTCTCAAACTGGGGGTCCTGACCCAAAGGGGGGGTCACAAGGTTATTTTAGGGGCATTGTGGTATTGCCACCCTTACTTCTGTGCTGCCTTCAGAGCTGGGCAGCCAGACAGTGGCGGCTGCTAACCGAGAGCCCAGCTCTGTGGGCAGCAGCGCATAAGGGTGGCAATACCATACCATGCCATCCTTATTTCTGAGCTGCTGCTGGTGGCAGCTCTATCTTCAGAGCTGAACTCCCGGCCTGCAGCTGGTGCTCTGAAGGCAGTGACACCACCAGCAGCAGTGCAGAAGTAAGGGTAGTAGTACTGCAACACCCCCCCACACACACACACACAGTAACCTTGCGACCCCCCCCTCCCCCCCCCCACACACACACAGCTCCTTTTTGGGTCAGAACCTTTACAATTACAACACTGAAATTTCAGATTTAAATATCTGAAATCATGAAATTTATTATTTTTAAAACCCTGACTGTGAAATTGACCAAAATGGACCATGAATTTGGTAGGGCCCTAATTATATGGTAAAAATGAGAAAGTCAGCAATTTTTCAGTAATAGTGGCCTGTGACACTTTTGTATTTTTGTCTGATTTTGTAAGCAAGTAGTTTTTAAATGAGGTGAAACTTGGGGTCTGCAACAAATCAGACTCCTGAAAGGGGTACAGTCATCTGGAAAGGTTGAGAACCACTATATTATACAGATTTCACAGGGGAGACCAGCATTTCTCAAACTGGGGGCCCCAACTCAAAATGAGGTTGTGGGGGGGGTCGTGAGATTATTGTAGGGGGGTTGCAGTATTGACACCCTTACTTCTGCGCTGCCTTCAGAGTTGGGTGGCTGGAGAGCAGAGAAAGAGCTCTGAAGGCAGTGCCCCACAGGCAGCAGCACAGAAGTAAGGCTGCTGCTCTCTGGCCGCCCAAGTCTGAAGGCAGTGCTACCATCAGCAGCAACACAGAAGTAAGAATGGCAATACCATGACCCTACCCCACAATCCCCTTTTGGGTAAGGACCTCTACAGTTATAACACTGTGAAATTTCAGATTTAAATATCTGAAATAATGAAATTTACCATTTTAAAAATTCTGACTGTGAATTTGACCAAAATGGACCATGAATTTAATAGGGACCTACCCACAGGGCCGGCTCCAGGGTTTTGGCCGCCCCAAGCAGCCAAAAAAAAAAAAAAAAAAAGCCGCAATCACGATCTGTGGCGGCAATTCGGCAGGAGGTCCTTCGCTCCAAGGCAGAGTGAGGGACCGTCCGCCGAATTGCCACCGAATACCTGGACGTGTCACCCCTCTCCAGAGCGGCCACCCCAAGCACCTGCTTGACAAGCTGGTGCCTGGAGCCGGCCCTGCCTACCCGTGTGCTTTAAATTTGAGTTCTAACACTGGCAGCTTTCAGAGAATGAGTGTCATATGCATTACTTGCATTCTGCAGGGGCAATTTTTGGAAGTTTTGCCCAGAGGCCAAAGCTTCTGGTTTAAAAGCTGGTATTTCAAAGTGCTCTAAAATCCCCATGCAGATTCTATATATGGAGATATACCTATCTCATAGAACTGGAAGGGACCCCAAAAGGTCATTGAGTCCAGCCCCTTGCCTTCACTAGCAGGACCAAGTACTGATTTTGCCCCAGATCCTTAAGTGACCCCTTCAGGATTGAACTCACAACCCTGGGTTTAGCAGGCCAATGCTCAAACCACTGAGCTACCCCTCCCCTCCTTATTTTAGAAATATTGTCAAGGAAATTAGCCTTAACTAAAGAGAAAATGAAAGATGCTAGTATGCAGCAGCATTAGGGTAGTGTAATCATGCTACATGCACCTCACCCTATTTCCTCAACAATGAGACTGAATGTGATAAAAAAAAATGCCAACCACTGAATCATTTGGTCAAGGGGTTCATGATATACAGCCTTCCCTCCCACCCCCCAACATGTGATGCTTATAACATTTTCAGATTCTTATAATTATTATGAGTATAGAGCTAGGGAAAATCTAAGGCACAAATCTTCATGAAATTTATAGTATGGACTGCTAGAATCCAAGGACAATGAGTTCAAATCCTCCACTCAAGCAATTTTTGCTCTGAACATTAGCCCTCTCTCTGAGTGAATGGGACAGATACATAGTGCTCAGACAAGAGTAGGAGCTGAGAATGAGCATGCTCAGTGCATGGTACAGGCTCACAAGGGCTGATACTGCTTGCCCTTCAATATTATCTGCTCTAGTTCAAACAGGAATTATTCTGGGGAAGTTGTATGGCCTGTGTTCTACAGGACATCAGACTAGATGATCACAGTGGTCCCTTCTGCCTGAGAATTTATGAAGGTACACATGCACCTCTCAAATCACACCGACAGCTCTGCCAATCTGCTCCAACTAAACTCTCCACCATTCAGTATCGCTACACCTAACAGTGGACACAACTGCAATGCATGCAGATAAATGCAGTAGTTCAGTGGAGCACAACACAAATAATGACACATTCTTATGGTCCTTCCTCATGTCATCTTCTTATGGTACCACCTTTACCGAACCATTCTCAGATCCAAGGGGGCAGAGATAAGATTGTGTTGTTAAGGTGGAATGTATCTTACCTCTTTTCCTGGTTTTCAGCAGATTAAGTTTAGCCAGCCATTTAAATTAATAAATAAGGGCAGGTATGAGACACAATTGGGCAACTTTACCTCTGTTAATGAAGTTTTCGGGCTGTTAATAAGAAGTTGTAAACTTGACACAGGAATTACTGAACAAAGTGTTATGCAGTAGGACAGACTAAACTATCACACTGATCCCTATTGGGCTTAATACCTATGAATAAAATAGAAGGAACTATCGTTACCAGCCTGTATCCCAGTTGGGACCCTCAGGCTTTGTTCAATAATGAGGGTTGCAAAGCATACAAATGTTAATGGTAAATCACTGTATGAGGTTAGTCTAAAACTCATGGTCTAAAACTGCAGCATTACATTCCCTAAATCCAAAAACAAAAAGTCTAATAACTATTTCTATGCCAAATGATAGACCTTCAGCATGACACCATGCACTAGTGCTCACCAAGAACACTGCAGCAACATGTCTTATACTTCCTGCAAAATTCAACTTTCAACAGGAACCATGTTGCAATTTTAATTGCAGAGCAGCTATTGCTGCCCTATAATATAAATAAAATACCGTATTGTTGCTCTCTATGCATGTGTTTCAGCATCTTTTTTTCAACACTACACTCCAACAGTGAAAAATAATACATTTTTCACTGAAAAAAAGGTTCAGAGTAGATCTCCTATTAACGTCCATGGCAAAAAACAATGCAAAGAAATTTAGCTATTTTGCAGTGCCCTTAATCTCTCTACTTCCAGATATTCCAGCAGGCCCACTGATTCTCTTACAGGCTGTCTTTCAGTTTCTCATATCCTTAAGAAATCCTTGTTTGTAGGTCTTTAGTTATTTGCTCTTCATAATCTACCTCATATATGTATAGATTCCAATGCCAGAAGTGACCATTGTGATCTAGTCTAACGTATATCACAAGCCATAGAACTTCCCTGAAATAATTCCTAGAGCATATTTTTAGAAAAATATGCAATCTTCATTTAAAAATGGTAAGTGATGGAGAATCCACCGTGACTCTTGGAAATTGTTCCAGTAGTTAATTACTGTCACAGTTAAAAATGTATACCTTATTTCCTGGCTGAATTTGTCTAGTTTCAGCTTCCAGCTTCCAGCCATTGGGTCATGGTATACCTGTCTGTGTTAGACTGAAGAGCCCATTATTAAAGATTTGTTCTACATGTAGGTACTTACAGACTGTAATCAAGTCACCACTTAATCTTCTCGTTTGTAAGCTAAATAGTTACTCAAGGAACTCAATCACTATAAGGCAGGTTTTCTAATACTTTAATCATTCTCATTGGCTCCTCTCTGAATCCTCTCCAATGTATCACAATCATTCTTGAATTGTGGACACCAGAAATGGACACAGTGTTCCAGCAGCAGTCACGTCCACATAAAATAACCTCTCCGCTCCTACTTGAGATTCCATTTGTGCATCCCAAGATCACATTAGTTCTTCTGCTTTCTGTCTTACATATTGTCTGCTGTAATTTGTGCTCCTTTCCACTGGCTTCAGTAAAGTTGGATTTCCATTGTCGGAAAGATACTTGCTTGGCTTGATGAACCTCAGACTTTGCCACTTAGCCATACAGCACTTTTTTGATCTTCCTCCTTTCTTTTTTTAAATAGCTGGCTGGACTTCACTGTGCCCATCTATTCTGGTACCTATCTGGCTCCCATCAGCGTAAGATCTGCCTACTGGAGGTGTTTACCTGTCTTCAGTGTTAAACCATCTGTTTAGTGCTGAGATTAGAGGGTCCTTTGAAAGGAACCTGATCTTGAGTTACAAAAAACACTACACTGTTAGGAAGTGGCTTTCCAGGTTTGTCAGGGCATGAGGGGTTTTCTTAAAAATAATAATAAAAAAACCTACTGAAATTGAAATACAAATATGCATCTAATGCACTATTAAGGTTGAAAATTTAAATACCCCAGAGTCAAGAAAGGAAATGTGAAAGGTTATCAGAGCACGCTGAAGTTCAGCCTCACTGAACCTATGCAGTATTTTTAAGCATGAACCAGGCTGTCAAGTGAGCCCGTAATATACCTTGGGCAAACTCCACAGCCAGTGGTTTCAATCAGGTTAGGCAGATGCAAAGAAGAGTATTTGGCCCAGTAAGTGCAATGTGGCATGTGTATACTGCTCAGACCTTTAACATTTAGCATTTCCTATCTTTCAAAGTACTGCACTTAGGAGGAAAAAACAAATGCACAAATACAAGATGGGGAATAACTAGCCAGGTGAAGTACTGCAGAAAAGGATCTGGGGGTTATAGTGGATCACAAATTGAATGAGAGCCAACAACATGATGCTGCTGGAAAAAGGCAAATGTAATTCTGGGGTATATTAACAGGACTGTTGTATGTAAGACGCTAAAGGTAATCATCCCCTCTACTTAGCACTGGTGTGGCCTCAGCTAACATATTGTGACCAATTTTGATCACCCCACTTTAAGAAAAATGAGGACAAACGAGAGAGTTCAGAGGAGAGCAACGAAAATGGTAAAATATTTAGAAAATCTGACCTATGAGGAAAGGTTAAAAACTGGGTATGTTTAATCTTGAGAAAAGAAGACTTGGGGGAGGCGGGGAACTTGAAAAGAGTCTACAAATATGTTAAGGACTGTTATAAAGAA
Source organism: Chrysemys picta bellii (assembly GCF_011386835.1). NCBI lineage: Eukaryota > Metazoa > Chordata > Testudines > Emydidae > Chrysemys > Chrysemys picta. The sequence continues at coordinate 143,839,257 of NC_088791.1, read as the reverse complement.
TGAGTGTGATCAATTCTTCTCGATGTCCACTGCAGGTGGGACAAGAAGTAATGGTCTTAATCTGCGGCAAGAGAGATTTAGGTTACATATTAGTAAAAAAACTTTCTAATTACAAGTATAGTTAAGCACTGGAATGGACTTCCAATGGAGGTTGTGGAATCTCCATCACTGAAGGTTTTTAAGAATAGGTTGGACAAAAAAATGCTCTAGGTAGATTTGGTTCTGCCTCAACACAGCGGGCTGGGCTAGATGACCTCTTGAGGTCCCTTCCAGCCCTATACTTCAAAGATTCTGTGACTTGGTGCACGTCCATCAGATGCTCTTAACACTGCATTAACTGAGAGGTTTTATACTGAATATAAAACAATTCCTGATGTTCTGTCCCTCCCAATTCCTGCAGTCAGTTTCATCTTAACAGAAAAAAATCCTGTGTCCAGTGTGCAAGTCTCTGAATGGCTGCTCCTGGTGCACAGGAGCAGGAACACACAATTGTTACACTCCCCAGCTGCTCACACCCATGCTGGTGCACAGGGGCAGAACAACTCATTCCCACAGTGGTTCACCCTCAGTCCTTAGGTACACAAAAACAGGAGTGCATGATTCTTCCATGTTGCTCAGTCAGGCTCCAGTTCACAGCAGCAGATGCACACACAGCTCACATTTGATCACATGGACAAGAGCACATGGTTAACACACACCTAAGCTGCCCATACTCAAGTCCCAGTGCATATGGACAAGAACACTCAATTCACTCCCCTTCCAGATGTCCATTTCCATGCTGGGTTCACCAGAGCAGAAACGTATGATTCTCTTATTTACACCTACTTCCTCCCACACCTCAATGGCAGGTCATACTCAACCTGCAGCCAGAGGAAGGAGTATGATTCATAAACTCTGGTGGCTACATAATTCTCACACCCACTAACAGATGTGTTTATCCTTCCATTCCCATATTAATTCATACTAATACCCTCTGCAAGGGGGACTATACTGCATAATTCTCATAGCCCATAGTCACTGATTCACTTCTGGAGCAGCAGTATATGAATATCACCCTCCCATGGCTATTTACCCCCACACTCCATCCACAGGAACACAGAAGAACATCATCCCATAGCCATTTCACTCCCTCTCTGGGGAGTAGGGCAAGAGCATGTGCTTCTCCTAGCAAGCCATTCATGCACAGGGGAAGGAGCATACAATTCTCACATTCATACAGCCTCAGGCTGACACCCAGCACATCATTCTCACCTCTCCAGCAGCTGCTCATACTCACACCCAATAGAGGGCCAGGACAATTTCACAGCCTCTTATGCCCAGTACACAGAAAAGGAGTACATAATTCACAAAAAATTAATTGAATTTGAATGCATAGGAATCAATGTCCTGACAAGGCCGAAGGTGGTCTGCTACAGAACACCGAATCAAACCAAACAGGATGAATTACTCCTTAAACATCTATCTGATGTACAGAAAGAAAAACTGTGTTGATACAGGGAACTTCGTAGCTAGAGGACTCATATAGCCAGTAGAAATTATTAGTTTCTAAAAATTATAGATGATAATTTTCTAACAAACAAGGTATTGCACCCAACATGAGGTAACATTTTGGATCTCATTATGATAGATACAGATGAAAATCATTCGACTGGAAGTTGGCAGTTGCCTAGTGACCAGTGATCATTACCTGATTACATTCAATATGGGCAAAGAGAGGATGGTCCCAACCAGTAATATATAACTTGGTGCTCCAAAAGGGCTAATTTCCCAAAGCTGAGGAAAACTATGAGTGAAACTGATTGGGAGGAAATATTCAGACAGAAAAACGTGAGTGAAAATTGGGAGTTCTTTAAGAATTTATTTGATGGCCAAAAAGCCACAATTCCACAATCACAAAAAAGGATAACTTTGGGTGAAAGCTCATCCTGGTTCAGTGAAGTGAAGACAGCAATTAGAAATAATATATATGTAAAAAATGGAAAAGGGGGGAATATATAGCAATTTATATAAATTAGAAGTTATGAAATGTAGACAATTGATAAGGGAATCTAAAAACATTAAGGAAAAGTCCATGGCTGGCAGAGCTAAGGACAACAAGAAGGCATTTTAAAGTATATGAGAAAAAAAGGGTTACTCACCTTTCTGTAACTGTTGTTCTTCGAGATGTGTTGCTCATATCTATTCCAGTTAGGTGCGTGTGCGCGCCACGTGCACGGATGTCAGAAACTTTTCCCCTGGCAGCTACCCATCGGGCCAGCTGGGGAGCCCCCTGGAATGGCGCAGATATGGCGCTCTATACAAGACCCTGCCGGCCTGACCCCACTTCAGTTCCTTCTTGCCGGCTACTCTGACGGGGGCGTGGGGGGAGAAATGGAATAGATATGAGCAACACATCTCGAAGAACAACAGTTACAGAAAGGTGAGTAACCGTTTTTTCTTCTTCGAATGCTTGCTCATATCAATTCCAGTTAGGTGACGCCCAAGCCTTATCTCAGACGTGGGGTCGGAGTCAAGGAACTGCAGACTGAAGAATCACTCTGCCAAAGGCCGCATCATCGCAAGAGTGCTGAACGATGGCGTAGTGAGACGTGAAGGTGTGCACCGAGGCCCACGTGGCAGCCCTGCAGATTTCCTGGAGGGGAACGTTTGCTAGAAAGGCTGCTGACGATGCCTGAGCTCCTGTGGAGTGAGCCGTGACAGCAGGCGGAGGGATGTTTGCCAAGTTGTAGCAGGTATGGATACACGCATTGATCCATGAAGATATCCGCTGGGAGGAGACCAGTGCGCCTTTCATCCGCTCTGCGATGGCGACGAACATCTGGGTTTGTTCGGTCTATATAGAAAGCGAGCGCCCTCCTAACATCCAGCGAATGGAGGCGTTGTTCCCGAAGGCCAGCATGTGATTTTGGGTAAAAAAACAGCAGGAAAATATCTTGACTTACATGGAAACGGGACACCACTTTTGGCGGGAAAGCTGGGTGAGGTCTCAGCTGAACTTTATCTTTATGGAAAATGGTATAAAGCGGTTCACACGTGAGAGCTCGTAGCTCAGACACCCGACGTGCCGAAATGATGGCCACTGGGAAGGCGACCTTCCAGGAAAGATAGAGAAGTGAGCAGGAAGCCAGCGGCTCGAAAGGAGGGCCCATAAGGCTGGAAAGAACCAAGTTAAGGTCCCAGGCAGGCACAGGCGGCTTCCTTGGAGGATGGATTTTTTCCAAGCCTTTGAGGAAACGTCGCACGACCGGGTGTGCAAACACCGAACGCCCAGCCGTTCCTGGGTGGAATGCAGAAATGGCTGCAAGGTGAACGTTAAGGGATCCAAAAGCTAGGTACTGGTCCTTCAAGAACATCAGATAGTCCAGGATGCACAGGACTGAAACCTGGAGCGGGGGCACCAGCTGTTGAGCGCATCAGCTGGAAAACCTTTTCCATTTAGCTTCGTAAGTAAGTCTAGTCAAAGGCTTGCAACTTTCCAGGAGCATCAGCCTTACCAAGTCCGAACAGGCACGCTCATCCTGGTTCAAACACAGATCCTCCAGGCCGTGAGGTGGAGCGACTGAAGGTCCGGGTGTAGGAGATGACCATGGTTCTGCAAGATGAGGTCGGGGCTGAGAGGTAGGCATAGGGGAGCCCGAATTGACAGGTCCAGCAGGATAGGGTACCAACATTGGCGCGGCCAGGCAGGGGCGACCAGTATGACGTCCGCCTTGTCCCAGCAGACCTTGTGGACCAGCGGAAATGGCGGGAAGGGGTAAAGCAGTTGGTCTGACCATGTGATCAGGAAGGTGTCTGCAATTGAGCCTGGGCTGTGACCCCGGAAGGAGCAGAAGGCTGGGCACTTCCTGTTGGTCCACAAAGCGAACAAGTTGATTCAGGGAAATCCCCAGATGCGGAAAACAGAGTGAATGATGTCCGGGTGAATCGACCATTAGTGCGTGAGAAAACACCTGCTCAAGCTGTCCGCCAGTACATTCTGGACACCCGGCAGATATGAGGCCTGAAGGGTGATGGAGTGGGCTAAGCAGGGAAGGGCTTCTTGGCAGAGCGGCAATGACCGGGCTCCGCCTTGTTTGTTCAGATAGAACATGGCCGTGGTGTTGTCTGTTAGGACTGCTATGCAACGGTCTTGTAAGCAGGGAAGGAATGCTTGGCACGCAAGGCAAATCGCCCTGAGCTCCTTGATATTGATGTGCAGGGGCAGCTCGTTCTCGTGCCATAAACCCTGCGTTGTCAGGCTCCTGAGGTGCACCCCCCATCCCAAGGCAGATGTGTCTGTAACCAGGGTCAGGGTGGGTTGAGGGGGATGGAATGGGACCCCGGCACCCACCATACAGGGATCCAGCCACCAACAGAAATGGATAGAAATATCCCACCTGTACTGTGTGGCGGACCCAATGGTCCGATGTAATGAGGGACCAGGCATGGTAGAAACGGGATAGATGGTTCAGAAAGGGATAATTGTTCGGGATGTGAGCCTGTCCTCCGGCGTACCTTCAAAATGGATGCTTAGGTCCTGGAGGTGACTTGGATTGCCCTTGACCCTGCCCGGGGGGGGGGGGGGGGTGCGTGATGGTCTATATTGATAGTACCTGCTTCTCTGACGGGAGAAGTCCTGCCTGGGTCTAGGTGGGAAGGGGCATTGTTGGGTGGTCTGGGGCTTAAACGGCTTCCTTTGAGTAGCCAGGGTATGCATGCCCAAGGATATAATAGTATTTCTTGTCTCCTTCAGGGTATGCAGGCGGGAATCTGTTTGCTCTGCCCTGGCCATCAGAGGGGAGATCTTGTATGGTGTGTTGCACCTCAGGCAGAAGACCCGAAGACTGGAGCCAGGCGTTTTGACGCATGGCGATGCCGGATGCCAGAGTGCATGCAGCCGTGTCCGCAGCATCAAGGGAACCCTGAAGGGAGGTTTGAGCTACCAACTTGCCCTCCTCGGCAATGGCCCCCAGTTCCGTACGAGCCTCAGCTGGGAGAAAGTCTTGGAACTTACGGACCGCAGACCACGAGTTGAAATTGTATCTACTGAGGATCGCAAGCTGGTTCGTGATCCATAGCAAAAGGCCACCAGTAGAATAAACTTTTCTTCCGAAAAGGTCCAGCCACTTGGCGTTCTTTGATTTGGGCGAGGTGGGTGAAAAGGTATTTGTATCCCCTGGTGGGGACAAAGTATTTTCTTTCCACCTCCTTGGCTGTGGGGGGGATGGAGGCTGGAGTTTGCCAGAGAGCTTTGTCATTGGTTTGAATGGTTTTGTTCATGGGGAGAGCCACCCTGGAAGGCCCTTCTGGGCCTAAGATGTCCACCATAGGATTCTCCTCCTCCACAACCTCCTCAACTTGGAGGTTCATATTTAGGGCTACGCGCCTAAGTAGATCTTGCAGGACTCTAAAGTCCATTGGAGGGGGGCCAGACGTGGACGTGCCAGCCACGGCCTTGTCAGGGGAGGACGAGGAAGATGCCACCGGGAGAGCCAGATCGGAAGTGGCCCCTTGGTCTGCTGTGGCTAGATCTTCCTGGGTGCCTGGGGTAGTCCCTACCACAGGTGCTGACTCCACAGGTTGCTCCGGGTCTGGAGGAGGGCGGTTGAGGGTCGCCTCAGGAGGCCGGGCGTCTGATAGTGTCGACGGGTAGGCAACGAGAGGGGCGCCCTGGGCCTGATTATATGCCCAGGGGTCCAAAATTGCCACTGGGGTTGCCAGTGGGGCGCTGAGGGGTCATGACCAAGGCTTCCTGGGCCCGACTGGGGAATGTCCGAAGCCCCTGACCCTCTACCCGATCTACTGGAAGGGGATTGGGAGTGTGACGGCCAAGGGGGAGCGGTGCACGAATGGAGCGAGGGGGGCACCAAGTCCCTTGATGGACGAGGGTCATACGGTGATCGGCGTTGTAATGCTGGCCGTGACCGTAACTGGTGCCATGTTGAAGAGTGGTGCCGCTCCGGGGACCGGTGCCACTCAGGGGACCGGTGCTGTGAAGAGGATTGGCGACACATCATGGGTTGGTGCCGCGGTGACAGCTGGCATGGGGATTGGTGCCCCGAACGGTGTCGTGAGGTTGCTGAGCGTGATCTGGACCTCGAGTGGGACCATGTTCTGGCAGTCGACGGTGACCTCGAGCGTGAACAGCTCTGAAGGTCGGGGCTGCAGGACCAGCGCCGCGAGTCTAACCGGTGTTGTGAGTCAGACCAGTACGTGGAGCGGTGCCTAGACTCTGAATGACGCCGGGACTCAGAGCGGTGTGGAGATGCTGGTCCAAAGAGATTGCCAGTTTGCCCTAGCCAGTACCGGGACTTGTGCCGGAGCCAGTGCTTGAATTGGGAACACTGGTGCTGTCATTTCGATGAGCCCTTTGGCGGCCTCGAAGGTATCTGCAGTCGAAGGCAATGTAACATCTTCCACTTGTAAAGTCCCTTGTGGCGCGGGACTAGCATGAGCAGACCGGGGCCTAGCGGCTTTGTCAGGATTAGAGGCCTGGTCCAAAGTTTGCTTGGTCGGGGCCGCAGTTACCACTTCTGGCCTAATGGAGGGTCCTCCCAAAGCTTGCTTTTTTCGAGCAACTGGGGAGTGAGAGCAGTGCAGGAGTGGACGCCTTTGGGGCCCAGGAGATCGTTGGTCCTGAGGCAGGTGCAGGATCTTTTGCGGTGCCATGGCCGGTACCAATGGGGGAGCACTGCGCACCAAGGAGCTTGGTGCCACATCTTGGGAGGGACGCAATGCGGACTCCATGAGGAGTTGCTTGAGGCGGCTTTCCCTCTCTTTTCTTGTTCGGCACTTGAACGCTTTGCAGATCTTGCACTTGTCAGCCTGATGGCCCTCCCCCAGACACCTAAGGCAGGAGTCATGGGGATCGCCCGTGGGCATGGGCTTGTTACAAGAACTGCAGGGTTTGAAGCCCTGGGACGGCATGCCCCAGAGCCCCGCAGGGCAGTCACTGAAGGGCGGAACTGCCCCCTACTAAACTACACTTAACACTACAATAACCACTAAACTACACTTAACACTAAGATAACTATCAACAATTAACTATCACAGGTAACTACGAAGATAAGAGAAAGCTAGGGATTAGCGGAACACTTGATAAACAAGAGACCACTGTTCCAACAACCGTCACGGGCAGTAAGAAGGAACTGAAGGGGGGTCGGGCCGGCAGGGTCTTATATAGAGCACCATATCGGCGCCACTCCAGGGGACTCCCCAGCCGGCCCAACGGGTAGCTGCTAGGGAAAAAGTTTCCGACATCCGTGCATGAGGCACGCGCACGCACCTAACTGGAATTGATATGAGCAAGCACTCGAAGAAGAACAAAAGAAATCCAATCAATGGCACGGGCCCATTACTAAATGGAGATGACAAAATTGTTAATGATGCAGGCAAGGATAAATGTTCAATAAATATTCCTGTTCTGTATTTGGAAAGAAACAGGATGATGTAATGATGATGATGATGAAGTACTTTCCAATCCATTAGTAACTAAGGAGGATGTTAAATATCCTCTAAAAGGGATATACATTTTTTGATCAGCAGGCCTGGATAACTTGCATGTAAGAATCCTAAAAGGGTTGGCTGAGATCTCTGGCACATTAAGGTTATTTTTTAATAACTCTCAGAATACCAGGGAAATTCTAGAAGATTGGAATGCCAATGTCATGCCAATATTCAAGAAGGGGAAGTGGGATGTGTGACAGTTTGTACCATTATATTCACCCCTTTTACAAAACTATGATAAATTTTGTACAAAGTATGTCCTGTGAGGTATCATTTGAAGACTCATAATTTGCTGATCATTACTGTCCTGGCAAAATATGTGTGGCAACAATTTATAAGATTCTACTGTACAGGAAGTCCTCGACTTTATAACATTTGAGTTACGACGAATGGCACTTACGTTTATAAATTGTCATTGTGTTTCGACTTTAAGATGTTGGGTTCAACTTTACGACACTCGATCCAACATTGATCCTATGGGAAATTCACGTTACGACGTTTTCAACTTAAGATGAGATTTTCAGGAACTAGTTGTATCGTAAGTCTGAGGACTGCCTGTATAATGTTAAGACATTCCAAATCTGGGGAAGCAGGTACAAACTAGTTCCTCAGAGACAAAAGGCAAACTGATGCCTCAGTCAGGTGTCAATGAAATCAAATGGACTATCACCTGGTTGAGTGGCCATTCTTTGGCAGGAAAAAGGGTGTAAGTGAGAAACTGACATCTTGGCAAAGGAACAGCTGGAGGTTCCAGTCCCCACAGACTTCCTGTCTTCCTGCACCCCAGCTGGAGATGATTCTCAAAGAATAGGAAAAGATACCAGAATGGGGAACAGATGCTCCCTTTCTCTCTACCCATGGCAGCTGCAACACCTGAGAAACAAATAAACTGCTTTGTACTGAGGAAGTCAGCCAGTAAGACTGCTGAAGCATGTGGCGAGAGAGACTTTTGCTTTCAATTCACTTAGCTTGTTAAATTGGGTATTAGTTGCATTTTACCTTTTATTTCTTTGTAACCAGTTCTGACTTTTATGCCTTATTACTTGTAATCACTTAAAATCTTTCTGTAGTTAATAAACTTGTTTTATTGTCTTATCTAAACCAGTGTGCTTGGATTCATGTGTTTGGGAAACTTCATTTGAGATAACAGGATTTGTGCATATCATTTCCTATTAATAAATGACAGACTTTATATGAGCTTGTATTGTCCAGGAGAGGGCTGGGCAGTACAAGACACACATTTCTGGGGGAAGTCTGGGACTGGGAATTTGCTGGTGTTGCCTCGCAGTGTATTAATGAATGGCTGGCCATAGCACTCATACAGTATAACTGGAAGTAATTTACATGCTGGAGGCTGTGTGTGAGCAGACCAGGAGTGGTTGCTCTCACAGCCGTGTAAAAGGCATCCCAGGGTGGAGAATTTAGGGGGGACAGCTGTTCAACAGTGCAGACTGTACCCTGGATAATGTCACAGGATTGACCCAAATAACTATAGAATGGTTAGCCTGACAACAATCCCAAGAAAAATAATGGAAAAACTAAAAATAGGATTCTATTAATAAAGAATTAAAGGTTGGAGATATCATGAATGCCAGTCAAGATGATTTCATGGAAAACAGATCTGGTCATGCAAATCTGATTTCATTCTTCGTTGTCATTAAAAATTTGGTTCATAAAGGTAACTGCATATTTTGACAGCCTTTTGTAAGGTGTTTGACTTAGTACAGCACAAGAACATTCTGATTAAAAAATAGCACTATATAATATCACTAGAGCACATGTTAAACTGGCTGACAGATCTCAAAAAGTAGTTGGCAGTGGAAAATTATCAGTGAAGAGAAGTATTTCTAGTGGGGTTCCACAGGGATTGCTACTAGGCCAGATTTTCAGCAATGATCTGGAAATATAAAAATCACTGTTTGCACAATTTGTTGATGACAAAGATTGTCAGAATGACAGAGCATTTCTACAAAGCAATCTGAATTGCTTGGTAAGCTGGGCCCATTCACACAATATGTGTTTTAATACACCCAAATGCAAAGTTATACATCTAGGAACAAGGAATGATTGCTCACACCTACAGACTGTATTCTGGAAAGCAGGGGCACTGAAAGGGATTTAGGTGTCATAATAGACAAGCAACTCCCAGTGCTGCAAAAAGGACCAATAAGATCCTCAGGGCAGGTCTTCACTACAGGGGCGGGGGTCGATTTAAGATACGCAAATTCAGCTACGCGAATAGTGTAGCTGAATTCGACATATTGGAGCCGACTTACCCCGCTGTGAGGACGGCGGCAAAATAGACCTCCACGGCTCCCCGTCGATGGCGCTTACTCCCACCTCCACTGGTGGAGTAAGAGTGTCGATTCGGGGATCGATTGTCGCATCCCGACGAGACACGATAATTCGATCCCCGAGAGATCGATTTCTACCCACCGATTCAGGCGGGTAGTGTAGACCTAGCTTTAGATATATAAACAGGGGAGTACTGAGCAGAAGGGGGTGATTTTACCCCTGTACATGGTATTAGTCAGAATGATACCAGAAAACTGCATCCAGTTTGAGTCCATATTTTAAGGATGTGGAGAAACTGGACAGAGCATAGAGAAGAGCCACAAAAATGATTTCTGGGCTGTGGAGAATGCTTTACAGTAACAGACCTAAAGAGCTCCATCTGTTTATCTTCTCAGACAGAGTGACTTGATTTCAGTATCAAAGTATCTTCATGGGGAGAAAATATTGGGTACTAAAGGGGTCTTTAATCTAGCAGAGAAAGGCATAACAAGAACTGCTGGCTAGAGCCTGAAGCTAGACTAATTTAAGTTAGAAATTAGGCACAATTTTTAACACTGAGGGTAACTAGTGGAACCAACTACCAAGGGAAGTGGTGGATTCTCTACCTCTTCAAATCAAGCATGGATGCCTCTCTGGAAGATAGGCTTTAGCCAAACACAAAAGTGATTGAGCTCCACAAAGGGGTAACTGGTTAAACGTAATGGTCTGCAATATACAGATCAGACTAGATGATCTAATGGTCCCTTCCAGACTAAATTTTGATGATACAATGCATGCATAGGAGCATAAGGACATAACGCTACCAACTCCAGCCCACTCATGCCCAGCACACAGAGGGAGGAGTATGTTCCTCTTTGTCAGAATTGTTCACACTCAAAGGCAGAGATGCACATTTATACAGCTGCTCACATAGATATGCTGGTGGACACAGGAAGGAACACACAATTCTTGCCCGCTTACCTTGTGCATGGGGCAGAAAGATGTTCATGCTCACACCAGCACCTCCATGCCCCAGTAAGCCTTTTACACCAATTTCTTTCTATACAATGTTGTAAAACACCCACCCTCCCGCAGTAGTTTATACAGAAGCTTGGGATCTTGGGGTTTTTGGGTTTAATCTCAATAAATAATTTTTCTCTTACTTCCTTGTTCTCTTTCTTCTGAGCCAGCCTTCATGATCCAATTAAAAGCCAGACAGATAATTACATGATAATCCAGAAACCATATGGACCAAAAAAGGGGGTGTTGAAAAAAACTCAAAGACAAAAAGAGGAAAGAGGAGGGGGGGTGGAGACACAAAGATTGAAAATAAAAATTTGCCTGGATAATGCATTTTATAAACACAGAGATAGAAACAGTTACAGCAAGAACAGAGCGGGCCAGGGATAGGAAATAGATTTTTTTTTAATAAATTCAAGGGGCTTTCAGTTTATTCTTGGCAGCTCCCCCTTCTCATTGGTTCTCTCCTTGTGGGGGTATCTGTTCCCTTCCCTCAATTGTCCACCTTCTGGGGAATCCATCTGGTCCTGTTTCTAAAAGAGGCCACCATTACCATGTGAGTCCAGCCCGTCTTGGCAAGGGGGAGCCTGGAAGAATGCCCACGGTGAGACGCGAGCAGGAGGAATTAGCCTTTTCCTGCCTCCTTGAAGAGGCTGGTCTGTTCCGCCTCCTGCTTTGGGAACCAGAAGCCAGACTGCTGAACTGAGCAGAGGAAGGGTGAGGGTCAGAACCCCTGCCCCTCGTTCCTGGGAAGGGGACATGGGAAGGGTGGGCAATGAGCATTGTGGCAGTCTCTTATCCGCCCACTGCTTTTTTGGTTTCCTGATGCTGCCTGCAGACTCTTTTGGGGGGAGATGGAGACTGAGCTACTATTGCATTATTCACAAAGGGAAGGCCCAGCAGTGACCTGGAACCCACTCCCCTGGATCTCTGTGGGGTGGTCTCTCTCCTACAGTTGGGTGGCAGACAGGGCAGCTGGACCAGACAGACCCTGCCCATGTTCTCCAGTGGGGGAGAAGAGAAATTGCAGCCCTCCCACATCCTCCGACAGTTTAGGCAATCTCAAACCCAGGGAATACGTATCACCTCCCGTCCCCAAGAGTTCTCCCTTTCACCCAGGGAGCAGGGAAATTATCCAAGCCCAGGGCTGGAGAACTGATCCCTCCTCACTTTCACAAGTAGGAGAGGGGAATGAATGTTTTCCTTTAGCCACATTAGAAAATCCTAAAAAAAATCCACACCGTGAACCCTGTCAGAACCTTCAATGGCCTGCTGTCAGCATGCATCCAAGCCCCTCTGCACAAAAACAGCCTCTTTCCATCCCATCCTGCCACATGTGGCCCAGAGGGTGCCCCCTCCACCAGCCTTCAAGACACATTTTAAAATTATACAGGAGGCAAAAATTAGGACTTTCTTGTGTGTGTGAACTCAAGGGCTCGTGTGTGAGGAGCTGGCTCCCAGCACAGGAAGGGGGCTCTTGCAGGTGAGAGTATCCCCCTCTTTGGAGCAGGCTGTTGCATAAGATGCCTGTGAAGACAAGCTATCACTCCAGGGGCTGCCATTAACAGGGTACACTGCCAGGAGAGGCTGTTGCACAAGGAGAGGCCAGAGGCTGTTGCACAAGGAGGGGCCATTGCACAAGCATTGCCCCCGGGCATAGGCTATGCACGAGAGGTTTTCTGCTCCCTGGGTCAAAGTCTCTCTTAGGAGCTGGAGAGATGTTCCACCTGGATGGTGCTGGTGCTGACAGTGAGGCAGATGTTCTTGTGGTGCTCTGAAGTCTTGTAAGGGGTCAGGTCAAAGGAGCAATGGGATGGAGGGTTGGGGGGGTTAGTGTCTCCAGAAGGGCCCCCCGCTGCCCCACCACCCTGCGGCTGGAAGTGCTGCTGTTGGGAGGCCTGAACTTGGGCCTGTGCCACTTGCTGCTGTGGGTCAGGGATGTTGTGTTTCCGCATGTGCTTCATCAGGTATGTCTCCTGTGAGGGGGAAGGAAGGAAGGAATCAAGGTGAGAGCGAGCTCCTGGAAAAGCAGGTATCAGTGATCCACTGGGGACAGATCTCAAGACCTCTCCCACCCAGCACCTCTTCAGGGATGAGGACTAAATCTCTGCCCACCAGGGGAGTACTTCCATGCCTGCTCTGCCTTCAGTGATACTCACTGAGGTGTAGGCCCGGCTGCAGATGGAGCAGGTATAGACCTTGGCGTGCTTCACTGTGTGCGTAGCCAGGTGAACTTCCAGCGAGGCAGCATCTGTGTACGCGCGGTGGCAATTGTGGCACTTGAACGGTTTGTCTTTGTTGTGCTGCCGCCTGTGGGACTGCAGAGGGGTGGAGGAAGCAGGGAGAGAGAGTGGGGGGAGAGGAATTGGATGTTAGAGCTGAAGATGCCCCCTCATGACCTACTCCGTCTCAGGCCACAGGTCTCCTTATTCCCAGTATCCTTAGTGATTGGGCTCATTCCTTGGGGAAGAGCTCTCAGTTCTTGTCCCCCACCTTCCCAGTCTCCCTCCTGCTGGTTCACTGGCTGTATTTGAAGAGGGGAATCTCCCAACCCTCAGCAGGCTCCACTCCTACCCCTCTCCTCTGTCCTTCCCTACTCCCATCCCCTTCCTCTCAACTCCTTTCTTACATCCCACATTGCTCTCCTAGGCTCTCACCACTGCCTGATTCACTTTAACCCTATATAGCGAACTCCTCCACAGCCCCTTTATTCCTTGCCCTCCTTGTTATTTATAGCTCCTCCCCATTTAGTGTTGCCTATGACCTCCCTTAACATATTGCTCACCCCTTCTTCCAGGGCACTAAAGAAGCCAACAGTCCAGCCCATGACATCTCTGATCCCCCAGCTCTTCTCTTTTCCCTCCACACCATGGGGGCAAGGGCAGTGCTACCAGCTTTTGTGACTTTACCACAAGTTTCATGATATCTGATGTTTTCCTGAGAGCCCCAGCTCCAGAGTATCATAAGGAAGAAAAGGTTGAACATGTGACCTCAAAAGCCAGACAGCAAATGAAAAGAACCCAACATTTTTCAAAATCTCATGGTATTATAGGGCTTTATTTTTTTGGGGGGTGGCAATGTTGCAAGTCTCCTCCTCTGCTGCAACTCAACCACACCTGGAGCAGCCTCCCTGGATTTCTCCGCTTTCCTCCCCTGCAGCCTTGTGTGCTCCCTCCACTGGGGCTTGGGGTGAGCTCACACCCTTACCTGCAGGTTGGAGAGCTGGGTGAAAGCCTTTTCACAGCCTGGGTGGGCACATTTGTAGGGTCGGTCCCCAGTGTGGATGCTGTCAGGGTGGAAGAGCACAAATAGGAAGCAGTGAACAAGAAGTCAAAATGGATCCCCATGACCTGATGCCCTGACAAGATCCCATAGCCACTCAAGCAGGAATGGGTGCGATGCTACCCGCAGATACTATTCTATAACCTTACTGAGACAAGGGGGCCCTGCTCTGTTCCTATGCCCAGCTAGAAGAGAAACTGGGGAGATTATATAGGATCAGGCTGGGTACAGAGGATGACAAGGACAGGAGTGACAGGCCAGCTTGGTATCTGTAGCAGTGCCAGGAGAAGTGGCTGTATGTCCAGGTTCTCTGTCCCCAGCATAGGCGTTCACATGACTAAGGTGCATCTCTGCCCATACAGTGCCAGGAGACATGCTCCTGCTCAGGGCACACACAAAATCTCTGCCTCTCAGGGTGATATCTGTGTCTCTGTGCCCCCTGCAATGCCAGGGAAAGCTTCCACACACTCAGTCTCAGTGCCCAACCCCCATAGTGCCAGGCTGGGATCCCTCATGACCAATGTCTCTCTCTCTGTGCCCCCCACGGTGCAAGACCAAGGATCCCCCAAGGCCAGAATGTGCCAACCTCTGCCCTGACGTGGTCAGTGTCTCCTGCGCAGCCTCCACTCCATCCTCTCTCTGGTGGGCCGCGTCCTCCTGGGGGTGCAGCCTGCCGCATCCCCTGCCCGCCCCCCGCATGCTCGGCGCGCGTACTCCACAGGTGCATGCCGGCGGTGGGGGGCGGGGCTAGGGCCAGGCCCCAGCCTCTTGTGGCCCTTACCGTGTGTGCTGCTGCAGGTGGGAGAGTTGGCGGAAGGCCTTCTGGCAGTAGCGGCAGCTGTAGGGCTTGGCCCCCGAGTGGATGCGGAGGTGCTGGGCCAGGTAGGACGTGTTGGCGAAGCTCTTGGAGCAGTGAGGACACTTGTGCGGCTTGACAATCGCTGTGTGAAGCTTGGAGTGGATCCTGCCGAAGAGGAGGAGGAGCAGCAGCAGTTGGACACGACCACCATCTGGCTAGTGTGGATGGAATGAGGGCACGAAGGGGGTGGGACAGCACCACGCTACCTGGCTACATATAAGGAACTCCAGACGTGGACTGAACCCACACGCCCCCAGGGTGTATGACACCAAGGCCTGTCTGCACCAGGGGGCCAGAGAGAGGAGCTGTACAGTCTAGACTGAGGGGCATTGGCAGAGCTGTGTGTGGGAAGCCCAGGACTGGAATAGCAGAGGGGTGGCAAGACAGGTGGTGGTACAGCCAGAGCTGTGTTGGGAGTGAGGGGGAAGTGGACTGCCCTATACCTACTCAAGACTCCCACTGGTAATGTCAGGCTAGGATTCACAGGAAGTATCACCTCTCTTCAGATGACCCTAAGAACAGGCTGTCCTGATCTTCACTGAGGCAACAGTTCCCACGTGTTTGGGAGCACCACTACAGAACTGGTGAGTGAAGATACCCAGCCTATGGGAAACAGTGACTGCCCCAGTCACCTGCTCCTGTATTTTTCACTTCATGCATCCGATGAAGTGGGTTCTAGCCCACGAAAGCTTATGCCCAAATAAATCTGTTAGTCTCTAAGGTGCCACAAGGACTCTTTTTTCTGAAACCTACCCCAGCCTAGTGTGTTTGCAGCATGCTGGGATGACGGCAACATGCAGTGAGCAAGGCCCCAGCCTTCTCCACCCTTACCGTGTGTGCTGCTGCAGGTGGGAGAGCTGGCGGAAGGCCTTCTGGCAGTAGCTGCACGTGTAGGGCTTGGCCCCTGAGTGGATGCGAATGTGCTGGGCCAGGTAGGAGCTGTTGGCAAAGCTCTTGGAGCAGTGAGGACACTTGTGTGGCTTTGTCTCCGTATGAGACTTGGAGTGGATCTGCATCTCCGACTTGGAATAGAACGTCAGCGAACACATCCGGCACCTGGGACCGGGATGAGGGGAAGAGAGAGTGTCATATGGGGCAGGCCCCAACATGTACCAAAATTAACAGGGTGGGGTCCTCACTACCAGAGGCTTAATGTCCCAGAGCAGGGAGGGGATAGTCCCTCTGTGTCTCTGGGGAGACCCCACCTGGGATACTGTGCTCAGCTGTGGGCTCCTCAATCTCAGAAAAAGAGCGACAGATTGGAGGAGATCAGAGAAGAGCCACAGACACACTCCAGGGACCAGGCTGGTCAAGTTTTTGGGAGAGTCAGAGTTAAATCCACTTAGCTTGGTGAAGAGATGAGAAATGGGAGACTAGACAGCACCCTAGAAAGGGCATAAGCAGATAGGTATGATGGGAATAGAAATAAAAATTCCCAGACAAAAAACTTTGTTCATCTATTATTTATTTGTTGGGGGGTGAAAAAAGGACAGAAAACCTGGGATTTCCAGGTTAAGGTTCCACTTCACAATAAAAGCTGGCCAGGAAGTGCTGGAATGTCTGCAAAAGCAGTTAAGATCACCACCACCTTAACTCTGCCCCCTCTTTGGAGAAGGTATTGTACTTGTACAGTTTGAGTAGAATGTTGAAAATGAGAAGTACAGAGAATGCTTTTATAACTGGTTTCACATGTGCCTTGAATACCAAACATGATGCTTCATCACCTCAACACTTTTATTGTTTCCATAACCTTGCCATATTTCATTATATTGCTCTAGGAGTTTGGACACATTAGCGCTATGGTCATATGTATCTCTGGTGGCACATAGGCTCTTTAAACAGGGGGAAATGATTGACCTCTGTCTGCTATTTATCACTAATTGATAAAGAAAGTTTTTTTCCCAAGGACTGCACATGGCTCCAAGACACCATTTGTCTAATAGTGTCTAAAAGTTTTAATGATTGCTGCTGCAATGGAAAGATAAGGCTGTCTAAGTCTCTGGCTACTCTTCAGGGTGCCACTACAGGGGCAGAGTAACGTATGTTGTGGCCTTAACTATTCATTTGTAGACTTTTCAATATTTTGTGGGGGTTTTAGCAAAATGAAACATGCCCATGGAACGTGCACTTGGAACTTCCAGGTTAATGCTTGAGAAAATTCAAAGGCCACCTAAAGGATTTTTGACTAATCCAAAGATTATTCCAACTTTCACTCCAGATTGATGACTTTTTTGTCTGGGAATTTCCTTAAGTATTAAAAAATGTTTAAGAATTGCTTGGTGACAGGAGTCCCAGTAGATACTGGAAGTCAGCAGGAATTAGAACCCATTGTTCTTAGACATCCCCTCAAATTCAGATGTGACTTTTCCCTCTTCCCCAGGAGATCCCTTCCCCTCCATGTGTTTGTGTCTACCCCATCTCACACACACACACACGGCTATTCACATTGGGGCCATGTGACAGTTATGAAATATGCATCAGTTTGATTAGTATATGCAATGCAGAAATGCATTTATCCAACACTTACCTGACACCTCCACAGACCCTATCCAGCCATGCCCTTGTTCCAAGTCCAGTAGCTGAAGTCCCACCTCCTGGGTACAGATACTTACCACTGCTCAGAGCTCCTTCCTCCCCCACCATTCATTAATTCCTTTTTTTCAGTCATTCCCACATTCATCTTCCCCTGCTTCTCATTCAACCTTTTTTCCGGATCCTAATATAAGGTATGCATCCAAATAATGCACTGACACCGCACTCGGCTATCTAACTCACACGCTACCTGAGTGCGCCATTATTTTTTCAAGTAAAATTAAATATCTCCTCAATCATAGGCATCAGTGTTTACCAGGACCAACAGAGTGGAAGATGTTTTAAATGTTAACATTAAACTGTTTTGAAGATGTGAAGATCCAAAAGAAGGATTAGAATGATTTCCAAGAACCAAAAGCTCATTTATTAACCCAAATGTTTTATCCAATTTGCCCCAAACTTTCCAAAGACTTTCAACCCTGGACTTAGATACAGCATGTGAAATGTTGGGTGAATTTTTACCTCATACTTACAGGATAGCTGACCACATCCTTGAACGCAGATGCTGAAAAGAACATCCAGTTGAACACAAGCTCCCAATGCAATGCTGTGGCTAGGAGGGCTAATGTGACTAGAAGCTGTACAAGTTATAAGGCAGATGTGCTGAATACTGGGTAGGAGTAATATTACCTCCATACAGTGTTGGTGAGACTGTTACTGGAATATCATGTCATATCATGGTATCCACACTTCAAAAATGATGTTGAAAAAACTGGACAGGGCTCAGAGAAGGCTGGTTTTGTTCAATATCTTCATTAATGATCTGAAGGATGGCGTGGACTGTACTCTCAGCAAGTTTGCAGATGACACTAAACTAGGAGGAGTGGTAGATACGCTGGAGGGTACAGAGGGACCTAGACAAATTAGAGGATTGGGCCAAAAGAAACCTGATCTACAAGGGTCTACAAGGACAAGTGTAGAGTCCTGCATTGCTACAGACTAGGGACCGAATGGCTAGGCAGCAGTTCTGCAGAAAAGGACCTAGGGGTTAGTGGACGAGAAGCTGGATATGAGTCGACAGTGTGCCCTTGTTGCCAAGAAGGCTAACGGCATTTTGGGCTGTATAAGTAGGGGCATTGCCAGCAGATCGAGGGACATGATCATTCCCCTCTATTCAACATTGGTGAGGCCTCATCTGGAGTACTCTGTCCAGTTTTGGGCCCCACACTAGAACAAGGATGTGAAAAAATTGGAAAGAGTCCAGCGGAGGGCAACAAAAATGATTAAGGGGCTGGAGCACATGACTTATGAGGAGAGGCTGAGGGAACTGGGATAGTTTAGTCTGCAGAAGAGAAGAATGGGGGGGGGGGGATTTTATAGCTGCTTTCAACTACCTGAAAGGGGGTTCCAAAGAGGATGGTTCTAGACTGTTCTCAGTGGTACCAGATGACAGAACAAGGAGTCATGGTCTCAAGTTGCAGTTGGGGAGGTTTAGGTTGGATATTAGGAAAAACTTTTTCACTAGGAGGGTGGTGAAATCTCCTTCCTTAGAGGTTAAGGTCAGGCTTGACAATGCCCTGGCTGGGATGATTTAGTTGGGAATTGGTCCTGCTTTGGGCAGGGGGTTGGACTAGATGACTTCCCGAGGTCCCTTCCAACCCTGATATTCTATGATTCTATAAGAATGATTCACAGTTTGGAAAACCTGTTTGTCTGAGAGACTGAAGGAGTCCAATGTATTGGCTTGTTTCAAAGCTTAGGCAAAGAAGTGATTTGATCACTGTCTCTAAGTAACTATATGGGGGAGAAAATATCCAATAATAGAGGACCCTTTAATGTAGCAAATAAGTGCATAATGAGATCCCAGGGCCGGAAGCAGAAGTCAGAAAAATTCAAACTGGAAATAAGACAAATTTTCAACAGTGAGGGTATTTTACCATTGAAACAATTTACTAAAGCATGTGGTAGATACTCCGTCACTTGGAGTCTAAGTCACGACTGGAGGACAGATTTTTAGATGTACTTAGTGCCGTTTTGAAAATCTGGCCCTAGATATCTTTCTAACATATCTGTTCCAGTTTAAATGCAAGTTATTGGATTTGATGCAGGAGGTCTGACTCTACGATCACAATAGTCCCTTTAGGCCTTTTAAAAAAACAACAATGAATATTGTCACAGTATCAAATCTGAATAACATAATTCACTGCATTCCCTTTAGCAACTAATTTTGTAATGCAATAAAGAAAGCCATCAAGTTTGCCTGCCAGGGTTCTCCTGACATACAGGGTACATAAACACTCCTTTTCCCTGCTCCAATGTGGCTTCAGGTAAAACGCAGGCAAATAAATTGGCTAGCTGATATGGAAGGATGACACTACCTTTGGGATGAACCTCGAATGAGGACACAGGTAAACCTTGTCCTTAAAAGATATAGTATAGAGACACCCAGACATTAAGGCAACACAGCTCTCCTACTCTTCTGGCCAAGGTGATGGCAACCAAAAAAGCCACCTTTGTTGATAGATGCAGCAGAGAGCAAGTAGCCAAATGCTCAAACAAGGGACCAATAAGGCTTGATAACACTAAATTTAGATCTCACAGAGGAACAGGGTCTTGCACCTGAGGATCTAATTTGATTAGGCCTTTCAAAAACCTTATGGATATGTCATTAAAGAAAATACAGCAATTATCCACCTTTGGGTTGAAGGCTGAAACAGCTGCCACGTGTACTTTGATCAAACCAACAGCTGGTGTTTCAGGTACAATGAGTAGTCCAGAATATGTTGAACCAAAGAACGGGACAGTAGTATCACATACTGGTGAGACAAGATGCAAAAAAGTCTCCACTTAGAGAGGTAAGTAGCTCTTGTAAAACACCACCTACTATTTAGCAGGATCTCTTAAATCTCCTTTCAAGCAGACCACTCTCTAATATCTAGCCAGGAGCATCCATACAGTTAAATGAATGGATTGTAGGCTCAGCTGGAATAGGTAACCGTGATCTTGGGAGATTGGGTCCAAGTCTAGTGGAAGCGAGATTGGAGGATTCACTGACAATGCCAGGAGAGTGGAGAACCAGTGTTGGGAGTCTCACACTGGGGATATAAGTTAGACTCTGGCCTGGTCTTGTCTTATCTTATGTAATACCATGTGAATACGCAGGATTGGGGGAAAGGCACAGAGAAGCCTGCCTGACCACTGCAGCAAAAACATGTCTGTCAGGGAACCGGGCTGTGATCCTGTAGGGAACAGAACTGCTGACTTTTTCTGCTGGTTCTTGATGCAAAATAGGTCTAGCTAGAGAAACCCACCATGATGGAAGATTTATCTGGCCATATTTGGATGAAGAGATCACTTGTGGTAACTTGCAAATGTTTAACTCAGGCAGTCTGCTAAATTATTTTGGACCCCCAAGAAGCTACTATATCTATCAAGTTGGCAATGCAGAGCTCCCAAAGCAGAGCTGCCTCTTGACAGAGTAGAGAACAGCAGGCTCCTCCCTGCATGTTGAGGTAGAACATTGCCGCTGTGTTGTCTGTGTGGACTAACAGGCTCTTTCCCCTGATAGGTGGCAGAAACACTTGGTATGCCAGTCTGACAGCTTTCAGCTCTCTGATGCTGATGTGTAAAGGTAAGTCCTCTGGGGACCATAAACCCTGAGTCTGTAGAGAACCCTGATGGGCCTCCCCAGCCAAGGGCATATGTGTCCATCACTAACATGAGTGTCTGTTGTGGGCCAGCAAAGGGAACTTATCCACCAATTTAGAGAGGTGAGGACATAGGAAGGCACCCTCACCACTGAGTCTAGATGACAGCTCAGCAAAAAGACTCACTTCAGCCCACCCTGTAGAATTCTAGGGCGCAGTATGGCGTATTGAACCAAGGAAATGCAGGAGGCCATATGCCTCAGGAGCCTCAAATGATTTCATGCTGTTGTGACCAGGTGAGCTTCCATATCTATAAAAACTGATCAAATTGCCTGAAACCTTTAGTCTGGAAGAAAAGCTCTGTCTTGAGTAGAGTCCAGTCCAGCCCCTATAAAACTGTATCCTCTGGACCAGGAAGAGGAGAGACTTGTCGGCATTGACTAGCAGTCCCAGAGCACTGAATATTGACTGGATGAGCTATACACTATACTGTACCTGAAGTCTAGATCAGCCCTTGACAAGCCAGTCGTACAGGTAGGGGTAAACTTGAACTCCCAATTTTTTGAGAAATGCAGCTACCACTGCCATAACTTTTGTAAAGACTCAGGGAGCTGGTGACAGGCCATATGGTAGTACGGTGAACTGGTAATGATTTTGATTTACCTGAAATCTGAGGTACTTCCTGTGAGCTTGGTTGACTGCCACATGAAAGCAGACATCTTTAAAGCTGAGGGCAGCATACCAATCTCCTCCCTGAATTGTGGGGACAACAGAAGCTAAGGTAACCATGCAACACTATCATTTTAAAGAAATTGTTAAGTTGACGCAGAACTAAAATTGGTCTGAGAACCTGCTCCCCATCCCTTTGCTATTAGAAAAATAGAGGGAATAAAACCCCACCCCTCAGACACTGTGGAACTCTTCTAAGGCCCCAACGGAAGGAGAGATTGTACGTCTTGGAAGAGTTCCTTGTGAAAGTGGTCCCTGAAGAGGGACGGGGACGGAGGGATTGAAACAAACTGGAAGGTACAGACCACCTCCACCGCGCTCAAGACACACTGGGCCGAAGTAATTTGGGACCAAGCACCAAGGAAGTGGGACAGAGTGTTTGCAAAAGTGGGGAAATTTGGATCTGGAGAGATGGAGACTGGTATGGTGACCTTGACAGGTCCACCAAAATGACTGTTTGGCACTTTCTGGATGTCTTGAAGGGCCTGGAGCTGGAGCCAAAGCAACAGGAAGGGGAGGCCTGCACCTACGACCCCTGGACTTCTTTTTTTTTTTTATAGGTCCTGCCAGAGGTGCATCTGCAGTGCTTTTTGACTGGAGCAGGAGCGTACAAACCTAGGGACTTTAAGGTGGTCCTTCAGCTTATGGAGCTTGCTGTCCACCTGGTCTACGAACAGAGAAGGATTCTCAAAAGACAAGTCTTGAATAGTATTCTGGACTTTGCAGGGAAAACCAGAAGACTGTAACCAAAAGGGATCTCCCACATAGTAACCGCAGAAGCCATGGTTCTAGATGCTGAGAATGCTGCGTCCAGTCCAGTGTGCAGCAATGTTCTCACTAAGAGCCTGCCCTCATTCACCAAGGAAGAGAATTCCTGCCTAGCGTTAGGAAGCAGTTTTTTGAACCTCTCCATGAAGCCCCAGAAATTAAAATCATACCACCCCAGCAGAGCCTGTTGGTTGGCAATTCAAATCTGCAATGCCCCAGTTGAATAAATCTTCCTCCAAAAAAGTCCAATCTCTTTGTGTCCTTTGATTTTGGGGGTGGGGGGGAGGGGAACGACGGGACACAGCCAGATGCCCTGTTACACACACTCATTAGCTGCTGTAACGACGAATGACCGTGAAGGCGGGTGGGAGTAAAGATATTCAAAGCCTTGGAACGGCACATAGGACTTTCACTCTGCCTGCTTTGAGGTGGGAGGCAATGAAGGGTCTGCCACAGAGCCTTCATAGGCTCTAGTATTGCCTCATTTACTAGCAGTGCTACCCTAGAGGGACCTATCCCTAATAAAATGTCAGACGTGAGGACTCCCTGACCTTTTCAAACGTGAATGCCCAAGTCTGAAGCCACCCTCTAATGATTCCAAATAAGCTTGAAAGTCACCACGAGGGGTAAAATTGCCTCCGAGGAAACCGCCTCGTCCAGAGAGCACGAGGAGGAAGCCAAGACTGGAGGGGGTTGAATTTCTTCCACAGACTGTTCCTCTGCTTCCAGTGCCTCTTCTTGATGCTCAGTACCAGGCCTGGTACTGGACACTGAAAGTGGAGCAGCTCAGTGTGAGGACACCACCTGCCTAGATGAGGGCATGGAGTAGGCATGATGAGGGGAGGATCTAGAAGCTGTGGAGGAAATCCCAGAGGTTCCAAAAAGGCCACTGATATGGGGCTGGACCCCAGTGACCTCCTGACAATTCCCATGGTAGCTCCCATCATGGGGTCACAATGGTAGGCAGAGAGAGAGGATCTCAGAAGGGACTGGTGGGTTCTGCTCTGGGATTGTGAGATGTAAGATCCAACCTCCGAGTCTGATGACAAAGTTTTCCCTTCCTCTGACCATGGAGGGGCTGCTTCAGTTGGTGCTGGGGACCAGCACCGAGAACCTGGTGATGGGCGAAGTGTCACCATCATTGCTGGCTTCCCCTTAGACAATACTACTGGGCTGACTGTCTGGGAATTAAGCAGCTGGTGTAATCCCGCAAGTTGCAGTGTTGGTGCTGGGGGGATCCAACTCCTGCACCACCAGCACCATCAGCACCAAGAGGCAGAGCAAATTCTTTGCCACCCTGAATCCCTCCACGGTAGCCAGCATGGAGATTGTACCTTACTGCGGTGCCGCTGAAGTTGGTGGGTGGGCTCAAAGGTACCGGAGCCAAGTGTGCTGACTTAGGCACTGACTTGGAGGGGGAGTGCTTAGATTTCAAATGCACTCCATTCAACTCATTCTCTTACCAGACTTAGAGGGTGGAGATCGTCTCCTGGTCAGAGCCTCTTTGGAAGACTTATTTCTTCTTCAGCACGTGTGAAGATGATCACTGCCAGGACTCTGACAATGCTGCAGGCACGCGTCTCACTGAAGCTGCAGCTCTCAGCACCAAACTGGACTGGGGCAGCTCCGATGGTGGTCTGAACGCCACCTCCCTATCCTTTTTCATTCTAGGTTTGAATTCCTGTTCTTTCATGTATGCTTCGCCCAGGCACTTAAGACAACTACTGTACGGGTCGCTCAATGGCATAGGCTTTGAGCAAGAAGCACACCGCTTGAAGCCCAGTGACCAGGGCACAGAGAAAACCATTCTGGCAATGAACAGGAGCTCCAACAACTGTCACGGGCAGTAAGGAGGAATTGAGGGAGGATAGGGGCAGCTCTGCCCTTTATACCTGCAAAATGTGTGGCAGCAGAGGGTGCTCGAGCTGCCCTATGAGAAAAAAAGTTTCTGATGGCCATGTGCTGTGTGCACAGACACCAAGAATGGGATGCACATGTGCAATCACTGGAAAAACTATTTTTCCATTATAAGTCTCTACCACTCAGACAAAATGAAACTGATCAACTAGAAATTTTGTATATGTGATCCTTGGCTAGAAGGCAAGTTTGTGGGGACATTATAAAGAGTTAATTAGTTTGAGAAATAGGATGTTTTTCACTTTAGGAAAAGTTTTCACAAATATTTTTGCACCAAATATTATGCATCAGAGTAGTGTGGCCTAGAAACTCATTTAGTTTGCTCTGCTTTCCTCACCAAGGCCCATGGCCTTAAAGGAATTGACTTTTAGTTCTTGTATAACGGCTTTTCATCTATAAATCTAGGAAAGCTTTGCAGAAGGTCAGTATCATCCTCATCAAACAGAAACTGAGGCACTCAGAGTTGAATGAAGTGACTTGCCCAAAATTACACAGCAAGTCAGCAGTGGAGCTGTCAAACTTCCAGTCATGGACCTGGACCAACATATCTCTTATAGTCAGAGTATGTTGCAACATCCCCAATAAAGGTTGCTGAAGGGAATCTCCCGGGGTGAGGGATAGCTCAGTGGTTTGAGCATTGGCCTGCTAAACCCAGGGTTGTGAGTTCAATCCTTGAGGGGGCCACTTAGGGATCTGGGGCAAAATCAGTACTTGGTCCTGCTAGTGAAGGCAGGGGGCTGGACATGATGATCTTTCAAGGTCCCTTCCAGTTCTAGGAGATGGGATATCTCCATTAATTTATATTTATTTATTTATTTAAGCTTTCCATTATTTATAAACTTTGTCAAATTGTCACCTTAAAGTCAGAAATTCCCCTGGTCGGTCTCTACCCAAGGGAGTGTTTTTTTTGTTTTTGTTTTTAAGTCAGACCGAAAATGATTTTACCATATTTGCAGAATAAAATCATTTAAAAAGATGTGATTTATTTAAAAAGCCTTTCCGGCACCTAAGTAGAAGGGTGGGGGGAAAACTTGATGCTGAGGAAAGAGATTATCCTTAGGTCACATGCCCTTTTGGTGTTTGGGTGAAAAATCTGTCTGCATTTAGCAGTTATAACCATTTAAAGATAGTATTTCATCCATGCTATATTTAAAATAATTCCTGGGTGTTTTTGTAAACAACCGTTTCCCACTATTCTAATAGTACAGTAACTCCTCGCTTAACCTTGTAGTTATGTTCCTGAAAAATGCGACTTTAAGTGAAACGATGTTAAGCGAATCCAATTTTCCCATAAGAATTAATGTAAACGGGGGTGGGGGGGAAGGTTAGGTTCCAGGGAAATTTTTTTCCACCAGACAAAAAATAATATATTATATAGATATACACACAGTATATGTTTTAAACAAACAATTTAATACTGTTCATAGCTATGATGATTGTGAAGCTTGGCTGAGGTGGTGAAGTTAGAGGATGGAAGAGGGAGGGATATTTCCCAGGGAATGCCTTGCTGCTAAATGATGAACTAGCACTCAGCTGAGCTCTCCAGGGTTAACACATTGTTGTTGATGTAGCCTCTCACACAAGGCAGCACAAACAGGAGGGAGGGGAGACAGCATAGCAGACAGACACTTGTGTGTGGGAGAGAGAGAGAGATGCACACTGCCCCTTTAAGTAAGCTGACCTACTCTTAAGTGCATTGTCTTTTTAAGTGGATCAGAAGTTGAGACAGCAGCTGCTGCCCCAAGCTCTCTATGTCTGTCTCTGTTCGTGTCCCCTCCCTGCTCTATATGGAAAAGGCGTAAGCGGGGTGCAGGAGCAGGGGGACACCCTGACATTAGCCCCCACCCCTTCCTCCCCTGCACAGCAAGCAGGAGTCTCTGGAGCAGCTCCAAGGCAGAGGGCAGGAGCAGCACAGGGCAGGAGGGCAGGAGCAGCACATAGCTGAACTGCCGGCGATTGACAGCCTGCAATTGATAGCCTGCTGGGCGGCTGCAGCACAGGGAACTTAGGGGAGCAGGGAGCTGATAGGGGAGCTGCCGGTCCACCCTGGTTACGAGCCCCCACCAGCTACCTGCAACGGGCTGCTCTTCCTGCAAGCAGTGGACAAAGCAGGCAGCTGCCAAACGATGTTAGAAGGGAGCATCGCACAACTTTAAATGAGCATGTTCCCTAACTGATCAGCAACGTAACAATGAAACAACGTTAACCAGGATGACTTTAAGTGAGGAGTTACTGTATCACACATGGGGGTGTAACAATTTTGTATGGAATTCTAGATTGTACTAAAAGATTTGGGAAATTCTGTAAGAAGGCAGCGATCCATATTCCAGACAGCTTCATATTACCTGGAAACAGGAATTATCAATGCATAAGATCAATGGTCCACCTAAATCAGTGTCCTGTATCCAATAGCTACGAGTATCACATGCTTCAGAGGGAGATGCAAGCAGCCACCTAGCGGACAATTATGGAATAATCTGCCCAAAGGGGAAGTTTCTTCCAAACCCCAAGCAGTGATTTGGCTTATGCCTGAAGCAAGAGGAGTTATCTACCTTTAAAAGAAATGTGTATTTATTATATACACACATACATAATTAATCAGTGGAACTTATTATCCTATTGAGACTAAGAGCTTAGCTGGATTCAAAATAGGTTATTTATATGGATAATGAGAAAATTCACGTTACCTTAAGTAAGAAAATAATTTCCTTTTATAATTTTTGAATTTGCTGCCTCTCAATTTCATTGAAGGTCTCCTTGCCCTTGTATTATGATAAAAGTTTAAGAAGGGCATCTTAATCAACCTTTTTTCTACTCCATTCATTAGTTTGTATTCCTCTCACTCATCTGTTCTCTCAACTGAACAGTCCCAATCTCCCCAAGCCTCTAATCATTTTCACTCTCTGTCTCTGAACCACCACTATTTTGGTATATTCTTTTTGAGAGGGAGGCCCAGAAATTGCAGGTGAAGTCCTTTATACAATGACATCATATTCCCAAAATGATTTCTTATCCCACTGTATGTGTGTTCTAACAGTTTTGTTTTGCTTAACTGGTGCTGCACACTGTAGAGTTTCAATGAAAATTTATTCTCCGTAGAGCCCAGAATTTTTTCCTGAGTGGTTAGAGTTAATATAGTTCCCAACATGTCAAAGGAGTTCAAATTACTCCTTCCAGTATGCATTACCTTAACAGTGTGTAGTTACACAGAAGCCCTCACAACTTGGAAATGCCAAAGTTAAGGGTGGATGTGCAACCTTATCTCTTGTCCCCATAAATCTGGGTGATTGTGACACTATCTTCAAGAACACAATCACACTTATAGCCACAAGACCCCTGCTTCATCTGGTGCCCAGAGACAACTGAACAGTACTTTTGCCCCCTCACTGTTCAATTAACAGTTCCTCTGCCTCACTCATTGGGCCCTGTTTAACTGTATAAGGCAAGAGGCCTGCAAAAACACAACCAGATAATAATGACCTATTGAATACAGATATGCAAGGATTTTGATTCAAGTGCTTAACCATACAATGTATTGTATTTAGTTATTAAATCCAGTTTTTACATGATTCTAAATGTCCCTCTGGGTCTGGTATGGGCTTTAGGAAGTCAGCATAGTCCAGCAGACAAAAGAAGGGCTTGAGTCAAGGTTTCATATACATAATAGTAGTTTATGAGGACAAAAGAGCATTGCAGATTAAAAACAACATCTGAAAGCCAGACAACTCAGAGGTTACTCTAAGAACAAAACTGGAAAGAAGGGAAATGCAAAATTAAAGTAGCTTAAGCAACTTTAACTCTGTCTCCCAAGCCACCCTTCATTCAAACTAAAGACTAAATTTTATGCCTGCACATGGCAGGGCATGTATAGTATCCGTGTTCTTAATTACACTGTTCAACAGTCATCCTACTAATGTACATACTATCAAATCTATATGTGCCACCTACAACCAGCTAGCCATCGCAACCATGTCCAGTCCTCCTATCACCTGAGGTGGCTTGACAAGACCAGACAATACCCTACATCACCTTCCCCACAAGACAGCAACACGAATACCTGCTTGCTTTCTGTAAACACACCAGTGACCTGCCAAACACCTATGCTAGCTTCTCACTACTGAGCAGTCACATCAGTTACTGGAAACTTCAAACACATTAACACTTTTCTGTTTCCATTTGGTTGGATTCCCTGGGGCTACAGACACCTTAAAATAGGTATATCATCCTGGTCCAACTAGATACATCATAGAATATCAGAGTTGGAAGGGACTTCAGGAGATCATCTAGTCCAACCCCCTGCTCAAAGCAGGACCAATCCCCAACTAAATCATCCCAGCCAGGGCTTTGTCAAGCCTGACCTCAATCCTGCTATATAAAGTCAGGAGAATGTGAGCCAACATATCTAGCTTTGTTAAGGAGACTGTAGGTTTCTGAAAGTCTTCAGATAAAGCCTCCAACACAGCAGTCAAAATCAACTTACAGCAATACATTGATGCTAATCACAGAAATCTACTAGGCTCAACAACTCCACTTGTTTCTAAATGGTGAATGAGGAGGCCCCATGACTGCAGAATTTAAGCTCTCAATTATTTAAAAAGTTAGATATCTATGCCTGTCACCCTAGCACCAGAGTTCTGTATATAAACTGCCCCAATCATCGTCTGATCTTACATGTGTGACTCAAGTTACTAATGTAGTGTCACTTTCCTGAATCTCCAAACAACTGGTTCTGGTCACTGCTGCTATTCAGAAGTTTGCTAAGTAGCAGTACAATCAAGTGAAATTAACCACCACTCTTGTCCGCTCAGGACTGTTATTCAGAACCCAGCTTGTGACAGTGAACCTTATGAAGATGTCAATTTCACATTTCTGGATTGCATGGGAAAGCTCTGGGAGAGGCCTCTGGCCCATAAGGTGTGCTCTACATTTTCTTTTAGTTAAGCTAAACAGATTGAACTCTAAGTCTCTCACTACAAGACATTTTTTCCAGCCCTCAAATAACTTACGTGGTCTTTCTCCATACACTCAACATCCTCAATTTTTTCAACATCCCTTTCAAAGTGTAGATGCCAGAAATGGATGCACTATTCCAGGATCAGTCTCACCAATGCCATAGACAGAAGTAAAACCACCTCCCTACTCCTGCTCATACATACAAGGATCAGGGCCACCATTTTGCAACAGTGTTGCATTGGGAGCTCCTGTTAAGTTATGTGTCCATTATGACACAATCCTTTAGAGCAGGTGTCCCCAACGCGGTGCCCGCCAGGGCATCTATGTGTGCCCGCCTACTGGCCGCTGGACAAGCGGCCGCCAAAATGCTGCCGAAAAGCGGCA
This sequence comes from Chrysemys picta bellii, assembly GCF_011386835.1. Taxonomy (NCBI): domain Eukaryota; kingdom Metazoa; phylum Chordata; order Testudines; family Emydidae; genus Chrysemys; species Chrysemys picta. The sequence goes on along the minus strand of NC_088791.1, from coordinate 143,809,407 downwards.
ACGTGAAGAAGCGTCGCTGCCGAAATGCCGCTGATTTTTGGCGGCATTTTGGCGGCGACGCCTCTTGACGACACTACTTCTCGGCGGCGATGCTTCTTCGTGTTGCCGCTTCCCGGCGGCCACGCTCCTCGGCGGCTAGTAGTCCGGTGCCCGCCACACGGAAAGTTTGGGGACCACTGCTTTAGAGAGTCACTGCTTTCGGTGATACAGTCCTCCATTCTGTAGGTATGGCCTGCATTTTTGATTCCTAGATGTATAACTTGGCATTTGGCTGTACTAAAATCCATTTTATTTGAATGGGCCCAGCTTACCAAGTGATCCAGATTGCTCTGTATGACTGCAATATCCTCGTTATCTACCACTCCGCCAATCTGTGCATCATCTGTAAATTTTATATTTACTTTCCAGATCATTGATGAAAATATTGAATAGTTCTGAGCCTAAATCTAATCCCTGCAGAACACCACTAGAAACATCCCTATTGGATGAGGATTCCTCCCTGACCACTGGTTTTGAGATCCATCAGTTAGCCAATTCTTAATCCATTTAATGTGTACACTATTGTTTTGTATTGTACTAGATTTTTAATCAGAATGTCATGCAGTACCAAGTTTGGGCTTTCAGTACTGGGAAGCTGGCAGAGGCAATGGTGACTCATTAACCTACTCTGATGTGGAACTAGACGTTAACCAGTATACTAATTACACACAAAAAAATACATTTAAAGAAGAGTGAAACTGCAAAGTCAAGCACTTGAAAGTTAGGAAATGTCAGAATTAAGGAGGCCTGTGCAACAAGTTTGATAGAAATAACAGCATTGATACATAATAGACTTGGCACCACATGGCATTTTGATTAAAGAAATTAAACAGCATAAAACCAGCATGGCACACATTAAATGGATTAAACTTGGGGTTAAATGATAGGTCTCAAAAAGTAACTGCAAACAGGGAATCATCATCAAACCAGTAGACTTCCAGTGGGGTCCCACAAGGATCAGTTCTTGGCCCTATGCTATTTAACATTTTTATCAATGACTCAGAAGAAAACAAAATCATCACTGATAAAGTTTGCAGATGATGCATATATATTGGGGGAGTGGTAAATGACAAAGAGGACAGGTCACTGATACAGAGCAATCTGGATCACTTGGTAAACTGGGCACAATCAAACACTGAGTTTTCCTATGGCTAAATGTAAATATATACAGCTAGGAACAAAGAATGTAGGCCATACTCACACAATGGGGGACTATCTTCTGGGAAACAGTGACTCTGGAAAAGATTTGGGGATCATGGTGGCTAATCAGCTGAACACGAGCTCCCAGTGCGGCGCTGTGGCCAAAAGAAGCTAATGCAATCCTTGGATGCATAAACAGGGGAATCTCAAGTAATAGTAGAGAGATTATTTTACTCCTGCATTTGGCATTGATGTAACCACTGTTTGAATACTGTGTGCAGTTCTGGTGTCTACAATTCAAGGATGGTGATACATTTGGGAGGGTTCAAAGGGCCGCCACAAGAACGATTAAAGGATTAGAAAACCTGCCTGGCTAGTGATAGATTCAAAAAGCTCCCCCTAGTTAGCTCAACAAAGAGAAGACTATGGGGTGACTTGGTTAGTATATAAGTACCTACATGGGGACCAAATATTTAATAATGAACTCTTCAGTTTAGCAGAGAAAAGTATACAACATGAGCCATGGCTGGAAGTTGAAGCTAGACAAATTCAGACTTGAAATAAGATGAAATAGTCTGGAACAAGTTACCAAGGGTCATGGTGGATTCTCCATCACTGACCATTTTTAAATTCAGATTGGATGTTTTTTGTAAAAGACCTGCTCTAGGAATTATTTTGGGGAACTTCTATGGCCTCTGTTATACAGGAGATCAGACTAGATTATTATAATGGTTCCTTCTGGCTTTAGGATGTATTAATGTTAATTTGCCCCCTTGTGCATATGCATTATGATAAAGTCTTTAATTCCATTTTCACATATTTCCAAAGGACCGTTACCTCATTCAACATACAGGGTGAACAGTGCTCACCATTTTGTTTTGTTCTCATTGTTTAATATGTAGCCCTTTAAAATCCTACTCTTAAAACAGAATTATTAATTTCCTCATAGGTTTTTCCATGGCGCTCATCACAATAGTATCCAAGTGCTTCACAAACACTAATGAATATATTTTCACAACACTGTTCTCAGGTGAGGTATTATCCCCATTCTATGGAGCTGAGGCACAGAGGTAAAGGTCAAAAATGTCCACTAATTAAGGGGCACCAATTTGAAACGCCATGGGCCTGATTTCTATAGAGTACTTAGCATTTTTTATATATATATATTCATTCAATACATAGGTTCCGCTGATCTCGGTTGCAGCTAGGAATGCTCAGTACTTCTGCAAATCAGACCCCAGGGTCTCACATCTGACACTCAGAAAACGAGGAACACACAATTAATCACCACCTGGGAAAGGTTTGGTGTGACTTGATGGAACGCTGTGGCAGGGCAAGGATAGAATCCAATTTTCTAGGACAGCATTCAGTTGCCTTAACCATCAGACCATCTTCTTTCTTCCCGCAGCCCTCGTCTCATTCACTACAGACCTTCCAACTTCCGCAACAAACAAGATGGGGTCCTACAGACAACAAGGAATTTCTCTACACTAAGGTTGCCAGAATTAAGCCTGTGCATTTCTTACTTTGCAACCCCAATTTTCTTTTAACAGTGTGTGTGTGTGTGTGTGTGTGTGTGTAAAAATTTCCTTGGTTTCTTAAAAAGCAAACTGAAAAAAACCTCAAGAATTCCACTCCGTGGCATACTATTGCCATCCACCTGGGTCATTAGATCCTCTGCTACTTGAACTAACCGAGTAACTGAGAGCAAGAGCAGGTTGTCATCCCCTGTAAGGATTAGCACTAAAGGGGGATGAGAAATTTTGCCAGTGGGTTTCACAGATATTTACTGACAGCAGTGGAATGGTGAGACTCAGGAATTTTGGGTTCTATTCCAGGAGAAGCTCTTCTGCCGACATAGCGCTGTCCACACAGGGGGTTAGGTTGGTATAACTATGTTGCTTAGGGATGTGCATTTTTCACACCCCTGAGCGATGTAGTTATATCAATACAAATCTGTAGTGTAGACCAGACCTGAGGAACTATCCCAGATTCAGGTGTCAATAGAGGAGGTTTTGGAACAAACTGATAAACTAAACAGTAATAAGTCACCAGGACCAAATGGTATTCACCCAAGAGTTCTGAAGGAACTCAAATATGAAATCGCACAACTATTCACTGTGGTATGTAATTTAAATCACCAAGTCACCTTTTGTATTACTTGACTGGAGGAGAGTTAATGTGTCACCAATTTTAAAAAAGGCTAAAGAGGGGATCCTTGCAATTACAGGCTGGTAAGCCTAACTTCAGTACCAGGCAAACTGGTTGAAACTATAGGAAAGAACAGAATTTTCAGACATAGCTGAACATGATTTGTTGGAGAAGAGTCAACATGATTTTTGTAAAGGGAAATCATGCCTCACAAATCTATTAGCATTCTTTGAGAAGGTCAACAAACATGTGGACAAGAGTGATTCAGTGGATATAATGTACCTGGACTTTCAGAAAGCCTTTGACAAAGTCCCTCACCAAAGGCTCTTAAGCAAAGTAAGAAGTCATGGGATAAAAGGAAAGGTCCTCTCCTGGATCAGTAACTGGTTAAAAGACAGGAAACAAATGGTAGGAATAAATGGTCAGTTTTCAGAATGGAGAGAGGTAAACAGCGGTACCCCCAAAGGATCTGTACTGGGATCAGTACTATTCAACATATTCATAAATGATCTGGAAAAAGGGGTAAACAGTGAGGTGGCAAAATTTGTAGATGATACAAAATTACTCAAGATAGTTAAATCCAAAGCAGACTAGAAGAGTTACAAAGGGATCTCACAAAACTGGGTAACTGGGCAACAAAATGGCAGATGAAATTCAATGTTGATAAATGCAAAGTAATGCACATTGGAAAACAATTCCTACTATACATACAAAATGATGGGATCTAAATTAACCGTTATCACTCAAAAAAAAAGATCTTGGAGACATTGTGGATAGTTCTCTGAAAACATCTGCTCAGTGTGCAGCGGTCATCAATAAAAGCTAACAGCTATGTTAGGAACCATAAGGAAAGGGATAGATAAGACAGAAAATATAATAATGACACTATATAAATCCATGGTATACCCACACTTTGAAAACGGCATGCAGTTCTGGTTGTCCCATCTCAAATAAGATATACTGGAATTGCAAAAAGGACAGAGAAGAGCGACAAAAATGATTAGGGGTATAGAACACCTTTCATTTCCTCTGAAGCATCTGACATTGGCCACTGTTGGAAGACAGGATACTGGGCTAGATGGACCATTGGTCTGACTCAGTATGGCCGTTCTTATGAGAGTGTCCGCACCAAATTAGGACTTAACTCGTTTCAATGATTCTGTGGATTGCATTCGAGTAAATATCAGTTGAGAAACTAACCGGTTTTTAAACAAAGCTTATCATTTCCTTGAATTTTTAGCTGACAGGGAGTTCCAGGCCCCAGGATTTCCTGTCTCTCCAGCCTTTCTGATGCTCCGCAATTGTCCTCATCCCAACACTGAAAGAGAGAACTGGCAGAGAAAGTCTTTTGTCAGGCAGAGCTCCATTTCTGATGAATGTGCATGGGTAGCCAGGTGAGGAGTTCTGCAACAACCAGCCAACAGAAGTTCATTGGGTTGCGACTCTAGCCCCTCTGATCAAACAAGTAAAAGCCTTGGGGTGAGGACAGAGGAAATGGAACGTGGGGTTCGAGGTGGCACAGAGAAGCTGGCAAGCATGAAGTCCTGTATGACTATTGTACCTGAGCCTGTGGCTCCTCTGCCCTGCCCTCTCCTTTTTCCTGGACCCTGGGCTTCCCTAGCCACTCACAACTTTCCCTCCATCCCCCAAAGTCAATCTGCTCCTGTGCCCCCATTTCTCTGTGCTCCTCACTCTATCCCCTCATCTCAGTCTTCCCAACACATCTCCTATTTTCCAGTCGCCCATCTCCCCTACCCCTAAGAAAGCTGTTGATCAAAGGGCAATGGAAGGTAGGAGAACTGGGGAACCAGTGAAATGGCAGGGGGAGGTACAGGAGCACAAGGCAGGGAGCAGTGGGAAGGCTTTTTTGTCCCCCCCTTTAAAAAAAAAAAAAAATCACAACCAGCTAAGCTATTCCATATAGCGAACTGGCTAATCATCCTGGTCTGCACAATCCAGACATCAGAACCAAACACCACATGCAAAGAGCTTTCATGTTATTTTAGAGGAAAAATGAGCCACATAGAAGAGGGGCTTGCCAAGGTAGAGAACTAAACTGGACCAGACAGCAGTAACTGCCTCACCAGCCCTGGCAGAGCTGTGCCATATCACGCACCAGGAAACTCAGAAGCCCTGAGAAACATTTCAGCCACCATCCAGGAACAGATCTACGTCCCGGTATAATGAAAGCCTGCCCATGAGTGAACATAAGATGTCCTTCCTAACAGAAAGCATTACTGTCTCCTTCAGAAAAGTGAACCCCTCAATCTCTCTGAAAAATACTCTCTGTCTGATCAGAAAAGCCAACCCTGGGTGCAAAAATTCATCTACTGTCCAGTTCCTGAACAAAGTTGTGATAACCAAGTCACCCAGATCCTGGATGTTTTGCTATGCAGACTAGGGAATAGCATGAGAAACCCCTAGAGGCACCAAATAATTACCTCCTCATGTCAATGGAAAGAAGGCACAGCTATTTCCTGGCCTCCCTGCTAACTTCAACAATTGACCACAAGGTGCTGCTGACTGCGTACATAACACATCTAGAACACAAGGTATAGCTTTACAATGGCTCTTATAATTCCACTCCAACAGGCCCCCAAGTAGTCATGGACAACAGCTCCTCTTTCCCCAGTACCCACAGGGATCTATGCTGTCCTCCCTCCCCTTTAACACCTACGGCAGACCATTTGAAGATGTGGTGAGAAGCAATGTGCTCCACTGAACTCCACAACCAGTTATCCAGCTCATCTCCCACGAACACAGCCATCACATCGCAAGGATGTCAAAATGCTGAGAAATCAGCACATAGCTGAAGCAACACATGGCTGACACTGCACCCAGGCAAGAGTGAAGTGATGCTATTCAGAAAGGAAGAAATTTCAAAGAACAGGTATAGACACTATCCTCTGTCTCGGCAGGCATTCACCAGCAGTACAATGCAAATCCATAGGGTTCTGTTGGACTCGTTGCTAATCCTAGATGAGCAGTTAGTGCTAATACCAAGATGATCCTTCCACCCCCCAGCTTGCTGAAAACTCCACCATTTCCTCTCAGAGGAGGATTTAGCCACGCTGGAGCCTCACATTCATCATCTCCAGACCAAGTTACTGTAACTTGCTGGGTGAAGGCTGCCCATTCCTCCGTGGGCTGATGTGCTGTGAGTACATCACCTCTAAGCTATAGTTCCTCCACAGGCTCCAGCCTATTTCTGTTGCCACTTCAGGGCCTTAGTCTCTATCTTCTTCAGTAGTGAGTTAGAAGCTAGGTATTATCAGCAACCTGAACAGCAAGGCATCTCAGAAAAGCTAGGAAGAAACACATGGAAGCCAAACATTAAGCCATCTCAGAGCAGGGGGTTGGAGTTATAGAATGAACTCCTAGACAGCAGACTGATCTAGTTTAATCCTCTTCAGAGGACCTGGCCAGACTCTCAACAATGAAACATTTCTACCAGAATCAGTGTTTTTATGAAAACACCACCACACATGTACATCCACACCCCAAGCAAAGCTTCCTCCAACCAGGAAAGGAAAAGAGTAGAGACTTCATGAAGACCACTATGAACCTCATCAGGCAGAGGTAATTTACCTAACAAGCACTTTGATACTATAGCAATGAGCACTATAGAAACCCCACTAGAGCAAGGAACAGAACCCAGGAGTCCTCAATGAATGAGCCACTTGGAAAGTTCCACCTTGGAAAGTTTGGCCATATTTGCACTATATGTGATTTTTACAGAGGGAAAAGTTACATTTTTTCCTTCTCTGCCACAGCTCAAATAGAAGATAAGATTTTGCTCAAAATTTCAAAAAAAAAAAATCTACCTTTGGGCTGAGAGTAAGCATGGAAAATGGCAGCAAAGAGACTGCAAAGGAGGCAGAGCTACTACCTGATCACCAGTGAACCTCACCTCAGTTTCCCTCTCCCCTTGCACAAGTGCTCGAGGAAGGGCTGTTTGGGACGTGGGAGAGGAGGTAGGTTCCACACCCACAGAAATCTGCCCATTGTAGAGTTCAGTCTGGTTACTGGTATCTGATTATCAACTCATTTTCCTTTGTTCCAAACATTGGCCCGTGAGGGAAAAGCCCAAACTTTGCACAGAGGTTTTTGCGGAGTCATTCCACCTGCTTAGAAGCATTTTTCAGACTTACAAGCAAACAGGGCTATAATTAAAGTCCTGGTATAGCTTTAATTCTAGTGTTCACTGCCAAGTGCATCCTTTATAAATACACCTTCAACAACCTAACTAGCGACCCAGAACGTATGACGCTTGAGTCGTGGTCGATGCCCAAAATAAATGGTGGGGCTGCAAGTAGCAAACTGCCCCACACCTCCTGCAGGTTGATCATATTTTCAAAGTGAAAAACTAGGACATTGGTCAAAGGGCTGGCTTCACATCAAGTTTTTGTATCAATTTAACATATCAGTATAGTTAAAGTGATACAAGCCCCAGCTTGGACACAGTTATACAGCAAAAGGTGCTTGTACTGAAATAGCTTACAGCAATTGAGTTATACTGGTACAAAAACTATCCAGAGAAGCCCAAAGGACAGGCTTTGTTAAGGGATTAAAGAAGGTTAGTAAGGAAGTGGGGAAAAGAGCCCCACCACCACTTCCCTCTCCCACTCCAAATACAGAACTGGGACACTGCTGTAAAGGCCAGGGTGGCAGAAAATATTTAGCCTTATGACCTCTTCAGCTCTCCCAAACTCTACTTACCACTATTCACCTTCCCATTCAGCCCTGTCAACCCAACCCACTCAGCTCAGAAACACCCCCGGCCTCCTCAACAACATTCAATGTTCACCTTTTCAGAAACACCTACACTCTACCATCCCTCAGACTGAGACCCTCTCCTCTTCCTACTTATCCTCTCCACAGCTCAGAACCAGTCCCCGCTCCCACCAATCCCTCATAAACATAAAAGACACACCCCTCCCAAGCTCAGAAAATGCATCTCTGGGCTCATAACTCTCCCCCAGCCCTTATCTGACACCCACCTCCAGTCTCAAACACTCCAACCCCTAGCTCAGAAATCCCTCAACCTTTTGCTGGGGTGGAAGAGTAGGAGCAGAGCCACCAGGGAGCATGTGACCTGAAATTACCCCACAGAAATCTATTTCTTGCTCACTGCTGTCTGGGGTCTATGTACTGCAGATGCAGGAGTCCCACCCCAGTTGCAAGCAGGTGTACTGCAGCTCCTAGTTGCAGCAAGTGGTACTACACCCTGCAGTACAGTCAACACACTACACAGCTGTGACATCAGGTGAGGTTTAGATTAATTAGACTCATTAACCAGCTGCTCCAGGAGCATTACTTCCTGACATTGCAGCAATCCTTAAAATCAGATTGATCTGCACTTTTTAATTTGCCTGATTTGTTAAAAGAGAAAAGGAGATGAAATCTCAACTCTTTCTGCAGCTGAAAGTGTCTGCACATTGGGACTTCACAGGGAGAAAGCACAAATCTCCTCTTTCCCATGTAACCGCTTCCCCCACCCCACGCAGTGAAACAGCCATGGTTGAGCCCCACTCCCCACCTGTATGTCTTGCCATCCTTGTGCTGGTCCTCATCATCCTCGTTTGACAGCACAAATGGATCGCTCATCTCTGGCAGCCCCGACTCCTGCAGTCTCTTCTTCTTCCGGCCCCGGGGAGGTTTAGGGGCAACTCCCCCACCCCCACCTTCAGAAAGGGAGGTTATCACCTTCTTCGACAGGTCAGGCACCACCTGGAGGGCAGCCTGGGAGCCAGGGGGTAGTGCAGAGACAATCATTGGGGCTGAGATGGGGAAGGTTTGGGCAGAGGAGGCTGTGGTCACCAGGGAACCCGAGTGGGAAGTAATCACCAGGCCAGGACCTGCAGGAAAAGAAAGGGGAAAGAGCTCAGAGATCAGCCCCTCCAGACATCAGGGGCAGGGTCCAATCACCCTTCAGATCCCCCACCCCAATAAAGTGCGGCCTCAAAATCCATTTTTAACCCTGATCCACAAGGAACAGTAGCTATCTTCCCTATTCCATCCCACTGTCCTATATTAGAAGTCAAATGCTCAGCAATACCTGGAGAGGAGAAACACCAGAAGTACACTGGGCACAATTAAGAGAGGTATGGCCAGGACCCCCCATGCCATCTGCTATCCAAGACCTGAGTCAATCTACAGCCCCAAAAGAAAAACACATTCAGAACCCTACGCACTTCATTCCCTTAAGATGCTGAGATTACCCTTCCATTCCTCCACACCCCATGGTGCTCCCTACCTGCTGTCATGAGCCCGGCAGACTGCACTGGCACCACGGTGATGTTCTGGGTCACGGGGGCTTGGCTGTGCGGGGTCAGCTGCTCCGACTTGGTGTCTGAATCCATGGAGATGCCGGTGGGTAGGGCGACAGAGGTGGGTACCGTCAGCAGGGTGGGGTAGTGGGGGGGAGCCAGGCTGCAGCCCTTTTCTGGGGGCAATAGCTGCTCCTTCATCTTGTTAATGAACATGGTATTCTCGATCTACATGAGTGTGAAAGAGTTCTTTTAGAATACCCCAGAATTGACACCTCCCAGCAGTAGGCACTGTAGGAAATAGGTCAGGAGCACTCTGGTCCCAGCAAGGAGCAGAACCAAACAGACCATGGTGGAAGAGAAAAGGCCCTTACCTGTCCCGAGACTGTGGGCGCTGCTGGCCAGAAGTACGGGGAGGAGTTGAAATGAGATTCTTCCATCCTAGCTGGGCAGAGGGGGGAAGACAAGGAAAGGGAGACAGAAACACATGTAAAAGAAAAACATTAAACCCAAAGAGTGTGATAAGGAACTGGCTCAGCCTAATGCAGTGACCCCTGTGGGATCTCCCTTTTTATACTAAGCAACATGGCCCCTCTTCTGATCTTTCTGCCAAGACCCTGTCTCCCAGCAAGGAAAAGAGGCTGCTTCTCACCACTCACCCAGGACTAGGTTCCTCTCAATTACCTCCTGACTGAAGCTAGTCCCCCACCCCAAAGATGACTAATTTCCCCTGTGGGGAAGGGGTGGGTGGGTTTTGTTTCTGCAACCATGACCCTCACAGGTGGAAACAAATTCTCACAACATTGCACATAATCCAACCCCCAACCAGTGTGAATTCCAGATCCTGCCTGCCCCTGCCCCTTCATCTTAACATAAAGTCAGGCACTAACTACCCCTCATCCGCAGGTAGCAGGAGAATGTTAGCATAGTGTTACACAGGGGGAAGAGACAGGGAGGGAAACAGATTTGCCCAAGATAACATAGTGAGCCAACAGATGATCAAGAAATAAAATCCAGGACTCCCAATTTCCTGTTTCCTACTGCTCTAATACACTGGACCCCACTCCCATGGGAAAGCCTAAAACAGAATCTAAGGATCCTGGAGTCCAAGCAGACTCCACTGCCCTCCCCTGGGAAGAGAACCCAGGAGTCCTGATTTCCACATTCCCCCTCCTTCCAAAAGGGGTGAAGAAGTGACTCACTATGCCACCCCCCTTTTAGTACCATCCTTCAGCCATGTTTTGGGCACACAATCATATACCACCACCCCTCAAGTCACTGCTGCCCAACCCCAGCTCTCAAGCCAACCTGAGGCTATGTCTACACTGCAGAGACTACACCATCCTAGCTACCTCAGCACAGCTATGCCAGCATAACCCGGTTGTGTAGCTGCAGCTTACATCAACAGAAAGGGGTTTTCCATTGGTGTAGGAACACAACCTCCCCTAACAATGGTAGCTATGTCAACAGAAGCATTCTTCCACCACCAGAACTGCATCTTCACTGAGGGTTAGGTCAGCTTAGCTATGTCCGTCAGAGGAATGGATTTTTCACACCCTTGACCAATGTAGCTATACTGACCTAATGTTTAAGTGTAGACCAGGCCAGAGACCAAATGGCAGCCCTCTCCAGACTGGAGGAGCTTCACCTCTATGAGCACAGCAATTGGGAGAGACATAAAAAATCCACTCCCTGCGATATGCTCAACTGGCAAAGCTTTCAACACCAATGAAATGACTATTTAAAAACTATGAACATTCATATACAAAAAATGTGTTATGATAGAGTGAAGGCTTAGACTATTCACTCAAATATATGTTGATAATTAAATATATGTTGATCACTTGATAATTAAATTCCATTAAATGAAAACTACATTTGGAGAACATTAAGTTTGAAAAGTGAGATGCTCATAGTTAGAAAGTTTCTAGGGTAAGGTTACCAGTGCAGCCTCAACCTGCTACATTTCTACATCAGTTATGAAATACAGTCTTTAATTACATGCCCACATATTATTTTTCTGTAGGCCCCATCTCATTGAATAGACAGGTTGCTGAGCAGTGTGCAATGAATAATGTAGAAAGACGACATTTTTAAAAAGGGTAATAAAACCAAAATGAAGATGTACGCTGTACACACCACAATTCCTATATATCAGCCAAAAATCAAAGAATTTTAAATAAACCCAATTACTTGTAATTTTTTTAAATGAACTACTTCCTTTCTGTGTAGTGAACCCACCCTTGCCTCATTCATTACCTACTGTCCAACAAGTATACTTAAAGGCCAAATTTTGTTCTTAGCTACTCCAATATAAATTCACTGCAAATTAATAGATTTTGATTGAATTACTTCGGATTTACACTATTGTTATTCAATCATAACCTGGTCCAGAACATGAGGGAGTTACAGAAGCCATCTCATCTTCATTTCCTTAATACCACTCAGCCCATGACTGAAGCAGGGGCCTGTGTACATTAAAGCCTAATTACATGACAGAACATAATCATAATGCAAGTATATGAGGGGGCAGAGTTAATGCATTTTGTGACTATGGCATTTCTATAGTTTCCCAAGGCATTTAAAAAACCCCCACAAGATTTAAGTACCTTCACTATTTGCCCAGATAGAATCTTAAAACCAAAATGAAATTGGATTTGTACAATACAATATTGAGGTTTTTATGCACTATGCAAACAAAGTTGATGGTGGTACCAGATTCCCACTGTTTCACCTGTAAAGTTTTAGGTGTAGAAGACAAGGGCTCATAAAATTAAGTAAAATCTTGATTTTGCCACACACACTTACTTACACTTCTTTCATTTAGAAAATTGGAAGATAGCTAAAAGCAATTCAGTTTTCAAACTCAAAGCCAAACCAATGTTGATGGCGACAATCAATAACTTCCTACCCCCAACTAGTCCACTATTAGAGTCGTTATATAGTCACAATTTTATTTATAAAGGCAAAAGTATATTTTCCACTGTACTGGTTCTCAAAATATGGCTAACCCCCAAAACCCTTCATATTTTGGGAGAGCTGAGGCTTGGAAAAATTCAGTTTAAAAGGTGAAAGCTTGACAAAGTTATTATGAACTGCAGGGTGGGGAAGAGGGGGAGTAGTCACAACAGAAGATTTCATGCAATTTCAGCAGCATGCCAACCCTTTAAAATGAGGAAAGTTGAAGATAAAGTTCCTCCAACAGACTTCTGTCCTCCTACCTACAGCTAGCCACCCATTGTAGTCTAATAACCCTTTTGGAAATATGAATCCCTAGTCATCATCCCACCCCCTTAACACCGCTCACACTTACTTTACCAGAACTCTGCATGTAACCTTTCCAATTGCTCTACCACTATCACATACGGGATGGAGCTTCAACCCTGTACCACAGCATGATCCCACTGAAGAGCCTTCATCATCTCAGCTTCCACAAACAGGCCACAGATGGGACCTTCTTCCCATTCACCAGTCTAGTATCAGACAGATGTCAACGTGCCCTCCTGATATAAACCAGAAACAATACCTTCCATGTACAGGCCAAATTCACATGCACTGAACAAGCAATTGAACAAACAAGAGAATTTGATTACTGCTTATCATGAGGGACAAGGTATCACCACTATGGCTCTCACAGATTCACACACTTCACAGGCCGGGCTTACATTTCATGGAGTTACTGCACTGAATCACTGGCACATACATGAAAAGCATAGCAAGGACTTAGAGTGGAGAAGTGGTGTGTACAAGGGGGTACAATTAAGGCTAAATATGCAAGAATAGGTAAAGTAGACTTTAAATATAATTTTCCTTACTTTCACACAGTTTATTTATTTATTGTGATGTTCCATTTCCAACTTTATAATAATAAAAAAAAAAACCTGAGGATGACACACGGGAGTGGTACCTAACGCATCATTATATCTGTACAAGACCTGATTTCATGGTGGGGAAGTTTTAGGCCCAAGTGATGCTGGAAACAATTCATGATGATGAACACACATTGAACACAGGGCATTTGATGAGATGCAAAAGCATCTTCACAGAGTTCTGAGGAAGAAGAATTAAGGAATTCTATGTAACAATCTGAAAAGCCATTATTTGGTTCCATGCCATCAATAACCTAATCATAGTGGAGAAAAAAGAACTGGATTCTCCTTCCCCAACCACTATTAATACACTAGAGGTTAACAATCTTCACGGCATTCCCTCAGACATCCAATCCCACCTCCCCCATACCTTGAAGCTAAAGAGGAAGTGATGCCCTAGAGGTGAAGCACCCTATAGCCAACCCTTGAACAGGTCAGTCCCTGGACCGGAACTAACTCCCAGAAGAAGATCCCAGAGCTGGGCACTAGGGCCACCATACAGAAAAGGGGCGGGGCGGGGGCAGCCAGTACTGAATCATACCCGCAGCTCCCCGCATTTTCCTGGAAGTTTCTTACCCCCTCTCCCTCTCACTCTCCCTCCTCTTGCATTTCTCCTCCTTCCAGGGCTGTTTCTGCGAACAAACTACCAGCGTTACTGGACGCGTTGGCGAAACCAGGGCTCGGGGGGCTGCATGGCGGCGTTGGTGGGGGGAGAGGGACGCGCCCCGCAGCCAGCGCAGGGGCCCGGCCACAAGGAAAAGGGGACCACCCCGCGCGCACACATCCCACAGGGGGGCAGCCCCGCCCACGCGGGCAGTGTCCGCCCCCGGGGGGAGCCCTCAGCCCGCCCCCCCGCGGGCACCGAGCCCCAGCTGTGCAGCGGCCGAGCCCGAGGGAGGGGCCGACACGATCCGGAATCTCAATCCCCGCGCGGCGGAGCCCAGAGGCTGACGGCACTCTGCACCGACACCCAATCAAGCCTCCCCGCTTCCGCTTCCGGGTCATTCAAACCCGGAAGTACCCTTGCCACGGGTCTCTCTTGGTCTCGCCCACCGCCGATTACCGGACACCACCCCCCAGCTGCGACCCCGACCCCGGCTCCAGCGGCGACAGCAACCTCCTTACCGGAAAGGGGAGCGGCAAGTCGCTTCCGGTTCAGGAGGCGGGGCGTGTTTTGGCACGTCCGGGGCTCTAGAAAGGTCGGAACTGACGTCATAAACAGATACTTTTGCAGTGCAGAAGGAAATGAATGAATGGACTTGCAAATCGGAAGTGCTAATCATGGGCACGGAAGACGGAGGCAGCGCTCGCACCGCAGTGGACCAGCAATAGCGCCAACCGCGGAAAGGCGGGAATCACCTAAGACAAATCAGAACATCAGCAACCTTTGAGGACGAGGTGAGATTTTCCTGCCGGAAGTAGTTAACGAGGTCGGCGAAGGGGTGACTCCAGGCCGGAAGTAAGGGCTGAAATAACGATTTTTTGACAGCGGATGATACTCCGCTTTCAGAAGCGGAAATAACTCGAGTTCCTAGACCGTGATGTCATTTCCGCTCGGAGCGGCCATATCTGTTGAATATTCATGAGGTTTATGAATAATTGACTGTCGGTTGATTGACAGCGTTTCCTGCTGCCGAGCGACAGGGCGTGGTCCCGCCTCTTCCCAGCCGTGCAGAGCGGCCCCATTGCGGAGCCCGGGGGGGGCTCGCTGCCGGCGGCGCCGGGCGGGGCAGGCTGGGGGAGAGGCCCGCGGAGCAGCGTGGGCTGGGCTGTGTGTCCCGCAGGAGGGAAGGGCCCTGGGGGAGCCTGTGAGCCAAGCAATTGGTGCAAACGTGCCCCCAGTCACGGCCTTGCAGCTTCTCCCTGTCTGTGCCCGCAGCGCCTCCTCTAGGCCTGCGGGCACTCCTGCAGTGGTTTGGCTGAGTGTCTGGTAATTCTGGTGTGACAACCTCCCCGCCCCCAAATATATACCCTGAGGTGGGCCCAGGCACTGTGTACAGGCCAGAGGGCTGGATTGAGGGACGGGGACTATCCTCACTCCCTGCACCTCTTCCCTGCCTGCACTTGATCCTCTTCTGTTGGCCCTCTGGGCACGGAGGGACCTTGGGGTCTGAGGGCTTCCTGTGCTGGACAGGGAAGACACTGCATGGAGTCAGTGGGGATATAGCAGATATTGCAATCCCAGACCATATCTCTGGCCACCACTGTGACTTTGCACTCCATAATGTTTTATGCAAATATACTTATGAGTGTAAATATGATGTAACTGGAATATGCTTTATGCAAAAGGTCTCTTGATCTTATAATCTACTATGTTCATCCTATTTATATGTATCATTCATGTATCTGAAGCTAGAAATAGAAAGTATAACTCTGAAGTCCTATTGTAATTATGCAGAGTGTGGGCCATTGATGATGGTTTAGAACAGGGGTAGGCAACCTATGGCACGTGTGCTGAAGGCGGCACGCAAGCTGATTTTCAGTGGCACTCATACTGCCCAGGTCCTGGCCACCAGGTCCAGGGGGCTCTGCATTTTAATTTAATTTTACATGAAGCTTCTTAAACATTTTAAAAACCTTATTTACTTTACATACAATGATAGTTTAGTTATATATTATAGACATATAGAAAGAGACTTTCTAAAAATGTTAAAATGTATTACTGGCACGCGAAACCTTAAATTAGAGTGAATAAATGAAGACTCAGCACACCACTTCTGAAAGGTTGCCGACCCCTGGTTTAGAATCTTGATGGCTCCTATTGACTAGGACAGTTGGTTGTAAATGGCTCTGTTTACTTGCAAACCTTCCTGTGTTCCTGTAAGCTAGCCCAGGAAGAATGGTGGAATCCATCTTAAACCTGGTGCTCTTCCATTTAGAAGGAGGGGTGGGGATCCAGAGAGACAAAATATTCCTGCCTTATGCCAGAGCTATAAAAGGGGGTGGAAGAGAACAAAGGAGGGTCCCAGTCATGGGGGAAAAAACCCTGCTTTTCACCTAAGATGCCTGCTGGAACTAACAAGGATTGTACAAGGAGAAAGGATTGGGCCCAGACTAGGAATGAGTCTGTGAAAGAAGCTCACTGTAACATCTCGGAGGGTGAGATTTACCTGTAAACAGTCTCTTAATGTATTAAGCTTAGACTGGCGTGTTTTGTTTTATTTTGCATGGTAACTTACTTTGTTCTGTTATTACTTGAAACCACTTAAATCCTACTTTTTATACTTAATTAATAAACAAAAGTGATTTTATTAACCCAGAGTAAGTGATTAATATCTGGGGGAGCAAACAGCGATATGCACAGCTATCAGTATTATAGAGGGGGGGACAATTTATGAGTTTATCCTGTATAAGCTTTATACAGAGTAAAACGGATTTATTTGGGGTTTGGATCAAATTGGGAACTGGGTGCTGGAGATAGGTGACCTACAGAGCAGTTTTGGTTAAAGTCTGCAGCTTTGGGAGCGTGGACCAGACCTGGGTCTGTGTGTCTGGCTCAACAAGGCAGGGTTCTGGAGTCCCAAGCTGGCACAGAAAACTGGCTCAGAGATAATTTCAACACATCAGGTGACAGTCCCACAGGGGTCTCTGTGACCGAACCTGTCACAACCTCTGTATTATATTCATGAAAGTTCTCTGTATGATTGTGTTCTATTCCACAGGGGCAGGTTACCCCAGTTCCTCCACGAACTAAAAACAGTGGGAGCGTTTACCCTGGGGTATTGTAAACCACCCTGGAGAAAATGGAGTGGTTTGCATTATTGGTTCAAGCTGGGTTTTCCACAGATTAAGCAAGGGCTTTTGGTGTAAAACATGGGTGGCCAAACAGCGGCTCATGGAGCCAACCCCACCACATTCTCTGCCTACCAGACTGGTGTGGGGAGCTTGGAGCTCCTGCTCTGAGGCAGAGTGGTGTGGCTAGGGGCTTAGAAATGACTGGTGCCTGCTGAAAGTATGTGTGTGGGGGAGAGGTACAATTTAAAGGTTCAGGCCCCTTCCTGCAGCTCCTAGCTGTTAGCTCCAGGTGGAGAGGCAGCAGCAAAAGCAATGGTTCTCCCAGCTGATGCTGCCTCTACCCATAGCTGCAGCTCCCCGCTTGCTGGCTCCAGCAGCTGTGGTGCAGGAAGGGGGCCCGGTGGCACCATGTGACTGAATGGGGCCAGCAAATGTGGTAAATACCAGGGAGGGCACATGACCCATGTGTCCCCCTCACACATGGCCTTTGGCTTCTGCCCAGCAGGATGGGTGTAGTCTCGGGGCTTCAGTGCTGTGTGGTGACCTGCCAGGGTTTGGAGCTTCAGCAGGAGTGGGGCTGAAGCCCTGAGCCCAAGCAGGCACCTCCTGAAGCACCAAG
This sequence comes from Chrysemys picta bellii, assembly GCF_011386835.1. Taxonomy (NCBI): domain Eukaryota; kingdom Metazoa; phylum Chordata; order Testudines; family Emydidae; genus Chrysemys; species Chrysemys picta. The sequence continues at coordinate 143,791,585 of NC_088791.1, read as the reverse complement.
ACCCCCACCCCGCTGGACAGAAGCCCCAAGACACACACCCAGCACAGCAAAAGCCCCTAACCCCACCAGCCCATTGCGGGGCTGAAACCCTGAGCCCAGCAGGGCTGAAGTCCCAAGACCCTGGCAGGCACACCCCAGCTCTTGAACTTCTGAAGATTGTCATATGCAGCTCAGAGGGTCAGTAAGTTTGGCCACTCCTGGTATAAAAAGATGAGCTTGAACTGATACAAGGCTTTCTTTTGATTCAGCAAACAAGCAGGACTTCAAGGGCTCCAACCCTTGTGGAAGGGTTGGAAGAACTTTGGATTGCTAGAGCCCTATCAGACTGCTGGTTGGTAACCTCTGGTAAGCTCTTAGCATGCATAGAGGAACTTTTATTGATTGTTATGTTTTCTCTGTAGTGCTTTTACCTTTAAGAATAAATGTATCTTCCTTTGTGAGGGCTGGTTGGTAATTGGTAAACATTGTTGTGGCCCCTGAAGAAGGGGTAACCACAGGTGCTATACTCCAGTCAGACTTGCTGGGGAAATCAGTGAGGTGCAGAGGGACTGCAAATGTAAACCCACTGGTCTGCTGGAGAGAGAGACATGAGTCTCCTCTCAAGAGGTGTGGTGGCTGGGAGTGTCAAACCTTAAGTGGGTGCCCTCATGAAAGACCAGTAGTGAGGTCAAAGGTACTGTTAACTCTGAAATTGTGACATGGGTCCTGAGCTGCAACAGAGGTGGCAGGTGAGGAGGCTGCCAGAGAGGCATAAGGGAGAATCTTAGTGGGGGCCGGGAAGGGGGCTGCAATAACCCAAATCATAGGGGACAGAGGACAACCAGGGATCTCAGCAGAAATGGAGTCTGGAGAATAGTGGACAAGAGATCCTAAAATTTGCAGGCCATCTGTAGCAAAACTGACTGCCCTCCTGTCTGTGCTGTTAGCATGGAATCTGGAGGACAGGGAAATGAGCGCATGTTCTTAGACAGCTTGACTGCATGCTCAGCAACCTTATTCAGGACAGTATTGAGAAGGAGCTCTTGATGTAGGGGGAAAAAAAATACCAATGGGTACAAAGGATAGATGACACTTGAACAGCAACTCCCTTTCTCGCTCTCTGACAGCCCAAGTAACTGGGATCTCACTGTGCTCCCTAGGGAGCCTCCTACAGGGATACGCTGAGATTACTTCTGCAGTCTTCAGTAGGATACATCATGAGCAGGGAATTGTTGATGTATCTAAATAAAGGGAATTGACAGCCTAATCAGTTTGGTAATTAATGTCCTTGTTAATTTGGGTTGTTTGAATTGCCTCATGAATATTCATGAATCCTGTAATTTATTTCTATATTTGACAGTTCAACCCTGAAGGTGACATTTCTCCCTCTGTGCCAGGACCCAGCAAGTGAGTTAGGATCTTAGGGGCCCAAATCTTATCTTTGTGCAGAGGGGCTGGAGCCAGGTACTCCTGCCTACCCTCCTTACTATGCTTCAGGCCAGACACACATCCCCAGCCCCTGCTATACCAGACTGGGGACTTTCTACTCCCCTGCCAAGGAAGGGATGAGATTGAAAGTCAATTGCAGGGGGAGGGCTGTCACAAGCTGAGCAGCTGGATTGCCCTATGAAAATGCTTTGTGCCAGACAAATTCATTTTCTTAAATACTGACTAAGGGATTGGGGAGGAAAATAGCTAATTCTGTTTTATTCTTTACCAGTTTTTATACCACTCTCATCACTCCTGAGCACCTTCCAGTAGTGCATTAAGGGACGTGACTAACATCTGTCACGTTTGATTCATTCTCTCTCATCCTCTCCCCAGAAGGAGACAAAACAAAAGAAACATGAGAATAAGTTTCTCTTTATTATTCAAGAGTATGACCTGTTTTTTCTGAGCCAGCTCTTGGCCATTTTCCCCAGGGCTTTGTTGACCCTCCTTGAAACTCCTGCCTGTACTGTCTCTTTTCCTTGGTTTTGCTCTACATGATAGAAGTTTGTCATGGTCCACGTTGTTTTTCTCTGTCATACAGGTGTAATGCACCCCACAGTCTTATGTGGCAGGAAAAACACCGCAGTGGCCCAACACTATAGCATTTAATTTCAGAAAGGGGAACTACACAAGTGAAATCTCTGCAAGCTGCATGGAAACTTTTTAAAGACGCCATAATAGAGGCTCAACTTAAATGTATACCCCAAATTAAAAAAAACATACGTAAGCAGAGTCAGGATGAGCTCTACCCTGACATCTGGTGGTGAATTATGGTGAGTGTGGAAAAGAACTCCAGGGGCTGATCTTGTTTGCATAGGCACACCCACTCGCCTGGCATGAAACAACAGCAACTGAAAGTGGTGATTTTGGCTGGTGTGGGATCTCCAGTTTCTCTGTTATTGGGGCAGGAAGAATAAAGTTTTGTTACCCTGATTCTGTGAATCAAGGCCAGTGGAGCTGTTGTATGACAGAAGGACTCACCATTACCTAAGTAGCACTTGCTTGACAAGGGGCATGGATTACAAAACCCAGTGGATTGAGAGAAGATGGGGACAGGTATTTATACCTGATGGTATGGGCAGCCTTTGAGGGCTTGAAACACTAATTGCACCATCTCCTTTCTCCACTGTAGAATGTTAGAGCTAACTTTGATTCCACTAGGAGTCTAGTTATAGGCTGCTGAGCTGAATTTGCTTTGGACCAATGGTGCACCAGCACTGGGGCTCCCCTACTATGAGCTGAAATCACAAAAGAGCTGAAGAGCTGAGATCGCTGAGTGTTGTGTTAACTAGTGGGGGAGCCTGAAGCTATATTGCTAAGCAGCTGGCTGAGCAGCAAGCGGCACAGAGCCTCGCAGGGACGGTTGGAGCGTACCAAGGAACAGCGAGTGGAGCTGTTTGCGGGGACGGCTGGAGCGGCTCACAGGTCGGTGAGTGGAGTGGAGCAGCTCATAGAGCCGAGCAGTTCCTGGGATGGCAGGAAGTGGACTGGCTCATGGTGAAGGCTGCAGTGGAACCCCACGGAGAGACGGCAGGCCTCGGATCACGTAAGGTGCCTCTTAACACCCTGCGTGCCCCCCTTTTACTCTGGAGCTGCACTGACCAGGGACAGAGACTTTGGGGGTTGTTGGACTTTTGGGACTTTGGGTGGCTGCTGGACCCAAGAGACTTTGGGGGTGTTGGACTTTGGGGACTCTGGGTGATTTTTGGGTTGCTGGATACAAGAACCAAAGGGAAAGGACACAGCCCAATTTGCTGCGGTGGGTCTTTTGCTCATGGTTTGTGTTATGAATCCTGTTTGTGGTGTTTTTCCAATTTAATGCTGATGTCGTTTACTTCATGTTATTAAACATTTTCTGCTACACTCAGACTCCGTGCTTGCGAGAGGGGAAGTATTGCCTCTTAGAGGCACCCAGGGGGTGGTATGTAATTGTCCCAGGTCACTGGGTGGGGGCTCGAGCCGGTTTTGCATTGCGTTATTGAAACGGAACCCCTAGATACAGAACCCGGCCCTTGTTGCTGCCAACTTAGATGGGCACAAGGGTTACACATAGTAAGAGAACCAAAAAAGAGCCACCATGGCTAAACAACAAAGTAAAAGATGCAGTGAGAGGCAAAAAGGCATCCTTTAAAAAGTGGAAGTTAAATCCTAGTGAGGAAAATAGAAAGGAGACTGAACGCTGGCAATTGAAGTGTAAAAATACAATTAGGCCAAAAAAGAATTTGAGCTATGCCAAAGACTCAAAAAGTAATAGCAGGGTTTTTTTAAAGTACATCAGAAGCAGGAAACCTGCTAAACAACCAATGGGGCTACTGGACGATCGAGGTGCTAAAGGAGCACTCAAGGACAATAAGGCCATTGCGGAGAAACTAAATGTATTCTTTGCATCGGTCTTCACAGCTGAGGATGTGAGGGAGATTTCCAAACCTGAGCCATTCTTTTTAGGTGACAGATCTGAGGAACTGTCCCAGATTGAGGTATCATTAGAGGAGTTTTGGAACAAATTGATAAATTAAACAGCAATAAGTCACCAGTACCAGATGGTATTCACCCAAAAGTTCTGAAGGAACTCAGATGTGAAATTGCAGAATTACTAACTGTAGTCTGTAACCTATCATTTAAATCCGCTTCTGTATCAGATGACTGGAGGATAGCTAATGTGATGCCAATTTTTAAAAAGGGCTCCAGAGGTGATCCCAGCAATTACAGGCCTGTAAGCCTGACTTCAGTACCGCGCAAACTGGTTGAAACTATAATAAAGAATAATATTGTCAGATAGATGAACATAATTTATTGAGGAAGAGTCAGCATGGTTTTAGTAAAGGGAAATCATGCCTCACCAATCTATTACAATTCTTTGAGGGGGTCAACAAGCATGTGGACGAAGGGGATCCAGTGGATATAGTGTACTTAGATTTTCAGAAAGCCTTTGACAAGGTCCCTCACCAAAGGCTCTTACACAAAGTAAGCTGTCACGGGATAAGAGGAAAGGTGCTCTCATGGATAGGTAACAAAGGGTAGGTATAAATGGTCTGTTTTCAGAATGGAGAGAGGCAAATAGTGGTGTCCCCCAGGGGTTTGTTCTGGGACCAGTCCTATTCAACATATTCATAAATGATCTAGAAAAAGGGGTAAACAGTGAGGTGGTAAAATTTTCGGATGATACAAAATTACGAAAGATAGTTAAGACCCAGGCAAAATTGGGTGACTGGGCAACAAAATGGCAGATGAAATTTAATGTTGATAAGCATAATCCCAACTATACATATAAAATGATGGGGTCTAAATTAGCTGTTACCACACAAGAAAGATCTTGGAATCATTGTGGATAGTTCTCTGAAAACATTCACTCAATGTGCAGCGGCGGTCAAAAAAGCGAACAGAATGGACAGAAAATATCATGTTGCCTCTCTATAAATCCATGGTATGCCCACATCTTGAATATTGTGTGCAGAGGTGGTCACCCCATCTCAAAAAAGATATATTGGAATAGGTTCAGAAAAGGGCAGCAAAAATGATTAGGGGTATGGAACGGCTTCTGTATGAGGAGAGATTAATAAAACTGGGACTTTTCAGCTTGGAAAAGAGACGGCTAAGGGGAGATATGATTGAGGTCTAATGATACCTCAATCTGGGACAGTTCCTCAGATCTGTCATCTAAAAAATGGCTCAGGTTTGGGAATTTCCCTCATATCCTCAGCCGTGAAGACCGATTAAAAGAATACATTTAGTTTCTCCGCAATGGCCTTATCGTCCTTGAGTGCTCCTTTAGTACGTTGATCGTCCAGTGGCCCCACTGGTGGTTTAGCAGGCTTCCTGCTTCTGATGTACTTTAAAAAAAAAAATGATATTACTTTTTGAGTCTTTGGCTAACTGTTCCTCAAATTCTTTTTTGGCCTTCCTAATTTTATTTTTACACTTCATTTGCCAGTGTTTATTCTCCTTTCTATTTTCCTCACTAGGATTTAACTTCCACTTTTTAAAGGATGCCTTTTTGCCTCTCACTGCATCTTTTACTTTGTTTAGTCATGGTGGCTCGTTTTTGGTTCTCTTACTATGTTTTTTTTTTGGGGGGGGGGGTGATAATCATTTAAGTTGAGCCTCTATTATGGTGTCTTTAAAAAGTTTCCACGCAGCTTGCAGAAGTAAATCCCACAACACTCCTTTTCTGATTGGCAGTCCAGGCTTCGGGCAAGACAACCAGTGCCATCACAGTCAGACTGGCCACCATGCAGGGCAGACACTACAAAAACAGGGAGGATCTGCTTGCTATTGGGCTTTCAGAAAAAGATGGCTCAGGAATATGACTAGTCCCTGTCATCTGGAAGAGGAAAAATAGAGGAATGGATAAGACTGTAGCCATTCAGCATGATGAAGACATGCACAAAGATGAGAAGAAATTACAAATAGGGTACAACTATTTCAAAGGTTTTTCCACACCCAATGTACTACTAATGTATTGCCTCAACAGGATCCCACTCCTGCCCTCCTGCACTGTACTATGCCCTCCAAAAGTTGGAAGACTTAAGTGTATAGAAAGGGCTGATGGGCTCTCACAACCAGATCCAGGACCTCCCACCACAATGGCATACTGAGGGAGAGAACAATTTCCCTGATGTCATGGGTTTTTGTTAAAAGAACACTTTTTTCATTTTTATGCTAGGTTTGTTTTGTTATGGCAGCTAACCAAAATTAATTTTTATTTTGAAAGATAACATCTCTGATCTTTGCATTTCCACTCTATACCTCCCCAAAGTTCCCATTGGCCGTGGTTCCCCGTTCCTGGCCAATGGGAGCTGCGTGGGGTGGTGCCTGGAGGTGAGGGCAGTGCACGGAGTCCTCTGCTCCTCCCTCCCCTAGGGGTCGCAGGGACGTGGTGCCGGCCGCTTCCAGCATTGGTGTGGGGCCCGCAGCGCCACAAGGGTGGCAATCCTGCGGGCCAAATCCAAAGCCCTAATGGTCTGGATCCAGCCCTCGGGCCATAGTTTGCCCACCCTTGGCCTATGGCCTGGTCTACGCTAGGAATTTACTTCAGTATAGCTATGTTTCTCAGGGATATGAAAAATCCACATACCTCAGAGATGTAGCTATGCTGACCTAACCCCCAAGCGTAGACCAGAATTCTTCCATTGACCTAGCTCCCGCTTTGCAGGGAGGTGGATTACCTACACTGCTTGGAGAAGCCCTCTTGTTGACATAGGTAGTGTGTACACTGAAGCACTACAACAACACAGCTGCTCGACTGCGGTGTTTTAAGTGTAGATATACCTTAAGTCTGCTTGGGATTCACAGTTCTGAACCTCTCCTGGAGTTAGGTGTCTAAGCCAGGTCAGCCCTTTCTCAGGAAAAGACAGTGAAGGAAGAGGTGGTGCTACAACTATTAGCCCAGCAGTTAGCCTACTGACCCAGGATGTGGGAGACCCTGGTTCAATTCCCCTCTGTCTCATGTGGAGAAGGAATTTGAAGTTGGGTTTCTCACCTACCAGGAACATGTTCTAGCTAGTAGGCTGCAGGGTATTCTAGGACAGGGGTCTCTCACTCTCCTGTTGAAGTTGTTCCCCAGTGTATGCCAAGGTTGAGCATTCTGCTGCGGCTTAGGTATGCAACAGCACCCATGTGTATGCTCACTGGCAGATTTTTCAGGCTCTTTAACAGTGGAAGTTTTGGTGCCTAGGATTAGGCAGCAGTTGAGTGGAGATTTTGATGATTTCAGTGGTGCCAAAAATGTTGGGCGTAGGCCCCTAAAGTGGCAGTTAGGCACCTAAGTCCCTTTGTCGATCTTGCCCTAGAGTATTGGAGAAAAATTAAGGTTTAAATTCATTGAAGGAAATCCATCATTATTACTCTCCTATAGCCTCACCATAAACACTCAGTAGATGTGCACAGAACATTGCAGTGTGTGCTGCACACCCTCTGCAAGTAATGTTCATGGTCTTGAATCCTGCTGCTCATGTTTCTAGCTGCCTAAAGATAGAGACAGGAAGTTTGGTGTGGGTGGTTCAGTTCTCGCTATTTACTCCACCTTTGCTTCTCCAAATGCTGTGTAAAATGCAGTTGGCAGCCAAGACAACAGTAGCTTGGGCCACTGAAAATCATTGCCTCTGAGCAGATGTCTCCATCTGGCTTTTAGCCTCCCCAAGGCATACTCAGCCAATCCTGCACTTGTTCCAGCTGTGGCTAAATCATCTAGATGAATAAATTTGGTCTGGGAATGGCTATATGAGCCAGAGCATACAGGGTCCTCCAGGATGGCAGTGGGCATTGAAACTGAGAACAGTGTGTGGAAGATTTTGCCTGTCTCCAGAGTGCAGACCCTGCCTTTGTCAGCTCCAGAAAGATCAGCACTAAGACATGTATTTTTCCAGAAAGCAACCTTTATTCCTGAAAGTGTAACATGAAAACTTATTGGGGGACTGGATGTCTCCAGGCATTGCTAATGAGCTACAGAGCCTTTTGCCTCTTAATCACCAACTTGGACCCAGCCCAGCTCCATTGGCCTTAAGTTGTTCTCACCTAGTGGAGGTTTGGTGGCATCTCTATGAGATGAGCTGGTGGGTCCGAGTTCCAGCTCTCATGTTACAGACTCAGCTCGAGCTGCTTGGAAAAATTCCCAGAACTATATTTTGAAAATATCAAAATCTTCTGTGAAACAGCATGACCTTTCCTTGCCCAGATGGCCTCACTACTATGCTTTACACTGATTAGTAGGCTCAGCGGAGAGGCCAAGAACTGCATGGACCATGGAGGCTGAACTACCCCTGCTACTCCTAGAGGAAGTCACCGCAGATCATGGCTGAGAGAGGCTGGCAAGGCAGTGTGGGGGGGAAGCTTCCCCAGCTGCTATCCTGTAGATAAACAGGGGTTCATTCACCAAAATGTATGAGTACTAAACCATTATATGCAAATTAGTTTTAAATATACAAATTAGCTCAATAAAACATTTTGCATAAAATATCACACATGGAGCTGCACAAAACTTGGCAGTTATATGGGCAAAACACAATTAAAGCATAGTTTGGATACACTGAATCATTTGTGCCAAAGCAATCTGTATAATTCTTACATACATACATACCAAAAAACCCTACAGTAAAAGCATTGAAGTTGCAAAGCCAAGCCCTGGAAAGTTAGAAACTGCCAGAATTAAGGTTGCCTGTACAACTTCAATTTGGCCCCTCTTGTGCGTATGCATTAGGATAGCCTTTGATCACATGCTGTTTTGTCAATAGAACTCCTGCCTCAGTCAGTGCACAGGATGGAAAGGGCTCAGGGAATGAGGCAGCAGTTCAATATTTCTTTTATCCTCCTCATTGAAAGTGGCCCCAGGCTTAATTTACTGCAGACCCTCCTAAACCTGCACTGATTACAGAATTATTGACTTCCCTATGGGCATTTCTATGGCTATTTGTGTAATATCCAAGAGCTTCACAATGTTCATGAATTCATCTTCCCAACACCCCGTGAGGTGAGGAGGCAATATCCCCATTTTACACATAGAAAATGGAGGCCACATTTTTCAAGGTCATGCTAATTATGAGTGCCCAAGCAGAGATGCCTAACTCTGGTCTGGATATTTTTAGAGATCTTAGCATTTTATATGTACAGAGCACACCTCCCATTGACTTCAGACTCAACTGTGAGTTCTCAGCACTTCTGCAAATCAGTCCCCAGGTGTCTCAAGTTGGGCACCCAGAAAATGAGGGACACACAGTTAGTGTTTAAAAAACAAAACCAAAAAAAAGGAAACTGACAAAAAAAATGCCATCCTTTGGCAACATTGACACCCACATGATTCAGCTGCAGCTCTGGAACCTTTAAAGCAGGGGTTCTCAAACCGGGAACCTGTCAGGGGGTCCTGAGATTATTACATGGGGGGTTGCAAGCTGTCAGCCTCCACCCCAAACCCCTACCTACATTTATGATGGTGTTAAATATATAAAACAGTGTTTTTAATTTATAAGGGGGATCGCTCTCAGAGGCTTGCTATGTGAAAGGGGTCACCAGTACAAAACTTTGAGAACTACTGCTTTAAAGTAACTGCACAGACCTCTGCCACTGAACTAATTGAGTGACTGGTAGCAATAGAAGGCTCTTATCTTCTGCAGCCAATAGTGGTGGCTGAGACACTTTGACAGTGGGCTGCATGACTGTTTGCTGATAGCTGAGAAATGCTGTTACACAGGAAGCCTAGCTTCTGAAGAAAGGTGTTTAATGATTATAAACTAGGGCTGTCAAGCAATTAAAAAGTAATCGCACAATTTAAAAAAGTAATCGCGATTAATTGCACTGTTAAACAATAATCAAATACTGTTTGAATATTTTTGGATGTTTTCTACATTTTCAAATATATTTATTTCAGTTACAAAACTGAATACAAAGTGTACAGAGCTCACTTCATATTTATTTTTGATTACAAGTATTTGCACTGTAAAAAAACAGAAGAACTATTTCTATTTTTCAATTAATCTAATACAAGTACTGTAGTGAACTCTCTTTATTGTGAAAGTTGAACTTATTTTTGTACATATTTCTACATTTGTAACTGCATTCAAAAATAATACAATGTAAAATTTTAGATCCTGCAAGTCCACTCAGTCCTACTTCTTGTTTAGCCAATCGCTCAGACATACAAGTTTGTTTACAGTTGCAGGAAATAATGCTGCCCGCCTCTTGTTTACAATGTCACCTGAAAGTGAGAACAGGCATTCTCATGGCCCTGTCATAGCCAGTGTTGCAAGATATTTATGTGCCAGATGCGCTAAAGATTCATATGTCCCTTCATGCTTCAGCCACCATTCCAGGGGACATACGTCCATGCTGCTGATGGGTTCTGCTCTATAACAATCCAAAGCACTGTGAACCGACACATGTTCATTTTCATTATCTGAGTTAGATGCCACCAGCAGAAGGTTGATTTTCTTTTTTGGTGGTTTGGGTTCTGTAGTTTCCACATCAGAGTGTTGCTCTTTTAAGACTTCTGAAAGCATGCTCCACACCTCGTCCCTCTCAGATTGTGGAAGGCACTTCAGATTCTTAAGCCTTGGGTTGATTGCTGTAGCTATCTTTAGAAATCTCACATTGGTGCCTTCTTTGTGTTTTGTGAAATCTGCAGTGAAAGTGTTCTTAAAATGAATAACGTGCTGGGTCATCATCCGAGACTGCTATAACATGACATATATGGCAGAATGTGGGTAAAACAGGGCAGGGGACATACAATTCTCCCCCGAGGAGTTCAGTCACAAATGTAATTAACACATTATTTTTTTTAATGAGCGTCATCAGCATGGAAGCATGTCCTCTTGAATGGTGGAGGAAGCATGAAGGGGCATACGAATGTTTAGCATATCTGGCACATAAATACCTTGCAATGCCAGCTACAAAAGTGTTAAGCAGATGCCTGTTCTCACTTTCTGGTGACCATTGTAAATAAGAAGAGGGCAACATTACCTCCTGCAAATGTAAACAAACTTGTTTGTCTTAGGCCTGGTCTACACTACGGGTTTAGGTCGACTTTAGCAGCGTTAAATTGAATTAAGCCTGGACACGTCCACACAACGAAGCCCTTTCTTTCGACTTAAAGGGCCCTTTAAACCGGTTTCTTTACACCACCTTCGACGAGGGGATTAGCGATAAAATCGGCCTTTGCGGGTCAGAATTGGGGTAATGTGGACGGAATTCGACGTTATTGGCCTCTGGGAGCTATCCCACAGTGCTTCATTGTGACCGCTCTGGACAGCACTCTCAACTCAGATGCACTGACCAGGTAGACAGGAAAAGACCCGTGAACGTTTGAATTTCATTTCCTGTTTGCCCAGCGTGGAGAGCACAGGTGACCACGCAGAGCTCATCAGCACAGGTAACCGTGATGGAGTCCCAGGATCGCAAAAGAGCTCCAGCATGGACCGAACGGGAGGTACGGGATCTGCTCGCCATATGGGGAGATGAATCAGTGCTAGCTGAACTCCGTAGCAGTAAAAGAAATGGCAAAGTATTAGAAAAGGTCTCCAAGGCCATGAAGGACCGGGGCCATAACAGGGACACACAGCAGTGCCGCGTGAAAGTTAAGGACCTACGGCAAGCCTACCACAAAGCCAGAGAACCAAATGGAAGGTCCGGGGCAGAGCCGCAAACTTGCCGCTTCTACGCGGAGCTGCATGCCATTCTAGGGGGTGCAGCCACCACTACCCCAACCATGTGCTATGACTCCGTCAATGGAGAAACACACAGGGAAGAGGGTTCGGGGAACGAGGAAGATGAGGATGGAGGTACTGTAGGTAGCTCACAGCAGCAAGGAAGCAGAGAAACCGGTTTCCCCAACAGCCAGGATATGTTTGTCACCCTGGACCTGGAACCAGTAACCCCCGAACTCACCCAAGACCCTCAGGGCACACAGGAGACCTCTGGTTAGTGTACCTTTGTAAATATTACACATGGTTTAAAAGCAAGCGTGTTTAATGATTAATGATTAATTTGCCCTGGCAATTGCAGCCAGTACATCTACTGGAAAAGTCTGTTAACGTGTATGGGGATGGAGCAGAAATCCTCCAGGGACATCTCCAGAAAGCTCTCCTTCATGTACTCCCAAAGCCTTTGCAAAAGGTTTCTGGGGAGGGCTGCCTTATCCCGTCCGCCATGGTAGGACACTTTACCACGCCAGGCCAGTAGCACGTAGTCTGGAATCATTGCATAACAAAGCATGGCAGCGTATGGTCCCGGTGTTTGCTGGCATGCAGACAATATCCATTCCTTATCTCTCTTTGTTATCCTCAGGAGAGTGATATCATTCACGGTCACCTGGTTGAAATGGGGTGATTTTATTAAGGGGACATTCAGAGGTGCCCGTTCCTGCTCTTCTGAACAGAAATGTTCCCCGCTGTTAACCACGCGGTGGGGGGAGGGGTGAAGTGATCACCCCAGAGAATCGGGTGTGTGTGTTGGGGGGTGGTTTACTTGGGTTTGTGCTGCATGTTAACCCGGAAACCGCAGCCCCTCCTTTTACATTGAAAACCCATTTTAAATGGCCAACCCAATTCATCCTTGATATGGGAAATGCGCTGCTGTTTGAAACCTTTCCCGCATGTTAAGAAGGTTAAAAAAGCCAAAAGACTGTGGCTTACCATGGCTGCCTGCAAGCCAAAATATGTTGCCTGGCACTGCGTGAGTGATCTCTCATACCAAACCGGCAGGCAGAGGAAAAATGTGACCTTGTAACGAAAGAGTGTACCCATTGTTCTCTAAAATGTGTCTTTTTTAACCACCTCTCCCTTCTCCTCCACCAGCTGCAAATGTTTCTCCTTCGCAGAGGCTAGTGAACATTAGAAAGAGAAAACGGAGGACGCGGGACGATATGTTCACGGAGCTCCAGATGTCCTCCCACGCTGATAGAGCACAGCAGAATGCGTGGAGGCAGTCAATGTCGGACATGAGAAAAGCACAATATGAACGAGAGGAGAGGTGGCGGGCTGAATGGCGGGATGAAAAGAGCAAGTGGTGGGCTGAAGATGATAGGTGGCGTCAGCTTGTAGACAGACGGCAAGAGTCAATGCTCCGTTTGCTGGAGCATCAAACTGATATGCTCCAGCGTATGGTTGAGCTGCAGGAAAGGCAGCAGGAGCACTGACCGCCGCTACAGCCCCTGTTTAACCAACAGCCCTCCTCCCCAAGTTCCATAGCCTCCTCACCCAGACGCCCAAGAACACGGTGGGGGGGCCTCCGGCCACCCAGTCACTCCACCCCAGATGATCGCCCAAGCATCAGAAGGCTGGCCTTCAATAAGAGTTAAAGTTTTAAAATGCAGTGTGTCCTTTTCCATCCCTCCTCCCCCACCCATCCCAGGCTACCTTGGCAATTATCCCCCTATTTGTGTGAGGAATTAATAAAGAATGCATGAATGTGAAAAAACATGACTTTATTGCCTCTGCAAGCGGTGCTTGAAGTGGGGAGGGGAGGGTGGGGTGGTTGGTTTACAGGGAAGTAGAGTGAACCGGGTCGGGGGGGGTTGGAGGGTTCATCAAGGAGAAACAAACAGAAGTTTCACACAGTAGCCTGGCCAGTCACAAAACTCGTTTTCAAAGCTTCTCTGATGCGCACCGCGCCCTGCTGTGCTCCTCTAACCGCCCTGGTGTCTGGCTGCGCGTGATCAGCGGCCAGGCGAGTTGCCTCAACCTCCCACCCCACCATAAATGTCTCCCCCTTACTCTCACAGATATTGTGGAGCGCACAGCAAGCAGCAATAACAATGGGGATATTCTTTTCGCTGAGGTCTAAGTGAGTCAGTAAGCTGCGCCAGCGTGCTTTTAAACGTCCAAATGCACATTCCACCACCATTCGGCACTTGCTCAGCCTATAGTTGAACAGGTCCTGACTACTGTCCAGGCTGCCTGTGTACGGCTTCATGAGCCATGGCATTAAGGGGTAGGCTGGGTCCCCAAGGATCACGATAGGCATTTCAGCATCCCCAACGGTTACTTTCTGGTCCGGGAAGAAAGTCCCTTCCTCCAGCTTTCGAAACAGACCAGAGTGCCTGAAGATGCGAGCATCATGTACCTTTCCCGGCCATCCCACGATGATGTTGGTGACACGTCCCTTGTGATCCACCAGGGCTTGCAGCAGCATTGAAAAGTACCCCTTGCGGTTTATGTACTCGGTGGCTTGGTTCTCCGGTGCCAAGATAGGGATATGGGTTCCGTCTATGGCCCCCCCACAGTTTGGGAATCCCATTTCAGCAAAACCATCCACTATTGCCTGCACGTTGCCCAGAGTCACTACCCTTGATATCACCAGGTCTTTGATTGCCCTGGCAACTTGGATCACACTAGCCCCCACCGTAGATTTGCCCACTCCAAATTAATTCCTGACTGACCGGTAGCTGTCTGGCGTTGCAAGCTTCCACAGGGCTATCGCCACTCGCTTCTCAACTGTGAGGGCTGCTCTCATCCTGGTATTCTGGCGTTTCAGGGCAGGGGAAAGCAAGTCACAAAGTTCCATGAAAGTGCCCTTACGCATGCGAAAGTTTCGCAGCCACTGGGAATCGTCCCACACCTGCAGCACAATGCGGTCCCACCAGTCTGTGTTTGTTTCCCGGGCCCAGAATCGGCGTTCCACGCCATGAACCTGCCTCAGTGACACCATGATTTCCACATTGCTGGGGCCTGTGCCTTGTGAGAGGTCTATGTCCATGTCAATTTCCTCATCACTCTCTTCGCCGCGCTGCAATCGCCTCCTCGGCTGGTCTGGGTTTCGCCTTGGCATGTCCTGGCTCTGCATATACTCCAGGACAATGCGCGTGGTGTTCATAGTGCTCATAATTGCCGCGGTGATCTGAGCGGGCTCCATGATCCCAGTGCTAGCTATGGCGCCTGGTCTGAAAAAAGGCGCGAAACTAGTATCTGACGGACCAGGAGAAGGAGGGAAGGCGGGCCGAGTGACGACATGGCATACAGATACAGGGAATTAAAATCAAGAAAGGTGGCTGTGCATCAGGGAGAACCACAAACAACTGTCACACAGAATGGTCCCCCCAAAGATTAAACTGAAAACCCTGGGTTTAGCAGGCCGTTGATTTGACGGAGGGAGGGGGAAGCAAATGAATACAGAACAAATCTATTTTTTACATCTTAAGACGACGGTGCAGCATGACTGATAGCCCTCAGCATCTTCTGGGTGCTTGGCAGCAAATACTGGGCGCTTGGCAGTTAGTGTACTACGATGGCCTTCAGGCCTATTGCACGATCTGCTGCTCAGGGAAGATTCTGCTAATGTGCGATGATCCAACTTGTAATAGGACGGTTACCAGTCGTAATACACCATCTACTGCCAAAAGGCAATGGGCTGGTGCAATGCAGCCCTACGGCTGCCAGCACCCAGATCGCCAGTCTACTGCACCGTCTACCGCCAAAAGGCAGTTAGCTGCTGCTGCTGTGTAGCAATGCAGTCCCACGTTTGCCGGCACCCAGATGACATATGGTGACGGTGAGCTGAGCGGGCTCCATGCTTGCCGTGGTATGTTGTCTGCACAGGTAATCCAGGTAAAAAGGCGCGAATCTATTGTCTGCCGTTGCTGTGACGGAGGGGGAGGGGCCTGACAACATGTACCCAGAACCTCCCGCGACACTGTTTTGCATCATCCGGGCATTGGGATCTCAACCCAGAATTCTAATGGGCGGCGGAGACTGCGGGAACTGTGGGATAGCTGTGGGATAGCTACCCATAGTGCAATGCTCCGGAAGTCGACGCTAGCCTCGGTACTGTGGACGCGGTCCGCCGACTAGAGCACTTAGAGCATTTTATGTGGGGACACACACAATCGGCTGTATACAACCGATTTCTATAAAACCGGCTTCTATAAATTCGAACTAATTTCGTAGTGTAGACATATCCTCAGTGACTGGCTGAACAAGAAGTAGGGCTGAGTGGACTTGTAGCCTCTGACGGTTTACATTGTTTTGTTTTTGAGTGCAGTTATGTAACAAAAAAAAATCTACATTTGTAAGTTGCACTTTCATGACAAAGAGATTGTATTACAGTACTTGTATGAGGTGAACTGAAAAATAATATTTCTTTTGTTTATCATTTTTACAGTGCAAATATTTGTAATAAAAATATACACTTTGATTTCAATTACAACACAGAGTACAATATATACGAAAATGTAGAAAAACATCCAATATATTTAATAAATTTCAATTGGTATTCTATTGTTTAACAGTGCAATTAATTTTTTTAATCGTGATTAATTTTTTCAAGTTAATCGTGTGAGTAAACTGTGATTAATAGACAGCCCCATTATAAACCCTTTTGCCCCATCCCGCTTTGTTACCGTACCCTTCTCTGGGTACCCTTGTTCTCTGAGCCCCTCTCCACTCTTCTGCTCCTATCCCTATCTCCCCCATGAGCTCCTGCCCCAGTCCCCTCCTCTTCTCCATCCTTCTTCAGTTCCTGTCCCATCCATCCATCTGCTCCAATTCCTCCTCTCCCTAGCTCTTGCTCCTGTGCACCCTCCCCTTCAAGTTCCTACCTCATATCTGCACGCCCTCCTCTTGGCTCCTGCCTCTGTTCTTGTCCTCTCAGCTCCCACCCCTGCTCTATGTGAGTCAGACTGTTCATTCCTCTTCACCATGTTGCTTGGACGCCAGCAGCAGGAGCATTGAGAGCACAGGAGAGACATCGTCCCATCTCTCAGTTGTAGTGCCCAGTCCCACTCCAGCCCACATCAACAATTGCAAGGAAAGTCTTGGGCCTGAGCATGCTAAGTCGCTCTGTGGGGATGATACACATTCAGTCCAGTGAACAGGTAGGAATTGTGAGGGGATAGAGCATGCTCAGTGTAGACAGAGTCTGCAGTTAGTTGCCAAACTCCAACAAGCTTCTAGTGAACATGTGTTAACTGATTTTTCACAGGCTTATTGCTTCGTCAGATTTGGGTAGATTTTTATGGGGATAGCAAAAGGCACATCCCTGACACCATAACAATCTCCTGCTAAATTTCAGATCCGCTGCCCCAAAGCATGGGGGCTCTAGAGCTTCTCAACAAAACAATTGTAAGCTTTTTTTAAGATGAGCAAAGCAACACATTTTTGGCTAACTTCATTCTCAGAAGCAGCTGAACTGTTATAACTGAAACTTTCTAAAAAATTCAGCCTGGGGAAGATACATGGCATGGAAAATTTCCAGCTGATTATAACTTTGATTAAAGTTTAACCAAAGTTATAAGCAACAGAAAACAGAGTATTGGCCAACCTTAATATGAGGTAGGGCTATCAGCTCCACCTATCATAAATTATGAAAACTCCCTGTAATGATGACCAGCTGTGACCGGGGTCCTAATGGGCAGCCAGCTGTGGTCACTCAATTAGGGTGAACTGCAAAGAATGGGCAGCCAAAACCCCAAAAAGCTGGTGGATATTCCAATATTTAGATTTCCAAGCCAGCATAAAACAGCTTCTTTATTATCTTACTGGTTACTCAGAAGTCCAAACAACACAGTTCTCTTAAAGTGATCCAGCCTCAGGCCTCCATCCAGGTACCCACGTCAAATATGATGATCTCTGAAAATCTTATTTCATCATATAAAAGAAAAGGTTCTACCAATCCCAAAGGATTGGACACACTACCTCCCAGGTTAATGAATGTTTCAGATCTTACCCAAATACACGCTACAGCCAATTCTTATTAACGAAACTAAAATTTATTAAAAAACAGAGAGTATGGTTTATTAAAAGAGAGTATGGTTAAAAGATCAATATGCATACAGACATGAGTTCAATTCATTGAGGTGCAGATTCATAGCAGAGATGGTGAGCTTTGTAGTTCAAAGAGTTCCTTTAGAATTCAGTTTATAGGTCATAGTCCAATGTCCAAATCTCATATCCAGGGCATACCAGCATAACTGGGAACCTCAGTCTTGCGACTCAGAGTTCCCCTGTTGAAGTCTAAGCAGATCTGCGATGACAGAATCAGGACCCAAGGATCTTTTATACAATTTCATGTCCTCTTTGACAAGTTGGGAGTTCCTCGGGGAACAAACGGTAATTAGGATGACTTTAAAGGAAGTCCATCACTGGTACTTAGCTGTACGAATTAACATAAGGCCATTTGCTTGTTCCTCCACCATTCACAGTACATTTCAAAGAGAGATGAATAGGGAGAGATCCTGTGTTTACAATTCATTTACATGATAGGATATTCTTTTGACCTCTGAACTATCAGAATACAGCGTAGACAGGGACTGTTGATTACATTGTCCATCCTACTCCTACATATGTAAATACACAAAAACACAAACATTATCTCCCACATGTCCTCTGTGGGTTATTTATTTTGCAGGATATTTAACCCTTTCTAGCCATGCGTCACACCAGCTCTTAGGCTTTATTTATCCCCAAAGTCCTATGTTTCTTCAGGCTCTGCTCGTTAGGAATTCCTGCACCTTTGACTTTTAATTAGCCATAGCTGGGCTAGTCAGGTTTGGCTTGCTGGTAGCTAGGACTAAGCTGGCAGATTCATTCAATTCCTGGTTTTGGCAGCAGAGGCACTAGCACTTTAGATAAGAGAAGCAAAAAAAGGGGGAGAAAACCCAAACTCTGTACAGCCTTCCAGCTTCACACTGAGCAGGCACCGAGCAGATGCAGTCCTGCCCTCAAGGACCAGATTGGAAATGAAACGATGGTACCTACTCAAGTTCTATTATTTGAGATACTACAAAGGCTTGTTTCAGGGCTCATGTTCACTGCAAAGTTTACCAACCTGAGTTATAACTTGTGTATTGCCCCTAGCTTGACTATTCCTCAAGGTTTCATCACATGACATAGTCTTTAATTAAACATTAATCTTTAATTCCTGGAAACTCCAGGATACTCCTGGAGGGTTGGCAACCCTAAACTTGACTCCAGTCTGCACACAAAAACTCAAGTGTGGTGGTGCTTTGAATTCAAGTTGGCTGGCCAGGTGGATTTAGGCCAAAGCTCACGTGAGCCCAGTTTGTCAGCTGCTAACATACCCATGCTGCAATGTGGATGCAGGCATGTGTCACTAGTTTTCCAGTGCCTTCTTCCACAGTGAAAGAATTCATAGTGTGACTCTGCTTATTATGTGACTGTTAATGAACATGGGATGTGCCTCAGATATCTATACTGCAATCACAGGCTATAACATAGCTATCAAGGGTACCGGAGCAGCGAAGCCATGACAGTGTTGACTTACCCAACCATGAGTGATTGCAGTGCCAGTGTGGACACAGTAGTGAAGTATTATTTCACAGTCTGGCAGTTGTTGCTTGAGCTCTACTAACTGAGAGAAGTAATGAGAGTCCAAACACTCAAGTGAACTCTGCAGTGAAGCCATAACCTCAGGCTTTCTGCAGACTTAGTTACACGCTGAAGCTTTTCTTTGCAACTTAGGGCTAGAGTCAGTCCAAATGGGGTGTCCCAGTTTGGGGGAGTTTTAGAAGCACCCATATCCCACGCTGCAGTCAGTGGGAGCTGAAACTGCTCATCTCTGGGCCCCATGTTGAGCACCACTTCTGGAAAATGTTTGTATCGTTGTTGGAAATTGAATTTAAGATTGTGAGACATAAAAAGCACCCAGCAGAGAAAGTACTGGCTGCCTAAGCTACCATGAGCTGACCCATTCTGACCTCTGTGTGCCCTGGGGAACTTTCAATCTAAAGAAGACACTATATACCATCCCAACACACTCTGTGCATGTTTAGCTTCTTATCAATTTAGTGAAGGTTTGGAGGTTGGATTTTTGGGTGTGCTTTTTATGTGCAATGTTCAGAATTATTTCTTCCCTTTTTTCCTCCAAGTTTAAGATGTTTCCTCTTCTAGATACTAGTTGGAAGAAGAAAGGGAGTGAGAGAGGAGGTGGAGTAGGAAGTGAGGTGTGGGGAAGCAGGAGTGCAGATGGGGTATGGCAAGGACTCATGAGGAAACAGCCATAGGCCAGTGAATGAGGCAGGGTGTCGAAAGGGCAGCACCAGGAACATCACCTGTTTTGTGGAGAACAGGCCCTAATGGAGTAGAGGAATATTTCACTGAGTCCCTGCAGGTTAGCTCCAGCTGAGAGGACAGCAGGGGAAAAATCATCTGATGCCCAAGAAGGCAGAGCTGGAGCAGTGATGGTGGTAGCTGGGGCTTTTATAAGCCATCCTTAAATACAGTTGAGTTTGGGAGGCTTTTTCAGAAGAGGGATCCCTTCAGGCATCCCCAGCTCCTGGCTCTTAATATGTGCTTGATTAGAGGGGAAGGGATTTCACAGAGAGGGTGAAGAGTCATGGAGTGAGTAAACTTCTGCTCCTAAACCAGCATACAGAACTTTAGGGCAGGAGTGGGGTCTGAAGCTAACATTCCATCTCGACAGGTAGAGGACTCGGGACAGGACACAAGTCCCCCAGTTACTATCTCCAGTGGGTAGAACCTTGGGAAAGTAACTAAGGGGCCTGAATCCTATCTCCAGTGGATTAAGGCCGTGAGACAGTAACTGGGGAGCCTGGGTCCTATCTCCAGTGGGAAGGGGCCATGGCGACACTAACTGGGAGATCCAGGTTTCCATCTCCCGCAGGTGGAGGCCTCTGAATGGCCCAGTGGAAAGGGGTCCTGGGACAGTAACTGGGGGGGGGGGACTGAGTCCATCCCCAGTGGGCAGGGGCCCCAGGACAGCAATGGGGGGGGGACTATGTCCCATCCCCAGTGGGAAGAGGCAGTAACTGGGGTGGGGGCTGCATCCCATCCCCCGTGGAAAGGGGCCCCAGGACAGTAACTGGTGGGCCTGGGTCCTATCTCCAATGGGTAGAGGCCCTAGGACAGTAGCCAGGGAAAATAACCATCTAAATCTGCCACAACATGTTGCTGTGGTTTGCAGCCTTCCCCTTCCCCCACGTGCTTCTGCCACCCCTACAGTGATCACTGCCAGAGTTAATAAAGTGGGGGAGTACAAGGATACAAGGATGCTTAATTACAGAGCAGCCCTGGAAACCAGCAACAGCAGCAGCGTGGCCAGGAGGGGAGGTAGCAAGGCCGTAAATAGAAATCGCGGAGGCAGCTGAGGGGAACGGAGCAAGCGAATTTTCTGCTCCCAGCATATCTCCATCTTCCTCCCTTTCTTTCAATTTTTCTGTCTCTCCTCTTACTGCCACTCTGCTTCAATCAAAAATCATCATGCAATGAAAAGTTCATGAACATTGCTGGGAAATTGCATGTAAAAGGCAAAACAACAACCGTGGGACTGAACATGAAGCCTGCATCCTGTGGCAGAAAGAGGGCACTTTGCATGGAAGGCAGGGGATCCCACAAGAGCAGGGAGCAATTCATGTGTGTTAGAGGAGAGGGCTGAAACCTAGGATTGAATGGGGTTGAATTCTGCCTCCTCTGTGGCCCAGGACAGAGGATTGTATGTGTGATGCCCCCATCCCAGTCTCCCTGGGGTGATGGCCCTCTTGGGCTCCCTGCCATGACACGGTACACAGCTGCAGCAGTTTTGTTTTCAGTATTTTGTAAAGGTTTATTTAAAAATGTTGAAACTTACATCCCACAAGAACTGAATATTTCACCACAAGGAGAAGATAATCCTACAAAAATATATATCACAGCGCACAAGGGTGGGGGAGGGAGAGAGCAAGTCAAGGGGGAAGGCACAAAGGGAAGAATAGAGAGAAATAGGTGAGGGAAGAAACAGAACAAGACAGAGCAGGAGAGAGAGAACAAGAAAAGAAGGGGGAGACTGAAACAGCAGGAAGGAAGAGATGTGTGGGGCGGGAGTGTGAAGTGAGAGTAGAAAGAGGGGAAAAGGTAGGTAAGAAAAACAGCAGGCTAAGGAAGCGGGGACTGGCAGGCAGTGAAAGAAGCTGGCCTGTTGCTATCTCTCTGAACCCTCCTGCCTGAGGCAGGGCAGAGATTGCAAGGAAACATTGACTGATGTGTGCTAGGGGATCTGGAGCTTAGGCCAGTCAGGACTTCCTACTGCAGGACTCAACTCATCTGTGGGGAAGGAGGAAACTGTTAGATCCAGAGAGGCCTGTTTCTCCCAGCCTCGTACCTCGTGTTGTCATTTACACCTGTGCAAACTGGGCATGAGCAAGTGCACAATTTGATGTGGGAGTGTACACAGCTGAAAATGGTTACTTCATAAGGCTCTAAGCAAGGAAGAATCGGGCTCAGTGAGATTATTTACCAAATGCAAGAAGTTTTGGTAACATGTTTTTTGATTGTTCAGTTAAAGTCAGAAAATGCAGCAGAGAAAGTTTGTTCAGGACAGTTAACTTGATTGTTTGGCACATCCTGTATGTTTCAGGTGAGATAGTGACTGATACTAAAAGTAGCATATTAAACTAAATATTTAGTTAGAAAAATTGGACTAAAAATATTTTACATGTGCAATATATTTGAGGTAATGTTGCTACAGGAGACTTCTCTTCCGCATTTACTGTTTTTTTTGTGCAAACTTAACATTGTATTTACAAAGTTTTTGCATTTAATTTCCTAGGTTTGTTTCTTTTCTTTTAAATAAAGGAAATCAATATACTGAGAGCTTGCAGAGTTTACAAACAGAAGTGAGCAAAAAATAGATTTTTTTCAGTTTGGGAGGCTAAACCAGAAAAAATATTCAGTTTGAGTAAGACTGAAACCCATTTAAAAAAAAAAAAAGTCAAACTGAAAATCTGAAAAAAATGTCATTTTGCATAGACCAAACTGTTGTAGTTGACTCAAAATGATATACTTGTGGGGAGGGGAAGGCATTTCATTTTTATTTGGCCATTTTCAGAACATTTTCACTCTTCTCAAATTGGCCAAATTTGAAAATGAAATGCCATTTTGAAAAGTCAAAACAAAACATTTCAAAATGGTTAAACTTTTTCTTTTTTTAACCAAAATTATTCATTTAATTCAACCTGGATTTGCAAATCATTTTCATGCTCTGAAAAATGCATTTTTGGTGAAATTACTATTTGCCAAAAACATTTCACTCAGAGTTACTAACGCACCTCTTGCCAGCAGAGCTTGTAAATTCCCTAAAACAATCAGCATGCATTGAATTAGCTGTATGTGCCACAAACATTTTTATGTCATTTCTTGCTGCAAATGGGAAGGTAGAACAGTCATCCCTAACTCATCAGGCAAATGGATTGAAGATCTGATAACCTAAATTTAAGCCTCATCTATACTAGAAAAGTTGCACTGATTTAATTAAATTGATTTTAAAACGATTTAGTTAAACTAGTGAAAAATCTCTAATGTAGATGTGCTTAAATCCTCTTAAACCTCACTTAAATTATCAGAGAGGTAGCCGTGTTAGTCTGGATCTGTAAAAAGCAACAGAGAGTCCTTTGGCACCTTTAAGACTAACAGATGTATTGGAGCATAAGCTCTCGTGCGTGAATACCCACTTCATCAGATGCATGTCACTTCAATTAGTTTAGCTTAATCTGGTAATTTACCAACACCAGACAAACCAATTTAAGCAAGAGTTAAACTAGTTTAAGTGATTACATTGTAAACTGATGTGATTAAACTAGCACAAATTTTCTGCTATAGACAGTTTAAAATGGATCCTAGATAAGGAAACAGTTCATAGTTATAAACCAATCTAGTTTAAAAAAATAAGCCTGTAATTTTACTTAAACATCAGCGTTTCCAAATGTCTATTGTTTGTTTTTTGTGTTTTATAAAGGTGATTACAGTTAACTTTTTCATGTCCCTATCAATAGCTTTGTCAGTGAATCAAATAAAAAATACATCAGACCATTTGGTCTCTTTCCCCCTCCACCAGGTGGAGATGGTTCTATCTGAACAGGCATTAATAAGAGAATAAAGGGAGACAATGGTGTTTCTTGTGAGACCCAAGTAACCCTGGAGAATTTAACATTCAAAACAAAAATCAGTTTGGTGGTGGCAAAGCTTGAAATGATGTGACCTTCTGCTACTAAGATCCAATGACTTGCTTTGCACAGTTGGGCGATTGGTCAGGATCAGGGCTTTTCTTGCTCCAGTGGTTTATCTACTGAAAGTAGCTGTGCTGTGGAGTCTTTGCTCTTTGGCTATGTCTTCACAAACAAAGTGAGGGGGGAGGGATAGCTCAGTGGTTTGAGCATTGGCCTACTAACCCCAGGGTTGTGAGCTCAATCCTTGAGGGGGCCACTTAGGGATCTGGGGCACAATCAGTACTTGGTCCTGCTAGTGAAAGCAGGGGGCTGGACTTGATGACATTTCAAGATCCCTTCCAGTTCTAGGAGATAGGATATCTCCATAAATTAAAAAAAAAAAGTGTTTTCTTTACCCCAAGATGACTATCTCATGTTGGCTAGCTCACTGTAAAATCCTAGTGGGGACAAGGCACAGCCATTTTTTACTGCAAGATAGGTAGATGAGGTTAATGTTATACCCCCAACCAATAGCTGACCTGAACTAGCTCCATCATGACAGAGACTCCAGAGCTTTGTCTCCACTAGGATTGTACAAACACACCTTTTCTGGTAGTGATGACATAGCCATTGTATCACCTGTGAATATCCCACCTCTGTCTGTCCTTCTCTCTGTCTCTCACAAGTGCTGTCTGACGGGCTGGGAGCAGTCCAGGAGTAACTGAATGGTATATAGCACCTCAAAACATTCCCATATGTGGCCTCTGAACTGCTCCCTTTTGCAACATGGACAGGGTCGGTCCCCTCTTTGCCTGTCCCATGGCATCAGTCCCTCACTGCCTCCGCTGCCCTTTCCTCACCCCATTTGGGATGCTTGGGTCCTGATAGAAGGCTCAGCTGAAACCATCATCAGACCTTTGTTAAATCCAAGCCACTTCCCCACCCAACACCTAGATGGATGGCCCCAGTTCCCAGCCATCCATCTCCACGTGTCATGCTTCAACTGCTTTTGCAGTAGCCCTATAAAAGACTTGCTCAGGATTGTATGCAGGGCAGTTAGCTTGCTCGGGCTTGTTTTTCATACTTCCTGAACTACAAAATGGCCAGAGGATTTTGCCTCAAGCTTTCTGAAAACATCACCTTAGAGTGGAGACCAAATCTTGGTGAGGTGGGGTCCAAAAGATCTGAGTGCCTGGAAGCAGGGCGAGCATGGAAACTATTCTGCAGCCTTTCCCAGTGAGAGAGAGATGATGATGATGACTGGGTGATAGAGGAAGAGACAGAGAGAAGAGAGAGAAGGAGGAGCATTGGGAGAAAGAGAAAACAAAAAGACAGAACTGACAGAGGGAGAGGCAAGGTTCCCCCAGGGAAGGGGGGGGGCAGGTGCTGAGTGAGGTCTTCCCAACACCCACCAGTAGCTGCTGCCAGCACCTGGGTCCCTCAGGAGAGGTCAAGGCCTTAGCAGAAGACACCCCCCCCCCACCCCCATCGGAATCCCTGCCTAAGGCTGGGAATTCTGCAACCACGGAGCTCCAGCTATTCGGAAGACACTTCAAAGCACACGACACAGGAAGGAACAAACAGAGGGGTTGGGACTGGGGGTAGGACCTTGCCTCTCCACCTCCCCTACCCCCATGTTAGGCATGCACTGGTGGGTTATCCTCAGAGATCAAAGTGCGTGTGTATATGTTGGGGGAGGGTCAGGAGGTTTAGATTTCACAACACCAATTGCTCTTGCGCCCCCCGCTCCCTTGTCACCCCATCTTGTGGGTTACCCCCATGCTTCCTCTCCCCCGCAGCATGGGACCAGTGAGGCCCAGTCTGTCCATTGCCCGAGTACATCCTGGGATGGTTAAGTTAATGATGGTGGTGGAAAGTTGTGACACAAGCAAATCATTCCTGGTGTAGCAGAGGCAACAGAACACTCCCTGGATGTGACAAGAGGGTTTGTGGAAGTCAGCTCCGCTGCTCTCACAGATTTACCAGTGGGATCCTGGGGGGGAAAAGGGAGTGAAATAAAAGAATCAGAGATGGAAGATGCCTCCTCAGGTCCCCCTCTCCCTTCCTGGCTAGGACTGTTTCCTATCCCCACTCTCTCCCCAAGGCTCCTAGTTCCTAGCATCTCAAGCGACAGGGCTCCAGGCCCTTCCCTTAGAGAGAGGACAACCCGGGCTCTCAGACCCTGAGCACTGGACAGCTCCTGAGCTCCTTTCCCCAGATGCGCTCTTTTCCTCACTTGGTTCCCCACTAAACAATCTCCCTTTGCCCTGGGCTTCAAAGACATTCATCAGAGAATTGCACTCTCTCTCCCTCCCTCTGTCTGTCTCTTGTTGTTCCAGCGTCCTCTCTCTCTCAACCTCTCTCTCTTCCCCTGTCTCTATCCCTATCTCACTGTCCTCCTTTCTGTCACTCACCGGTTGAGCTGGAAGGTCCTGCTCTTCCCCTGGCCCCCCAGTTTCTCTACACCCTCCTGGACCTGCCTGGACTCCTCTGTCTCAGGTGTCGGGACCAGTGTGTCTCCGTAGGGTCCCAGGATGCTGACTGTGGTGGGCGACAGGTCTGTGAGTGGCTGCTGACTTTCCTGCTGCCGCACCCCACTCTGCTGGCCAGAGTGACGACGACGCTTCTGACTACGGTCCCAGCTGCAGTGAGAGAGGGTCACTGAGACAAGGGGAGGCCTCGTCCCCCAAGGTACCCAGAACCTTGAGAACAGTGGGGTCTGTGCCCCTAAGCCCCTGATACACCCAGCACCCTGAGAACAGTGGGCTCCATGTCCAAACCTTCCTCATGCACACAGCCCCTGAGCACAGTGAGATCTTTGTCCCCAAAGCCCCTCCCCCACAAGTCCAAGCAGTGTCTCTGGCCCTGTGAACCCCCAGAACTAGTGGAGTCCACTCACTCCCAGAGCAGTCTTGCAGATGCCCAAGCAGATGACATCCACACCCTTAAACCCCACTCACCAGAACTTGAATATTATCCCAGTGGCGACTAGGACAATAATGATGGAGATTGTGATAGTAACATACAGCTGAGGATCCACACCTGAGAGAGACAGAGAGAGTGTGTGAGAGCCACATCTGGCACCCACCCAAAGGCACTGCAGGGAAAGGGGCAGGAGGGCTTGGTGTGTGGAGCCCCTCCCCCCCAAGTGCACTCCTGGCCTTTCCCATCAGGAGGTTCCATAAGGAGCAGGGTGAAAGAGATGTGGAGCAGATTTACCTTCCCCCCGGGGCCCAAACAAGAAGGGCCTCAGCGTGGCAGGGGTCTCCCGCAGGTTGAGGCCCGCATTGTGCAGCAGCGAGTGGGAGTTGGGTTGTGCCGTTGCCATCCCATGTGGTGAAACAAAGGTGTAACCCAGAGGTGGGAAGCCTGGATTGGCTGAGTTGGGGTCACCTCCATCCTCATCTGACACTGTGGGGCCCCATACAATGGCCCAGGGGTACTGGGATGAAGGCAGCCCCTCCTCAAACCCAGAGGGGGTGGCAGGCCGGGCCCCTGGGGCCTGGCGCCTTAGCCGCATCACATGACGCAGCTCCCCATCCCGTGGCGTCAGAGATCGCTGGCGCAGTGTGATGAAGCGAGAGTCTCTCTCTGACGGTGAGTTCTTGTCCCAAATGCAAACAGGCCTGGCAGCTGAGGGGCTGCGACGGGTACAGAGTGGCCGAGGAGCAAGGGGATTCCGGGAACGAAGAGACCAAACGCCATGTGAAGAGACTGCTAAGGCCACAAGCAGGACAGTCCAGAGCTGCAGCGAGTGGAGGCAGGAAACCAGTGGGAGCATTACACTGTGGAGAGAGAGAGGGAGTTGTCAGAAGAGCACCTCCTGCTGGGAGATGCCAGGACTGGAGTTGCTGAGAGCTCCCATCACAGCCAGCATTCCTATCCCCCTTCCTACGGTGGCTCTTGCAAGGAAAGGCTCTGACTGGAGTATCTGGGAGCTCCCCACTTAGCTAGTGCTCCTTTCCCATTCTGTGTTGTGCCTTCTACATTATTAGTTAACTTTGGAAGTTGTGAACTTACCAGGTACCTGACTCCATAGCAGAGGCAACAGTTTCTTCACTCAGCAACCACCTTGTCTCATATTCTTCACTAAAAGACAAAAAAGGAGGTTCAGTGCACACCATAGAATCATAGAAGATTAGGGTTGGAAGAGACCTCAGGTCCAATCCCCTGCTCAAAGCAGGACCAAGACCACTAAATCATCCCAGCCAAGGCTTTGTCAAGCCAGGCCTTAAAAACCTCTAAGGATGGAGATTCCACCACCTCCCTAGGTAACCCAGGTCAGTGCTTCACCACCCTCCTAGTGAAATAGTGTTTCCTAATATCCAACCTGGACCTCCCCCACTTGAGTCCATTGCTGCTTGTTCTGTCATCTGCCACCACTGAGAACAGCCTAGCTCCATCCTCTTTGGAACCCCCCTTCAGGTAGTTGAAGGCTGCTATCAAATCCCCCCCTCACTCTTCTCTTCCGCAGACTAAATAAGCTCATCTCCACCACTCCTGGTGTCCCTCAGTACTGATAAAAACAACAAGGAGTCTGGTGGCACCTTAAGGTGCCACCAGACTCCTTGTTGTTTTTGTAGATACAGACTAACACGGCTACCCCCTGATACTCAGTACTGATATGCAGCCTTCAATAATCCCTGGCTATTCATGGCCTGGGCCCCAACAAACAGCTCTGCCAAGGCTCCTCAGTCCACACATCACACAGGTACCAATCTTGAAAATACACACAAGCTGCAGACTCACATAGGCACACCCTCCTTCCCCCGCATGCGCACACACTGCACAAAAATACACGCAAGGGCATATGCACACACTTAGTCACACAAATACTCATGCATGCGCACATACACGTGCACACACACCACACACAGTTTCCCCAGGGACTGCTGTGTCTGAAGGTCAAGAGAGGAATTCAGTATCTTTGTTTGCTTGTCACTAGAACAAGTTGGAATCTTCATTCCTATGTTTGTTTATAGTGTGGAGTGAGTAATCCATTTATTAAAAAAAGAGTCTCTTCCATTGTGTGTCAGAGAAAGAAAGAGAAAATGGGCAACAGTGATAAACAAAGAACATTATGAAAGTGAGAGTGAATCATCTACAAAAGTCCAGATCTGCTAAAGAATTTAAGAGCAAAAATGTGCCCATCAAATATTTAGTGTTTATATTCCCATTGGCTAACATGAAATTAGTTTTTCCATACACTCTGTTCCAGGTCTCTTCTCTTTCTCCGTCTCTCTCTCTTTCACACACACACTCCTTTCTGCCACTCTTTCCCTATTAAAATACTGTTACCTAGCATAGATAATAGTAAACTACAGGCTGACTTTGTTGATTGGATTTATAGTCTTGCCATGCCCATTCTCCCTTCATTCTAGCCTGGCACTAGGAGGCATGGTGTTGCTACCCTTCATGTCCTTGAGATGCTCCATCTCTCAGGCCCCTCCCTCTAAGCAGTGCCCAGTGGAGTCACAGACTCTTTTCTGAGATGGGGGGGGGGGTGAGGAGGTGCCTGACACTGGGAGTCGGTTATAAAGCAAAACCTTTACACAGAAAATCAATATGAATACTCTGCGAATTTCTTTGTGGTAGCTACATGAGGGTGTGTGTTAGGGTGACCAGAAAGCAAGTGTGAAAAATCGGGATGGGGGGTAGGAGGTAATAGGAGCCTATATAAGAAAAAGACCCAAAAATCAGGACTGTCACTATAAAATCAGGACATGTGTGTGTGTGGGGGGGGGGGGTGTAAGACTGACCCTGCTGCTCTGTCTTGGTACCCTGTGGAGGGGTGGAAAACAGCTCGTGTGTGCATATGTCTGGGTGAAGCTCATGAATGACTGAGCATGGAGAATGTCCTGTCAGGGCTGACTCAAGGTCCAATCTGTTGCATACCTCCACTCAAACTCCAGAGAGCACTTCGAAGGTTTTTGCCATCCCCTCCTGTTTAGTCTCCCCCTGGCATATCATTAATTAAAAGAAACCTCCCCCCCACACACCCTTTTAAATGAAAGTCCCTTCCTATTGGTAGGTAGGGGCTGTGGGGCAAGGGAGATGCCCTCCCTGATGTGTTAAGTGGGGATATTTTTAGGTCGCTTCTGCTAAATATTTAAACAAGGTTCACAGAGGGAAAAAAAATCTCATCCATCTGCTAATGCAACCTCTCCCCCTCCCACATGTGACAGGATCACCCTGTGAAAAGAACCTGGGGTTCCCCTGGGTATGAAAATGGGGGGAGATCAGTAGCTACTCTTGCCACTGCATCTCATTGATGCAGGGGTTATATTACTCTCAAGCTGTGATGGATAGAGAGGACCTAGTACTCGCATGGAAGGAGTTTAAATGCAGCTCAGCCCAAAGACGGGGTGAGGTTCCCACAGAGCCCAAAGGATTCCTAGCAGGACCCAGGTTATTTGGATTATTATCACGTTGTCCTAGAAGATTAAACATGCTTGAGAGACTGGCAGCAAACCCTGATGCCAGTGCCCCAGGGTATGAACCCCTTTGTATTTTGGGAATAAAATGTGAAACCCAGTGCTAATGTCCTGCGGTGCGGATCCCACCAGGCTCAGGAGGTTGGGGTGTGAATCCTAGCAATAGTCCTCTGAGGTGCAGCTTACCACCTGCCCAGACTGCACTAGACATTAGGGCCCCAGGATAAGGATCTTGCTGTGTTTAGGGGCTGGGAATGTGAATTCCAGAGGTCTGTGGTGCAGATCTTTCTGCGCTCAATGGCTGGGAGTAGGAATCCCGCTGCTATTGTCCTGGGGGTGGGAATCCTACATAGAGGATGGGAGTGTAAATCTCTGTGCTAGTGAACTGAAGCGTCGTTCCACCTATACTTGGGAGAGGATGTTGGGAATGGAATCCCTGCACTAGTGAGTTTAGGTGCAGGTGGCACAAATCCCAGTGCTAATGCCCTGTAATGCTGATCCTGCTGTGCTTAGGGGCTGTGAGTTTGAATTTGTGTGTAAGTGCCTCAGGCTGTGTTAAAGATCTGGGAATGCAAATCCTGGTGCTAGCACCCTGCAACACAGTACCTGTGTGCATGAGAGTGTGAATTCGAGCCCTAATGTCCTGGGGGTGTGGATGCCACTGCCTCTGGCAGCTGGTACCCTCAGGTGCAGATCTTCCTGTGCTCGGGAGCTGGGAGTCTGAATCCTGCTTTACTCAGGGGCTGGAAGCAGGAGTTCTGGTGCCCTTGGGTGGGGATCCCACTCTGATGCTGGCAGACTAGGTTCTAGTTCATGCCCCAATTCCCTTGTCTCAACTGAAGACTGACAAACACACCACTAGAATCAGTCTGGCTCACCTGTGTGTTAGTATTGTTAAAATATTACTATTAGAATATGTTTAGTCGCTATTGAAGGCTTGTGAGTTGCTGCATTCATTAATCTCACAACATCTGTATCCCATATTTCGGCCCCTACCAAATTCACAGTCCATTTTGGTCAATTTCACGGGCATAGGATTTTAAAAATAATACATTTCATGATTTCAGCTATTTAAATCTGAAATGTCAAGGTGTTGTAATTGTAGGCATCCTGACCCAAAAAGGAGTCGTGGGGGGGGGGGAGGGTTCACATGGTTATTTGGGGGGGGGTGCGGTAATGTTGCCCTTACTTCTGCGCTGCTGGTGGTGGCGGTGCTGCCTTCAGAGTTGGGCAGCTGGAGAGCAGCAGCTGCTGGCTGGGAGCCCAGCTCTGAAAGCAGAACCGCTGCCAGCAGTAGAGCAGAAGTAAGGATGGCATGGTATGGTAGTGCCAGCCTTACTTCTGCGCTGCTGCCTGCAGAGCTGGGCCCTCAGTCAGCAGCCGCCCCTCTTGGGCCACCCTGCTCTGAAGGCAACACAGAAGTCAGGGTGGCATGGTATGGTGTTGCCACCCTGACTTCTGTGCTGCTGCAGGCGGGATGCTGTCTTCAGAGCTGGGCGCCTGGCCAATAGCTGCCACTCTCCAGTCACCCAGCTCTCAAGGCAGCACAGAAGTAAGGGTGGCAATACCATGACCCCCCCTTAAAATAACCTTGCAAACCTCCTGCAACTCCCTTTTGGGTCAGGGCCCCCAGTTTGAGAAACGCTGGTCTCCCCTATGAAATCTGTACAGTGTAGGGTAAAAGCACACAAAAGACCAGATTTCACAGGGGGAGACCAGATTTCATGGACCATGACGTGTTTTTAATGGCCGTGAATTTGGTAGGGCCCTACCCATATTGTAAGGCAATATTTGAGCAGTTGTATTCTGAACCTCTGAACTGTGTAAATCTCCAGACAGGAGAGAGACATCAATTAGTGTAAGGTGTTGATCTTCAACAGAAGGGTGTTACAGGCTTCCCAAAAGGACAGGTCCATCGATACCAGATGGACTATTATGGGATGCTGAGACTGGAATTTCCCTGTGTACCATCAACAAAAAGATAAAAAAAAAACGTACTGTTCTGCCCTTCTCCCTGTGAAGAAGAGTCATGCAAGTAGACTCCTTCTATCAGCTAAATTTGCAACTCAGATCATATGGCAGGAGAATAAAAACCCCAAACAAAAGGAACTTGGGATCTCTATTCAGCTTGGACTCATGGGGGGCGGTGTTTCTAGGCATAAGCAAGAGATCCCCAGCTGCTTAGCCTGGGTTAGCCCTAACAGACATATAGAGTTTGCTTATTACAGAAGCTTCTATTACCTGATGAAACATAAGACTGTAACTCATTTGTGTATCTATGTTTACTTGCTTTATCCTTGTAAATAACTCTTTAATTTCCCTTTCCTATTTAATAAATCTGTATATAGTTTATTGTAAGATTGGCTCCAAGTGCTTTCTTTGGTGGGAGATCTAACGTGCAACTGACCTGGGGTAAGTAACTGGTCCTTTGGGACTGAGAGTAGCTTGAATACTGCTGTGATTCTTGGTGTAAGAGACCATCTATCACAGAGGTAGGCTCACTTGGGTGGCAAGATAGATCAGTGTACCCAAGGGGACTGTCTGTGACTCCATGATAAGGCTGTTAAAGTGCCTGAGGAGTTTGCACTTGACACTCGGTTGCTGAAATCTAAGTGTAGAACTCACAACTGATTTGGAGTTTGCGCCCGGGTTCCTAACACTCTGCCCAGGGCCGGGTGGTCGCCTAGGGCACTAGCATTTGGGGGGCGGCATTTTCTTCGGCGGCGACCGCAGTGGCCGGATCTTTGGCCACCCCAGTCGTCGTCGGCATTTAGCCGGAGGGAGCTGGGGTACAGGGGTGCGGGGAGGGCCGCCTGCAGCAAGTAAGGGGGGGGCGGCACGCAGGGGAACTCCCCGCCCCAGCTCACCTCTGCTCCGCCTCCTCCCCTGAGCACGCCGCCCCACTCTGCTTCTCTCCCTCCCAGGCTTGCGTCACCAAACAGCTGATTGGCACTGCAAGCCTGGGAGGCGGGAGAAGTGGAGCAGCGACGGCATGCTGGGGGAGGAGGTGGAGCAGAGGTGAGCTGGGGTGGGGAGCTGCCACAGGGGGGAGCTGCCACGGGGGAGGCGCCTCAGGGCGGGGGGGATGGGGAGCTGCTCCAGGGCTCGGGGAAGGGGCGGAGCAGAGGTGAGCTGGGGTGGGGAGCTGCCGCACGGCTCCCCGGGCCGGGGGGGGGGGGGTGGAGAGCTGCCACGGTGGGGGGGCGCCTCAGGGCGGAGGGGGGGCGGGGAGCTCCCGCAGGGCTTGGGGAGGGGGGAGGGCGCAAGGTGGAAGTTTTGCCTAGGGCGCGAAACATCCTTGCACCGGCCCTGACTCTGCCCTGAGGTTGGTACCATGCTCTTGAGTCATTGCAGGCAGCGTTACACACACTATTTACCCAGACTTAGACTATGAATACTGGGGCTAATGTACTAACTAGGAACAGATCTCATTGTGCTTAGAGGTTGGGAACGTGAATCCCAGTGCTGTTACTATGGGTTGTGTAGCCAGCTGCATTCACTCACTGGTTCTGGTTTCCTGTGGCAGAGATCCCATAGTTCTTGGAAACTGGGAGTGTAAATTTTGGTGCTTGTGCCATAAAGCAGGGATCCCACTGTGCCAAGGGACTGGCAATCTGCCTCTCAGCACTAATACCCTGGACAGTCTACTGCACTCATGGGTTGGAACTGTGCATTCCTGTGTTAGTAGGCTGAACCTGAGACGATGCTCTACTTGGATGCTGTGTATATGACTCCCACTGCTAGTGTCCTGAAGTGCAGATCCTGTTGCATGCAGTTGGAACTCAGAAACTCATTATGGACAACTGTTTATCATGCCAATGCCTCTCCTAGGTGGGAGCCAAGAACACACAATTCTCTCTGCTATCTTATTCAATATAAAACTGTAGAGAGAACTAGGAAGACTGCAAGGGCTGAGGTGCCAGCAATAAGCAGATAATAGCCAACTCTGCATCAGCTGTTATCTGCACAGTCCAACTGCTGGAAGTTGAAGTGAGACAAATTTAAATAAGGTGCAAATTTTTAACAATAAGGATCCCACAATAGAACAATTTACCTAGGACTGTGGTGGATTGTCTTTAAATGGATATATTTTTAAAAGATATGCTGTAGCTCATCCA
Source organism: Chrysemys picta bellii (assembly GCF_011386835.1). Lineage (NCBI taxonomy): Eukaryota > Metazoa > Chordata > Testudines > Emydidae > Chrysemys > Chrysemys picta. The sequence continues at coordinate 143,757,209 of NC_088791.1, read as the reverse complement.
GAAGCTATGGGCTTGATGCAGGAAATAAAATTGGTGAAATTCTATGGTCTATGCTATACAGGAGGTCAGGTGAGATGATCACAATGGTCCCTTGTGGCCTTGGAAACTATAAATCTCACCGCTTTCTTGATGTCTTGCAGTGAACAACATCTGAATGATGAGCAACTGACTAAAGCTGAATACATACAAGCCAGGTCATGCTAGTGGGAAGAAGCTAGCCAGGGATGGTCTAAAGATTGCACCTAATTCTATCTGACTTGGCTCTGGCCATAGTGATCTGTATATTTGTAACATCTAAATAAGACTGTTGCAATACTCTATATAGGAATGAAGCACTTTACCTTCAGAGAGCTTCAGCTAATTCAGAATGCATCAGCCTGTTTGTTCAGCAACGCATTTTCTGGAATGCATCACCCTGGTTCCCTGCACCCCACGCAGGGCCCCCATTGAACACAGAGCCCAATTCAGGTTCTCCATCCTGATATTCAAAGCCCTCCATGGGACTGACCCCAATGACATGAGCACTCAATCACTTCTCCCTCTGCAATTATGGCTTCACATGACAAATACCTTCTACTGAAATAATGAAATTGTCAACTGGGGGGGGGGGGAGCGGAGGTTCATGATTATGAGGAACAGAACATTCATAGGAGCTGGGCCAAGACTATGGACCTCACTACCAGATAAAATAACATTCCCCATTAACTCCACCTCATTGAGAGGTAAAGGCAAACTCCCGCTTTGCCCAGCCTGACCCACACCAAATTCCTACTCTTTATAATAATTTACAAAAACATACCAAAACTGACCATGACCCATCCACCCCTCAGCAATGAAGAGAGTGATATCATGGCTGTCACTGAGAAGTGTTCAGATACTGTGGTGGTAGCCATCAGTATAAGAACCTGGATGGACTGGGGTCTGGGACTGTGAATCCCAGTGGTAGTGTCTAGCAGCAGACTCCACTGAGCCTGGGCATTGGTGGTATGAATCTCAGGGCTAATGTGCCAGGGTGCCAATCCCACCATACTTAATCAGTAGGAGGGCAAATCTCGGTGCTAGTGGGTCAAGGTATGATTTGCTCTGTTTTTTAGGGCAGGAAGTTTGAATCCCAGTGTTAGAGAACTGGGGCAGTTGGCATTTGCCCTAAGATGTGGGTTCTGCTGCACTTGGGTGGGGTTAGGAGGCTGGGAGTGTGAATTGCAAATGCTAGTGCCCTGGAGTTAGGGGGATGTTGAAATCATGGTACTAATGCACTTGGGCTATCCCACTGTCACTGTGCCTGGGGCTGGGAAATTTGGATCCCACATCCTGTGGGATGTAGCTGTGTTTCTTTTTGTGGATGCTGTGCTGGCTGAGACTGTGAATCCTGTGCTAGTACCCCACCGTGTTGATCCCATGGTGCTAAGGTGCTGGGAGTGTTAACCCAATGTTAATGCACTGGGATAAGGATCCTGAAGTGTTCAGTGACTGGCAATGGGAATTCCAATGCAAGTGTCCTAGGGCATAGATCCCAGTGTGCTCAGGTACTGGGCACCTGAATCCCAGGTGCCCACTGTCTGCGGGAACGATTCAGAGTGTGTGCTTTTCGGGGATGGATTTCCCTGTGCTTGGGACCAGGGGTGTGAAGGCAGTGCTTGTGCACTGGGCGCAGATCTGCATTTGGGAGCTGCGAGTGTGACCCCCTATGGTAGCGCTCTGCGGGTGCGGATCCCGGGCACCCAGGGGCTGTGTTGTGATGATTCCCGCCCCCCAATGTAACAAGTATGTTGAATCTCTCCCTCTCCATTTTTCCTCCCAGTCCCCTATGTCCAAATCCTCGGCTCTACAGTCTCCCCTGCACGCTCCCTCCAGCACAACAGGTCTCCGGGCGTGCGATGGAGCCTGGGGCCGCAGGGATGGGGGTGTTGGACAGGGCGAGAGGCATCCGCCCCGGAGCCAGGTGAGGGGTGCTCGGGGAGGACAGCTGCGGCTGGAGGCGGGGAGCGACCAGGGACGCCGAGGGGCCAGGCGGGCAGGGGAGGCGTGGAGGAAGGATGCGCCCCCCTCCCCAGCCCCGCCCATCCAGCCGCATCCCCGGGACAGTCCGCAGCGCCCGGAGCCAGGGAACAAACTCACCTTGCGGGCGGACGCCCTAGGGTCAACCGGCGCGAAGGAGCCCGGGGCTGGGGGGGCCCGGCTGGGTCGGCTGCGGCCGGTGCCTCGCATGGCCGGGCGGCTCGGCGGGGCTGAGCCCTGGCTGCAGGAGACCGAGAGACTGTCTTGAAATAAACAGCTGCCGAGGGCTGGGCCAGCCCCGTCCTGCCTCTGTCTCTCCTCGCTGGCTGCCGTTAACCCCCTGGCTGCCGGCTCGCCCGCCCGCAGCCCCGGCTGGCTGTGCAGGCAGGGCTCGGGGGCGGGCAGCCTGAGGCGGGAGAACCGAGGCTGGGGCCCCGCGGGCAGCCCAGAGCCTCAGAGCGACTGGAGCCTTATGCCCGAGAGCCTCGGTCCTGCCTCTGCCTGCCGCCGCCCAGCCCCTGAGCTCTCCCTTTTTCGCCCCCGTGCCCCCGCCCAGCCCCTGCTCGGGGGCCAGCGACCACTGCCGCCGAGCCCCCGCCGCTGAGCCTCTCCTGTCCTCCGCACATCCCATCCATCCCCCGCCCTCTGGCTAGGGTGACCAGATGTCCCGATTTTATTGGAACAGTCCCGATTTTGGGGCATTTTTCTTAGGCTCCTATTACCCCCCACCCCCGTCCGGATTTTTCACATTTGCTGTCTGGTCACCCTGTCTCTGGCCCCCAACAGACCTGGCCCCCAGCTGCCAAGCCCTCCTGCTCCCTGCAGCAAGACCCGTTCCCTCCCCTGGCTCAGTCAGTCTGTCTGTCTGTCTCTTTCCCCCCGCTCATCTTGCTGCTTATTGTCAGGATCTTAACGGGAAGCGATTACGTTGCTATGGAGAGAGGTGTCTCCAAGGGACCCGTCACTTGTGGCTTGAGCGCTAGCCAGTGAAGTCAGACGCCAGAAAGGTCTGTCCTTGGGAGGAGTGATGCAGAACCTCCCCACCCACCTTGGAAAGCCCCTCTCAACAATCTTCCCGCTGGACTCACTTCTTCCTCAAACTCCCTCCCCCAGCACCTCTGCCCCCTCGAGCCTCCCCCATAATCCTTCCAAAATCTCCTCCCTCTTCCCAATCCTGTAACCTCACCCCTGTAATCTCCTCTCTCCCAAAAGACCCCCCAATACCTACCCAGAATATCCCACCTCCAGGACATTCCCCTCCTTTGGAATCTTCTGATCCTTGCCTCACGCAGAAATTACCCAGGGATTACTCCCCTAGAGTCACCCCTGGAACTCTCCCCCTTCCCCGATATCTCCTCTAAAATCCTGGACCCCTCCTCTCTGCAGCAATCCTTGTTTGGAGACCCCCCACCGAACACTTTCAGCATAGTGCCCTACCAGAATAGGACTGGCACTCTCCCATACCCAGGAGCGCCGCCAGCTTTTCTGCTGCCCTAGGCAGTGGAAGGTCCCGCCGCCGAAATACCGCCGCAGTCGCTGCCCCCCAAATTGTAGTGCCCTAGGCGACTGCCTAGGTCGCCTAATGGGTTGCGCCGGCCCTGCCCATACCCTCTTCCTCTACCAGATGCCCACTTCAGATCTCTCCTGATGCCACTGAGATCTCCCTCTCTCTAATATCCTCACTGGACTCCCCTTGCCCCAAACTTCAGATCTTCAGAATCTATTTGTCATCCTCTACATCAAACTTGGGCAACAGTTGTTATCCTTCTAAAGTAGTGAATTGAACTGTTTGCGTGTCTGGTGGTGTTTGTGCATAGCAGGGTGTGTGAGTGACAGATGTATTGTGTGTCAGTGTGTGTGTTTGAGGGAGCGCATCAGTGTCCACACTCTGTGTCTCAATGTGTATGTGCTTCTGAGTATGTATTTGGATGTGTTGCTGTGTGTATTTGGGGATGTCTGTGGAAATGTTTACATTTCAGTATATGAAAATGTGTTTGTGTGTGCCAATTTAATAGTACTTTAAATATTTTGTTGGCATGACAAGCTATACAAGTGTTGCCAAAATGTATTGAGACAGGTGTCCATCAAAGGAGAGTATGATTTGCCTAGGAAAGGGCTTCACCCTGTGTTTGGGGTTTGATTCCCTATGTCCATTTGTTATTTGGATCAATTCCTGGCTGTTTCTGTATGGGAATAGCTGTGCTTGGGGGAAGCATCTGTGCTTGTTTTGGGTAAATCTTTGAGTGTGTGTTTGAGCTAGAGGGGTCAGGTGTGTGTGTCTGAGGGGTTGGGGGGGGGGTAGGTATCAACAGGCAAATATTCCCTTCTCCACACACAAAGCATAGTCTAAATCCTGAGGGGAGCAACTGTGCAACCAACAGTTGGCAGAGGAGTGACTAGAAAGACATTTTCCATTCCAGACTCTAAAATATGAGGGAGCAAGAAAGCCATTTCCTCAAATTCTCATCTCCCAAGGGATGAGGAAAGACTCTTCCTGACTTTGGGAGACAGACAGAAAAGGTAGGGACAGCATCACACTATATAGCAACTTGCCATTGCATTAGGAATGGACATTGATGACAAGTGGACACATAGGATCATACCTCAAGAACCATGTGAAGCCTGGAACAGACTATACCCATCTTTGACAGACATATGAAGAGTCTGTGTCTGTTAAACTTTGTCAACACTTCTATAGATTGTCATGCCAATAAAGCATAGTCAATTGTTTGAGGGTGTCAGTATGTTTATTTCATGTGGGTACATATGGTCAGTGTGTGCTTTTTGTGTGTGTTTTAACATGCCTGTTTAGGAGAGTCAGTGTGTGTTTCTTGTGTCTGGAGAATCAGTGAGTGTGTGTGTGTCTGGGGGCGTCAGCATGCATGTGTGGTTGTGCGTAAGGTTGATGGTGAGATCTTGTGGGTTTGGAGGGATGTCAGGCTGTATGTTGTGGTGGGGAGGTCAGGATTTGTGTTTGCATTGGGAGAATTTTAGCGTGTGTGCATCTGGAGAGAGATCTATATATGTGTGCCTCAGAGCCCCTTACCTCTCCTCCCTCCCCATGGTTTTATGTGCAGCGGGAGGGGAGTGGGGGGGAATCCAGGCTGCTCTCCCATTCTCCAGCCTTTTCACCTCTAGGCCTCCTGGGACTTGTGCAAATGATTTGTACAAACCTCACTCTCCTAATTCTCACCACGCTCGCTTTATGCAGCCAGCGATATATAGAGGACCAGGGACACCCCACTGTGGGTGGGGGACATGGCACCACCACTTCTCCCAAAATCAGACATCTTAACCCTATGCATGTTAGCCAGGAGAAGACTGCATGCTTTCTCCCTCTCTCCCACTCCTACCTTCCCTTTTCCTGACCTAGGAGTTAACTAAGGGATATGAGGCTCCAGAAGGGGCTAAACCAGCCACTCAGGCTCCTGCTGACCTTTTCAAATTCTGGTGAATGCATTTATTATAATTGGGAAGCACAAAGAAGAGGAGAAAATTCAATCAGGAAAAAGGTCAGTTAAAGGGCGAAGATCCAAATGATGCAAAGACTAAAAATCCCCCCAAGAGCAAAAACACAGGAGGAAGGAGCCAGAGAAATAGGAGATACAGAGCAAGCCCCCCCTCCCCCCATGCCTGGAGTGAAGATAATGCAAGGGTGTCAAGAAAAGGAGAGAGATAGACAGATGAGGGGGGTAGGGGGAAAGGACGGGAGGGTGCTAGGCTGATATGTGGGTGAGATTGGGCTGAAGGGGTTATGGCGAATTTAGGGGATGGGCATTGGGGAGTTAATGTCTGGTTAAGGGACTTTTTATTTTAAGGATGTCAAGGCTGCTTCCCCACTTTGAACTTTAGGGTACAAATGTGGGGGCCTGCATGAAAACTTCTAAGCTTAACTACCAGCTTAGATCTGGTCCGCTGCCACCACTCCCAAAATGCTAATTCCCTTCCATGGGTAGCCTTGAGAGACTCTTCACCAATTCCCTGGTGAATACAGATCCAAACCCCTTGGATCTTAAAACAAGGAGAAATTAACCATCCCCCTCCTTTCTCCCACCAACTCCTGGTGGATCAAGATCCAACCCCCTTGGATCTTAAAAACAAGGAAAAAATCAATCAGGTTCTTAAAAAGAAGGCTTTTAATTAAAGAAAAAGGTAAAAATCATCTCTGTAAAATCAGGATGGAAAATAACTTTACAGGGTAATCAAACTTAAAGAGCCCAGAGGAATCCCCTCTAGCCTTAGGTTCAAAGTTACAGCAAACAGAGATAAACGCTCTAGCAAAAAGGTACATTTACAAGTTGAGACAACAAAGATAAAACTAACACGCCTTGCCTGGCTGTTTACTTACAAGTTTGAAATATGAGAGACTTGTTCAGAAAGATTTGGAGAGCCTGGATTGATGTCTGGTCCCTCTCAGACCCAAGAGCGAACAACCCCCAAAACAAAGAGCACAAACAAAAGCCTTCCCCCCACCAAGATTTGAAAGTATCTTGTCCCCTTATTGGTCCTTTGGGTCAGATGCCAGCCAGGTTACCTGAGCTTCTTAACCCTTTACAGGTAAAAGGATTTTGGAGTCTCTGGCCAGGAGGGATTTTATAGTATTGTACACAGGAGGGCTGTTACCCTTCCCTTTATAGTTATGACAAAGGAGGTAGGATGGGCAGATCACAGTGAAGTTAGGGCAGTCCCGGGTTTACAATGGTGCCATTGGAGCCGGGCCCATGCTCAGAAGAGGCCCCAGCCTGCTCCACTTGCACTGCGCTCCGAGACCCCGCCAGCCCACTGGCTTCCCACCCCCGCCCACCGCTTGCTCCTCTTGGCCTGCCCACCAGCTGGCCGAGGGCTCCTATCTGCCCTCTGGCCCCCACCCAGCTCCTCTCTGCCCCCTGGCGGGACCCCAGTGCACCTCCAGCTCCAAGCAGTCTCTGCTTCCCATAATTTATGGGGCCTTGCCTGTCTCCCTGGAACTGAGCTGCCTAGGAATGGTGCAGATGTCTGGCCAGTCTCGGTCAGTTTGGGGTGGGGACAGTATGGGGGGCTTGGCTTGGCCCCTACAGGCAAGTGGGTCCTGAGGGAGTCTGGCTGGGGCAGGCACCCTGGCTTGGCTGATTGCGCCACTCCAGAGGGGCCGGAGTGATTCCCCACCCCGGGATTAACCCTGGCTGCGCTGCCAGCTCAGCCTGGCAGACACAGTTATCTCCCAGCAGGGCCAGTGACTGCGGCCAGGAGGCAGGGCGTGGGGGAGTGGGTCTCTGGGGGGTCTGGGGAGGTGTGGACTGTGAGGGGGCAGGGATGATCTGTGTGTTGGGGCACTAGGGAGTGGGGGTTCTGTGTGGGGTTCTGGGCAGTTGTGGTGGGGTTGTGGGCAGGGGGGTGCTGGGCAGGGGCGGTGTTGTGTAGGGTGTTGTGCATTTGTGGAGGTGGTCTGGGGAGGCGCTGGACATAGCGGGTCCGGGGGAGCTCTGGCCATAGGGAGTTGGGGGGTTCCAGTGTTGGGTGTGGGGAGAGGCTGTGTGGCATGGCATGGGCCCGCCCCCCGAGGGGAAGGGGCATGCTGGCAGCAGAGGGCTGGGTGGGCCACTGTGCATCTGGCAACTGCTGGTTTGTAAATAGTGCCCTCACACTGGGCTGGGCGGATCAGAGAGGTCTCTGCCATGCCATGCCCCATTGCCCCTGGCTGGCCCCTTGCTCTGGGGACTGATCTCCCCATGCCATGCACCAATGCCTCCATGGGGGCCCACAAATATGTTTGGAGCCAGGCCCACAAAAGGTTAATCCGGCCCTGGTTTAGGGGAGTGCTTTGGGTGAAAGGGTTGCGGTGTGATTAAAGTGAGAAGGTTATAGTGACAATAGAGTAAGGGATTAGGGTGAGATTGGTGAAGGGGCTTGTTACTGTGAAGTTTGGATGAAGGGGTTGGGATGAGGTATTAAGGCTTAGGGTTTAGAGAAGGCGGATAGGGTGACATTATACACAGGGTATTACTTGGAAGCGGTTAAACTTAGGGTAATGTAAAGGTTAAAGGATCAGAGTGAGCTTAAGGTATTGATTAAGGTTATAGTGGTACTGTGAGGTCAGGCTCATGCCCTATCTGTTACGGCAATTATATATCCTAACCACCCCCTCCTCTGCCTCTCCTCCAAAAGACCCCCCAACCCTAGCAGTGATATAGACACATTGCTAGCTGGAGATGGTAAAAATGTTACTAATGATGCAGAAAATGCAGAAGTGTTAATAAATACTTCTATTCTGTATTTGGAAAGGAGCAGGATGATGTACTCATATCACTTGAGGAATAGATTAACTGTTTTCCAGTCCATTAGTAACTAAGGAGGATGTTAAACAGCCTCTACCAGGGATAAACATTTTAAAATTAGCACCCAGATAACTTGCACCCAAGAGTCCTAAAAGAGTTGGCTGAGGAGATCTCTGGCCCGCTGATGTTAATGTTTGATAACTCTTGGAATACTGGCAAAATGCCATATGACTGGAAGAGTGCTAATGTTGTGCCAGTACTCAAAAAAGGCAAGCAGGATGACCTGAATAACCATAGGCTAGTTAGCTTGACATCAATCCTGGATAAAATAATGGAAAAGCTGGTACAGGATTCAGTTGATAAAGAATGAAAGGATAGGAATATAATGAATGCCAGTCAACATGGTTTATGAAGAATAGGTCTTATCCAACTAACCTGATTTCAGTGTTTGATAAGATTATAGGTTTGGATGATAAAAGTAACTGTGTAGATGTAATAGACTTGGAGTTTTGTATGGTGTTTGACTTAGTATTTCATGACATTCTGGTTAAAAAATTGGCACTATACGGTATCAAAAATTCATAGATTCCAAGACCAGAAGGGATGATTGTGATCATCTAGTCCAGGTGTGGGCAAACTTTTTGGCCCTAGGGCCACATCTGGGTGGGGAAATTGCATGCATGAATGTAGGGCTGGGGCAGGGGGTTGGGGTGCGTGAGGGAGTGCGGGATGTGGGAGGGGGTGTGGTGTGCAGGAAGGAGCTCAGGGCAAGGGGTTGGGGCAGAGGAGGGGTGCGGGGTGTACGAGGGGGCTCAGGGAAGGGGGTTGGGTGCAGAAGGGGGTGCAGAGTGCAGGGGGGCTCATGGCAGGGGGTTGGGGTGCAGGAGGGGTGTGGGATGCGGCAGGGGGCTCAGGGCAGGGGGTTGGAGTGCAGGGAGGGCTGCGGGAGGGAGCTCGGGGGAGGGGGTTGGGGTGCAGGAGGGTTGTAGGGTGCGGCAGGGGGTTGGGGTGCAGGTAGGGTGCGGCAGTGGGCTCAGGGCAGGGAGTTGGGGTGCTGGGTGCAGGAGGGGTTCAGGGTGCAGGCTCCAGCCCAGCGCCACTTACCTAGAGCCAGGGCTGGCGCAACCCATTAGGCGACCTAAGCGGTCGCCTAGGGCACTACAACTTGGGGGGTGGCGACCGTGGCAAGCTCCCAGGGCCAGAGGGATGCTTCACGGGGGTGGCAATCCCGCAGGCTGGATCCAAAGCCCTGACGGGCCGGATCCAGCCCGCGGGCTGTAGTTTGCCCACCCCGATCTAGTCTGACCTGCTGTAGAACACAGCCCATAGAACTTCCCCAAAATAATTCCTAGAGCAGATCTTTTAGACAAACATCCAATCTTGAATAAAAATTGTTAGGGATGGAGAATCCACACGATTCTTGATTAGTTGGTTTGTTAAAATTTTACTCCTTATTTCCAGTCTGAATTTTTCTAGCTTCAGCTTCTAGCCACCTTCATGTTATACCTGTTTCTGCTAAATTGAAGAGCCTATTATTAAAGATTTGTTCCCCATGTAGGTGCTTTTAGACTGTAATCAAGTCACCCTTAACCATCTCTTTGTTAAACTAACTAGATTGAACTCCTTGAGTCTATCACTAGAAGGCATTGTTGGAGTCACTAGGCATAGCTACCAGGTAACCCGGGGGAGTGGAAGGCCATAAGTGCCGATGAAACTCCTTTGCTCTGGGTCTAAGTGAACCACAGTGACTCCATCTTGTGAACTTTCACCTACTTTTATGCTAACTGCTTATATGCTGAAGCAGAAATGTAATGGTCAGCTTTTTATAGCAGACAGCTGCAGGTTCGTTCACACTAGCAAAACTTTTAGTGATAATGCGGGGGAAAGAAGGAAGGGGAGAGACTGCGTGTGCATGAATCTACAAGGCCATAGATAAGCATGCTAATGGGAAAGTTTCTAACATGCACAATGTGTACCTGCTGTAACTGTTGTCTGGAAGGGAGGGGTAGGGAGAGAAATAGACAAAGGCTTGCACAGAAACTGCTTGGAATATAAAAGGGAAAACTTGCTTATATGTGGTGTGCTTGATTTGAGATATGCCTGTCTCCCTGCACCACTTTGAGATCTCAAATAAACTTGGTTTGCTTCTCCACACCTGGTGTGTCTATTAGTACAGCGCACACCGGGCAAAGAACCCCGCTGCTGCCTCCTCGGGCCCTTTAGGCCGGCAACAGCATGTTTTCTAATCCTTTAATCATTTCTGTGGCTCTTCTCTGCACCCTCTCTTATCAACATTCTTCTTGAATTGTGGACACCAGAATTGGACACAGTATTCCAGCAGCAGTTGCACCAATGCCAAATAAAGAGGTACTCTCTACTCCTACTCAGGATTCCTCTGTTTATGAACCCCAAGAGCACATTAATCCTTTCGGACAGTGTCCCTGCCAGCTCATGTTCAGCTGATTATCCACTATGACCCTGAAGTCTTTTTCAGAGTCACTACTTCCCAGGATAGAGTCCCCTATCGTATAAGTATGGCCTACATTCTTTGTTCCTAGATGTACACATTTACATTTAGCCATATTAAAACATACATTGTTTGCTTGCCCCCAGCTTACCAAGTCATCCAGATCGCTCTGTATCAGTGACTTGTCACTTCATTATTTACCATTCCCCCAAAAGTAGCAGCAATGGGGATCCATCATCAAATGTGAGTGTTTCTAGTGTTGTTCTGCATGGACCAGTACTAGATGCACAACTATTCAACATTTTCATCAATGATCTGGAAGTAAATATTCAATCACTCCTGATAAACTTTGCAGATGATACAAAGATTAACGGAGGGGTTAATAGTGATGAGACCAGGGCAGTTATAAAGAATGATCTGGATTGGTTGGTAAACTGGGCCTATTCAAACAATATGTGTCTTAATACAGGCAAATGCAAAGTTATACATCTAGGAAAAAGGAATGCTGGGCCACACCTAAAGAACGAGGGACTGTATCCTGGAAAGCAGTGACTCTGAAAAGGATTTAGGGGTCATACTGGGTAAACAATATGAACTCCCACTATGGAAAAAAGGGTGATTGTGATCCTTGGATGTATAAACAGGGGAGTAGGAATAGGAAGGTGATTTTACTGCTGGTTACAGCACTGATGGGACCAATACCTGAATTCTGCATCCAGTTCTGGTGTCCACATCTTTAAAAGGATGTTGAAAAATTGGAGAGTGTGCAGAGGAGAGCCACACAAATTATTTGAAAACTGGAACAAATTCCTTACAGTGAGAGACTTAAAGTGCTCCATCTGTTTAGCTTATCTAAAAGGGGACTGAGAAATGACTTGATTACATTGTATCAGTACCTTCATGGGAGAAAATACTGGGTACTAAAGAGATCTTCAATATACAGAGAAAGACATAACAAGAACCAATGGCTGGAAGCTGAAGCCAGACAAATTCAAATTAGAAATAAGGCACACGTGTTTAACAATGAGGGTGGAACAACTACTAAGGGAAGTGGTGGATTTTCTATCTCATGGAGTATTAATATCAGGAGTGGATGCCTGCATGGAAGATATGCTTTAGTAATATACAAATTATTGGGCTCAACACAGGGGCAACTAGCTGAAATTCCACGGCCTATGATATAAAGGAGATCAGAATGAATGATCAAAATGGTCTTTTCTGGCCTTAAAATGTATGAATCTATGAATTTTTCCATGTTTGAACACACTTGTGAAGAATTACATGATGCTGACTGTGACCAGTCAGTGTGGAGCAAGGCAAATCATGATGAATACCATGACAGCTATCATGACACTTCTTCACAACTGCATTCAAACAGAGTAACACATTGTAATAATGTAGATACGCTCTAATGGGTTTAGAGTGAGACAGGATGACGTTAGGGGAAGAGGGGAGTGGGGTTTCATTGGGGGGAGGCTATGGTTAGGGCGGAGTGAGGGGATGGGTTTTAGAGAGAGTGCTAGAAGCATTTGTCAGCCCCAAGCATTCAAAAATCACGAGTCAGGCCCCAAAATAATGAGATTGGCCTAGAATATGAGAGATTTTTTAAAATAATAAATGTTGGATTCCTTTTCTTTGCCTTCCAGTTTCAGATTACACTGGAATCATACTTCCAGCTTTCCTCGGTAGCCATGAGGGTGGAAACTTACTTTTTCAAAAAATAAAAGCTGAATTTCTCACTGCTCCAGGAGCTAGGGCTTTAAGAAAAACACCAAGTATCACAAAACTTGACCACTCTAGATTAGGCCCTAAGGGCAGGAGAAGGCTATGCTTTATTGTGCTATGGTGAGGTTATGGGAGAGTCTTAGTGAGAGATTAGAATGAGCGTTTTGCGGGGGACAGTGGGAACCTCAGCTTGAGGGCATCTGAGAGTCTGGATTACTCAGGAGACTTCCACAGGTCTCTTCCTTGTGTTAGCCCCACAGCTGCATGAAATGGAAGCAGAGAGGCAGCAGTACAATCTAGCACATGAGATGGGTGAGGGGTAGGGGTGCAGAGCTAGGACAGAGACAGGATCACGTAGCTAGGATGATGGAGCTGCCTGGCTTTATCTGACTAATAATGAAAGGCAGCAAGCGTATCGGAGAGTGTGAGAGAAACGGATCAATAGAGAGATAAAACCTGAGATGGAAGGAGCAGGAGATAGGGGTAGGGGAGAGAGTTATAAAATGCTGCAAATCCTACATTCTATACCTGCTATTTATTCACTTTGTGCTGGTGGAAGGGACTGCACAAGATGTAAAGCAATGGTGAATTAGACCCAAATACAGAAACAGCGATAAGAGACAGAGATCTCTTGTTAATTCTGCCTTGTAACCTGACCACTGACAGCTCTTCCCCCTCTCTTTCTGTCTTCCTAGAAACTCTGTTCCCTCTATATTCCTCACTACATGTGGTGTGTGGAGAGTGTCAGGAAACTGTTAACTCCAGTCCACAGATTCACAGCTTTCCCCAATAAAGTGACCCAGCATGAGTCCAGTATGATGCTCAAAAGAATCCCACTCACTTGCCTTGTCTACATTAGGAGTTTACAGTGAGATAGCTATGTCCATTAGCTTGCTCATTGTAAAAACACACCTTTTTTCTATCACAGACATGGCCCTAGTGAAGATATGCCCTTAACTGGGCTTTCTAATCATGTTAAGCTAACTCGATTGAGCTTAACACAACTGAAAAAAACACACTATTTTTGCCCATACCCTAAGTTAAATCACAAATACACCTCTACCCTGATATAATGCGACCCGACATAACACGAATTCGGATATAACGCGGTAAAGCAGTGCTCCGGGGAGGCGGGGCTGCGCACTCCGGTGGATCAAAGCAAGTTTGATATAACGCGGTTTCACCTATAACACAGGAAGATTTTTTGGCTCCCGAGGACAGCATTATATCGAGGTAGAGGTGTATTTTTGTCCTTGAAAGTACATTTGCAGAGTGTCCAGATTAGCCCTTACAAATGTGTTAATTACCTCAATATAACTGGCAATCAATTAATTTGATGTAAAACCCTAGTGTAGGCATTCCCTGGGGGTGAGGAGCTCCAGGTGAGTTCCATTCCCACCTGTGTGCAGGGTGTATCATAATATATGGCATCACAATCCTTCTTCAACAGGAGGTATTTTGTAAAGAAAACAACTACAGACACAAACGGGCTTGCACATAGTTTGAGTTCCAACTTTGTCTCCCTTATTTACCAGGGCTGCACCCTTTCTGGAACTGTATACATACTGAAAGTAAATATATTTTAATATAGGGAGTAGGATGTAGTGAGCTAGACCAGAGGGAACTTGGGCCTTTCAACATTAGAAAGTTGTACCAATTTAACTACGTACCAGTATTGCTAAAGTTGTACAACCCCTTTACTGTTACATTAGGCTGTGTCTACACTGCCACTTTCAGCACTAAAACTTTAGTTGTTCCGGCGTGTGAAAAAACACCCCCCTGAGTGACAAAAGTTTTAGCACTGAAAAGCACCAGTATAGACAGTGATTTGTTTGGGGTGGGGTTTTTTTAATCGCCGGGAGAGCTGTCCCCTGGTGATAAAGTGTGTCTACACTGCTCATGTCATAGCGCTGCCACGCTGTAATGTAGGCAGTGTAGACATACCCTTAGTATAGAGTTGCTTTATACTATACAAAAAAGGAAATGACTTATACCTGTAAAAGTTATCTTTATACCGGTGTAACTATGTCCACACTAAACCAAACCTAAACCTAAATAGTTATACCTATGACACTTTCAAGTGTGGACCAGGTCCGGGAGCCAATAATCTGTTCCTGACCTTGTGAATGGAGGGGTCTAACTGTTACAAATGTAGCCTCCCAACCAGAGTTTTAGGGGCAAACAACTTAATTAGGTTTAAGAGAGAGATGGCCAAATTAAGAATGTGATGGGGTTGCTTGTGATGGGGGTGAGGGGAGGAGTCTCATAAACCAGAAGTGAGCCCCAGGGCTAATCTCTTATCGCCCTAAAACTCCTGCTTCAGGATTTTAGCTGGCCGCTGGCAGGTTAAGGAAGAGATTCCCCCTCCTCCCATGTTTTCTGGGTGGGATTTTTTTAATCTCCTTCCAAAACATCAGGGATAGCCATGGCTAAGAAGGGACATTGGACAGGGGGTTAGGGCTTTGAGGTGATACCAAACATTTTCTCTCTCAAGTGCTTGATTGCCTGGTTCTTCCTCACATGGTCAGGGTCTAACTGATCATCATATTTTGGGGTCAGGTGTTACCCGCACAAAATTCTCTGTTACACACACTCTAGGCTAGGGCATCCACCTTTACCCTTCCATGGCCTCCTGGCATAACCCAGTTAATTTAGTCACCCTAACCTTTTCCCAGTTCCTAGGGCTCCAGGTATAAGGCACCTCCATGGGCTCTGGGCTCTACCCCTCCATGGGTTCAGGGTATAACACTGATTCCCTATGGACTTAGGGCTCCACGGGTATACGAGGTCTTTTACCAGTGAAACAGCCTTACACAGTAATATCCTTAACCTCTATTTATTAACAGTCACCAAAGCAGAACACACACACACTAAGCATGCAATGCTCACCACTCCCAATAAGGCAGATGAACTTTTCCTGCTGGCCAGTCAAGATCAGATCATCTGGCGACTCCAGCTTCTGCATGGTATGATTGGTAGGGTGTTGAGGTCTGGCAGCTCTGATCTTGGGGCTGTGTCCTGGAGTTGGTTCCAAAGAACTTCCTTTTGGACCTCAGTTTATATAGTGAAACTTGAGTCCTGCTTAGCTATACCTTAACCAATCATTTTACTAAAATATTACTAAACAATTTTCTAACCAATCCTAACATATTGTAAAACAATTCTTTAACCAATCATATCCCACCACCATAGTTCATTTATACCTAGCAAAATTAGTTATGTAATAGAAACAATCAAAGAACCAGACAGAGACCATACAGACAAACAATAGAGAAGTAGGGACCATAAAGACAAAACAATAAAGAAGTAGGGATTTTGCAACCACCACTGTTGATAAAAGATTTCTTGCCACAGAATGCTATCAAACAAAGTTTTCCTTAACCATCTTAAGATCTGTTTCTTTATCTGTTGATGGTGGGTGCTATTGGGACAGGATTGTCTTCTTAACAGCCTGATATTACATTGTTTTAATGTAATTTAAATGGGATGTGAGGATGTGACTTTCTGCTTCTTGGCTCATGGCTACTGCTCTCCTAATATGGCTGCAGGAAAAGGCCTCAGCCTTACACAGGAAGGAATTTCCCCCCAGGTCAGATTGGCAGTGACCTTGGGTTTTTTTGTTATTGCCTTCCTCTGCAGCATGTGTGTGCAGGTCACTTGCCAGAATTTTCTGGGTATATGTCACTTAATCATTTCCCTGACATTGCAGGGCAATCGGGCACTGGTGCACCTTGGTCCCACTCCCTCCTATTCTCTGCGTCTGGCAAAAATAGTCTACTCTCCCGTGGGCTGTAATATTTTGGTCTAATTTTGGTTGTTTAGTTTAGTCTGCAGGTGCTCGGGGGTGTTGGTGGCCTGTGATATACAGAAGATGATCTGGTGGGCCCTTCTGGCCCTAACCTTTATGACTCCATGACTAGGCGTCAGGACGCCTGAGTTCTATTTCCTACTCTGGGGGTGGGTTGATGTCTGTCTCTCTTGTTTGGGAGAGGAGTTTTGGTGAAGGGGGATTCATTACACTGGCTTTGCGTCTCTCCTCGCGCTGCCTCCGCGGGCTGGTTCACATCCCGCAGCGGCGGTACAGCACCAGTGTCACTCAACCAGCCGCAGACTCTTGACCAATGGCAGAGCGGCGGAGGCGGGACCAGAGAGGGAACGCAACTCCTCCTCTGTCTCCGTGGTCAGGACCAATAATGGGGGGCGGGGGGAAGAAGAGAAAGGTGTTGTGGGCGTGGTCTGGGACTCGATGACGTCAGAAACCCGGATGTGGCTTCTCTTGGGAGGCGGAGTACCATAGAGGAGGAAAAACAGCGCTAGGTGCGGGAGGCCCTGAGCTCCCCGCCGGCAGGTAGGAGCCCAACTGGGTGGTGCTCACGCGCTTCTCTGTCGCCCGGGGGCGGGCACGTGGGGGCGGCCCCGCAGGCGGGGGCCCGGGAGCGTCTGCTCTGCCCAGAGCCCTCCCGCCCCGCTCTAAGGCCCTGCCCAGGCCCTTTCTCCTTCCCCGCCCCGCTTGTCCCCGCAGCGCGTGGTGGGGCCGGGCCGCGCTCGGCGGGTGGCATGGCAGCCGAGGTGAAGGTGACGGGGCAGAGCCAGGAGCAGCTCCTGTTGCTGGCCCGGTCGGCTCGCGGGGCGGCCCTGGTCAGCCTCATCCACCAGGTGCTGGAGGCGCCCGGCATCTACGTCTTCGGGGAGCTGCTGGATCTGCCCAACGTCCGAGAGGTGAGCGCCGGCCCCGGGGGCTCTGCGGGGGTTGTGCCGCAGGGGCTGGCGCGGGCAGGGTGCGCTGCCTTGCGGGAGGAGGGCCCCTAGGGCTGGGGGCGGAATTGGGCAAGGTCGCTTCTTGTCAGCCCAGCACAACGCTGAGGCGCTGGTTGGTCAGAATCCCTGGTGTTATCCCGGAAAACCGCAGCTCAGCCTGCTTCCATAGGTGCTGGTGCTGGGGCAGCTGCCGTACCCCTGGCTGGAAGTGGTTTCCATCCTATACAGGGTTTGGCTCTCAGCACCCCCACTATGCAAATAGTTCAGTACCCCTGGCTGCTTCCCGAAATCTGCTCCTGACGCTTTAGTGGGGTTTGTTTACAGTTTCCCTAAATGCTGTGCTTAGGGCTGTGTAGCATGTTAAGCATCTACCATTCCACCCTGGTGCAGCTGCATTTTGGTGGGTAGCTGAATCAGTCACTGTTACCTAGATTGAAAAACGCTTGCGGGCTTGTTGGGTGGAAAAAAGCAGGGAAATGGGATTTGTGTTAGATGTGCCCTGGAACTGGGGATAGGGATTAGGTTGTGGTGTGCAAAGTTTCTTGCTGTTCGTATTGAGTGCTTTTTATCCCCTGCAGCTGGCTGAGAATGAGTTCTCCTCCGTCTTCCGTCTGCTCACCCTCTTCGCATACGGGACATATGCTGATTATTTATGTACGTGCGTCATTCTCTTACAGTCCTCATAGCCTAGTGCTCCAGGATGTGGGCCAACACCTGCAGTTGTCTCCTAAGAAGCAGGAAAGGTGGATAGGATTGCCAACTTTCTAATTGGAGAAAACTTTACACCCCTGTTCTGCTCCTTCTTTGAGGACCTACCCCCTTCATTCCATCCCCCACCTCTGTTACTTGCTTTCCCCCACCCTTGCTCACTTGCTCATTTTCACTGGGCTGGCTCAGGGGTTTGGGATGCAGGAGGGGGCTCTGGGCTGGGGCAGGGGCAGGGTGTTGGGGTGCGGGAGGGGGTGTGGGGTGTAGCCTCAGGTGGCTTCTAGCAAGCGGTGACATATCACTCTGGCTGCCCCCGCCTGTAGGTGCTGCCCCCACAGCTCCTTTGGAAATGGTTCCCAGCCAGTGGGAGCTGCGGAGCTGGTGCTCAGGGCTGAGGCAGCGCACAGAGTCCCCATGGCCACCCCTCCCCTATGAGCCAGAGGGACATGCTGGCCGCTTCCCGGGAGCCTGCCAACGCTGCCAACTGGACTTTTTGACTGGAGCTGTCAGGGTCCCATTTCGACCAGGTGGTCTGGTTTTAAAACTGACACCTGGCAACCCTAACGGTGGACAGAGACTAAGGGGAAAAGGGGGAGCAAATGGCACAGGGGCTTCAGATGAACTAGAAACACAAAACAGGTCAGGGCAATTTTGTGGATGCAGAGGCCTTACATTCCAGAGCAGGGAGGGAATAGTTTTTCTTTCTCTACATCTCTGGAGAGACCCCACCTAGGATACTCCTCAGTACTGGACCCTTCAATCCCAGAAAGACAGTGACAAATTGGAGGGAGCTCAAAGAGCCACAGAAATCTCAGAGGGCAGAAGGGGTCTTGCAGGCACCATGGGCTGGTGGATAGGGCATTGACCTAGAACTCTGAAGATTGGGATTCTATTCTAGGCTCTGCTACTGGACTTGCTGTGTGACCTCAGGCAAGTCGCTCTTCCTGTGTTGTGTCCCTTCCTACTCTTTGTTTATCTTGTCTATCTAGACTGGAAGTTCCTTGTGACAGGAATTGTCTCTTACTATGTATGTGTATAGTGGCTAGCACAATGGGAGCCTGATCTTGTTTGGGGTTCTGGATGCTACTGGAATACAAATAATAATACAGGGTTGAGTTCTGGGCAGAGATTCCGAGAGTTCAATCCTTCCATTTGGCTTCCTGGCTGTGGTGAGGGGTGTGGGGGGGGAGGGCAGGGGTATGATAGCCATCTGCCAGTGGTTAGGGGTGTGGACCTTGTGGAGGAGAGGGGATTATTTAGGGATCACCAGAGGAGTAAGGAGAAGTTGCAGGAGCAGGACGAAGGCAAGGGGAAGATGCTCAGGAACACTTCCTCCATGCTGAGGGGTGTGTGAACTTTAGGAGATGCCTTGCCGAGAAAAGGGTACATTAGAAGCTTTGAGAAATGGATGTGGGGCAAAGGACCTTGGGCTAGGGTGAGATGGGACATTTCCAGCTCTAACATCATGCTCTTTTCCCTGAGAGCAGCTGAAGCTGGGAACCTCCCTCCATTGAGCGAGGCTCAGAAGAACAAGCTGAGGCACCTGTCAGTGGTCACTCTGGCTGCCAAGATCAAGGTAATGGCTTCGTTCCCCCACTCCCCTTCTTGTTGGGATCACCCCATACTAACTACCTGTGCTTTCCCCACAGTGCATCCCCTATGCAGTGCTGCTGGAACAGTTGCAGCTGAAGAATGTGCGGCAGCTGGAAGACCTAGTGATTGAGGCCGTGTATGCAGACGTGCTGCGTGGGAGCCTGGACCAGCGTAATCAGCGTCTTGAGGTCGATTACAGTATCGGGCGAGACATCCGCAGGGAGGAGCTAAGCACCATCACCCGCACATTGCAGGAGTGGTGAGGAGGAAGCCCCCAAGGCCAGCCCTCTGTACACTCCTCCACCCCTGACTATAGGAGTGGTGATGAGCTTCTCCTAAGCCCTCTGCATACTGGCAGAGTGGTGAGAAGGCGCACGCCCTGACACACTGAAGGAGTGATGAGGAAACATCTCCTAACCCCTCCCCACACACACACTCTACAGATGAGATGCTCACACCCCCAATGTTGCAGGAGTGGTGAAGAGATTTCAAACCCCTGAAGTCACTGCAACACCCCTAATGCCCACATGCCGCAGGAATGCAACAACTCCAGCTTCAGGCAGCCCACAAAATCTCCTGATTTCCGCAGGTAGTGAGAAGACATCTCCAGATATGGGGGAGACTCTTCTAGGTTCTCCTGTGTGCTGCTGGAAGAGCGCAGGGGGACTAACCTTCTCAAAGCCCCTTTTGGTGATAAGGGGTTCATCCCAGCTTACTTTGAAATTCACTGGGCTAAATCTGCCCTCTAACCCTGAGCTCCCAACATCCCTTCAGTGATTTAACCCTCCTAGCCCTGCCATCATTCCCATTGCAGCCTGCCTTCCTCCCTCATTTTCCTTACTGGGGGCTTTCTGCTTCTATGCCCTTCCTTATCAGATGCATTTATCTCCTCCTAAACACTTGTTTGATGTTCTCAAGGTGTAGCTCTATGTAGGCAGAGTACCTGTGCCATCTCCTGTTTCCCCACTGCAGTGCCTTTGTGTGGAACTGTCCAGCCTGCTCAGCTGTCTCTCCTCTGCAGGTGCCTAGGCTGTGAGGTTGTCCTGTCGGGGATTGAGGAGCAGGTTAGCCGAGCCAACCAACATAAAGAGCAACAGCTGGGCCTAAAGCAGCAGATAGAGAGTGAGGTGAGTATGCTGATGCAGAACAGCCAGTTCCCCTGATCTGGGTCTGGATTGGAATCAGTGCCCTACAGATGAAAGGCCTTATAGTCCATACCTGAGCCAGGCCTTATAGTCCATACCTCTTCATTAAGGCTGCAAGTTTGTCATGGAAGTCATGGATTCTGTGACTTTCTGTGACCCCGTCACTTCTGCAGTGGCCAGTGTGCCTGGCTCAGGGGCAGCTGGGGCAGCTCAGGTAGCCCCTGTGCCAGTCACACCGGCCACTGCTGGAGCAGTCTCAGGCCACTGCACCCTTCCCCCGCCACTCCTCACCCCACCCAAGCAGCAGCAGAGTTTGGGTGTGGGAGGAGGCAGGGGGTTGGGGCATGGGCCAGGGTGAGGCAGGCTCTGGGTGGCGCTTACCTGGGGGGCTCCCTGGAAGCGGTGACATCCCCCTTGCTCAGCTGCTAGGCGGAGGCATGGCCAATCAGCTCTGCGTGCTGCCTCTGCTTGCAGTCACTGCCCCCACAGCTCCCATTGGCCACAGTTCCCAGCCAATGGAAGTTGTGAAGCCAGTGCTCTGGGTGGAGGCCACCTGTCTGTGCCCCACAGCGGGGATCCTGGGCTGCCTGCCTGCACCCCAGCACCAGCAGGGGTCCTGGGCCGCTCGCTGCCTCCCTCCCACAGCACCCCTGGGCATCCCCAGTCCTTCCCCCCCACCCCACCCCAAAAAAAGTTTTATTCTGGGGTATATAGTAAGTTATGGACGGGTCATGGGCCATTAATTTTTGTTTAATGCCCGTAACCTGTCCATGACTTTTACTGAAAATACTTGTGACTAAAACATAGCCTTACTCTTCATCAGGACCCTCTGGAAGTTCATGCCTGAGGAGGGTCATTGTGCAGCGAGACACCACCCCATACTATAGAGCTCTCAAAGGCTGCTATGATATTTTTCTTTAGTTATTGACCTATATTGCAAACTTAACTCTAGTTTAACATGGCTTTTCCTTGAGAATGTCCTTTGTTCTTGCTTTCTAACCCTGGCAGGTGGCAAATCTGAAGAAGACAATTAAAGTGACGACAGCAGCAGCTGCAGCAGCCACATCTCAGGATCCAGAGCAACATCTGACAGAGCTCAGGGAGCCAGCTCCTGGCACCAACCAGCGCCAGACCAGCAAGAAAGCTTCTAAAGCCAAAGGGTGAGGAGCAGCCGCAGCTGAGCATGACCCCTCTCCATGTGTATTCGGGGGGGAGTCTCTGGGGCCTTTGTTTCAGGGCAATAACTCTTCCTTCACACACATACTATGGCAGGCTTAGTGCCAGTGGAGCCCTGCACCCCAGTCATCCGGAGTGAATCTCTGAGATCCTCGATTTGAGGCAATACACCTCCTTTGTGGTGGCATCCATCCCCATCTGAGAATCACAGCCACTTCTTCTCATGTGCCTTGGGCGAGGATGTGGGGGTGAGTCCATGGGCCTCTTGCTCCATTCTGAGACTTTGTTTCTTTCTCTGCAGGCTCCGGGGCAGCGCAAAGATCTGGTCTAAATCAAACTAGCTGGATCTCTGAACTCCTGGGAGGGTGAGAGGGAGAAAGCAGGGTTAAAAAGCAGGTGTCCTGAGAGTGACACTTCTCTACTCATCCCCAGCATCTGTCTGTCCAACTAGTTCTTCTGCACGTTCGTTCTTTCCCATCTGCTCTATGCTTCCCTCTCTCCTCCATCCCCTAGCAATCTCTCCCATTCCTCTGTTGCCATCTCTTACCACCTCAGCTCTTCTGTTCCACGTCTCTCTTGCCCTGTCCTTTGACAGGTAAATTTAAAGAGCCATAGGACTAACTCCGTTTCAGTCACTTTAGCACCAGAATATCATGGAAGCCTGGAAGGAACTTGTACTGGTGCTCAGCAGCCATTTTGGCTCTGTGGGATCCTGGAACAATTTTGCTCCAGAGTGTAGCTGCCATCTTGATTTTGTTCTTTGTTTTGCTGGGTGGGGATGGGTGGTTTTTGTGGGGGATTGTTTAAAGAAATATATATATATATAATCTACATATATATTAAAAAAAACAATAAAAGGTAGATCTGTGCACATATCTATATAAACTTTCCCTCCTGAGGTGTTGTCTCACTATGTTGGGGGAAGTTTGATGCAGATGCCTGAAATCCCAAAGCAGCCAATGATAGTGGAGAGGACCACCTCCTGTTGGCAGAGATGGGGTAAGGGACCCAACTGGAATTTGTTTTCCATCCAGTGCAAGAAATGGAGAGAAACTTCCTAATACCTTGGGGGATTTGCGGTGGGGATAGGGTGTCAGAGAGGCCCTTGCCTCTCATTCACCAGCTGAGGGGGCAGTGCACTTTTTCAGCAGGGTGAGTCACTCATCCATGGCTGTAAAATCAGCAGTGCTCCTGTTCCTGCATATATAATTGAGGATGGGGAAGAGAACATTCTCTTTCATGGATCCCATAGACTGACCTTGGAAACAGGGAAGGATTAATAGATTGGTAATTTATTCTGACCTGCATAACAGAGGCAATAGGATTTCTGCGTGTGATTCCTGCATCAAGTCAGTAACTTCTGGTTGATCTAAACCATATTAATTGCCCCAAAACTTTAACATACAGTTGAAGTTTCCCAGCAGTGTCTTATGCCCTTCCAGAATGTCTAGTCTACCCACATCGTACCTTTGAAAACCAGGAAATAGTGTGTACCTTAACTCTTCATCTCCGCAACCGTCCCTGATATCTATCCCCACCCCAGAGCTGGCACTAGCCACTCTATGTCTACACTACAAAATTAGGTCGATTTTATAGAAGTTGATTTTTAGAAATCGATTTTTATACGGTCGATTGTGTATGTCCCCACTAAGCGCATTAAGTTGGCGGAGTGCATCCTCACTACTGTGGCAAGCATCGACTCACGGAGGAGCGGTGCACTGTGGGAAGCTATCCCACAGTCTCCGCTGCCCATTGGAATTATGGGTTAAGGTCCCAATGCCTGATGAGGCAAAAACATTGTCGCAGGTGGTTTTGGGTACATGTCGTCACTCTCCCCTCCCTCCCTCCTTCCATGAAAGCAACTGCAGACAATCATTTCGCGCCTTTTTGCCTGGGTTACCTGTGCAGATGCCATAGCACGGCAAGCATGGAGCCCGCTGTTGTAAACAACTCACGCATTATACTGCAGTATGTGCAGAACCTGGCTAAGAGACAGCAGCATGAGGACAATTGTGATGAGGACATGGACACAGAGGTTCCTGAAAGCACAGGCTGTGGCAATTGGGACATCATGGTGGCAGTGGGGCTGGTTAATACAGTGGAATGCCGATTCTGGGCCCGGCAAACAAGCACAAACTGATGGGACCGTATAGTGTTGCAGGTATGGGATGATTCCCAGTGGCTGCGAAACTTTCGCATGCGTAAGGCTACTTTCCTGGAACTCTGAGTTGCTTTCCCCCGCCATGAAGCGCAGGAATACCAAGATGAGAGCTGCCCTGACTGTTGAGAAGCGAGTGGCGATAGAACTGTGGAAGCTTGCAACGCCTGACTGCTACTGGTCAGTCGGGCATCAATTTGGAGTGGGCAAATCTACTGTGGGGACTGCTGTGATTCAAGTAGCCAATGCAATTGCTGACATTCTTCTATCAAGGTAGTGACTCTGGGAAATGTGCAGGTCATAGTGGATGGTTTTGCTGCAATGGGTTTCCCTAACTGTGGTGGGGCAATAGATGGAACGCATATCCCCATCTTGGCCACCTTGCCAACCGGTACTTAAACCGTAAGGGGTACTTCTCAATGGTGCTGCAAGCACTGGTGGATCATAAGGGCCATATCACCAACATCAGCGTGGGATGGCCAGGAAAGCTACATGACGCTCGCATCTTTAGGAACTCCGGGCTGTTTGAGCAGCTGCAAGAAGGGACTTACTTCCCAGACCAGAAAATTACCATTGGGGATGTTGAAATGCCAATAGTTATCCTGGAGACCGAGCCTGCTCCTTGCTCCTATGGCTCATGAAGCCATACACAGGCAGCCTGGACAGTAGTCAGGAGCAGTTGAGCTATAGGCTGAGCAAGTGCAGAATGGTGGTAGAATGTGCCTTTGGGCGTTTAAAAGCACGCTGGCGCAGTTTGCTGAGTAGGTTAGACCTCAGCGCAACCAATATTCCCATTGTTATTACTGCTTGCTGTGTGCTCCATAATACCTGTGAGAGTAAGGGGAGATTGAGGCAAATAACCTGGCTGCCAATTTTGAACAACCAGACACCAGGGCAATTAGAAGAGCACAGGTAGGCGCGCTGCGCATCAGAGAGGCTTTGAAAACTAGTTTCATGACTGGCTAGTCTAGGTTGTGACAGTTGTATGTGTTTCTCCTGGATGCAAACCTGCCCCCTTTGAATTTTTTTTTTTTCTGTAAGCCAACCACCCTCCCTCCCCTTCGATCATAGCTGGCAAAGGAAATAAAGTCACTATTGTTTTGAAACAATGCATTCTTTCTTAATTTAAGGAAAAAAAGGAGAGAACTGATAAGGTATCCTGGTGGGGTGGAGGAGGAGGGAAGGACCAGGCCACATTGCTTATTTGTAGCTACACTACAAATCAAAACTATTTGAATGACAGCCTTCTGTTGCTTGGGCCTTCCTCTGGAGTGTAGTGGCTGGGTACCTGGAGCCACAACACGCCCCCCCCCACCCCCCCGCGTTCTTGGGCATCTGGGTGAGTCGGATATGGAACTTGGTGAGGTGGGCAGGCGGTTTTACAGTGGATGCAGCGACGGTCTGTGCTCTTGTTGGCTTTCCTGCAGCTCCACCAGATGCCTGAGCATGTCTGTTTGCTTCCCCCATTAGCTTCAGCATTGCATCCTGCCTCTTCTCATCGCAGTCACTTAATGCTTTCCTGGACTCTGCCACTGAATGCCTCCATGCATTCAGCTGTGCCCTATCAGTGTGGGAGGACTGCATGAGCTCGGAAAACAGGTCATCACGAGTGCTGGGGTTGTGGTTTTTTTTCCCCTTCTAATCTGCGATAACCTCAGGGACGGAGATGATGGGGGAGCATAGAAACATTTGCACCTGTGGGGGGGATAAAAAGGGAGAGTAAAATTTCAGATGATGCATTTCTGAGAACAAAAGGGAGACTCTTTCACAGTGAATCAAGCAATTCACAGCAGACAGCACATGTGCTTTAGGTACAAGGTCGCATTTTGCCTTTTTATAGTGAGCGCCTGCCGGTATGGTGACACATCACACACGGCTGGGCAACAGAATTTGGTTTCCAGGCAGCCACGGTAAGTCAAAGTGTACATGGGTTTGGCTTCTAATACCTTGATAACATGTGGGAATGTTTTCAAACTGCAGCGGCCTCCTTTCCCATAGCAAGCAATGCCAGTTGTGTTTGCCATTTAAAAGGAGGGGCTGTGGTTTTCAGGTGGATGTGCAGCACACACCTTTCCTCCACATGGCTATTTGGGATGATCCCTTCACACCCCCACCCCTGCTGTGTGGCTATTCTCAGGGATGATTCCTTTTAGCTAAGCACAAACAGCCCAGCATAAATGGGGTCCCTTACTGTTCCCTTATTTCAACCAGGTGACCATGGATGATATAGCTCTCCTAAAGCTAACATAGAAAGATATAGACCGAATGTTGCTTGAATGCGACTAAAACCCAGGACCGTTCGCTGCCATACTTTGTGCTGCAATGATTCCAGACTACTTGCTACTGGCTTGGTGTGGTAAAGTGTCCTACCGTGGAGGCTGAAATAAGGCAGCCCTCCCCAGAAACCTTCTGCAAAGGCTTTCAGAATACCTCCAGGAGAGCTTCATGGAGATGTCCCTGGATGATTCCCACTCCATTCCCAGACACGTTAACCAACTTTTCCAATAGCTGTACTGGCCGTGAATGCATCCCAAGTCTTCAGGGCAAATCAAACAAACACTATTGCGTTTAAACCCTGTACTGTAGTTACAAATGTGCATTCACGAGAGGGGACTTCTCTGCCTTCAGGGTCGGGGATCCCACCGTGGGAGGGTATTGGCTCCAGGGTGATGAAAAGGTCCTGGCTGCCAGGGAAAACAGATTCACCACTTGCCTGCTGTGCATTCTCCTCCTCGTCTTCCTTATCCACAAAATCCTCCTCCGTGTTGTGTGAGACTCCCTCCTTGCAGTTGTCCACGGACAGTGGTGGGGTAGTGGTAGGGTCCCCCCTTAGAATGCCATGCAGCTAATCATAGAAGCGGCATGTATGGGGCTCTGATCCAGAGCGACTGTTTGCTTCCTTTGTCTTTTGGTAGGCTTGCCTGAGCTGCTTGATTTTTATGTGGTGCTGCTGTGTGTCCCTGTTGCAGCCTCTGTCCATCATGCCCTGTGCAATTTTGGCATATATATTAGCATTTCTTCTTTTTGATCGGAACTTGGCCTGCACAGATTCTTCTCTCCATACAGCAATCAGATCCAGTGTCTCCCGTTCACTCCATGCTGGAGCTTGTTTGCAATTCTGGGGGGACTGTATGATCACCTTTGCTGCTGAGCTCTCCACGCTGACCAAACAGGAAATTAAATTCAAAAGTTCCCGGGGCTTTTCCTGTGTACCTGGCTAGTGCATCAGAGTTGAAAGGGCTGTCCAGAGCGGTCACATTAGAGCACTCCAGGATAGCTCCCGGAGGCCAATAACGTCGATTTGCGACCACACTACCCCAAATTCAACCCAGCAAGGTTGATTTTAGCGCTGCTTCCCTCGCTGGGGAGGAGTACAGAAATCGATTTTTAAGAGCCCTTTAGGTCAATGGAATGGGGTTGCTTGTGTAGACGCATTCATTATAAAATCGATCTAACACGGCTAAATTCGACCTAACCCTGTAGTAGTAAAGAGAAGGTGTTAGACTTTTTTCTACAGTGGCACATGCTCTGTTCCCAAAGTGCCCTTACAGAAAACTTGACAGTGTGGTAGCATGTTCGTTCAAGGATGCCTCAACACGCCAACAAAGACAGCACAGTTAAGATTGTCGTTTCCTGGCTTTCAGAGGTTTGAGTGTAAGTGAACTCCATGTTCTGGAAGTGTGCGAGGTATATGCAGGCAATCTTAACTTTGCATGAATGAAGTTGTGCGGCAGTGAATTTCCTTGGGTTTTGGTTTGCTTAATTTGTCAGCACCCTGTGTGCCACAACTCAGCTCTCCCCCACCACTACTTCTGGCTCCCTGGTAATGAGTAATCCAGCTGTAGAAGATACTGGGTGCACGTTAGTCTCGTCACTGCCCCAGCATCATATCCTAGTCTCCCATCCCTGCCTGTCCAGCACAGCCTGGTCCTCCCTGCTCAGCCTTCCTCCCCAAAGTTTGGGGAGCCAGGTAGAGGATGCAGGGACTAACATGGAGTCAGTGGGAGCATGTTTTGAAGAGGGACAGAAATAGGGAGATATGGATGGGGGGTAGCTGAACCCTCCAACCCACACATGATCCCACCTGCACTGTTCTGACCTCCCCTCTCCCCCTAGAAGCAGCAGCATCACCAAGGGGAATGGTTATATTTTGGTCACAATATTATGCACCAAATTGTTGCAGGAAGGGACTCTGGCAGACAAGTAGGTAGCATTAAGGGTAACCTTGTGGGGTGCCAAACTGCCTCCAAATTGTACCCACCCACATCACATTCCCAGAAGAACTCCTTGGTGGCCCCGGTTACCAAACATGAGGCATAGCACAGACATCTCCCAAGAAGAGAATTCAAATTCCTGGTCCTTAGACTTGGGATAATGCCTGCTCCCCTAAACCACCAGGCAAGTGCATTACTGAGGCCTTGTCTACATGGGGGAGAAACTGTCTGATACAGTTTTTTTTAAATAGACTATTCCAATGTAGCTCTTATAGTATAAATTAGCTGTCCAAGGCTAGGTCTAGACTACCTGCCTGAATCGGTAGGTAGAAATCGATCTCTCGGGGATTGAATTATCATGTCTCGTTGGGACATGACAATCGATCCCCGAATCGACGCGCTTACTCCACCAGCGGAGGTAGGAGTAAGTGCTGTCGACGGGGAGCCGCGGAGGTCGATTTTGCTGCCGTCCTCACAGCGGGGTAAGTCGTCTCCGATACGTCGAATAGCGTAGCTGAATTTGCGTATCTTAAATTGACCCCCCCACACCCCCCGTAGTGAAGACCTGCCCCAAGACTAACTCCCTTGTGTGGACACTCTTCTGGAATAACTACTCCACTTCCCCAAATCACTTTTATTTCAGAATAGACTATCCACATGGATTCCAGAATAGCTATGCCGGTGAATTACCTTGCATAGCCAACCCCTTGGTGTGTCATACATACATTTGGGAGTTGTCTGTAGAACTGGGAAGAGGTGCTAAATCATTTGTAGTGCAAACATATTGAAATACTGGGTTTCCAAATTTGAGCTTGGTACCACTGAATAGCTGAGCTCCAGGCAGTCCAATTATATAAATTTCATGAGGGTCAGAGCCACACTTTTTCCTTTACTCTGTGCAAAAGAAGTTATTAGAAGGTGAAAATTTGAAAAGTAGCTCAATCTGGGGATATATAAGAAACTGGAGAAATGGTCTGAAGTAAATAGAATGAAATTCAATAAGGACAAATGCAAAGTACTCCACTTAGGAAGGAACAATCAGTTGCACACACACAAAATGGGAAATGACTTCGTAGGAAGGAATACTGCAGAAAGGGATCGGGGGGTCATAGTGGAGTACTGCAGAAAGGGATCGGGGGGTCATAGTGGATTACAAGCTAAATATGAGTCAACAGTGTAACACAGTTGCAAAAAAAGTGAACATCATTCTGGGATGTATTCGCAGGAATGTTATAAGCAAGACACAAGAAGTAATTCTTCTGTTCTACTCCATGCTGATTAGGCCTCAAATAGAGTAGTGTGTCCAGTTCTGGATGCCACATTTCAGAGAAAGTCCAGAGAAGAGCAACAAAAATGACTAAAGGTCTAGAAAACATGACCTATGAGGGAAGATTGAGGAAATTGGGTTTGTTTAGGCTGGAGAAGAGAAGACTGAGGGGGGACATAACAGTTTTCAAGTACATAAAAGGTTATTACATGGAGGAGGGAGAAAAATTGTTCTCTTTAACCTCTGAGGATAGGACAAGACGCAATGGGCTTAAATCGCGGCAAGGGAGGTTTAGGCTGGACATTAGGAAATACTTCCTAACTGTCAGGGTGGTTAAGCACTGGAATAAATCGCTTAGGGAGGTTGTGGAATCTCCATCTTTGTAGATTTTTAAGAGCACATTAGACAAACACCTGTCAGGGATGGTCTGGATCAGTGGTCCCCAACGCAGTGCCCCGCGGGTGCCATGGCACCTGCCGGGGCATTTATGTGCGCCCACCTAGTGCCCAGCAGGGGAGAGAAGCCACAGCCCCGTGCTTGATGGGGACAGAGAACTCAGGCTGCGGGCGCGGTGTTCTCTGTTCCCGGCAGGTGCGGGGCCCGCCTAGTGCCCAGCAGGGGAAAGAAGCTGTGGCCCCACGCCTGCCGGGGACAGAGAACTCCGGGGCTGCCAGCTGCGGGCATCGGTGTTCTCGGTCCCAGGCAGGCGCAGGGCTGCGGCTTAAGCCGGAGAGAAGCCGTGGCCCCATGCCTGCCAGGGACAGAGAACTCCGGGGCTGCAGGTTGCAGGCGCTGGTGTTCTCTGTCCTCGGCAGGCGCTGGGCCCGCCTAGTGCCCAGCAGGGGAGAGAGTTCCTGGCAGCGCTTGGGGTGGGGGCAGCATGTGGAGCCCTCTAGCTGTCCCTACGTGTAGGAGCTGGAGGGGGGACATGCTGCTACTTCCGGGAGCCATGCAGAGTGGGGCAAGACCCCAACCCCACTCCCCAGCTGGAGCGCCAGAGAAGGGCAAGCCCCGGACCCCACTTCCTGGCGGGAGCTCGAGGACCAGATTAAAATGTCTGGAGGGCTGGATGTGGCCCCCAGGCTGTAGTTTGCCCACCACTGAATAAGAACAATTATACTGCCTTTACTGGGTGAAAAACACACAAAAACAGCCCCTCCGCCTGAGAATAAGAATGTGCACACCAACTGTTCTCAGAATTCTGCCAAGAAAAGCACTTGAACTCACGATCCTTAGGTGGTGCAGAGGTTTAAGGACTACTACATAGGCTCTTAAGACATCAAAGTTTCACTATAGACTTTCTATAGGTCCAGGCGCCCAGGTGTGGGAACCCAGATTAGACAAACCTGGATAAGAGCATCTATACTGCTAAGCTGTGGAACCCTTCTCTGCTGACAGCCAGTTCTGGAGCAGGACCACAAACATGATGTAATGTTATCTGATTAAAATATGACCATTTAGATCATTGTTGCAACTACTGTTATATATTTGCAACAAATCTTGTACAAAACATGGCATGTAAGATGTCTGTGAAAAGGTTATGATTTACTGAATATGATTATGCTATTTGTATGCATGTATCATTTTTGTATTTGATGTTTTGAGCATTGGCTCCATATAGGGTTACTATACATCTGGGTTTCCCCGGACATGTCCGGCTTTTGGGTCTTTAAATAGCCGTCCGGGGGGAATTTGTAAAAAGCTAAAAATGTCCGGGATTTCCCCCTGGACGGCTATTTAAAGACCCAAAAGCGGCTGACAGGGCAGCCGTGCCGGATTGAGCCGCTCACTTGGGGCCTCTCCGACAGCAAAAGCTCTTCCCCCGCTTTCCCCCCTCCCCTGCAGCTTCAGCACGCCTGCAGTGCTGCGCGGGGCATAGGCACCCCCTGCTCCCGGCTCCGCCCCTTCCCCGCCCCCATTCCAATCCCTTCCCCAAATCCCAGGCCCCGCCTCCTTCCCCGGGCGTTTTTCCCCTCCACCCCCTCCCTCCCAGACTTTTGCGCGGCAAGCCTGGGAGGGAGGGGGAGAAGCGGAGCGCTTCAGGGGAGGTGGCAGAGCAGAGGTGAGCTGGGGCAGTGGGGCGCGGGGAGGGCTGCTTGCAGCAGGTAACCCAGGAGGGGCACAGGGGAACTGCTCCCCGCCCCTGTCCCCTGACTGTTCTGACTCCTATCCACACCCCCGCCCCTGCCAGATCCCCGGGACTCCCATGCCTATCCAACCGCTGCCTGTCCCCTGACTGCCCCCCCGAACTCCCAACCCATCTAACCCTCCCTGTCCCCTGACTGCCCCAACCCCTCTCCACACCCCTGCCCCCTGACAGGCCCCCCCAGAACCCCCGCTCCATCCAACCTCCCTGCTCCCTGTCCCTTGACTTGCCGCGCTCCCTGCCCCACCCCACCCCAGCTCACCTCCGCTTGGGCTCTGCCTGCTGCCTTGAGCGCACAGCCGCGCCGCTCTGCTTCTCGCCCCCTCCCTCCCAGGCTTGCCGCGCGGACAGCTGATTCGAGGCAAGCCTGTGGGGGGCGGGGGCGGAGAAGTGGGGCAGCTGCGCGCTCAGGGGAGCAGGCAGAGCCCGAGCAGAGGTGAGCTGGGGTGGGGTGGGGTGGGGCGGGGCAGGGAACGCGGCAAGTCAAGGGACAGGGAGCAGGGAGGTTGGATGGGGCGGGGGGGGTCTGTCAGGGGGCAGGGTTGTGGAGAGGGGTTGGAGCAGTCAAGGGACAGGGAACAAGGGGAGGGTTGGATGGGTCAGGGGTTCTGGGGGGGGCTGTCAGGGGCAGGGGTGTGGAGAGGGATTGGGGCAGTCAGGGGACAGGGAGGGTTAGATGGGTTGGGGGTTCGGGGGGGGCAGTCAGGGGACAGGCAGCGGTTGGATAGGCGTGGGAGTTCCGGGGATCTGGCAGGGGCGGGAGTGTGGATAGGAGTCAGAACAGTCAGGGGACAGGTAGGGAGTGGGGTCCTAGGGGGGCAGTTAAGGTGGGGGGGTCTCAGGAGGGGGCAGTCGAGGACAAGGATAAGGGAGGCTTATATAGGGTGTGGGGTCCCAGGGGGTGGTTAGGGGCAGGGGTCCTGGGAGGGGGCGATCAGGGGATAAGGAGCAGGGGGGGTTGGATGGGTTGGGGGTTCCGTGGGGGGCAGTCAGGGGGCAGGAAGTGGGAGGGAGTGGCTAGGGGGCGGGGCTACGTCACCCCCCCAGAGTGTCTTTTTTTTTGAAAGTTCAAATATGGTAACTCTAGCTCCATACCTATATTTCAAATATGTTTTCTCCTGGGGTAACATCCACAAGGTAGTTAGCCAGCACATCTTGGAGGGACTATTCAAATTGTGTGGCCCATCAAAAGGACACTTAACTTACCATGGACCATGGAAGACACCCATCTACACTGAATGGACTGTCCTGCAAACGTGCTGTCTGAAATATAGGTAATGGCTTCTTGCAATGACTAAGCAAAATCGGACATGTGACTCCAACCACATTAATGTACGTTTCCAGAGTAAGAGCAGTGGGATTCTCTCCACATGGCAGAAGATATAAAAGGCCCTGGAAACACCTCAATTTTGCCTCTATCCTGCTCCAGCCTCTTTCCTGCCCAAACCTCTGGACTTAGGACTATACTAATGGGAGCATTCTAACCAATGGACTGAGGACCTTCCAATTATTTGGAAACAGCCAGCGACTTGACTTAAGCCAGCAGTTTACTCCATCACTCCAAGAACTTTGCATTTGGGCTACTATAAGGTGGGTGCATAACTGGCTGGATAACCGTACTCAGAGAGTTGTTATTAATGGTTCCCAATCCTGCTGGAAAGGCGTAACGAGTGGGGTTCCGCAGGGGTCTGTTTTGGGACCGGCTCTGTTCAATATCTTCATCAACGACTTAGATATTGGCATAGAAAGTACGCTTATTAAGTTTGCGGATGATACCAAACTGGGAGGGATTGCAACTACTTTGGAGGACAGGGTCATAATTCAAAATGATCTGGACAAATTGGAGAAATGGTCTGAGTTAAACAGGATGAAGTTTAACAAAGACAAATGCAAAGTGCTCCACTTAGGAAGGAAAAATCAATTTCACACATACAGAATGGGAAAAGACTGTCTAGGAAGGAGTACGGCAGAAAGGGATCTAGGGGTTATAGTGGACCACAAGCTAAATATGAGTCAACAGTGTGATGCTGTTGCAAAAAAAGCAAACATGATTCTGGGATGCATTAACAGGTGTGTTGTGAGCAAGACACGAGAAGTCATTCTTCCGCTCTACTCTGCTCTGGTTAGGCCTCAGCTGGAGTATTGTGTCCAGTTCTGGGCGCCGCATTTTAAAAAAGATGTGGAGAAATTGGAAAGGGTCCAAAGAAGAGCAACAAGAATGATTAAAGGTCTTGAGAACATGACCTATGAAGGAAGGCTGAAAGAACTGGGTTTGTTTAGTTTGGAGAAGAGAAGACTGAGAGGGGACATGATAGCAGTTTACAGGTATCTAAAAGGGTGTCATGAGGAGGAGGGAGAGAACTTGTTCACCTTAGCCTCTAAGGATAGAACCAGAAACAATGGGTTTAAACTGCAGCAAGGGAGGTCTAGGTTGGACATTAGGAAAAAGTTCCTAACTGTCAGGGTGGTTAAACACTGGAATAAATTGCCTAGGGAGGTTGTGGAATCTCCGTCTCTGGAGATATTTAAGAGTAGGTTAGATAAATGTCTATCAGGGATGGTCTAGACAGTATTTGGTCCTGCCATGCGGGCAGGGGACTGGACTCGATGACCTCTCGAGGTCCCTTCCAGTCCTATAATCTATGATTCTATGATTCTATGATTTATTGTATGTATTTAATTCCTTTAACCAATTTTAACTCTCACCTTTCTTTCTTTTTATAAATAAACCTTTATATTATAGATACTAAAGGATTGGCATCAGCGTGATTTTTGGGTAAGATCTAAGTTATATATTGACCTGGGTGTGTGGCTGGTCCTTTGGGATCAGAAGAACATTTTATTTGAAGAAATTGGTTTTAAAGAACCACTCATCTCTAAATCCAGTGGTTTTGGTGGTGATATAAGAACTGGAATGCCTAAGGAAACTTTTGACTTTTATGACTTCTTGTTAGCCAGTGTGGTGAAACAGAAGTTTACTTTTGTTGCTGGTTTGGTGTATCCTATGGGGGATTAGCCACCAGTCTTGGAGTGTATCAGCCCTATTTTTCAGCAGTTTGTCCTTAATTTGGCATCCTCAGTTGTGACCCCCCTGAGGCACGGTTACACATAGCATGGTGGTATCACATGCAGACCTGGGATGACCAGGAATGGCTCCAGAACTTCCACATGAGAAAGGACACTGTTATGGAGCTCGCCCTCACCCCTCAGTGCCAAGACATGCAGATGAAGAGGGACATACTAGTACAGAAGTGGGTTGCTATTGCCATCTAGAAGCTGGTCTCCTCAGACTGCTACAGGTTGGTGACTAGCCAGTTTTGTGTTGGCAAGTCCACTGCTGGTGCTGTGGTGGTGGAGGTTTGTGAGGCAATTTCTGCCAGTAGTTTACCCACAGGTGGTGAAGATTGCTAATGTCTCTGAAATAGCAGCTGGTTTTGAGCAAATGGGGTTCCTGAACAGTGCTGGCACTATTGATGGCACTCATGTATCTGTTTTCTGCCCTCCACCCCCAAGGAGCACATCAATATACCAACTGGAAAGGATACTACTGTTTCATTAAATGAGCTTTCGTTGACCACAGAAGGAGGTTTGTGAATACCAATGTGGGAAGCACTGACAGGATGCAGGATACCCAGGTGCTCTGGAGATCTGGCACTTACCTGTTTGGACAAGAAGGGACTTTATTTCCTCCCAATAACACAGATATCAATAGTCGTATTTCAGGGGACCCAGACTATCTTCCACTGCCCTGGTTCCTGAAGCCCTACCCTGACATGAGAACATCTGGCAGACAGAGGTTTAAGCAGGACCTGAGCAGTTGCAGGATGGCAAAGTGTGCATTTGGCTGATAGAACGAGATGGTGCTGCCTACTAACCCATTTTGATGACAGTATGCTACTCAGGTTAGTGGGGCATGCTGTGCATTGCACAACAGATGTGAGAATAAAAGGCAGAATGCTCGCTAGTAGTGGGCCAAAGACAGTGCTGCTTTACAGGCCTGGTACAGGTCAGAAAGCATACCTCTGATCACTAGGTCTGGGTCCAGGAGAGCAAGGGAAGTCAGAGATGCCCTGTGCGCCCATAACCTTCCTTTGCATGGGGAAACATGATGCTGTGGAGTAATATGATTTGCCTGTACCATACATACCAATTTATCTACTGTTAATTTGCAACTTTATTAAAAGCTTTGGTTTAAACTTCCTCCCTCTTTATTGTTTCTGAAGCGCGCACACTGATGGATTGTGCAACCAAATACTTGTTTAAAAACAAACACAGACAGTGCAGCTGCCACTATGTAGAGAAAAATGCCAAGTACAAAGAAAACTAACAATAGAGCTAATCAGTGCAACGTCATAGATAATGGAGTTGCACCTGGTCTCCTTCCCCCCGGTTGCATGGGGGTAGAGTGAAGAATGGACATCTGTCCATGCACGCTTCCATTTCAGGAGTGCATTGATTGCCTCATTCCCCACCCAGAATTGTCTCGTGGCTGCACACGGGCTACCAGCTGTGGTAGCATGGAGGAAAGTCCATTGGCAATAATTGCACTAGGGCAGCTTAGGCAAGGGCTGAGGCAGGGCTCTGCTGTCTGCTAGCCATCAGGCCATGTACACTTGTGCTACACACATACCTGCATCTTCAAGCATTGTTCAGCTTGTAATAATAATCTCTGCTTTTCACACACACAACAGTGTGTACTAGAATAAATCATAGATTCATAGGGTTAGAAGGGACTGCAAAGGTCATCTAGTCTAACCCCCTGCCACGATGTAGGATTTGTTGTGTCTAAATCAGTGGTGGGCAAACTATGGCCTGGGGCCACATCTGGTCCTCCAGACGTTTTAATCCGGCCCTCAAGCTCCCGCTGGGAAGTGGGGTCCAGAGCTTGTCATGCTCTGGTGCTCCAGCTAGGGAGTGGGATTGAGGTCTTGCCCCACTCCGCATGGCTCCCGGAAGCAGCGGCATGTCCCTCCTCCGGCTCCTACGCGAAGGGGCAGCCAGAGGGCTCCACATGCTGACCCTGCCCCAACTGCTGCCCCCGCAGCTCCCATTGGCTGAGAACTGCAAACAATGGGAGCTGCAGGAGCGGCACCTGTGTACAGGGTAGCGCGCAGAGCCGCCTGGCCGCACCTCCGCATAGGAGCCAGAGGGGGGACATGCCTCTGTTTCTAGGAGCTGCTTGAGGTAAGTGCCGTCCGGAGCTTGCCCCCCTGAACCCTCCCATGCCCCAACCTCCTGTCCCAGCCTGATCCCCCTCATGCACCCCCAACCCCTCATTGCCAGCCCCACCCCAGAGCCCACATCCCCAGCCGGAGCCCTCCCGCCCTCCAACCCCCAATTTCGTGAGCATTCATGACCCGCCATACAATTTCCATACCCAGATGTGGCCCTCACGCTAAAAAGTTTGCCCACCCCTGCTCTATGCCACTCTTTAGAGTGAGATCCTAAATCTAAAGTTTCTGTCTGCTTTACCTTGGTATTAATCATCCTATTTTGCTAAGGTCATGTCTACACTACGGGGACTATAGTGGCATAACCTGGTGCCGTAGCTGTGCCAGCACAATCCCGTAGCCTGGACACAGCCTACAGCTATGGAAGGAGTTTTTCCTTTGCTGTAGGAACAGCACTTCCTTGAGTGGCACTAGCTAGGTTGATGGAAACATTCTTCCATTGATCTAGCTATGTCTACATCGGGCAATAGGTCAGCATAGCTACAGCATTAAGGAGCATGGACTTTTCACTTCCCTGAGTGCCACAGCTCTGTCGACCTAAATTTTAAGTGTAGACCAGATCTAAGTGTCAGTGATGGACCTGGTCTCCTTGGCACTCTCCCATTGTTCTGATCCACTCCTCCCCAGGGGCTGCACTGTGAACTTGAGAAGATTTTAGAGCACAGTGGGTTTTATAGGGGGAAATTACAACCTCTCAGAACTTTTTTCCATTTTATTTATTTTCAAAGGGAACAAATTTTAAGACCCTGTTTAAAAAATATTATTTCCCAAAAAGCAATTGGTAGAAAAAATTATCATAGACTTCTTGTATCACTTAAAATTAAAAATGAATGAGAACTGTTCAGTACAGAATTAAAATGTTGCTGGGAACTTTATTGCCTGTCTGTAATTAGCAGACAAGATCAGGGTTTTCCTCCACACTTCACCCAAACGCCAGGTTTTTTATTTTCCTGCTCAGTCACTGAGACTTTGAATTTTATACTCACGGAGTATGTGAAGATTAATTAATTAGTTAATGTTTGTAAGTCACGGTATAGATGGCAAAAGTTAGATAAGTGCTGAGCACTCTTATAAGTTTTCATTTAAATGTCTTTGTTTTTTTAACCCCGTTCTTTCCCACAGAAAGGCAGATTCAAAAAAGGGGCCCTGGGTAGATTATCAGGGACTAGGAGGACTCCTGGACTGTATTCCCTGCTCTGGAAGAGAAGTTGGGAGATCTCCGGAAGGGGATTGGAAGACAGGACTCCTAGTTTCTAGTCCTACCTCTGGGGACAGAAGGGCTGTACCAGCATTACAAGTTCAAAGCTTCTTGAACATTGGTTTATTGTAACCCCATTTTGTCTATTATAGACAGGCCCTTCACATCTGGGGTTACACAGGAGAAAAAGGTTAAGAAGAAACCCTGGAATATCTCTCCAGCCCAGCAGTAGGCTCAAGGCATTCATAGCCAGCTTTGGCATTCCAGTACCTGGCATTATCTTGGAGTTATCAGTCACACCCAGTGTGGGATGGTCCTACTTTGGATGCTGGGCCCTTGGGATCCACGTATTCACCAGCCCAACCTCCCCATATTTGCGGATGCTACTTTCTCCAGGGGGTGGTTTTTCCCTTCGCTTTGCCAACTCCCTCCACCTCTGCTTTGAAAGGCCCATTGGGAAGCACTGGAATTGTGGTGAGGGCTGCCAGTTGCTCCCCAGCATGAGGTTTTGCAGAAGCCTCCTGCAATGCATCTGTGCCTTGGCTTCAGCTGCCAATTACAACCACACACTTCTTCAGAGATGGGACATTAGGAGTCATTAGCCAAGTACTGCAAAATCCTTCTCTAGCTCCACAGGGATGGGAAAGGCAGCAGCAGGGGCTGAATCAAGGTGGTGTAGGAATTGTCAGGAAAAGTTGGGGTGGGGGATTCAGGGAGATCAAGAGTGAGGGAGACCAACAGGTTGACAAGTCCGAGTCTCCTTCAATGAAAGCCACCAACTGGATTTGGTTTCCTTATGGTGGGTACTTATGTGGTTTGGGGGGAGGGAGGGGTTACCTTCTCTGTCCCCACAAACCACACCAGTGGGGATCCTTTTCAAGAGCAAATTGTGCTGATGTGTTTCAAGGTGTCCCTCAAAAAGATAAAACCAAATTTGTCTTGGATTTCAGTGGCCAAGGGAGGTTGTGGGGTGTGTGTGGGGTGGTGTCTCTCTGCATCAGACTTGATAAGGGCTGGTTGGGTTGCACATGAATCATAGAATATTAGTGTGATGGGTTGGATCACAGAAACCCCCTTGGGAACTGCCAATTGATGTGCCAAGACTACTTCTGCCCCTGTTTTCCCTGCCAGCTTGGGACTCCAGCATCCTGTCTTGTTGAGCCAGACAAGCCAGTCTGCTCCAACACAGACCCAGGGTCTGAAACATGTGCCCCAAAGCTGCAGACTTAACTGAAAGCAACTTAAGAAGTGTTCCTGTCTTTAACACTCAGATGCCCAACTCCCAATGGGGTCCAAACCCCAAATAAATCTGTTTTACCCTGTATAAAGCTTTCTCCAGGGGGTTATACAGGGTAAACTCATACATTGTTCGCCCTCTATAACACTGATAGAGAGATATGCACAGCTGTTCCCCCCCCCCTCCCCCAGGTATTAATATATACTCTGGGTTGATTAATAAGTAAAAAGTGATTTTATTAAATACAGAAAGTAGGATTTAAGTGGTTCCAAGTAGTAACAGACAGAACAAAAAGCAACAGAGGGTCCTGTGGCACCTTTGAGACTAACAGAAGTACTGGGAGCATAAGCTTTCGTGGGTAAGAACCTCACTTCTTCAGATGCAAGTAATGGAAATCTCCAGAGGCAGGTATATATCAGTGTGGAGATAACGAGGTTAGTTCAATCAGGGAGGGTGAGGTGCTCTGCTAGCAGTTGAGGTGTGAACACCAAGGGAGGAGAAACTGTTTCTGTAGTTGGATAGCCATTCACAGTCTTTGTTTAATCCTGATCTGATGGTGTCAAATTTGCAAATGAACTGGAGCTCAGCAGTTTCTCTTTGGAGTCTGGTCCTGAAGTTTTTTTGCTGTAAGATGGCTACCTTTACATCTGCTATTGTGTGGCCAGGGAGGTTGAAGTGTTCTCCTACAGGTTTTTGTATATTGCCATTCCTGATATCTGACTTGTGTTCATTTATCCTCTTGCGTAGTGACTGTCCAGTTTGGCCAATGTACATAGCAGAGGGGCATTGCTGGCATATGATGGCTATGCCATATGATACTAGACAGAACAAAGTGAATTACCAAGTAAAATAAAATAAAACACGCAAGTCTGAGTCTAATACAGTAAGAAAACTGAGTACAGATAAAAACCTCACCCTTAGAGGAATTCCAGTAAGCTTCCTTTTACAGACTATCTCCTCCTAGTCTGGGTCCAGCAATCACTCCCACCCCCTGTAGTAACTGTCCTTTCTTCCAGTTTCTTTCAGGTATCCTTGGGGGGATCTCTTTAGCCAGCTGAAGACAAAATGGAGGGGTCTCCCAGGGGTTTAAGTAGACTTTCTCTTATAGGTGGAGACCTGCCCCCCCCCATGCAAAGTCCAGCTCCAAGATGGAGTTTTGGAGTCACATGGGCAAGTCACATGTCCATGCATGATTCAGTTTTTACAGGCAGCAGCCATTGCTTACCTGCTACCTTGAACGTACTCATGTAGACATCTTATGTGGATTGGAGCCTTCCAAGATTCATTGTCCCTTAAGTGCTTCTTGACTGGGCACTTAATATGCACATTCCTTTCTCAAGAAGCTGACCAAATGCTTTACAAAGGCTACTTA
This sequence comes from Chrysemys picta bellii, assembly GCF_011386835.1. Classification (NCBI taxonomy): domain Eukaryota; kingdom Metazoa; phylum Chordata; order Testudines; family Emydidae; genus Chrysemys; species Chrysemys picta. The sequence goes on along the minus strand of NC_088791.1, from coordinate 143,716,562 downwards.
AAAATCAAGCCAGTACACAACCAATATTCATAATTTCAAATACAAAAATGATACATGCATACAAATAGGATTAATAGATTCAGTAGATCATAACCTTTACAGAGATATGTTATTTGGCATATGTAGCATAAAACATATTCTAATGATGTCATATATACATTCATAAGCATAATTCTATAAAGTCTTATGGGGTGCACTGTCACAATTAAGGTTGGAAGAGACCTCAGGAAGTCATCTAGTCCAATCCACTGTTAAAAGGCTCCCGGAAGCAGCGGCTTCTAAGGATGGAGATTCCACCACCTCCCTAGGTAACCCGTTCCAGTGCTTCTTATGTTCTTATGTTCACCCTCCTAGTGAAATAGTGTTTCCTAATATCCAACCTAGACCTCCCACACTGCAACTTGAGGCCATTGCTTCTTGTTCTGTCATCTGCTACCACTGAGAACAGCTAAGCTCCATCCTCTTTGGAACCCCCCTTGAGGTAGTTGAAGGCTGCTATCAAATCCCCTCTCATTCTTCTCTTCTGCAGACTAAATAACCGCAGCTCCCTCAGCCTCTCCTCATAAGTTTTGTGCCCCAGCCCCCTAATCATTTTTGTTGCCATCCGCTGGACTCTCTCCTATTTGTCCACATCCCTTCTGTAGTGGGGAGACCAAAACTGGACACAATACTCCAGGTGTGGCCTCACCAGTGTTGAATAGAGGGGAATAATCACTTCCCTCGATCTGCTGGCAATGCTCCTACTAATACAGTCCAATATGCCGTTGGTCTTCTTGGCAACAAGGACACACTGCTGACTCATATCCAGCTTCTCGTCCACTGTAATCCGCAAGTCCTTTTATGCAGAACTGCTGCTTAGCCAGTCGGTCCCCAGCCTGTAGCGGTGCATGGGATTCTTCCTTCCTAAGTGTAGGACTGTACACTTGTCCTTGTTGAACCTCATCAGATTTCTTTTGGCCCAATCCTCCAATTTGTGTAGGTCACTCTGGACCCTATCCCTACCCTACAGTGTATCTACTTCTCCCCCCAGCTTAGTGATCATGCCTCCCTCTCCCTCTGCTTTGCAGCTAGTCCCCTGCTTCAGCTTGGGTGGGAGGGGTGGATTCTATCCCCCCCTGCATTTAGGCATGAATGGGCCATCTCTCTAATGCTGAGGAAACGGGCGCTCTCTACCCTGCCTGCCCTCACCACCATTCAAAACATGAAATTGTGTATGTGGTTCTTCCTGCCACCCTCTGTCCTGCCAGCTGAAGAATTTGGGGGTGGCAGGAATGTGTGGGGAACAAGGATCTGGAGAGGCCAGTTTGCAACTGCCTTTAGATCAGCAACTGCTTCACCTTCCCCAGAAAGAGATGCCATGGAAGCAGCAGGGGCCTCTGCTGTGCCAAACCTACATGGGGAAGTACCCTTTGATGGGCAGACACAGGCAGATGTGAGCCTGGCAGTGGGCTTCTTTATGCCAGCACAGATGCTGGGCGGGATGTCTGGGTCTGAACCAAGGCACAGAGGGGAAGATCCCTCTACTGATACCCTGAAAGGACAGATGCCTGCTCCCCACTGGAATTTGTACTCCTTCATAGTGAAGAAGGCATAGGGATAAGCTGATCTTTCCTTACACATTTGGTACCTCTTGTATTTCCTTGCACATTTTTAGAGTAAAGTCTTGTATTATTTTCCCCCCAGTATCTCGCAAATGGTGCCCCCAACCTCACCATTTATATATATATATAAAATTTGGGAGATTAGTAACTGGCTCAGAGCTGTTTGATCTAATAGAGAGGAAGGGAGTGGTAGGAGAGGATTTGATTTTGGGGTAGCTAAGTTTGTGAGGGGCTGTCTGTTGGGGAGTGGGTCTGGAGATTGCATAGAGACTTTGAGGACTGTGGAGGCTAGATATGGGGGTAAGAGGGGGTGTGAGGAGTAAGGGGCTGGGTGTAGGGACTTGTGTTCTAGATCCATGGGGCTGAGGGAGAGGCGGAGTTGGGGGACTGGGTGTGGGGAAGCCTTGTGCCACCTGTCCAGGTTTCCCCATGATCGTTTGAGGTAGCTGGCCTGGGAAATCAGCAGGTGTTGTCTTATGGTGTCGGGATCCCCTGGGGCTGTTGTGGCTCCTCAGAGGTGGCACCCCTCTGTATGCTACATCCAGAGGGCCTGGGGCACGAGACAACCCCCTTTCTCCTGCCCTCGAGGGGCTGGGTGCCCCCTTTGACCCTGGTGTGCAGCCTGCCAAGCCCTGAGGTGCAGCAGCTCCTAAGGGGGAGTGTCGGGGGGCTGGGGCAGGTGGGCTCAGTTCCGAGCAGCTGGTGTACAAGGGGGAATGGCTGAAACTCCTGAAAATTAACCCTAAGTTCAATTTTTCCAGCCGCCCCTCCCCGCCAGCTGGCTGCACGGTGGGCCAGCAGGTGAGGAGCTCCAGGGCGCTTGCCCCAGTATCCTCCTGGCTGTACCTTAGCCAGGGGGCTCCATATCATCCTGACCCCCTCCCCCAAAATTTCTACCAAAATGTAAGGGGCAGACGGAGCTGAGGAAACAGCCATCCCTCCCTTGGCTGGCCCAGGAGGCAGTTCCCCTCAGGGCAGTTCAGGGCTGACGTTTTATCTTTACCTGGGGGAGGGGGGCAGCTGGCTGCCTGGTAGAATCACCCCAGCCCGGGTGGAGAAGATGTCTGTCCAAGGGGAGTGGCCCAGAGATGGGTGGGGGAGCAAATCACCCTGGATCCAGGGCAGGACTATTCCATTCCTAGGGCTCCTTAGCTCCTACTTTTCTATGTGCTAGGGCTCCAGGCCCTTCCCTCAGGGAACGGGCTCCCCAGGCCCACATACCCCTCAGCACCAGGGGAGGGCTCCTGAGCACCTTTCCTTTGGCTCAGTGGCACCTTGTTGCCCCAGACTGTTCTCCTTCCCCGGCAGCTTACATCTCTGACCCCTGAAGCTTGTTTCTCAATAGCCCCCTGTCATCTTGGCTTTACTGAGCACACTGGATTTAGCTCATGGAGTCTCATTGCAGAACTCGACCCCTCTAGCCCCTGAGTGTTTCTATAGTCCCCTGACTCTTCCCTGAATTTCTCTGTCTTTTGGGGCTTGAAATGCTTAGAGCCAAGAGGCCACAGACAGGGCCCATCTTCCTTTGTGGAGGCACCTCCAGGATTGCTGTTTGCACTATCCCACTGGAAATGTCTAGATTTGCTGCCCTCTCCCTGCCATCCTAGGCATCTCTCTCCACTGCACAGCTGAGGTTTGTATTATTTTCCATGTCTGGACTAGAGAAATCTCATTCTTTTTCTGCTTATGTTTTTAATATGTCTAGATTCCCTTGGATTATTTCTCTGTCTTTATTGTTGGTACTGGCTCTGGCAGTGGGTAATCTAGGGGGTTGGAGCATGTGTATGGGCTGGCCAGCGTGCTTGTGGGGATGAGACAGGGAATCAGGATTCCTGGGTTCTATTTTCAGCTCAGCTACTGATTTGCTGTGCAATCTTTGGAATCCTGTCTCTGTGCCTCATTTCATTAGGGTTGCCAGGCATCCAGTTTTTGACCAAAACACTCAGTCAAAAAGGGACCCTGGTGGCTTCGGTCAGCACCGCTGCCTGGGCCATTAAAATTCTGATTGGCCACAGCGGCTGGCAGGCTCCATGACCAGCTCTGCGCGGCTCCCGGGAAGCAGCTGGCATGTTTGGCTCCTAGGTGAACGAGCGGCCAGCAGGCTCTGCATGCTATCCCAACCCGCAGGCGCTGCTCTCATTGACTGGGAACCGCGGCCAATGGGAGCTGCGGGGATGGCTCCTGCGGGTGGGGGCAGCGTGTGGAGCCCGCTGGTCATCCCTCTGCCTAGGAGCTGGAGGGACATGTTGCTGCTTCCTGGGAGCTGCCTGAGGTCAAAACCATCTGGAGCCTGCACCCTGAGCCCCCTTCCGCACCTCAACCCCCTGCCCCAGCTCAGAACCCCCGCATGCACCCAAACTTCCTCCCGGAGCATGCACCCCAAGCCCCTTTCTGCACCCCAACCCTCTGTCCCAGCTCTGAGCCCCCTCCTGCACTCCGAACCCCTTGGCCCCAACTGGGAGCCCCCTTCTACATCCCAAACCCCTCATCCCAGAGCCCGCTCCCCCAGCAGGAGCCCTCACCCCCTCCTGTGCCCCAACACCCTGTCCCAGTGCAGAGCCCCCTCTTGCACCCTGTACCCCTCATTTCTGGCCCCACCCCAGAGCCTGCATCCCCAGCCCGGAGCCCATATCCTCTCCTGCACCCCAATCCCCTGCCCCAGCCCTGAGCCCCCTCCCACACTCCAAACCCCTCGGCCCCAGCCCAGAGCTCCTTCTGCACCCCAAACCCCTCATCCCCAGCCCCACCCCAGAGCCCACACCCCTGGCTGGAGTTCTCACTCCCTCCTGCACTCCAACCCCTGCCCCAGCCTTGTGAAAATGAGCAAGTGAGTGAGGGCAGGGGAGAGCGAGCGACAGAGGGAGGGGGGATGGAGTGAGTGGGGGTGGGGCCTGGGAGAAGGGGCAGGGCAGAGGTGGGGCCTTGGGGAAGGGACAGGGCAGGGGTGTTTGGTTTTCTGCCATTAGAAAGTTGGCAACCCTACATTTCATGGGTGCTGGGGGTGCTCCTGCATTCCCTGATGTGAAGTGGTTTCCATCATATTCAGGGTTTACAGTGTGGTTCAATGGCTCTCAGCACCCCCCCCCCCCTAAGTGCTGTGCTCCTCTTGACCAGCTGCTTACAAACAGAGAAGAATTGGTAAGGGAAATAGAAGTGGGTGGCAACCTAAGCAGCAGTGACCATGAGATGGTTGAGTTCAGGATCCTGACAAAAAAAAGCAGCAGAATACGGACCCTGGACTTCAGAAAAGCAGACTTAGACTACCTTAGGGAACTGATGGGCAGGATCCCCTGGGAGGCTAATATGAGGGGGAAAGCAGTCCAGGAGAGCTGGTTGTATTACAGTGGATGAGAAGTTGGATATGAGTCTGCAGTGTGCCCTTGTTGCCAAGAAGGCCAACGACATATTGGGCTCTATTAGTAGGAGCATTGCCAGCAGATCGAGGGAAGTGATTATTCCCCTCTATTTGGCACTGTTGAGGCCACACCTGGAGTATTGTGTCCAGTTTTTGTCCCCCCACTACAGAAGGGATGTGGACAAATTGGAGAGAGTCCAGTGGAGGGCAACAAAAATTATTAGGGGGCTAGAGCACATGACTTCTGAGGAGAGGCTGAGGGAACTGGGGTTATTTAGTCTACAGAAGAAAAGAGTGAGGGAGGATTTGATAGCAGCCTTCAAGTACCTGAAGGGGCGTTCCAAAGAGGATGGAGCTCAGCTATTCCCAGTGGTGGCAGATGACAGAACAAGAAGCAATGGCCTCAAGTTGCAGTGTGGGAGGTCTAGGTTGGATATTAGGAAATACTATTTCACTAGGAGGGTGAACATAAGAAGCACTGGAATGGGTTACCTAGGGAGGAGGTGGAATCTGCATCCTTAGAGGTTTTTAAGGCCCGGCTTGACAAAGCCCTGGCTGGGATGATTTAATTGGTGTTAGTCCTGCTTTGAGCAGGGGGTTGGACTAGATGACCTCCTGCGGTCTCTTCCAACCCTAATCTTCTATGATTCTAGGAACTAATGGGGGCTGAGGCCTTGGGGGGGAAAAAGGTGGACAGGGGCAGGGGCTTGGGGGCTCTTGGTGGGTCATTTATTATTAATTGTGCCTGTAAAGCATCTTTGAAGATGTCACCTCAGCTGACCCTGTCGTCAGGGTTCAATGTGCTTTTCATTATCCACCTGGTTTTGACTCTCCTGTAACTCCCTCTAAATTTCTTTTCTACTGCCAATTTCTCCTACATTTTGTACAGAGAGAGGTTTCATCTATGCTAGAAAACCATACTGGCTTAACTGGATTGATTTAAAAACTAATGATCAAATTAACCTAAATCTATATACACAAGGTTGACCAATTCAAGTGTGTTTGCACCAGTTTCACGAGATCAATTTGAGTTAAACCAGTGCAACCTTCTAATCTAGACAATGTTTGCATCTGAGGTGAGTGGGACATGGTGACTTGGGATCAAGAGTACTTTGATAAGGGGTATGAGAGTTGGTTTGTTTTTTGCTACTTTCAGAAAACAGGTTTTTTTTAGAGAGTTTGGGTCACAACTTCAGTCTGTCACCTTCCCATCAGGTCTGTGGGATATTGACACCTCCTAGTATGTTGTCAATCAAACTTGTGATTTCCTCAAAACCAATCTTCCTTTTGTTTGACAAGCCTGTTTTTCCCAAAACCATGTCAACTGACATTGCCATCCTCTAATTCTTTACTGATTACATGCCTTGTCAGTCTTTCCATGATTTTCCCTGGGATCAGTGTTGGCATGGCTCATAGTTACCTGGGTCATCTTATTTATCCTTTATAAATATATCCACATTAGTTTTTTCAGTTCGCTGGAATTTTCCCATTGTTCCAAGATGCATTAAAAATCAACAATAATGGTTCAAAGAGCTCCTTGGACAATTCTTTGAATACTCTTGGGTGCAAGTTACCCTGGCCTGCAGATATAAAAACATTTAACTTTCGTGGTTGCTGTTTAACATCCTCACTAGTTACTGATAAAGAGTATTCCATTATCACTGTGAGTTATGAATACATCATCCTGCTTCTTTCCAGAAAAATATTTGGCTAATTCTGCTTTTTCTGCATCATGATGGGTAATTTCCCCATCCCTATAGATTAGGAATTTGTTTGTTCCTGACATATTTAAAGAATTCCTTTTTATTGTCATTAACGCAACTGGACCTAGATTTTTTTCCCCCAATACTTTTAGCTTCCTTTACTGTCAAAATTTTCTAATTGTTGTTTTTTACTCATTACTTTCAGCTTTCCCATTTTGCCATTTTTAATATAAATGTCTTTTGAATTGCTTCTTTCACTTCCCTTTTTAACTAGTGAGAGTTTTTTTAAATCAAAGAATCCTTTCAGGATTGCAGAATTGTGGGGGGTTTGTTTGGTGGGGGAGATAGGTAATAAAGCATTTAATTCCAATTATTCAAATTTTTATGATAAATATTTCCTTATGCTCAGTTTTGCTCATGACTGTTCTCAGCTTTGGGAAACGGGCTTTTTTAAAGCACTAAATACATATACTACTGGACAGGACTATATTCTATTTGCATATAGCAAATGTGCTCTGAGCTTGTATTACTTTGCCCCTTTCATTCTGCCAGTGTTTTCAGCTCACTCTTTATACCTTCTTCCATGCTGCCTGCAAGGATTTCCCAATTCCTATATGCCAGGTCCCTGCCTTCTCCTCATTCCAGTCCCTCTTGCAAATTCGTTTCTTCTGTGATGCCAACAACTAACCTGCATCACTGTAATACCATCCCCAGCCCACTTTAAAAGGGTCAGCCAAGGGAAAGGGGAGACACTCCTGTTTTTACAGGTTTCAGAGTAGCAGCCGTGTTAGTCTGTATCTGCAAAAAGAACAGGAGTACTTGTGGCACCTTAGAGACTAACAAATTTATTAGAGCATAAGCTTTCGTGGACTACAGCCCACTTCTTCGGATGCATATAGAGTGGAATAAATATTGAGGAGATATATATACACATGCTCTCTGTATGTGTGTATATATATATCTCCTCAATATTTATTCCACTCTATATGCATCCGAAGAAATGGGCTGTAGTCCACGAAAGCTTATGCTCTAATAAATTTGTTAGTCTCTAAGGTGCCACAAGTACTCCTGTTCTTTTTCCTGTTTTTACTTCTTTCTGGTGAATAATGATGGCCTGAAAGGGGTCTCTTGACCCCATAACCAAAGTGGAGTTTTTTTTATTATTTTTTATTTATTTGCTTGATTTTAGAAATCTCACAAATGTCAAATCTCATCTTTCCTGATTTTGTTGGAAAACTTATCGGATGTCTCAGAAATGTGGATCAGGCACTTTTGCAGCCCTTCATTGAAGAGTCCGAGGATGGAATCTTTTACAGAGAACTTTTCTGCCAAGTGCATATTCAGGTTAAACAGACATGAACAAAAATCAGAAGTGTCAGAGCTGGTCTAGGCACAGAAGTTGCACTGGTCTAACTAAAACTCGTTTTTTAAATTAGTGCAAACTCCCTTGGGGATACACTTTTATTTACTTATGACAGTTTAGCCTGAGTCTATCTGGGCTTGTCTACACACAAAGTGGAACAAAAATGAGCATATTGGTTGTAATTCACACCTTTAGTTATTTCTGTAGAAGTCTGAGTGGATGCTCTTAATTTGATTAAGGATGTCCTATTTCAATTACATAATTTAAACTGGTAAATTTAATATAATAAAATTATAATTTTATTCTGAAATGAGTTTCCCCACCTTCCCTGTTACTCACCTAGTAAAAGTTGTGAATTACAGCATATTTCATTCTTTTAGTTCCCATTTGGATATAGACTAACCCTCTCTTTTCCTGGCCTTCTCTGTATGGCAGAGCAGCAATGACTTAACTAGAGGTGTGAATTCAAAACAATATAATTAGACCAGTGCCAACACCAACATGAATATTCTTATTTCATGTTAAAACAGACATTGTTTTAGCTTAAATTCATTTAGGAATCAGTCTAAGCTAAACTGCAGTAAGCTTATCCAACCAAAACTAAGAGCATTCACGCAGGGGTTTGCACCAGTCACCTAAACTCCTTTAAAACCTGACTTTAAATTAACCTGCTGCAGCTTTCTCTGTCTCCATGGTGTTTCATATTCTTTTCATTCCTCCGTAATCCATAAAGCCCCTGATTGAGAAATGTCGCTGAGCCTGGACCAATGCCAGCCTGGAGCAGCTGAGAAGGCTCCTTCAACAGAGCTCAGAGCAACAGGTGAAGAATCAGCCACTGGGGTTGGAGGACCTGAAAAGTTGTCATGTTCCCCCACTCCCTTGTAAAACACAATCTCACACTGATAAGAGTTCAGAGGCTCATATAAAGGGGTGGGGGGGAACTTAAAATCGACCAAGAGACAGAAGCTCAAGTTCTTCTTCGAGTGCTTGCTCATATCGATTCCAATTAGGTGTGCGCGTGCCACGTGCACGATTGTCGGAGAATTTTCTACCCTAGCAACACCCTGTGGGTCGGCTGTGGAGCCCCCTGGAGTGGCGCCTTCATGGCGCTGGATATATACCCCAGCCGACCCAGCGCCCCCTCAGTTCCTTCTTACCGCCCATGACGGTTGTTGGAACTGGGGAGCGCGGCATAGATGTTCTCCACTCTCCCTAGCTTTACTCGTTAGTTCTTGTAGATAGTTGTTGGTTATATTCTTTAGATTAGTAGTTTGTTGTTAATAGTTTGTAGAGTAGTTAGTTATAAATAGTTAGCGGGGGTTAAGGGGGCTATTATCCCCCCTTTTCCCCCCGGCGCGCAGCCAGGCTCATGCCCAAGGCTCCTGGCTTTAAGCCGTGCGCGACCTGTGCTAAGCCTATGCCAACGGGAGACCCTCAAGACTTTTGTCTGAAGTGTTTGGGGGAGTCTCACCAGACGGACAAGTGTAAGATCTGTAAGACTTTCAGGCCCAGGACCAAAAAGGAGCGGGACTTTAGACTTAAGCAGCTCCTTATGGAGGCAGCACTTAGCCCAGATCCTCCTTCGGCGTGCCAGGTTCCGGCACTGAGTGCCTCGGTGCTCAGCGCCCCAGTGGCACCCTCCGGTACTGCACCGCGAGCAGACGCGGATAAGGCCCCACGGCACCATCCTCCCTTGGCACCGCGTCCTCCGCAAGCCCCTCGGCGCCATTCCCTGTCTCTGGGACATAAAAGACCCCGCAAGACCCAGGACGCTGCCGTCCAACAGGCACCGGCTCCCCCTGTACCGGTGGTAGAGCCGCGTCCAGCTTCGGCGCACCACAGGGTGCAAGCATCGTCAACACCGTTGACTCCGGCACCGGGTGCAGGGCCGTTGAGTCTGGTGCGGACTGGCTCACCGCCTCATCCTGTGGTTGAGCCCTGTCTCCCTTCTACACCGGAGACTTTTGCAACGGCGAAAGACCTCATCGCCCTCACGGAGCCAGCGCCGTCTCAGCCCGCGGCACCGCATGCCCTTCGTACTGTGCAATCCAGGGGCAAGCCTGCCCTGATACGCCCTCCATCTCCGAGCGTGGACTTGCGGCACCGCTCCCAGTCTCAGAGCGGGTCCTGACGCCGCTCGCAGTCCCGGCACCGATCTTCATCTCAGCGCCGGTCGTACTTGCGGCACCGATCTTCATCTCAGCGCCGGTCTACTTCTCGGCACCGACCTGAGCATCGGTACCGGTCGGAGTCCAGACGCAGTTTCCGGCACCGGTATGAGCGCCGCTCCCATTCGCGAGGCCGCTCCCGGCACCGAGTCTACAGACAGTCTTTGTCTTCGCGATCCAGATCTGGATCCTGGTACCGGCATGGCCATCGGCACCGTTCTCAATCCTGGTACCGCTCACCGGCACCGCACAGAGACCGCTCGCCTGTGGACTGGCACCGCTTGGCACCATACCAGAACGAGCCCATGCAACCACGCTCGGCCCCGCCCTGGCCCTCAAGATCGGCGTCTCGCTCGTCGGAAGGGGCTTCCCAATCAGCATACCCTGCTCAGGGACAGGATACAGACGACTTGGGTCATTGGCAGGAGGGGGCAGAGGACCCTAGACAGGACCCTGCACATTGGTCTTTCTGGACCCCATGGGCATATCACCAAGCTCAAGGGGCTCCACCAGCGGCCTCTCGCTCGGCACACTCTGACCCCAGGGTTCCTAAGGCCACCATCTCCCGTCCTCCCCCAGGGGGCATGGAGGCTCCAGTGCCAACACCCACGCAGGCCCCAGACCCCGGTGCAGGGGATCTGGCACATCAGGGACCCTTGGAGCCGGACCCTCATATGGATCCTTTACCCCGAGGCGTCCTCCTCATCCTCCCCAGATGAGGCGGTGGCGGGTACAACAGCCTCAGGCCCACCTCCAATAGACCTCCATGCCCACCAAGTCTTGTTGTGTAGGGTGGCACGGAACATGGACCTACAGGCTGAGGAGATAGTGGAGGTGGAGGACCCGGTGGTGAGCATCCTCTCAGCTGATGCCCCATCCCGGGTGGCGTTGCCCATTATTCATACGATCCAGGCTAACGCTAATGCCATATGGCAAACCCCGGCCTCCATCCCTTCCACTGCCAGAGGTGTAGAGAGGAAGTACTTTGTCCCCGCTAAAGACTATGAGTACTTCTATACACACCCTCCGCCGTGTTCAGTGGTAGTCTCCTCAGTGAACGCAAGAGAGCATCATGGTCAGCAGGCGGCAACGCCCAAATCGAAGGACGCCAAATGCTTCGATTTGTTTGGGCACAAGGTTTACTCAGCGGGGGGGGGGGGGGGGGGGGGGAGGGGTGTCTGCAGCTCAGAGCCGCAAACCAACAGGCGCTCTTGAGTTGGTACAATTACAACTCATGGAATTCCATGGGTAAATTTAAAGAGTTGGTCCCCCAGGACTCGAGGGAAGAGTTTGGGGCCCTAGTGGAGGAAGGTAAAAAGATGGCTAGGACCTCCTTGCAGGCCTCCCTGGACATAGCGGACTCGGCCGCCAGGACACTAGCGTCTGGGATAGCCATGAGACGCATCTCCTGGCTCCAGGTTTCGGGGTTACTGCCAGAACTGCAGCAGACCCTGCAAGATCTGCCGTTTGAGGGCCAGGGGTTGTTCTCGGACAAGACGGACTCTCGGTTGCAGAGCCTCAAGGACTCCAGAACCATCATGCGCTCCCTGGGAATGCATGTCCCAGGACCCCAGCGCAGGCCCTTTGGGCCCCAGCCACAAAGGTTCTACCCTCCTCCTCCTCGTCCAAGACAGGACTTCCCCAGAAGGCGGGGACGAGGTGGTAGACTGAGGTCGACCGGCCCCCAACCCGGTCAGAACCAAGGCCCTCCTAGACCACCTTCAGGACCTAGGCAAAACTTCTGAAGGTGTGCTCGAGGACGGCGTACCAACCACTACCCAGGATCCATTTCCTTTCTTTCGGGATCGCCTCTCCCGTTTCCACCGTGCTTGGTCCCTTAGAACCTCGGACCATTGGGTCCTTCGCACGGTGGAGAGGGGATACGCTCTCCAGTTTTCTTCGTTCCCCCCCGTCCCCGTCCCTCTTCAGGGACCCTTCTCACAAGCATCTCCTTACACAGGAGGTTTTTGGACTCCTCTCTATGGGGGCCATATAGGGGGACCAGATGTCCCGATTTTATAGGGACAGTCCCGATTTTTGGAGCTTTTTCTTACATAGGCACCTATTACCCCCCACCCCCGTCCCGATTTTTCACACTTGCTATCTGGTCACCCTAGGGCCATAGAGGAGGTTCCCCCAGAGTAAATGGGCAGGGGGTTTTACTCCCGCTACTTCCTGATCCCCAAAGCAAAAGGTGGTCTGCGACCCATTTTAGACTTACGCGGACTCAACAAATTCATAGTAAAGTTGAAGTTCCGCATGGTCTCCTTGGGGACCATCATCCCTTCCCTGGATCCTGGAGACTAGTACGCCGCCCTCGGCATGAAGGACGCATATTTTCATATAGCAATCTACCCCCCTCTCCCAACAGGTGCTTCCTTCGATTTGTAGTAAACAATGTGCACTACCAATTTGCCGTCCTTCCCTTCGGCTTGTCCGCGGCTCCGAGAGTGTTCACCAAATGTATGGCTATCGTGGCAGCATACCTTCGTCGACAAAGGATACAGGTGTTCCCGTATCTAGACGACTGGCTGCACCAGGGAGCAAGTTCAAGCTCACGTCCAGATAATACTACAAACATTCCACGAGTTAGGCATTCTACTCAACAAAGAAAAGTCCACTCTGGAGCCAACCCAGAGAATAGAGTTTATCGGGGGAGTTTTAGACTCCAGACTTGCCCGAGCTCTTCTGCCAGACACTCGGTTTCACACCATCGCAATCATCATCCACGGACTCCAAGTCTTCCCGATCACCACAATAAGGACGTGCCTCGGCCTGTTGGGACACATGGCCTCTTGCACTTATGTAACCAGGCATGCCAGACTTCGGCTTCGCCCACTTCAGGCCTGGGTATCGTCAGTGTACCGTCCTTATCGGGACAACCTGAACGTGGTGGTCACGGTCTTGACCTCTCTCACCTGGTGGCTGGATCACAAGGCGGTTTGCGCAGGAGTGCCATTTCACACCCCACAACCCTCCCTGCACCTGGTCACGGATGCTTCATCTCTAGTTTGGGGCGCTCACCTCGGGGAGCGCCATACCCAGGGCCTGTGGACCGCATCCCAACTAGCTCTGCACATCAATGTTCGAGAGCTGATGGTGGTGCGCCCAGCCTGTCAGGCATTTCTCGGTCTCCTACATGGCCGTTGCATGTCAGTCCTCACAGACAACACCACGGCCATGTTCTACATCAACAAGCAAGGAGGAGCCCGGTCGTCTCTCCTATGCCAAGAGGCCATTCGCCTGTGGGAGTTCTGCATTGCCCACTCGATACATCTCATGGCATCATTCCTCCCTGGAATCCAGAACACTCTAGCGGACCGTCTCAACAGATCCTTCCAGACGCACGAGTGGTCAATTCGCCCGGATATCATCCATTCCATCTTCCAGAGCTGGGGATTTCCCCAGGTCGCCCTGTTCGCCTCACGAGCCAACAGGAAGTGCCACATGTTCTGCTCCCTCCAAGGGCGATCTCCGGGCTCCCTGTCGGACGCTCTCCTCCTATCGTGGAGAGACCAGCTGTTCTACGCTTTCCCTCCATTCCCACTGGTCCACAGGGTGCTGCTCAAGCTACGCAGAGACAAGGCACGTATGATTCTAGTCTTTCCAGCTTGGCCAAGACAGCACTGGTACACCACACTTCTGGAGCTATCGGTTCAAACTCCGATCACGCTTCCCTTGTGCCCGGACTTGATCTCTCAGGACCACGGCCGACTCTGTCACCCCAACCTGCAATCGCTCCACCCTACAGCGTGGATGCTCCATGGCTGAATTGGACAGAGCTTCAATGCTCACGTCCCGTGCAACAGATTCTGCTGGGAAGTAGAAAGCCCTCTACACGGACCACTTACTTAGCCAAGTGGAAACGGTTCTCCTGTTGGTGCGAGCAGCGGGCCACGCCCCCCTTGCAGGCGTCTATTCCTCTTATACTTGAATATCTCCTATCCCTAAAACAGCAGGGCTTGGCGATATCTTCGGTCAGGGTTCACCTGGCCGCTATATCGGCATTCCACCCAGGAGAACACGCTTCCTCGGTCTTCTCTAACCCGATGGTCGTCGGATTCTTCAAGGGCTTAGACCGGCTATACTCACAGCAACGCCAACCCGTTCCGGCATGGGATCTTAACCTGGTTCTCGCCAAGCTCACAGGGCCCCCATTCGAGCCATTGGCTACCTGCTCACTCCTTTACCTATCTTGGAAGACAGCCTTCCTTGTAGCCATCACTTCAGCAAGGCATGTTTCTGAAATCAGGGCGCTCACATCTGAGCCTCCATACACAGTCTTCCATAAAGACAAGGTGCAGCTTCACCCCCACCCTGCCTTTCTTCCCAAGGTGGTATCAGTTTTTCATGTGAACCAAGATATATTTCTCCCAGTCTTCCATCCTAAGCCGCACGCCACCCGTCAAGACCAGCATATGCACTCCTTGGACGTACGCAGGGCCCTTGCTTTCTATATGGAGCATACAAAACCGTTTAGGAAGACGACACAACTCTTCGTTGCAGTGGCCAACCGGATGAAAGGCTTACCGGTTTCCTCACAACGTCTCTCCTCTTGGATCACGTCCTGCATTCGTGCTTGCTACGACCTGGCCGGTGCCCCGACGCCGTGCCTCACCACCCACTCCACGAGGGCTCAAGCCTCCTCGACTGCCTTCCTGGCTCATGTCCCGATCCAGGACATTTGTAGAGCGGCGGTTTGGTCATCGGTCCACACCTTCGCCGCTCACTATGCGCTTGTACAGCAGTCCAGAGATGATGCTGCATTCGGATCAGCGGTTTTGCACACAGCGATGTCTCACTCCGACCCCACCACCTAGGTAAGGCTTGGTAGTCACCTAATTGGAATCGATATGAGCAAGCACTCGAAGAAGAAAAAATGGTTATTCACCTTTGTAACTGTTGTTCTTCGAGATGTGTTGCTCATATCCATTCCAAACCCGCCCCCCTTCCCCACTGTCGGAGTAGCCAGCAAGAAGGAACTGAGGGGGCGCTGGGTCGGCTGGGGTATATATCCAGTGCCATGAAGGTGCCACTCCAGGGGGCTCCACAGCCGACCCACCGGGTGTTGCTAGGGTAGAAAATTCTCCGACGATCGTGCATGCAGCGCGCGCACACCTAATTGGAATGGATATGAGCAACACATCTTGAAGAACAACAGTTACAAAGGTGAGTAACCGTTTTATATACTTCCTGAAATTCATTCACGGGGGGGGGGAAGCAAGGGAGCCCTAATATTAAGAAGCTTCAAAGCCTGACTCCCTCATTCTCTGCCTTCTCTCCTCAGGCACCACTGCCTAATTCTGTCAGTCCCTTCCTGAGCTCAGCTGGTTCTTTGGTGGATCAAGACATGAAGTCCCAGATCCTCCACAGGCCAGGGTAAGGGCCACCACTGCCTTGGCATCCCCTCCCAAAGTCTGGTAGCCCCAGGGGGCTTTCTTGCTTTCCAATAAGCCACTCCCACCCTTCCTTTGGGTAGCCCCTCCTTCCTTGCTACCTCCAGGACCTGCCCTGACCTCACCAGCTCTAAACTCCCAGACCCTCCCTGGGGTGCACTTGTCTCACTCCCTTCACCTCCTGCCCATGGTCACAGCTGCATCTCCTTCCTTCACTCTCCTGGACTCATCCAATGCTGCCTGTTACACCTCAGATGTGGAGACCCTGGTGAGCTCTACCTTAAGGGAACCAGACCCTGGCCCCTATCAGAACCAGCTAGTAGGCCAGAGCAGAATATGAGACTGTGAGTGGAGCTACCCTATGGAGACAAGGATCCATCAGACGCACACCTGTAATGTGGGATAGTGTGAACACCTTGCACCTAGTTCTGAGGGACCTGCTTCTGCACCTTATCTCCAATGCACAGAAAATGAGTCTCCTGCAAACTGCCCATTTCTGCAGCTGTACTAGAACACGGCACTGAGTTTGCCAAACTGCATCTTATATTGGTCTTCCCTGGTTCTGACTGAGACATTTCCACAGCTGTTAGGTATTGAGAAACTCAGGGTAAAGGGATTCCATGAGCCTGGTGAACTATGGCCTGATCCAATTAATAATGTTTGCTGAGTCCCTGCCAGCACCCAGAGCTGATATTTGTGCAATAACAAGGTAGGGATTCTTCCTGAACTACTTGTTACAAAAGGATCTTGTTGGTACAAGTTTGACGCTAAGTGAAGTATTATTTCTTTGGAAGATGTGCTGTCTTGTAATTTCATCTCATCCCCCATGTTAAGGGCAGGGAGATAAATGGACTAACAATAGCCTCAACCAGCTTCAGCCTCAGATAGAAAGAGGTGAATTGAAATATACCTTTCCATTGTGCAAGGACCCCAAGAGTCTTTTCATGTGAGCACAGAAGACCTGAAAGTGCAACCAGCCAATCTCATTCACTTGTGTGTGTGTTGAGTGAAATAATAGCATTTAAAACAAAGCAGAGGTTTCTTGCTGTTGCTTTTTTACAATTTCCATCTTATAAATCATTGTCTCCCAAATTAGTAAGAAGGTGGTGGGGGATGTGTGAAAAAACATGGTGGTTGTCAGATTGATTCAACAAGGAAGTGAAGGGAAGGACAGGACAGGACAGCCCCATAAGTGGTGCTAGGTTGAAGGGAAAAGTTAGGGCAATAGTTCTGCAGCAGGCAATTCAGCTCCCTTAGGCGAGAGAAGACAGAAATGACCCAACTCCATTTTCTTTACAGTTCTTGTTCCTTTATTCAGTAAACACCTAGATACAAGTTTCACAAATCAAATTAAAAAAGGGGAGAGTGGACTGCAAATGGGGCTACATGGGCAGGGAGATACTGGCTGGTTCAGTTCTTGTTCTTCTCCCCCTCCCAAACACACATCCTTCCACCTCACCATACCAGGAAGCAAGAGAGGAAGTGGGGGCTTTGGTCCCAGTGAGGGGGATTAACAATGGGGCAAGAAATTCTTCTACATGATCATTTCAGAAGGGACCAAATACCACTCCAGAACCAGCCCAACCAGGCGCAGGAGGAGAGCTGGAAGGGACAGGGTTGATGACCCTTGTGTCCACAAATACTAGCAAAGGGAACTGAGCCAAGTGTGATTGGAAAAAGAGGAGGAAGAGTTGGAGGGGTAAACTGAGGCAGGATAATAAATGTGTCCTTCGTACACCAATGAGGTCCCCAAACCACCCTGTAGGCCAGAAGGAGAGCAATATGGAGGGTTAATCACTTTATTCAATTCTTAGAGGGTGGGGGTTAATATTAAATTTGAGAAGATTCCAAGCAGTGCTTTGTCATCAGAGTTTCACTGTCTGTACCTGAGAGAAGGTGGAGAGAGGGAGAAGAGAAAGAGAGAGAATGCAAGTTACAGAGGTATAAATAAAGGGGTGGTACAGAAGGTAAAACCAAGCACTGCAATTTAAAATTCAGCAAGAGAAACTGATCAGATAAATGAATAAATCCTTAGCACTAAATCAAATCCCAGTAAACTCAATTCAGAATGCTGGGAGGAAGGAAAAACCCAGCACTTCTCTACTGAATCTAGACTTGAGCTGATCTCACGAGAGTTTGGTTTCATCTGTAAATAGACAGTTCTTGCAGATAGGCTTCAACTTCAATTTACTGACATCTTTGAACACTATCTCCTTGGCTCCCCAGATGCTACTTCCCCATTTCCTCACACATTTAAACCCACATCTGTGTTTGCCTGATGGTGAGGCAAGACAGCAACTCCCACACAATCCAGGGTGCAAGTGGCACAGACTCCCCAAAGTGTGTCCACAAGATAATGTGGGAGTATCAGAACATGATTCCCTTCATTTTTCCGTCTATCAGCCCCAAACCAGGATGGGATATTACCCCACTCACAGCATCTGAAGTGACTCAGGCTGGAGCCACCCACACGGCTTTGGATGCTGGCAAAGATGAGCTGCCAAGAGGAAGCTTCCTGCTGGACCCTAGAGCATGTCCCCCTTCTCCAACTGACACCCCCAGAGGCTCGCATTGAGGCCCTGTACCCCATGTTGGGGGTACTGAAAGTGAGGTTCAAAAGGAGTGAGGCAGCCACACAATGCGGGGAGTTGAGAGAACAGTCAGACTTACAAGAGGGAGTAGGTGGATTTGGGGGTGACCATGCTGCACCCCCCCCCCAAAGTCTGCTCCAGATTCACCAGTCATATCGGCGGGCCTGTCTGGATGGGGAATCCTCAGGGCCCTGGATAGCGAGATGTGTCCCCTCAGACCGACGACCACTGCTACTCTCGTGACGCCGATAACCCAGTCCTCGTTGTGGCCGGAACCGGGATGTCTCTCGCCTCCATTCATCATCAAACGCAGCTGCGTCACCTACACGAGGAAAGAGAACAGCAGGCTCAATGGGAAGGCAGTCCAGGATTTGGGAGTCCCAGGGAGCAAGGAGCACTCACTCTCATCCAGGTTGATGTACTCCTGCCTCTCCTCCTGGTCACCTGTGCGATGGTTTCGTGAGCGCTGCATGATGTGGGCTCTCTCCCGGATGTGGTGCCCGATTGACATCTGCTCCAGGCCACTGTTTGAGTCCCGCACAGTCCGTCTTGTTTCACGGATCTGGGTGCAAAGTGTAGTACAGTGTCAGTACGTCACCTGTCCCCCTGCAATCCTGTTTAGCACCCCTCATTTCCTCCCTGCAATATTGTTCCCCTCCCTAGTCTTCCAACAGAATAACTTTTTTTCTCCACCACTTTCAAAGTGAGACATCATCAACAAGGGAAAAACAAATCCTTCATGTAGCCCTGGGCATGACTCCACTGGCCCCTCACTGAGCCACATCTTTGTCCCAGAGCTTTGATTCACCTGTATGCAAAAATGCATCAAACATAAGCTGCTTGTCTTCAGTTTGAATACCCTTCACAGTCAATCCCCATAATACTTATCTCTCATTCACTACCAAGCCGTCAATGCTCACCTTCAGTGGGCCCATGATGCCAACCTCCATCACCCACTTGTTAAATTTTCAAACAAGCACCTTTGTGCTTTCTCCCATGCTGCCCTCACACTTGGGAGGTGCTCCCCATGAACATCTGCAAAACTACCTCGTTATCCACTTTGAAATTCATCCTTTGCCATGATGCCTACAAAAAACTTGACATCAGTTAAACTGCTGGTGTATAGAGATCATAGCCTACCATGCTAACTAATATTGTCTTTGTCTACTTATAAACCTCCCTCATCCAAAATGCATCCATCTTTTGTGTTACACTTAGATTGTATAGATTTTTGGGGCAGGGACTGTCTCTTGTTCTGTGTCTCAACTGCATCTAGCACAATAAGGTCCTGGTCCATGACTAGGGCTCCTAGGTGCTATGGTAGTACAAATAATAAAATGCTCTGGGCAGTCAGTGCCATACAACCAAATGAGGCAGATCCACCCCCAGCAAAAGCAGCTGCCTGTGATGCCCTGCCCATCACTGGGTGCAGGAGCAGCGGCTTCCTTCTCACCCCGCCAGGTGCAGAGCGCATCTCCGAGGTCTCGTGATAGACTTTGGGGCCATCACCCAAGTTGGAATAGGAGATGACAGTTGAGGAAGAAAATGTTTGGCAGTTGGCACCACTTGTCATATGCTCCTGGTGAGGGAAGGTAAGGAAGGAGAGAGAGAAAAGTCAGCTGCTCCTATGAGCCCCTCCCCGTGGGGAATACTCTCCTCCTCCCACCATTCATCTTGGTTTCTTTTTGATAAAACGGGGCCATCCTCTTCCCTTTCACACCCACCTCTCTCCTTTCCATTACCCCCCGCCCCATTCCTTCTGCTCCACAAGTGAGGGAGACATCCCTTGCACACCCTTCCCACTGCCTCATCTTCTCTGCATGGAGGGGCTGCTCCCTCATGCCCCATGTTCCTCCAAATGTATAGGCAATGCCATCTTTACTGCTTGGGAAGGAACAATGGCATGGGACCAGCAGTAGCCCTTGTGGAGGAGGTGTAAAACAGGAGACTCTGGGTGGCAACTGATTACCCAGGATGGCAGAGGTGATATCAGTGCATGCTTGTCAATGCAAACAGTGTTGAGGAAGGTTCTTACCACATTTCCAATCATATCGTTCATCATCCCGAACATGTCCATGAAGCCACCTGCCTGGAAGGAGGGGAGGAACAGAGTCAGGTGGGAAGAGGACAGAGGGAGAGGAGATGAGTGAATGCACTCACAAGGACACGTGGAAGCTGTTCCTCTACGAGAATAAACGAGAGTTCCTGACCCCTCACCCTATGAGAAAACCAGGCTATGGTAATAGAACTGCACAGTGCTCACCCCTAACATCGACCCTTTGTACCCAAGATCTCACTCTAAGCTCTTCAATTCCCAGAATCACTCTTGCATCAGTTCCCCAGCTTTGATTTGAGCTCACAGAAAGATAGGGTCACAACACTAGATCAGACCAGTATCCTGTTTCTGATGGTGGCCAGGAGCAGACACTACAATTGAAGGTAAAAGAAACCCCTTAGTGGAAATTGTGAAACAGTCTGTCCCTAGGGGAAGCTACTTCCTCATTTATGCCACTCAGTGGGGAACTTCTCTCTTCTATTGCTTTTCTTGATCTAACATAACTATGGATGTTCTCATCTTCGATAAAAAAATGTCTAGTCATTTTTGATATCCTAGGGCTGAGAGTTCCACAAATTAATCATGAAATATACAAAAGAAGTTTGTCTTTTGTCAGTTTCAGATGTGCTGCCTTTCAATGTAATTGAATAGTCTCTCATTCTTGTAGTAGGAGAAAGTATAAATAAGAGCACACAATTTACTTATCTCATCTATTATTCATCTCTCCTCTAACAGAAATAGTCCCAATCTCTTCACTCTTTCTTCATATGGAAATCTTTAGGTTTCTAATGACTTTTGCCACCCATGACTGAACTCCCTCTATTTCTGCTATGTCCTTTCAGAGAGAGGGTGACCAGAGAAGAACACAGTGTTCCAGGTAAGCGCATCCCACTGATTTATGTAATGACATTGGAATAGCTCCAGTATTATTTTCCATCCTATTCCTGGGCAACCTAATGTTTTGTTGGCTTTTTTGACAGCTTCTACCCATTGAGCAGAGGTTTTCAGTAAGCCTCCTTAATGGTGCCCAGGTCTTCTTCCTGATTAGTTATAGTCCCCGACTCAGACTTATCATGTGCCCTTGGAATCCAAATCTCAGCCCCCCCTCTGAACTCCATGCAGGTTGCTTGTATGTGGGTTTCAGGGTCATACCTGAAAGAGCCACAGTTCTGTCTGCTCTTCCTGGTAATCAACCATCCCATTTCTATTATTTGTTGTATCACAGTAGCACCTTGAGACCCCAACTGAGCTCAGGGTTCCGCTGTGCAAGACCCTGTGCAACTATTTAATAAGAGACAGACTCTACTCCAAACAGACAAAGGGTTGGAGGGGACACACAGGCAGAGAGAGGTAAAGTGACCTCACCAAAGTCACACAGAGGGTCATTTAAAGCCATGAGTCGAACCCAGGTCTCCTACCCACTGGCTCACACCCTATTAAGGTCTTTTCCTAGAAGCTGGGGTTTGCCCTGGTGTCCATGTTCCTTCCCCCTTCCCTGTACTGTGTTTGCTGACACGCTCACCTAGAGGTGGCTGCACTGTAGCACTGCTGAGTATGTGGAGCACATGAAGAACTTGGGGATAAAGTGATCTGTTGGGGAGCTGTAAATCTGGATGTTACACTTTGGGGAAGGCCCCAGAGCTGCACAGAGAAATTGAGGCCTTACCATTCCCAACATTCCAAAGGGTGAGATGGCTCCTGCCTGCAGGGGGCAACAGAGAAACAAAACATTAGGAGGGAGACACTCATTTTCCAAACCCAGGGCCCTTTCCCCTTCACAGGAAATGGAAGGAAACAAAAGACCCAGACACACCAAGTGGCCAAAGGGTTGAACAGACACTGCTCCACAAACTCCTGTATGTCCCCCCACTGCCCACAAGGTGCAGGCGGGGAAAGAAGTGACACTTTCAAACTTCTTTTGGTGATATATATTATATTAATTTAGGGTCTGCAAAATTACACTTATCTTTCATCACCCCAAGACACTGATGCCCTGGCATAGAGTAGATTGGAGGGAAGCATGTGAAGTAAAGGGATATAACACCATGTTCTAGGGAACTAATTTTCCTTCCCCCACTTCGTGCAAAGAAGAGAAATGCACCATCCTAACCATGTGGGAAGGTGAAGGAAGTCAGAGGGAAAAGAGACTCTACAACTATACTCAGCATCCCCTTTACCTGCATCCTGCGGCTGGCCTGACGTGCCCCAGGCATGGTCCCATCAGTTATGCTGAGGAAAGGGCTGTATGCAAAGCCTCCAGAAAGCATGCGGTTCATGTGCTGACGGTGAATAGCAAAAGGGTCCCTGGAGGGGGGTCAACAGGGAGAGGAGACCTTAGGAGGCAGAGTCCCAGATAACCAACCAGTCCTGACTGGTCCCCTGATCTAACCCTGAATCTACTTCCCTCTGAGAGTGGGAAATACAACCTATGAGTCCTGACACACAGTCTTCCCTAATCTAATCTATGAGCCCACTTCTCCCCCCCAGATAAATTTGGGGTTCATACACACATTGTAAACATGGGGTCCTCTGGTTCTCCATCCCTCATGAACCGGAACATACTTCCTTCAGATCCAGGGAGGGCTCTGCAAACAGGGAGCCGGAGTGAACATAAGCAAGCTGGGGCCACAGGGCCCCTCTCTTTTCACACCAAAATGTATCCACCAGCTCATGCAACCCTCCCTCTTGCACCAGGCCCTGTGCCCAGCCGGTAGCAGAGCAATCTCTACAGATGCCTCTAGCAGGTCAGCTCAACCAATAGGAGCTGTTTCACAAACCACCCCTCCCCCGACTGGGAATATAACCAAACTGCCGTCTCCACCCCCCAACCCCCAAAATCAGGCTCCTTATCGCTTACCTGCCCCGCACAGACACCTCACCCCGGGCCCCTAGTGCAGGCACAGGCGCCCCCCGTTCACACGAGGAATCCCGAAGGTGCGGAGGCACCAGGCCGGCCCCGCAGCGTCACTACTTACCCCAGCGCAGAAACAAGCGCCCCTCGCCCTGCAGACAGCCCCCCCCCCAAGGCGAGCACAAGCCGGGCCCCCCCGCCTGGGCAGCCTCCTCTCCCATTGCGCCTCCTGCAGGCTGCAACCTCCCCGGCCCGCATCCCGCCTGCCACCCGCCCACCTCACGCTCCCCTGCCTGGCGGGGTGTCCGCCGCTCGCTCCCGCAGGCTTTCCTCTGCCACGGGCAGCGCAGCGCCCGCTCAAGCCTCCGCTCCCATCTAGCCCCGGAGCCCGCCTGCTCCCCGCCCGGCCTTCGCGGAGGGTGCGCTGGAAGAAGGGGAGCCGGGAGCGCGCTGCCCTCCGCCGCCGGCCGCTGCCAGCCCGCACTAGGGCCTGGCCAGGAAGTGAGGTCGGCCCGGCCCGCCAGCGCCTCCCCGCTGCCGCAACGCGCAGCGCAGCCCGGCCGGCGCTGGAACGGCTCCGCGGGGCGAGGGGTGGCGGTGGGTGGGAGAAGCAAGGGGCACAGTGGTGGGGAGGGGATGGTTATAACCATCGCCCCGCACAGCGCCAGGGGGCCCCGGGTACCCGTCCCGGGGAGTGGGGGATGTAACAATAGAAGGTCTGAGACGGGGCGTGATACCCTTAATGGCCCGTGGCCTCCTTTTGTTGTGAGGCTGCTAAGGAAATGGCTGCCGGCAGCCTGGCTTCAGCTCCCGTCACCTGAACGGGGAGGAGCCGCCTGCATTGGGCCGGACCCGCGCACGGTGCAGTGCACACGGGGGAACAGCAGGGGTCTCCCTCGCACCACACATTAGAGCTGCGCTGCGGGGGCCGGCGGAGGCGAAAGGCTGATTGAAGGCCGTGGCTGCTGGTTTCGGTCTTCTCTGCCCGGCTGGCTCCCCGAGCTCCGGCTCTAGCCTTGCTCGCCAGCCCGGCCCGAACGTAAACGGCCCTTCTTGCTCCCATTGGAGGCTGGCTCAGATGGCTCCTGAGGGCTCCTTTGAGACCCACCCGGTTCTAGTTTTCTAGGCGAGGTGACCATTTTGGTCCACGTCCGCTCCAGCAGAGCAGGCTGAGCTGGGTCCAACCAGCGCTGCTCTGCAATTCCCGCACCTCTCTGCTCTGCCACCTGTTTGCCACCTTCCGAAGCCCCTGCTGCCCGGGAACCCAGAGTCTCAAGTACTGACTTTTGCTTCCGCCTCTTACCACTTCCTGCATCTGCTGAAGGAGGGGGATGCACAGTGGCATTCATTTAGCCTGTGCCCCCTCCCCTGCCTCTCACCCGTCCAGACCTGCAAGCCACATGCCCTGTCTCATCATTGCTGCTGTCTACCTTCCTTGCTACACATCTAGCCTCCTTTTTGAATTGTGAACACCAGAACTGGACACAATGTTGCAGCAATGGTTGCACCAGTGCCAAATACAGAGGTAAAATAATCTCTCTGTTCCTACCTGAGATTCCCATTTGTGTCATCTGCCCTGCCACTCGGGGCGGCTCTATGTATTTTGCCGCCCAAGCACAGCAGTCAGGCAGCCTTTGGCGCCATGCCTGTGGGAGGTCCGCTGATAATGCGGATTTGGCAGCATTCCTGTGGGAGGTCTGCCTGTCCCGCGCCTTCGGCATACCCGCCGCCGAATTGCCGCCAAAGCCGCGGGACCAGCGGACCTCCCGCAGGCATGCCGCCGAAGGCTGCCTGACTACCTCCCTCACGGCGACCAGCAGGCCGCCCCAGGCACGTGGGCTGGTGCCTGGAGCCGCCCCTGCCGCCACTCTGCTGTTCTCCATACCTGGCTGACATACAACCTGATTGCTACCCAACAATCCTGCCCTTCCTCCCCCACTTCTCAGACCTCTTTCCCTGCACTAATCTGAATGTGACACACTCATACATGCTACACATCCCCATACCTTTTCATTTTGAAAATCTGGTCACCCTATGTGCCATTGGGGGAATGGGAGGTACAGACAACAAACTCTTTGGCAGCACAATAAAGGAGAGGATGGGCGGCGGGGGTGTGTGTGTGTGTTTGAAATGCATCATTTGGCTCAGTGACTTCCCAGTGCCAAACCCAAAGAGACCATTCCCCCATTCAAAGCTGCATGCAGTGATGGGTTGTTTCGACACCTTCTCTTTGCTCATGATAGCAGGATGCAGCCTCCATTAAAATAGGAATAGGACCAGAAATCTGCCCTGAGCTGTTATTACAGACAGATAGATGGATATATGGATGAACAGTGTCTCTCAAATGCTCTTGACCCCCATAAGCTCTCTCCCCACATTGTGGGTTTGCGACAATGTCACTTTAAAATGGGATGTCAGCTGCTTCCAATGGTTTGTGCCTGGATTTATGCAAATATGAAAAGTTATGCAAATATTAAACTCTCCTGCTTTTTTGTTGTTCCATGCACATACAATTTAATTACGTACAATTTAATGTGCACATAAAAATACACACATGCAACATTCACTCAACACGCTTGACATGCACCCCCCAATACTAAAAAAAATCACAAGTGTGCAGCTCAAGAACATGCACACATACAGAGAAAATCCACATACCCCCACACACACTTTACATGTATGCACACACCCCATATTTTATTCCCCAAGAGAGCTAGCTCATATAACCTCAGTTTTGCTTGTGTGCCAAGGGGAGAAGACCCTAAAAAGGAGAGAAATATTCTGCTGCATTTGCAAAGCCAACCTGAAGAAGAAACTGGAGTTCCCAAGCAACACAGAGCATTAGAATCCATGGGGAAGTGAGTGATATCTGTACTCAGCACTGTGGATTTTTCATAGATTCCAAGGCCAGAAGGGACCATTGTGATCATCTAGTCTGACCTCCTGTATTACACAGGCCATAGAACTTCCCCAAAGTAATTCCTAAAGCATATCTTTTAGAAAAACATCCAATCTTAATTTTTAAATTGTTAGTGATGGAGAATCCTTCATAACCCTTGGTAAACTGTTCCAATGATTAATTATCCTCACTGTTAAAAATTTATGCTTTATTTTCTGTTTGAATTTGTCTAGCTTTAACTTCCAGTTACTGGATCATGTTATATCTTTCTCTGCTAGACTGAAGAGCCCATCATTAAATATTTGTTCCTCATGTAGATACTTATAGACTGTAATCAAATCACTCCTTAACCTTCTCTTTGTTAAGCTAAATAGATTTAACTCCTTCAGTCTGTCACTAGAAGGCAGGTTTTCTAATCCTTTCATTATTCTCGTGGCTCTTCTCTGAACCCTCTCTGATTTATCACCATCCTTTTTGAATCATGGACAGCAGAAGTGGACACCCTATTGCAGCAGCAGTCGCACCAGTGTCAAAAACAGGGGTAAAATAACCTATCTTTTCCTACTTGACATTCCCATTTATGCATCCAACCGTTGCATTAGCCTTTTTGGCCATAGCATCACTCTGGAAGCTCATGTTCAGCTGATTAATCACTCAGGGCCGGCTTTAGGCCAATTCAACCAATTCCCCTGAATCGGGCCCCGCCCCTAAGAGGGCCCCGCGCTCAAGCCCCGGTACGGTGTACCGGCAAGAGCCGGTGTGCTGTACCCGGGTGGCCCGGCTTCCCCAGGGGGCAATTTAAAGGGCCTGGGGCTCCCAGCACAGGCTGGAGCCCCAGGCCCTTTAAATCGCCACCAGAGCCCCACTGCTGGAGCCCTGGGGTAGGGCTGTGGGGTGCTGGGGGCTATCTAAAAAGTCCGGGGCTCCCGTTGCTTCTACCGCCCCAGCCCTTTAAATAGCCGCTGGAGCCCCGCCGCTTCCCCAGGGCTCCCGCGGCTATTGAAAGAGCTGGGGCGGTGGAAGCAAGGGAGCCCCGGGCCCTTTAAATAGCCTCCGAGCCCCGGGCTGCTGCTGCTACCCCGGTGGGGGAGGGAGGAGGAGGAGGAGGGGGCACTTACTGTACAAGGTGGGCTGTACCCGCACCCTCTGCCCGCACCAGCCCTGCATCCCCTGCCCTGCCCGCAGCCAGCCCCTGTCTGCAACCAGCCCCTGTCTCCAGCCAGCCCCGCACCCCCTGCCCACAGCCAGCCCGTCTCCAGCCAGCCCCGCACCCCCTGCCCTTCCCGCAGACAGCCCCTGTCTCTAGCCAGCCCTGCACCCCCTGCCCGCAGCCAGCCCCTGCCGCAACCCCTGCCCTGCCCGCACCAGCCCCGCACCCCCTGCCCTGCCGCTGTCCACAGCCAGCCCCTGCCGCACCCCCAGCCCTATCTCCAGCCAACCCCTGCCACACACCCCTGCGGCCCTGCCCAAAGCCAGCCAGCCCCCCTTCCCACACCAGCCCTGCACCCCCTGCCCTGCCTGTAGCCAGCCCCGCACCCCCTGCCCTGTCTCCGGCCAACCCCTGCCGCAACCCCCTGCCTGAAGCCAGCCAGTCCCGCACTCCTCTGTCGCCAACCCCTGCCGGACCCCCCTGCGGCCCTGCCTGAAGCCAACCAGCCCACCCCACACACCCCTGTCTTCAGCCAGACCCGCACCCCTGGCCCTGCCTGCAGCCAGACCCTACCTCCAGTCAGCCCCTGCCCTGCCTCCAGCACCCCCATGTCCAGTGGTGCCCTGTAGTTCCCAGGGCAGTAACCCTGCACACCTGCTTCAATGAGGGGGGCAGGGAGCAGCTGGGACCCACACATGTGCACACCCTCGGGTGACCAGACAGCAAGTGTGAAAAATCGGGACAGGGGGTGGGGGTAATAGGATCCTATATAAGAAAAAGACCCCAAAATCGGGACTGTCCTTATAAAATTGGGACCTCTGGTCACCCTAGCACACCCCCAGGGAGTGGTGGGGACCCACACATGTGAAACGGAGCTCATTTCTAGTTCAGGCCCATCTTTTTAAAAAAGAACTTTAGGCAGAATTAACATACATCTATATTTTCCCAGACATGTCAGGCTTTTTGGTTCTTAAATTGCCATCCGGGAGGAAATACGGACGTATGGAAACCCTATTGGTACAAAAAATACATACTGTGGCACATCCCTTAAATCAGAACTTTTTATAGGGAACCGGTTGCTAAGTAATGAAAGGTTTTTTTTACATGTTTTGTTTTTTTTTCAGTCATCCCTGCCGGGGCTCCGCCAAAAATGTTCGAAATAGGCCCCGCACTTCCTAAAGCCAGCCCTGTAAACCACTACAACTCCCAAATCTTGTTTAGAGTCACAGCTTCCCAGGATAGAGTCCTGCGTTGTGTAAGTATGGCCTATATTTGTTCCTAAAGGTATACATTTACATTTAGCCAAGTTAAAACACATGTTGTTTGCTTGCACCCAGCTTACAAAGTGATCAAGATCACTGTTTGAGTGACCTGTCCTCTTCATTATTTATCACTTCTCTCAATTTCTGTGTCATTTGCAAACTTTATTAGTGATGATTTTATCTTTGCTTCTAGGTTATTCATAAAAATATTAAATAGTGGAGAGCCAAGAACTGATTCTTGTGGGACCCCACTAGAAACACATACACTTGATGATTATTCCCCATTTACAATTACTTTTTGAGACTGATCAGCTAGCCAATTTTTAATCCAGTTAATATCATTCTAAATTTTTAATTAAAATGTCATGCGGTACCAAGTCAAATGCCTTACAAAAGTTTAAGTATATTACATCAACACTGCTACTTTTATCTACCAAACTTGTAATCTCATCAAAAAATATATCAACTTAGTTTGACAAGGTCTATTTTCCATAATCCCATATTGATTGGCATTAATTATATAACCCTCTTTTAATTCTTTATTAATTGAGTCCCATATCAGCTGCTCCATTATCTTGTCTGGCATCAATGTCAGACTAACATGGTTATAATTAGGGCTCTGTGTCCGTCACAGAGGTTGCGGAAGTCACGGATTCCATGACTTTTCATGATCTCCGTGACTTCTCCAGTGGCCAGTGTGGCTGACCCCAGGGCTGCCCAAGCAGCTGGCTCAGCCCTGGGCAGCAGTCCCCAGCTGGTCGGCCAGAGCTCTGGCAGCCCTAGGCAGTGGTCACTGACCGGAGTGGCCCCGGGCAGCAGTCCCTGGCCAGCCGGGGTCAGGGCCGGCTCCAGGGTTTTGGCCGCCCCAAGCAGCCAAAAAAAAAAAAAAAAAAAAAAGCTGCGATTGCGATCTGCGGCGGCGATTCGGCGGAAGGTCCTTTGCTCCCAGTGGGAGTGAGGGACCGTCCTCCGAATTGCTGCCGAATACCTGGACTTGCTGCCCCTCTCCGGAGCAGCCGCCCCAAGCACCTTCTTGCCAGGCTGGTGCCTGGAGCCGGCCCTGGCCGGAGTGGCCCCAGGCAGCAATCCCCAGCTGGCTGGCCAGAGGAGCCCCTGCTCCAGCGGCCCCAGGCAGTGGTCCCCAATCGGCCAGCTGGAGCAGCCACGGTCCACTGTCCCAGGCAGCTGGTGCCACTGGCCCCAAGCGCCGCTCCCCCAGCAGTGCCCCGAGTCCCCCTCCAACCCCCAATTTAATCACAGGTATTTTTAATATACGTCATGGACAGGTCACTGGCTGTGAATTTTTGTTCATTGCCCGTGACCTGTCCATGACTTTTACTAAAAATACCCATGACTAAATCATAGTCTTAGTTATAATTACCCAGGTCACTCTCTTTACCCTTTTTAAAAATTGGCATATTAGCTTTCTTCCATTCTTCAGCAACTTTCCCAGTGTTCCAAGACTTACTGAAAATCAACATTAATGGTTCAGTGAGCTCCTCTGCCAGCTCTCTTAAAACTCTTGAATGAAATTTGCTCTGGAACTGCTGATTTTAAAATGCCAGATTTTAGTAGCTGCTCTTTAACATCCTCTTGAGATACTAGTGGAATAGCAAAAGTGTTATATCATATGACTACATCATCAGTTTTTTCCCTAAATGCAGAACAGAAATATTTGTTGAACACACCTGCCTTTTCTCCATTACATTAGGTGCTGACTCCATGGGTGCTCCAGGACTGGAGCACATATGGAAAAAAATTACTGTGTGCTTAGCATCCATGAGTAGTCGAGCACCCCTCCCTCCCCTTCCCCCAACTCCCGCCCACCACGGTGTGCAGGAGGTGCTGGGAGGGAGGGGATGGGGTGTGCTCAGGGGAGGGGTCAGAAAGAGGCAGGGTAGAGGTGGGAAGAGGTGGGACGGGGGTGGAGGTTTGGGAGAAAGGGTGGAGTTGGGGTGGAGCCTGGGGCTGAGCAAGGGTTGAGCACTTCTGGGGAAAATTAGAAGGCGGCGCCTGTGTCCATTACTATTGATAATTCTACCATTTCCATCTAGTAATGGATCAGTACCTTTGTTGAGATTCTTCTTGTTCTTAAGATACTTAAAACACTCTATTTTATTCTGAACTCACTGGCCATAGATTTCTCCATTTGTCCCTTTGCTTCCTTTGTCAATTTTCTACAGTTCCTAGCATCTGATTTATATTCATTACCTTCCCCTTTCTTCTAATTGTTATATATTATTTTTTATAGCTGCCTTCACTTCTTTAAACCAGGTGAGTTTCTTAACCAATACAGCCTTCTTGATCATGGGAGTGTGGCTTTTGGGGCATTTAGTAAATTATATAAGTTATATTCTTCAAGAATTCCCAATTATGATTCACATTTTTTCTGATTAAATACTTTCTCCCAACTGATCTGGCTCATAATTGTTTTCAACTTTGTGAAATTTACCTTTCTAAAGCACCAAGTATCTCTATCACTGGTCTGGACTTCAATCTGTTTGCACATTATCAAGTCATGATCACTTATACCCAAGTTACCATTAATTTTTAGTGCTGTGATTAGTTGGTGAGGTCTAATTTAGAATTCCCCCATGTTGGGTGCAACACTTCCTGAAACAGGAAATTAGGCATAAATTTTTAACAGTGAGGTTAATTAACCATTTGAACATTCTCTGTTTCTGACCATTTAAAAAAAATTTTTTTTGGATGTTTCTCCACAAAGAACTGGTCTAGGGATTACTTTGGGGAAGTTCTATGGTTTGTGTTATACAGGTGCTCAGACTAGATGATTACAGTGGTTTCTTCTGGCCTTGGAATCTAAGAATGTGTGTGCACGTGCATGGTATGCACGTTTGTGAGTGTACATGAATTTGTATATGTGTGTGTATGCATGTGTTTGGGGTATGTGTGTATATGTTTCTGCATGTTTGGCAATGTGCACAAGCATCCTCCGTCCGGGGAAAAAAGAGTGCAGTGTTTGTAGACCATTCATCTTGCTTGATGAGAAGTGCCAATTGTGGCAATAGGGATATGTATTTTCATTAGGAACAAGATTCAGAAACCTCTCACGCAGGGGCCACAAAACTATCATCTGGAAACAACTTCCACTGAAGAGGGTTAGAATCAGAGCCCTAGCAGCGAAAGTCTCTGTATCTTCTAACCTGATCTCCATCTAGAGCCCTGCATGATACAAAATTTGTATCTGCATCCAATCTGCAAACATGGCCCACGGATACCTGCAGATTTTCAGGGATCTACTGATCTCCCTGAAACAGGCAGTATCCTTGCCTGAGATTAGACTGAAACCAGGGCCCTCAAGATGAAAGGTTCTGTATCTTAGTCCCTGACACCACTACACCTGAGCTGGGACCAGAACAGAACTGACATCCTACAGGCAAATAGTTCTGGGGAATCTGACGTTTCTACATCTGGTCTAGGGGTTAAAAAGAGCCAGCAAGTGTAACACTCTGGGAGACAGCAGGTGTCAATGCTGCACACCTTATCCAGAGACTCTTGCTGACATTGTATTCTGTTTCATGCCTGCTGTTAGCTTTGAGCTCAAGCTGTTATTTTGATTCAGCCATTGAATGAACCAGAAATATTATGATTGACCTGAATCTCGCTGCTAGAATCACAGATTCAATCTATGGTAGCAAAGAAATACTGGACTCCCTCCTGGCCTCACTGGGAGCATGAAATTGGCCTCACCCCCTGAAAAAGGCATCATTATGGAGATTGCGAACTCCTTGTGCCAGCAACTATCTCGCTTTATGTCTGTATAGTGCCTGGACAATGGGGCCTCTGGGTGCAATATAAGCAATGGTAAAACTAATTGAAATAGGAGGGTGTATTTTTTGCACCCCATACAAGAAGGGAGAGCTGGGAGTGAGACACTGTTTATCAAGCCAGGGAGAGGAGGGAGCTGCATTTCCTCCCTTCTACTTTAACACTGGTATGGCAGTAAAAAATAACACAAATTCTCTCTTTCCATGGCATCTTTCACCCAAAGATACCCATGACCCAGGTGACTTACAAACATTGCCTTTGACCTCACAACCTGCCTACAACGTGGGCTGGGATCATCTACAGAGAGGAACACTGACGCTGAGACTGGAAGGACCCAAGGTCACAGACTGAAACCAGCCACCCTGGCTTTATCCCATTAGCGCCCATTTCCCCCCTGCAGGTAGGAGAGACCCTAGAAGTCCTGTTCTACAGACCCCCTGTTGTAGCCTGTTGGCGCTCACTCCCTCTCCACAACCAGGGAAAGAACCCAGGCGTCCGGAGCCCCTCCGCCCTTCCTCCCCCCGAGGCAGGAAACTCAACCCCCTCCCTGGTTGTCACAGTAACTGCCCTCCCCGTCCGGAGCCGATGGTCTCTTTCCCATTCTCTTCTTCTTTATGCCTTTTCCCTATTGCGTAGACTTGTTTCCAGCAGCCAATGAGAAGCCTGTTACCAGGCAAAGAGCTCATTTGAATTATCCAATCAGATGCTCGCCTATTGGTCCATCCTAATATGGGGTTTTGGAAGCCGCTTCTCCCCACCCCCAGCGATCCCACGCCCCACCCCCTGAGCGCGGGAAAAACACCCATCGCCCTGCCTGGTTCCCGCGCAGGAGGGCCCTGTCCCTGGCCCGGCTCCTCCCTGACGGGACACGGGCGGCGGGGTTGGAAAGCCTAGGAATGGCGCCAGGCGGGGGCGGGGCGTGCTGGGAGCGCGGGCTGCTGGAGTGGAAAATTCCAGGCAGGATGAACCGCGGGCGACTTAAGCGTACCGCCCCTTGTGCCCTCCCCGCCCCACACAGCCCTGCCAGGCACGTTGTACCCACCTCCCCCCCACATCCCGGCAGCGCCTCCTGCTGGCCCGTCGGGAGCAGCTGGAAAACACCCCCCGCCCCCCGATCTCCAGTGACTCTTGCTGGGACCGGAGGAGCTGGGAGTTGTCCCCACAATCAGGGGCCCTGCCTTGTTCCCTACAGCGCCTCCTATTGGGAATGGCCAGGAGCAGAAGCGGAGGGGCTCCCTCGATAGCCCGACCCAAGCCCTACAGGGTGGAGCGCCTTGTATGCGGGGTTATACGAAGCAAGGGTCGGGGAGGGTTGGTGATTTTGGACATCGATTAACGAATGTGTTTCAGTTCTTTCCTGGACCGCATTAGGCTTCTTTGGTGTATGTCGGGCTGGGGCGAAGAGGGATTTCTGGGCCCAGGAGCCAGCCTGAAAAGGCACCAGCTGAAGAGACATGTAGAACGAGACAAAAGGAGGGAAACATTGAGCGAGAGTGAGACCGAATTCAGCCTCTTCCTATATGCCAAGCACCATCTTCCTCCCCAGCCGTCCTCTAGCCCGCAGCTGGGTCAGGTACAGCATGAGCGCAGCAGGGAGCCCAGACAAGCGGGATCATTGTGCGACCAATAGCTGAAGCCGCAGCAGCTAGAGTGATTGGGTCGGGCGATAGAACGAAGTGTTCCCATCTGCCCTACGAAGAAGGGGGTAGGTGGGGCGAGGCGGTAGGACCAGGAACAGAGAGCGGCACATTGGACAAAATGGTTACTAATAGCATTTTTCATGTCTAGGATTTTCAGAAGGCGACGTAAGGAAACACCACATCACCAACACCCCCCCATTGCTTTCTCCCATCCCTAGTCCTAGGTGTGGGACACAGGTCTAATGGGATAGAGTTGGGGGACAGGACTTCTGGGCTCTCTTCTAGCTTTGGGAGGGTGTGGGCCCAATGGGTTAGAGAGCCCTAGAGACAGGGAGTCAGGACTTCTGGCTCTATTTGACTTGTGTGACTTTCCCTCTCTCAGCCTCAGCTTCTCCTCTGTGCAAGATGGTGAAGATTAATGTCTTAGTAGTTATTTGTATTGCAGTGGCACCTAGAGGCCCCAAACCAAGATCGGAGCCCTGTTTGCACTAGGTACTCTACAAATACACAGTGAGACAGTGTCCCTGACCTGAGCTCACAATCTGATAGTCAGGACAAGGGGTGAGGAAACCGAGGCACAGAGATTTGCCAGAGGTCACACATCAGGTGGGTGTTGAAGCCTGGAACTGAACCAGGGATCCTAGCACCCCGTCCGCTCACCATGCTGCTTCCCCTAATTGTTAATGATCGTTTGGCAAATGTGAGTGCACATTGTTCCAAGGTTCTTTCCACTAACCTGGCTTTCTCTGCATCGTGCCTCCCTCTTTTCTCCCTCCCAGTCCCTCTCCCCTCCCTTCCCCAGGTCCCTCCTTCCGTCGTCACCGAGTGGTGTATAAATCCCCTTCTCTGGCATATTCCCCCAGCACGGCGGGACTGGAGACCCTGGCAATTCGGTCCCCGGGGCACAAGCTGCAGCCACTGGTCTTTGGGTTGCTGGGACTTTGAACTCCTCGGCCCCGCCGCCCAATCCCCGCTAGCTCGTTTCCATAGGGGGCTCCCGGGCATTTCTTGGTGGGTGATTCCTCTGCTCCCGCTGCTGCACCAGGATGTCGGAGAAACGCGCGGAGGAGGCGCCAGCAGAACTGGGTGCCAAGGTGAGCCCCCAGCCTGACCCTCTGCCAGCTTGCTCGCCCCCCCCCCTCCCCCTCCGTCTGTCAGTTCGGGAATGGCTGTAAAGTGCTCGGAGACCTTCGCACAATAGCGGCGGCGCGGGGACAGCAGGGGCAGTGTTGTCTGCTCTCTGCCCCCACCCTACCCCTTTCTCTTGCCTTCTCTCAGGGGCTCTTTCCTCGCCCCTGGCTTTTCTCCTGTCTGCGCTGAATTAACATTTGCGTGGAGCGATGGGCCCCTGAGTGCTCAGTGCAATGCGCACGTGAGAGGCAGAAGTATTTGTGCGATCACAACGCTCGCTCTCTTTCCCCTTCTTGGCTCGATTTGTCTCTCCCTCGCCTTGCCTGCACTCCGATCTCCCTTTACTTCGCTGCTCACGTTCCTGGCCATTAACCCTGCACCAAGCGCGGTCTGGTCCCTGATTGTTTTCTTTAAAAACCTTTTGATAGTTCTGCTGCCACTGGATCCGCGCGTTTGGCAACGGTGCCGATCTGTGGCTGTGCCAGTTTGGCTGGTCGGGGTCCCCGGCTCGTAGCTGCGGAAGGGGGGAAAGATCCGATGTATCCAACCAGCAAGGGTGGGTGGTGTTTAGGGGCTTTGTTAGATTAACAAAGGTAAAGTAATAAAAGTAATAAAACAGGAGAAGGCGGGAGTGGGAGCACATTAGTGCCTGTGCGTGCGATTGCTGGGTGGGTGCGAGTTATGCTAGTGCATAGATTGGGTATCTCTGAATATTTATTTTTCGTCTCTTTGAGTGCTGTGGTACTGAGCATTGTGTGCTGTGAATAATGTTTGCCTGCGTTGTGTTTCTGTGCTGTGAGCATTGGATATGCTGTGAGTGCTGTGGAAACGGGCTCTTTGTACTGGGGCTGCTGTGGGTTGGACTGTTGTGAGCGTTGGTTGTGTTGAGGATTTGAATTTTTGCATTATGTGGGGCACAGAGGTCGGGAGGGGGGAAGCAATTCATCCAAAAATGTGGGTGTGTATGTCCCCCCCCACCATATACAGTGCTATAGTGGATCTCTTTTTAAAGGCTGCAGGGGCTGAAGCTGCTGCTTTAGAAATGTTTTTGCTCTTTTGGCTAGCTAAAAGTTAGAAGAGTTAGGTAAGAAAATGACTGAGAGAAAGAGAGGGAAAGAAGGAGGCTGGGAGAAGAATGAGGAAGAGAGTGTAGGGAACAGATGGCATCACTATGACTTTATTAGTCCTTGGGCAAATATAAACTCTCATTACCAGTTTGGACAAAGACAAGTCCCAAATGGTAAAAGAATAAAATGCCCCAGAACCAGCCTTTCCACTGCTGTGTTGTAGGGACTGGGGAGCACATTCAGCTGCCCGTGCTCATAGCAAACCTAGACAGAAAGTCATCTGCTAAAACGGGGTTTGTGGGGGTAAATGGGAAAGACCCTAAATAACATGTGCCTTATGGCACTAGGGCTTGCCCAATGTTTTTTTAGTAGCTGAGCAAGTACAATACTGCGTTCTTAGGACTGCCTCCCAAATTCCCAGGGACAGCCTGGGGCATCGAGGTAAAGGTTAATAGTACAGGGGACCCAGTCTTCTCTCCTGTGGCTTCTTTTCATTATATAGAATAAGAACGTGGAAATTTTATTTAAAAGGTAGAAATCAGAGCTGGGAAAACCCACATCACCTCTTGCACCAGGTAGGTGGAGAAGGATTTCCCCCCTCACTCTATTCCCAGGGTGCCTAGGGTCCAATTCAGCAAGGTATTTAGGCATGTGAGTAGTTCCACTCAGGGTTGTAGTTCCTAGTGTCCTGAGTGATGGGGTTCCAGGCCACTCCTTTGAGGAGATGGCTCCCCAGGTTCCTAGATCGCTAACTGTTGAAGGATGGTCACTGAACTCCTTTTCCATGGCTCAGTTTCAGTTCTTTTCCAATAGTTCTCCCCCTATCCTAAACAATCCCCCTCCGGGGTTCACACCCTTCAGACACTAGCAGAGGATTGTCAGTCTCCCATTAGTCATTGCTGGAAGACAGGTCTTTAAATCTCAACCCCTTCTGACTAGAGCTTAGAAACCACTGCACAGTGCTGAGGGGTCTGTGAGTCTGGGGAATTGTTTTACCAACTGAAGGGCCTAGAATCCCATTGCTCAAGACACTGGGAACGAGGAGCCCAGCATATGGTTTGGAGGGAGTGATCCAGCTCTTGGTTCAGGGAGGATGGCTGAA
Organism: Chrysemys picta bellii; assembly: GCF_011386835.1. Classification (NCBI taxonomy): domain Eukaryota; kingdom Metazoa; phylum Chordata; order Testudines; family Emydidae; genus Chrysemys; species Chrysemys picta. Next base: position 143,679,438 of record NC_088791.1, on the reverse strand, counting down.
GCTCTCCTGCCAACATAGCGCTATCTACATTAGGGTGACCAGACAGTAAGTGTGAAAAATCGGGACAGAGGTGGGGGGTAATAGGTGCTAATATAAGAAAAAGCCCCCCAAAATCGTGACTGTCCCTATAAAATCTGGACATCTGGTCACCCTAATCTACACTGGTGCTTATGTTGGTGTAATTTATGTCGCTCAGGGGGGTGGTTTATTCAAGATATAGTATAGACATAGCCTGAGAGAGCTTTTCCTGTCTCTGATCATGGGGAGGAGGGACACTCTCCACCCCCCACCCCTCCAATCCTATATTAAGTAGGATTAATATAGTCCCAACCTCTTCTGTGAGAAGGGGACTTCTGCAAATTTGTAACTGGAGTGAGGTTTTATTCCTAAAGTTGGAGTAGGGAGGGGGGTAGTTATTCTGACAATGACATACACTGGGATGACATAGGAATTGTCAAGTATCAGAGGGATAGCCATGTTAGTCTGTATCCACAAAAACAACAAGGAGTCCGGTGGCACCTTAAAGACTAACAGATTTATTTGGGCATAAGCTTTTGTGGGTAAAAACCCACTTATTCAGATGCATGGAGTGAAAATTACAGATACAGGCATAAATATATACTGGCACATGAAGAGAAGGGAGTTATCTTATAAGTGGAGAACCAATGTTGAAGGCCAATTTAGTCAGGGTGGATGTGGTCCACTCCCAATAATTGATGAGGAGGTGTCAATACCAAGAGAGGGTAAATTGCTTTTGCAGTGAGCCAGCCACTCGTAGTCCCCATTCAAGCCCAAATTAAGTTTGCAAATGAATTGTAGCTCTGCAGTTTCTCTATGAAGTCTGTTTCTGAAATTTTTGTTGTTGAAGAATTGCTTCTTTTAAATCTGTTATTGAGTGTCCAGGGAGATTGAAGTGTTCTCTTACTGGCTTTTGTATGTTACCATTCCTGATGTCTGATTTGTGTCCATTTATCCTTTTATGTAGAGACTATCCGGTTTGGCCAATGTACAGGGCAGAGGGGCATTGCTGGCACATGATGGCATATTTCACATTAGTAGATGTGCAGGTGAATGAACCTCTGATGGTGTGGCTGGTGTGGTTGGGTCCTATGATGGTTTCACTAAAGTAGATATGGGGACAGAGAAGGCAACAGGGTTTGTTACGGGGATTGGTTCCTGGGTTAGTGTTTCTGTGGTGTGGTGTGTAGTTGCTGGTGAGTATTTGCTTCAGGTTGGGGGGCTGTTGTCTGTAAGTGAGGATTGGCCTGCCTCCCAAGCCTGGTGAGAGTGGGGGATCGTTTTCTAGGATAGGTTGTAGATCGTTGATGATGCGCTGGAGAGATTTTAGCTGGGGGCTGTACGTGATGGCCAGTGGTGTTCTGTTATTTTCCTTGTTGGGCCTGTCCTGTAGTAGGTGACTTCTGGGTACCTGTCTCACTCTGTCAGTCTGTTTCCTCACTTCCCCAGGTGGGTATTGTAGTTTTACGAATGCTTGATAGAGATCTTGTGGGTGTTTGTCTCTGTCTGAGGGATTGGAGCAAATGAGGTTGTATTTTAGGGCTTGGCTGTAGACAATGGCTCATGTGAGGTGTCCTGGAGGCATGTAGGTAAGTATAGCGGTCAGTAGGTTTCCAGTATAGGGTGGTGTTTATGGGACCATCACTTATTTGCACTGTAGTGTCCAGGAAGTGGATTTCTTGTGTGGACTGGTCCAGGCTGAGGTTGCTGGTGGGGTGGAAATTGTTGAAATCCAGGTGGAATTCTTCAAGGGCCTCCTTCCCGTGGGTCCATATGATGAAGATGTCATCAATGTAGCATAAGTAGAGGAGGGGCGCTAGGGGATGAGAGATGAGGAAGCGTTGTTCTAAGTCAGCCATAAAAATGTTGGCATGCTGTGGGGCCATGCAGGTACCCATAGCAGTGCCACTGACTTGAAGGTATAAATTGTCCGAAAATCTGAAATGATTGTGGGTGAGGACAAAGTCACAAAGCTCAGCCACCAGGTGCGCCATGGCCTCATCAGCGATACTGTTCCTGACAGCTTGTAGTCCATCCTCATGTGGCATATTGGTGTAAAGAGCCTTTACATCCATGGTGGCCAGGATGGTGTTTTCAGGAAGATCACTAATGCATTGTAGTTTCCTCGGGAAGTTGGTGGTGTCTCGAAGATAGCTGGGAGTGCTGGTTGCGTAGGGTCTGAGGAGAGAGTCCGAATAGCCAGATAATCCTGCTGTAAGAATTGTCATACTGGATCTGACCCAGGGTTCATCTAATCCCATATCCTGTCTCTGATGGTGGCCTGCACCAGCTGCCTCAGAGGAAGTTTTAGGAAACCGCCTAGTGGACAATTATTCAATAAACTGCACACAGGAGCAGTTTCTTTCTAACCCACCTGAGTTAGTGGTTGGTTTATGCCTCAAGCACAAGGGCTTATATCCCTTACTTAAAAATTGTTTCTCCTGTCTGTTGTAACTCTGGATTTTTTCATTTTCCACGTAAATATGTAATCACATTTTGAAATTTGCTAAGCTCTTGGCCTCAATGATATCACGTGGCAATGAGTTCTACATGCCAGATGTGTGTTATGTGAAAAATGTTTCCATTTATAATGTTTAACTTTACTACCTTTCCATTGAATTGAATGTCCCTTTGTGTAATTACCTTTTCTATCCCACTCATCGTTTTATCATGTCCTCTTTTATCCCTCTTCACTTCAAATTTAAACAACCCCAGTTTTGTCATTCTCTCTGATGCTAAATCTCAGAATTATTTTTCTCATCCCATATCTAGGAATTGAAAGAAAAGAAGGAAAAACTGGAGGAGAAGACTGTCTGCAAAGAAAAAAAGAAGGAGATAATAGAGGTGAGGCCAAATATATTCACCCCTCAGGACATATGTTTGGAGGGGATTGGGAGGAGTTTTGGCAGTGAGAGAAGCAATTGGCCTGAGGAATGCAAGTTGGGACAGGGGAAGGGAATCTGGGAGGTGAGATGGATAAGGAGTGCAGCTCAGCGGAGCCCATCCGAGAGGCAGGTGGCAGAATGTGAGTTAGGGGAGGGAATTGTGAAGGTGAGAGGGATGGGGAACGCAAGTCAGAGGGGACTGGGCCAGCTGGGAGGCAGACTGCATGGGGAGTATGGGCCAAGGAGCAATGAGAAGGTAGCTTGCAATGAAAATTGCAGACCAGAGGAGGTGGGATTGGGACACATGGTCCATGGTGAGAGGTGATGGATCGTGGAGGCGGGTGGCATAGGGTAAAGTGATAGGCATGGGCTGGGTGGGAATACTGAGGAGATGGGTAGCATGGGGTAGGTGGGGGGATTGAAGAGGTGGATGTCTGGGGATGGGCCCAGTCCTGTGAGGAAGGGGTGGGATTGTGGTGGCAGATGATGTGGGGGAGGCACACACTAGGGAGGTTTGGGGAGGGCTTCAGGCACTAGGGGAGGCAGGCATCACGAAGAGCACAGCCTAGAATGTGATATAGGGAGCAGAGTCCCAAGGAGAATCTGGGAGGGTTTCTGGTAGAAGAGGAGGCAGGTAGCAAGGGGCTGCAGGCTGAGGGAGTGGATGGAGGGTGGGTTGTGTGGGGAGATAAGGTTGGGAGGGTAGGTGGCTTTGGCAGCACAGGCTGGCTGGGATGGGGATCGTTTCGGGCAGCAGGAGTGATGGGTGGCATGGAAAGAGTAGGCCAAAGCTGATTTCTTCTGTGGCTTTGTTTTACTCAGGATGAGGAAAATGGTGCGGAGGAGGAGGAGGAGAATCCTGAGGACGTGGATGAAGAAGAGGCAGGAGAAGAGGATGAAGGTGGGAGCAGCTAATGTGTGGGTGGGTTTGGGGAGCCAGGATTGCATTGCCATGGAGACTGAATCTCCCCTCTGGGCATCCCCAGGGGGGCAGGTTTCCTTGAGGATTGCCTGTATTAACATGTGACTTGCTGTTTTGCTTGTGTCTAGATGGAGATGAGAATGGGCAGGAGCAGGACGGACATGCAGCAAAACGATCTGCAGAGGAAGAAGAGGAGGTGGGTGATGGCACTGGCAGCAGAGGGGGCAAAATGGGGCTGTCTTGCCTGTCCGGGAGTTGGTGAAATCCCCATGGATTTCACCATCACTGAGCAGTCACATCACCACCATGGATCCTGTGTGACTATAGGATACATACATCTCATGTAGTGAAGTATAAGGAATCCCGGTGGATGCTGTGTACAATTGATCCAGATCCTCCACCTTGCTTATTACATGTAGGATGCTTGAGATTGTGTGGTACCCTGGATCTCTCATACATCAGTTATTTCTGTGGCTTATGTAGGAAACTGGATCCAATGTGAAATTGAGATTTTTAATGAGGTCACAAGGATCCAGTTTTGAGGGTGGATTCCAGGGGTCTGACTAAGGCAGTGTGGATCCATGTGGAGTTTATGTGCTGGAAATAATAGTGTCGATACCATGTGGACTGATCTGTCCAGGTTCTTATACTATGCCCATCACTGGCGTATCTGAGTGCCAGTCACCTGTAGAGTCTGTAGAGAAGAGGGGATTCCGGGGGGGGGAATCATGCAGCAATGTGAATCACCGGCAGAGAGTGTGCTTCAATGTGTAGGATAACATATTGGGCTGAATCCTATGAAGCAATTTGGGGGCGGGGGGGGGGGGGTGTCTAACTGTGCTAATCACACACTCTCCCCTCTCCCTAATCCTGTATAGGATGAAGTTGATCCAAAGAGACAGAAGACAGAAAATGGGTCTTCGGCTTGAGTTCTCTCTTCCCATCCTTTTCTGCTCCATCTGTCTCTCCTCCCTCCATTCCAGCCTGTGCTTGCACTGTCATTTAGCCTCTGGCTTCACACAATCTCAGATGAGGAAGGATTAGAAATGCTCTCCGACAGAAGAGGGCATGGGACTAAGTTTCCCTTCCACCCCAAGTTCTAAAGCCTTCCTACGATGCTCTGAAATCTGAGGTTGCCCACTCCCGCAGCCCGTCTCCACTACTGATGACTATTCCTGTATCCCACTCCCAAATAATGCCAATAGTCCTCAAAATGATGACCTGTCCTTCTCCCAACAAGCAACGTGACATATCCCAACTTCCAGACTCATCCCACAACAAGCACCTCTAATCCCTTTTCACTTGCCACCTCTCTCCACTAATTTGATCAAGATTCTCACCTGCCTCTGCTTCTGAGATCTTCCCTCCAACATCCTCCTTGGGATACAGAAGGTTGAGGGCAGGGATCTCATGGTGATATTTCCCTATCCTAAGTCTCCGCTTAACTGCCTTCTATCTGATCCCTCTGAGAGAGAGAGAGAAAGAAAAGGAATGTTACATGCAAATAACTTTTTTTTATTAAAGCATACACAGAGGCTGAAATGTAGGTACACAACAGGTAAACTGGCCCCATGACTTTTTTTCCAGAAGATAAAGGTTGTTTTTATGTATAAATTAATTTGTGTTGCAGTTTCTCATTTTGGGGCTTTTTTTAAAAAAAAAAAAAGAAAAAAAAAGAAAAAAAGAGAGAGAAATAATTAGGGACCAAATTTTGATTAGCATCCCCCTTCCAGATTACCTTGTTGCTGTTTTTTGTAAATTAAAGCCGATCCAGTTATGGCATTTTCTATGGCACAAACCATCACAAGGGTGATAGATATAAATATATATATTGTTTTCAAGTAGCACTGTAAATAAACGCATTTAAAAAGATATTAAAGTGTGCATTTGTCAGGTGGTGCCTACGATTCTCAATTCAAATTTTGAACCAACTAACAGGTTAGTTTATTGAAGAAAAATAGCACCTGGGTTAACTTGAGCAGCAATTACTGCAGGGAAGAGCCATGGCTAGTGTCCCCTGGCATTGACCTGGAGACTCTTGAAAAGCTGTCTGTTGTGCCTACTTCTTCCTCCCTTGTACTGCTTCACCGGCATGCCAGGAATGGCAGAAAATGCAACAGGCCTATTTTACGGGTGACATTCTGAAAGCAGAGATCTCTGCCCCAGAAGCAACAATGCCCAGTATGCCCAGGTTCAGAACAATGCCCAGAATGACCAGGATTCTATGCTGAGGCTGCTGGATTCGGGTTCTGTGGTATTTTATAGCTTTCATACTGACCAAGGCACCCTGTGCAAATCAGTCATCACTGATCCCTACATTTAACCTGGATTGAGCAATCATGCATATAAGGGTGCACAGAAGTCCTGGAAAGAGATTGATCTTTAGTTCCTGCCTCAGACACATGATCTGAGTACAGCGCTGGTTAAAATTGTACATATTTCTAATTTTTGATAATTTTCATTTAGATTTTGAATTACAATGGAAAAAATAGTGGAACATTTCTCGACAAAGCTTCATAAGAACCTTTTCCTGTTTTTGATCAGTTGTTTGTAACCGCTGTCCATGTAGGCCAATAACCCTGCCAAGTGGTAGAGACCAGGAGCCACAGACTCAAGTAGTTACCATTACATCTTTCCTTTTTGTTTTATTTTTAAAATCAAATGGAAATAAATCTGTATACCAACCAAAACACAACAGCCGCAGAGTAATATTAACGCGTCTGAACCTCATTGGCGTTCCGCTCACTCAGCCACTTTTGTTCTCAGAACAGTTCCTTCTGTTCTGCTGTTCCTGCTGTTCAACTGCAGAGATGGATCTGCCACCTGGAGCCTGAGTTTCCTCTTCCTGGTGTTTTCATTGTCATTGACTTAATTTTCTCAGCACAAGAACATGCAGTGGCAGTCTGAGTGTCCTCTAAATACAGCGTGCCAATGGAAACTCCTTGGTTTTGTGTAGATGTCTTCTGTTCCTCCTGTAGGACTGACCCTCAGGAGAGGCTATGACACTACCTCTGAGTGAGTGGTGCAGCTGTTGACAAGGTTTCCAACCCCTTCCTGATTGGAATTAACATTCTCTCCTGCTTGCAATGGGGTGACTCCAGCATTCTTGTCAATTTTCTTATGTTGCAGTTTCTTGCTCTTTTATAATCACTCCAGGGTCAATGGTCTCTGGCTGAAGAAGTCTATTAGCTGCTGGCACTAAGGTTTGTGTCCTGCTGCCCATGGGTCTCTGAACCAGTGTGTAGTGGTCTCTCACTCTCAAATGAGGAGGGAAGCCACTCTGGCTCACTACAGGCGACTGCAAGTCACAGTTTATTGGGGAAACTCAGACCCTCTGGGCGGGGCAGAGCCACAAACAGTGGCCAAACACCACCCTAGCACCTTCTGGCTGGGGACAGTTGTACTTAGCAGTCTATAAGGGAGCTCTGGCTCCCTAGGTGGGGCACAGCACAAACAGTAGAATCATAGAATATCAGAGTTGGAAGGGACCTCAAGAGGTCATCTAGTCCAACCCCCTGCTCAAAGCAGGACCAATTCCCAGCTAAATCATCCCAGCCAGGGCTTTGTCAAGCCGGGCCTTAAAAACCTCAAAGGAAGGAGACTCCACCACCTCCCTAGGTAACGCATTCCAGTGTTTCACCACCCTCCTAGTGAAATAGTTTTTCCTGATATCCAACCTGGACCTCCCCCACTGCAACTTGAGACCATTGCTCCTTGTTCTGTCGTCTGCCACCACTGAGAACAGCGGAGCTCCATCCTCTTTGGAACCCCCCTTCAGGTAGTTGAAGGCTGCTATCAAATCCCCCCTCATTCTTCTCTTCTGGAGACTAAACAATCCCAGTTCCCTCAGCCTCTCCTCATAAGTCATTCCATGATCTCTTTGAACTATAATGTATCTTAATTAAAACTATCAGTTTTTTCCCTCAAAAAGCATAAAAAAACAAACACAGATTTAAATAAAAAAAAACAAACACAAAAAAAAAAAACAGATTTTGATTTAAAAAACAAAATCATTGATTTTTATCCACCCTGCCTCTGGCAGAGTTACTGAAGTCCTCAAATCATGGTTTAAAGCAGGGGTGGGCAAACTTTTTGGCCCGAGGGCCACATGGGAGTTGCAAAACTGTATGGAGGGCCAGGGAGGGAAGGCTGTGCCTCCTCAAACAGCCTGGCCCCCACCCCCTCCCCCTTCCCACCCCCTGACTAACCCCCTCAGAACCCCCGACCCATCCAACCCCCCCCACTCCTTGTCCCCTAACCACCCCCTCCGGGACCCCCCACCCCACATCCAACCCCCCCCCGCTCCCAGTCCCCTGACTGCTCTGACACCTGACCGGCCCCCCGGACTCCCATGCTTATGCAACCCCCATTCCCCGTCCCAACTGCCCCCGCCCCAAACCTCCGCCCCATCCAACTGCCTCTTGCTCCCTGACTGCCCTCTGGGACTGCCCCAGCCCCCTTACCATGCCGCTCAGAGCAGCATGTCTGGCAGCTGCGCCGCCCAGCCAAAGCTAGACATGCTGCCGCTCCACAGCGCTGTCCATGCGGTGGCATGGCTGCAGGGGAAGAGGGAACAGCAGGGGAGGGGCTGGGGGCTAGCCTCCCTGGCCGGGAGCTCAAGGGACTGGCAGGGCAAGACCATCCCGGAGGACAGATGTGGCCCGCTTGCCGTAGTTTGCCCATCTCTAGTTTAAAGACTTCAAGTTACAGAGAATCCACCATTTACACTAGTTTAAATCTGCAAGTGACCCATGCCCCAAGGCTACAGAGGAAGGCAAAAAACACCAAACACAAACAGGGTCTCTGCCAATCTGACCTGGGGGGGAAATTCCATCTGGACCCCAAATATAGCCATCAGTGAGACTCGGAGAATGTGGGAAAGACCCACCAGGCAGATACTTGAGAAAGAATTCTCTGTAGTAATTCAGAGCCCTCCCCACCTAGTGACCCGTTTCTGGCCACTGGGGATTTTTGCTACTAGCAGTCTCTGATGGGATTTCATACAATGACATATGGCCTATCTCTAGGGTCCTACTAAATTCATGGTCCATTTTGGTCAATTTCAGTGTCATTGGATTTGAAATAAATCATAAATTTCATTATTCCAGCTATTTAACATTTCACAGGGGTGTAATTATAGGGTCCTGACCTAAAAAGGAGTTGGGAGGGTGCCCCACAAGGTTATTGTGTGGGGGTTGCGATACTGCTACCGTTACTTCTGCACTACTTCTGGCGGTGGCACTGCCTTCAGAGCTCGGCAGCTGGAGAGCAGCGGTTGCTGGCCGGGAGCCCAGCTCTGAAGGCAGTGCTGCCACCAGCAGCAGCGCAGAAAGATGGCATAGTATGGCCAGGTTGGTCTTTTGTAAATCCATGTTATATTTTATCCCAATCACCGTTCACCTGTATGTCCTAAACTACTTTCTCTTTCAAAATTTGTCACAGAAAGATGGTGACATTTCGGAGTGATTCAGTTCAGAACTTCAGTGCATAGCCCATTCCTCCCACTCCTGGGGGAAAGGGAGGAGGGATCAAATACTAGACTCGTGTTCTTATTGCAGCTTCCTAGTGGCTGAATCAAACAAACACTTGTTGTCCAGTACCTGCCATACCAGTGGCACACTAGTGACTGCTGGGGCCATGGATTTGGCCATATTCCTGGCACTCCCAAAAGGCCGCATTCACAGCAACAGGATCTCTGGGATCCAGGAAAGGGAGGGAGACAAAACCCAGCTTACTTCAAACTCGTCCATCATTTTGCGGATTCCACTTCCTTTCTGACCAATGATGTAACGGTGAAGGTCAAAGGGCACTTCCACCTCAGTGGTGACAGGAACCAGAGCCTATATGGGGGGGGGGGAGGAAGAGCATAGAGTTTATGCAGCAGAAACACTCTGCAGAGTTAAGGGGCAAGTTTCATAGAATCATAGAATATCAGGGTTGGAAGGGATGTCAGGAGGTCATCTAGTCCAAACCCCTGATCAAAGTAGGACCAATCCCCAACTAAATCATCCCAGCCAGGGCTTTGTCAAGCCTGACCGTAACAACCTCTAAGGAAGGAGATTCCACCACCTCCCTAGGTAACCCATTCTAGTGCTTCACCACCCTCCTAGTGAAAAAACAGTTACTTACCTTCTGTAACTGTTGTTCTTCGAGATGTGGTGTTCACGTCCATTACACATTAGGTGTGTGCGCGCGCCGCGTGCACGGACGTCGGGTGACCAGATGTCCTGATTTTATAGGGACAGTCACGATATTTGGGGCTTTATCTTATATAGGTGCCTATTACCCCCCCATCCTGATTTTTCACAGTTGCTGTCTGGTCACCCTAACAAACAGCCTATAGCTCAGCACCTGGTTGGGGCAGAGCAAACACAGCAGACAAAACATTCTGGGATCTAGCATCCTGGCTCGGGTGAGCGGCGGATGAACGCAGGCCTCTTGGGCCTCAGGTAGGGTGGCAGGGGTAGGATGATGCAGGCCCACCTGATTCCACCATATCTCAGCACAGGGTCCTAACAGTGGGGGGAGTGTTCTACCACTGATTCAGCAGGGAATCCAACTGCAACATGCTGACTCACCCTCTGGCAGCAGAACCGAACCAGAGTCTGGTTCCCCGGGCTACTTCCTACCGCAGACTGGGTGCAGGGCTCTGCAGCCAAAGGTCCTCTGTCTCCTTAGGGTAGAGTGACCATATTTCCCTATGCTGAATATGGGACACCTGATATAATTACTCATATTCAGGCGAGTTCAACAGCAATCAGATCTATGCAGTACAAATGTTCAAATTAACATCAAATTGACTGAGCCCCCGTTAAAAAGAAATACTGAGTAGTTGGATTCTTTATATTTACCTTCTTATCTTTAAGGCTTTAGGGTTCACATGGGGAGGGATGACACATACATCTCTACCTGCCCACCCAAAAGTGATACACACACACTCCAGTACACCTTTCTCACACAGGGGGGTGACCGACCAACCTTCCCCTCCCCTCCCCTCCCTGCTTGGCACTCTCTGTCCTCCATGCCTGGCTGGGCTCCCGGGACTGACCTGCCTCTCCTGGTACCCAGTGCCCTGACTTCCCAAAGCAACATGTGGGGGAGGGCATGCAGGGTCATATCTCCCCCTCCCTCCAGATTTCTGCCAGGGTTCACACCAGAATGTGGTCAGTAGCAGTCTTTCAGCACTGTGTAGGAGGGAAGGGATGGGAGCTGCTTCCAGCCACAGACGGGGGAAAGGGATGACCTGGACTATGCCTTTGCAGAGCTCATCTCTCCTCTCCCCCCACCCCCAGCCCCATGTGGCTGGAAGTGGCTTGTCCCTTCCTGCCTGCACAGTGTCAAAAGGCAGCTAACACCTCCAGGCTGCTGCTGGCCACTGACACAACCCAGCTGCCTCCTGTCCCCTGGCTACAGCGTGGTCTGGAAGGGGGTGAAGTCCTCAGGATGCATTATGCACCAGGGCCCAGAGAACCTGACTGCAGGGGCTTCAGCAACCAGCCAGAGAAGTGGCTCAGCAGTGGAGGGGATGGGGAAGCCCCTTGCTCCTTGGGGGCAGGACCCAGGGCAGGGGGGATGGGGAGGCACAAGTGAAGAAGCTGCTAAGCCCTTGCCCCGGGGGCTGCTGTGGAGCCTGCAGGTTCGGGTCATGAACAGGCTGGAAAGTGCTTTCTCCCCCCACCACTCCAGAGTTTAGCTGAGAGGGGGAGAGGCTTCCCCATGCCAGCGCTGAGTGGGGCTTTGGCACATGCAGGGTTCGGCTTCTCCTGACCAGTGCCCCAGGTCGAAGGGTCTTGGGCTTTCCCGGGGTGCTGGCTCAGCCAGAGGCAGTGGGGGAAGGAAGGAGCATTCCCACCAAGGGCTGGATCTCCACACAACACTAGGAATGGGACACGCCCTGCAGGAGGGGATATTGAGGAGCTAGGGTGGGGGGTGTCAAAGGTGCAAAGCAGGGAGAAGACAGGGAGAGGGAGAGTACCTAAAGGGCCAATGGGTGGGCAGCAGAGGTGACATGTAACTGGCTGCCGCATGGTGCCTGCCCGCACTCACCAACTACCATAGCTTGCAATGCGCAGCCAGTGCTGGCCGGAAGCAGGACGAGGGGGCAGGGCCCTGCTGGCCGAGAGCCGGCATGCAGCAGGGGCTGCGCTGATGGACCAACGGGGAAGCAGCCAGCCCTGTGCTCTGCATCTTTGCTCTGCCACCAGTCTTGAACACCCATCCCCATTGTCAGTCACTGGACCCTCCCACTCACCGCTGGTGGGCAGGCAGTTGGCGAATAGGGATCTGGCCAGCAGCAAGACCCGCCAGTACTGATGGGGGGGAGGACAGAAAATACGGGACAATTTGCCCGTTTTTAAGAAAAAGTCGGGACACATGCAGGAGAGCTTAAATACAGGACTGTCCCTTTCAAAACGAGACATTGGGTCACCCTACCTCAGGGTACTTGACCACTGGCAGTCCCCACAGCGCCACAGGGCATTTGTCTGACAGCGGTCCTGGCAGCTCCTCAGGGCACTTGAGTGTCTCCTCCAGCCACAGGGCGCAGCTCCACTGGGATTTGGGATCCTGTTGAGCAGGGCCGGCTCTAGGTTTTTTGCTGCCCCAAGCAAAAAAAATGTTGGCTGCCCCCCGTCCCAGCCCTGGGCTCCTCGCCGCACCCCCCCTGCCTTCCCAGCCCTGGGCTCTCACCCACCACCCGCACCCCCCTGCTGCCCCAGCCCTGGGCTCTCACCCCCCCAACCGCACCCCCCTGCTGCCCCAGCTCTGGGCCCCCCACACACACACACCCTGCCGCCCCAGCTCTGGGTTCCCCCTACCCCCCCACCATTGACCCCCACATACACCTCCTGCCGCCCCAGCCCTGGGCTCACACCCCCCACACCTGCACCCTCCTTCCGCCGCAGCCCTGGGTCACTGGTAACTCGCTCCCAGGGCAGGTCATTCAGCAGGAATTTTAGATGTGCACAGAACACAGACAGGATTGGTTCCCATATGGTTACAGAACTGCAGTAAAGTGGAACAATTTTCAGCTTGTATGACTGGAGGATATCTGGATGCATATTATAAGACTGTCCCACATAAATGAGGAAAAGTTGAGGTGCCTTTATTATTCTTTTGTTCCACTCTTTTTTTCTATGGGGAATTTGCCAATGCAATATCACTGTCTTCCTTTTAAACAAACAAACAAAAGGCAATGGCTGTTGAAAATATCAATTCCAGTCCTAATAACCACTGGGAAGCATTTCTTGCTTAATTTATCCTACTTTTTCTACAGCAAGTTACAGTAGATCAGTATATTTGATTTGGGAGAAATGAAGGAACAGCTGCCCAAACTGAGCTTGAGCACTCCTGAATTTTGAGGTGTTCAAATCTGGAAGGCAGGTGCTGGGAGAGGGCGGGGGGGGGGGGGGGCAGCTGAGGCTCCGCAGGGGAGCACGGCAGCATATATGCAGCAGCATATCTGGTGCTGCACGAAGCATGGGAGTCCCAGGGGTTTGTCAGGGGACAGGTAGGGGGTGAGGTCCTGGGGGGGGGGGGGTGTCTCAGGAGGGGGCAGTTGGGGTCAAAGACCAGTGGGACTTAGATAGGGGGTGGGGTCCTGGGGGTCAGTTGGGGCAGGGGTCCCAGGAGGGGACAGGGAGCAGCAGGGTTGGATGGGTTGGGGTTTCTGTGGGGGGCAGTCGGAGGGAGTGGATGGGGGCAGGGTGGGGCTACTCTCCCTCCCCAGTGCAGCTCTCCATTCACTGCAGCATGAGGTCTCAGCTTCCTCACCCCTCTTTCCTGTTGGTAGTGGCCAAGGGAATGCTGGGAAATGTAGTTCTTTCCCTGCTCCAGGGCTGGCTCTATAGGCAGGGAGCTAACCAAGGAACTACAGCTCCCAGGGCCCCCTGTTGGTTCTCAGCTCCCTGCCGCCCCTGCAAATGGGCTGCCCCAAGCACGTGCTTGGTTTGCTGGTGCCTAGAGCCGCCCCTGCTGTTGAGATCCCAGCTCCCTGGAAGAGCTGCCTGCTCCCTCTGGTGCTCCAGGCCCAATTAAGCGCTGGGGCTCTCCTTTTATATTTCTTGTCCAGCCCTGGGACTTCTGGTGAGGTGGGCAGGATGGATTTAGCTCCGCCCACCAGGGGGAGTGTAGTGGTCCTTTTCTCTCCTGCTTGGAGGAAGGCCACTCTGCCTCACTACATGGGAAGCCCGTGAGGTGAGTTGTGATAGGCTCACAAAGCTAAATAGGGATTCCATGAATCTGCCAGGACCCTCTTTTATTTTGATTCTCAAGTTCTTTGCTATTTGTGTACAGGTCTGTCGCATCTTATGCGCATTTAACATGCGCGATTTCAACTTTACACGGTCAGGAAAAAAAAAAAAAGAAAAACAACAGTTTTAATACTATACCTGTAGTGTGGGTGATTTTGCCTGCCATGAACTCAATGGGGTTTTGGCTATACATGGTTTTCGCTTTATGTGCTAACCGCTGAATGGAACCCCCGCGTAAGATGAGACAGACCTGTAACCCCTTTGGGGTTTACAGAGCATGGCCCCTTTAAATCTTTTTCTTAAGGGGCAGGTGGGGGAGTAAGGAAAAAGGAGGGAAACGCCAGGGGGCAGTGCTGGAACTCCAAGGAAAGGGAGAGGCAGCCTGCAGGCTCTGGAAAAGTGAAGCAGCAGAGAACCTGTCTGAGGCCTGGGAAGGACAGGGCTGATCGGGGACACCCCAGGACAGGAGCCAGGAGGAGCACTGTGCCAGGGAGGAATTGCCTGAGAAGGACAGGCCGGAGCTGGACCCAGTATCACTGCTGCCCAGAGCTGCGTGGAGCTGTGAGTACTGGGGCTTGTGACGCTACATTGGGACCAAGGAGGGAGGTTGCTAGCTAGTTAAGTGGGGAGGTGATCATTCTGTGTGGCTTTGCAGAGAGTGGCAGAAGAGGGCACTGGAGGGGTTTGTTGGGGGAAAGTTCACTGGCGCCGAAGACAACCAGGAGCACCCAAGACTCACCACAGGACTGGAACTTTGCTCAGGACTCCTGAATTCTGTGTGCAGACACATTGCTCAGTCTCTGCCCTTCCAGACTGTGCTACCATTGGGCCCGTGGGACCTTGGCTTGGAGGCAGCCCTGTTTTACTGCTCCCCCTATATTTCCCCTTGTTATTTTTCTCTTCTCATCCCTCTGTAAATAAATATTTCCCTTGTTATATCCACTGTACTTTTCCTGTGGGTGGGTGTGTGTTCACTCTGGGGGGGTTGGCACAGGTGCCCCTGGGGTGGAAGGGATTTCTCCTGCTGCATTCCTGCGCACACCTTCTCTTGGCCAAGTCCGCCTGCAGAGCAGACTCCATCTTGGCCATGAGGGCGCTAAAGTTATATTTGTACCAACACTTTTGCTAAATGACTGCATTTGAGTGCACATAAGGGTGTGGCATGCGGTGTGGAACTGATACATTAATGTGGAGAGCAGAAACGAGCTACTCATGAATTGTGAGCCGTTCTCTGCTACTAACACGTCTGGAATCCCCTGGTGAGCTCAGTGCTTCACAGTGGTTATTCCCTTGCTACTCAACATGGTCTGCAACAGCTCAATCTTCTAAGAAGCTGAGTACTTGCTCACTAATACGAGGTTCCTATTTAGTTCTAGTAGATCTAGCTCTACCCTAGACCAAGGGTGATCATGTATCTCATGTGATGTCAGCTGTCCCTTTGCATTAGCCCTTGAAAGCTTATGCTTAAATAATTTTTTTAGTCTCTAAGGTGCCACAAGTACTCCTCATTCTTTCTATTGACAGTAGTATTGTATTTACATTTTATTATCTTTGTGGCAGTGTTCTCGCCTGGCGGGACTAGACCACCTCCAGCTCTCTTTTGCATTCATAGTACCCAGCTGGAGGCTGTGGTGATCTCATGCTATGTTATATTACAAAACAACCTCCTCTGTACAGGGTCCCATCATCAGCAATTTCCTCTTGATGGTGCCAGTCAGATTGGAGATCCCTGGACTGCTCCTCCCAACCATCCAGCTAGAAGGACTTCCTCAGCTGTTGTGAGCTGGGGTCGTTTTTTGTTTTCTTATTTGATTTTGTCAAATTTTCTTTCAGAAGCAGTTGGTAAGTGAATCCTATTTACTTCAAATCCTCTTCCTGAGGCCATATTCCCAGGCACGTTTGACATGACAATAAGCTCCTCACCTGGCCCCTCTTTCACATTTAATCAGTGCTGTGGCAATTTCATGCTCCTGTTCTGAAGTCCAGGCTGTGCTTCAGTGGTTTCTGTAATGTGGCTTCCAACTCTTCACGGTCTGTTTCTACTTTGAACAGATTAATGAAACCACTCACAAACCAAAACCATTCCCAACATTTCTTCTTCATCCGAGCATCGGGCTGTGGTGATTTAGTAGTTTGAAAGCACATGCTACTGGCTGATCATCTTGTAAAAGGACAAGCCCCTATGCATGTCAATTTACATTGAGTGAGATTTTAGGCTCTTTATTCATCACAAAATATTTCAGTACTGCTGCTTCTGTGACAACTCTTACTAAGTCCCCAAAATTTTCCTTTTGCTTTTAATCCCAGTGTCATTCTGTGGTCATCATCCTCAAGTAGCATGCTAAGTGGAACACTTAGTCTAACAAATTAAAGATGAATTTGTTTAGGTGTGTTAACAGGACCATGAGCACTTCTTGTTTTAGATTATTTTCATTTGTACAAGTGCTTCCATCTTTCTTGGGCCTGTTGAACTCCTTTGTAACTGAACGTGTGTCCTACATAACTAATCTCATTCAGTCTGGTCTGGCATTTGTTCCTGTTCAATTTAAGGTTTTTATTTTTGTGGAGGGTTGGGGTTTTTTGTGTGTGTGTGGGTTTTATTTTTATTTTTTTGGTTCACTGCAAAACATTTCTCTCATGCTTGTTATTGGAGATCATCAACAATTTCTTCCATCTCATGCAGGTCTTCAAAGATCTGTGTTGTGATATTTGGGTGCTGAGACAATCATGAAGAGAAGTTGCTTAATCATATGGTGGCAATCAAAAAAGCTAACAGAATGTTGGAAATCATTAGGAAAGGGATAGATAATAAGACAGAAAATATCATATTGCCTCTATATAAATCCATGGTATGCCCACATCTTGACTAATGTGTGCAGATGTGGTTGTCCCATCTTAAAAAATATATACAGGAATTGGAAAAGGCATAGAAAAGGGCAACAAAAATGATAGGGGTATGGAACAGCTTCCATATGAGGAGAGGTTAATAAGACTGGGACTTTTCAGCTTGGAAAAGAGACAATTAAGGGGGGATCTGATAGAGGCCTATAAAATCATGATTGGTGTGGAGAAAATAAACAAGGAAGTGTTATTTACTCCTTCTCATAACACAAGAACTAGGGGTCACGAAATAAAATGAATAGGCAGCAGGTTTAAAACAAACAAAAGGAAATATTTCTTCACACAACGTTAAGTCAACCTGTGGAACTTTTTGCCAAAGATGTTGTCATAACTATAAAGGGAAGGGTAACAGCTCTCCTGTGTACAGTGCCATAAAATCCCTCCTGGCCAGAGACTCCCAAATCCTTTTACCTGTAAAGGGTTAAGAAGCTCAGGTAACCTGGCTGACACCTGACCCAAAGGACCAATAAGGGGACAAGATACTTTCAAATCTGGGGGGGGTGAAAGGCTTTTGTTTGTGCTCTTTGTTTTGGTTGTTGTTCGCTCTTGGGACTGAGAGGGACCAGACATCAATCCAGGTTCTCCACATCTTTCTAAACAAGTCTCTCCTATTTCAAACGTGTAAGTAAATAGCCAGGCAAGGCGTGTTAGTTTTCCTTTGTTTTCTCAACTTGTAAATGTACCTTTTACTAGAGTGTTTATCTTTGTTTGCTATACTTTGAACCTGAGGCTAGAGGGAGGTCCTCTGAGCTCTTTAAGTTTGATTACCCTGTAAAGTTATTTTCCATACTGATTTTACAGAGATGATTTTTACCTTTTTCTTTAATTAAAAGCCTTCTTTTTAAGAACCTGATTGATTTCTCCTTGTCTTAAGATCCAAGAGGTTTGGATTTGTATTCACCAGGGAATTGGTGAAAGGTTTCCCAAGGCTACCCAGGGAAGGAAATTAGCTTTGGGAATGGTGGCAGCGGACCAGATCTAAGCTGGTAGTTAAGCTTAGAAGTCTTCATGCAGGCCCCCACATTTGTACCCTAAAGTTCAAAGTGGGGAAGCAGCCTTGACATGGTGGCAGAGCGGTGGGAATCGTTTTAAACCCAAAAGCCAGTATGATTTTTTTTTTTCCTTCTAGCTGCTTGGAAAGCAGAGCTGAAGGTAGATGCATATCTTATCTCTCCTTGCCTGAAGGCAGAGGTGTTAAGTTTTTTTAACAAGGGCCTTTGTTAAGAGAAGGGTTCAATTAATGAGCAAACAACTGGTAAAAGGAATTTACAAGCTGAATTGTTCTTTTTTTCTTTTTACATCATCGAGAGTAGCTAGTTAGAAAGTCTCTGTTAACTCAGCAGCAGCCTGAGCTGAGTGCATCCCAGTTTCAGTCAACTGCAGAGGGGTGTGGCCCAGCACAAGAAAACAGGAAAATGACTACAAAAGAAGAGAAAGCCAAAGAGGAGGCCCACAAGAGAGCTATGGAGCTAGAAAAAGCCAAAGAGGAGGCCCACAAGAGAGAGATGGAGCTGAAAGAAAAAGAGATAGAGGAGAGAGAAAAAGAAAGGAAGCATGAACTGGAAGTAGCAAGGGCTAGGCCGGATACAACCGCCAATCCTAACAACCCCTCTCCAGGTACCACTTCCCATCCCAGAAAATTCCCCACCTACAAGGCAGGCGATGATACTGAGGCCTTCTTAGAAAATTTTGAAAGGGCCTGCCTTGAATACAGCATCACTCCAGACCAGTACATGGTAGAGCTGAGGCCGCAGCTCAGTGGACCCTTAGCAGAGGTGGCGGCTGAAATGCCTAAGGAACACATGAACAGTTATGAACTTTTTAAAAACAAGGCCAGACTCAGAATGGGGCTAACACCCGAGCATGCCCGTCAGCAGTTCAGAGCCCTAAGGTGGAAACCAGACGTGTCATTTACCCGGCATGCCTACCACATTGACAAAAATTGTGATGCCTGGGTATCAGGAGCAAATGTTAAATCTCTGGAAGATCTGGTTTCCCTAGTAAAAATGGAGCAGTTTTCAGAGGGTGTTCCTGAGGAAATAGAAAGGTACATCCTAGATAGGAAGCCCAAAACTGTAACCGAGGCGGGGGAGATTGGAGCCAAATGGGTGGAGGTGGCAGAAAAGAAAAAAAACTGGTAGCAGTTGGAGCGAATCCAGAAGGGGCAAGCCGAAACAAAACCTTACCACCGGGGACAACCCAAGGCCCCACCCACATCACAAGGGAAACCCCAGACGCCTTCTCACCCCACCCCACCAGTCTCCACCAACCAACATCGCCCCGGTGATACCTTAGCAGGGCGATGTTTTAAATGTAATGAACTGGGACATATAAAGACTCACTGCCCCAAGAACCCCAACCGATTACAGTTCATTACACCACAATCACACCAAAGATTCCCAGATGCCTCTCTCAGACCCTCTGAGCGAAGGGAAACTTCGAGAGTGGGCGGAAAGAAGGTTATCGCTTGGAGGGACACTGGGGCACAAGTGTCAACTATCCACCAATCCCTAGTGGACCCCAAACTCATCAACCCGGAGGCTCCAGTGACAATTCAACCCTTCGTGTCACAGTCTGTAACCTGGCCTACAGCCGAGTTACATGTCCAGTACAAGGGCTGGTCAGGAATGTGGACTTTTGCAGTCTGACAATTATCCCATCCCCATGCTGATGGGGGAAGACTTGGCCAATCATGTGAAGCTAGCCAAGAGGGTGGGAATAGTCACCCGCAGCCAGGCAAAGCAAGCTTTCACCCCCATCCCTGTTCCTGAGCCGTCCACCAGGGCCCCGTCTGTGTTACCAGAGACCCAAACAAAGGTGGTGGAACCGGATCCCCTGCCAACGACTGCAACAGCCGTAGTGGATCCAATCCCAGAGACCCAGCCAAAGCCAGTCCCAGAACCGGAACTGGCAACGCAACCAGCACCAGAACCATTGCCAGCACTGAGTCCAGCGCTTGCAAACCCATCTACAACTCCAATGCCAGAGGGCACCAGTGAGCCTGAACTGGCGGAAGCAGCAGATAACCCTACCCAAGAGGCTCAGCCAGAGCCTGAAATACCACATAGTGCACCAGCGGACAGCAGTTCACAGTCAATGGAAACAGCCCCAGCACCTGCATCGTCCAGAAAGCTTGGGTGGCGGCACAGAGCAACCCACCGCCTCTCAGCTCTTCTAACCGATCCCGGTTTGTTGTAGAACAAGGACTTTTATACAAGGAGACTCTTTCTGGTGGACACCAGGAAGACTGGCATCCTCAAAGACAGTTGGTAGTTCCCACTAAGTATCGGGTAAAGCTCTTGAGCTTAGCCCATGATCATCCCAGTGGCCATTCTGGGGTGAACAGAACCAAAGACCGGTTGGGGAAGTCCTTCCACTGGGAGGGAATGGGCAAAGACGTTGCTAATTATGTCCGGTCTTGTGAGGTGTGCCAACGAGTGGGAAAGCCCCAAGACCAGGTTAAAGCCCCTCTCCAGCCACTACCCATAATTGAGGTCCCATTTCAGCGAGTAGCTGTGGATATTCTGGGTCCTTTCCCAAAGAAGACACCCAGAGGAAAGCAGTATGTACTGACTTTCATGGATTTTGCTACCCGATGGCCGGAAGCAGTACCCTTAAGCAACACCAGGGCTAAATGTGTGTGCCAGGCATTAGCAGACATTTTTGCCAGGGTAGGTTGGCCCTCTGACATCCTTACAGATTCGGGAACTAATTTCCTGGCAGGGACCATGAAAAACCTGTGGGAAGCTCATGGGGTGAATCACTTGGTTGCCACCCCTTATCACCATCAAACCAATGGTCTGGTGGAGAGGTTTAATGGAACTTTGGGGGCCATGATACATAAATTCGTAAATGAACACTCCAATGATTGGGACCTAGTGTTGCAGCAGTTGCTTTTTGCCTACAGGGCTGTACCACATCCCAGTTTAGGGTTTTCACCATTTGAACTTGTGTATGGCCGCGAGGTTAAGGGGCCATTACAGTTGGTGAAGCAGCAATGGGAGGGGTTTACGCCTTCTCCAGGAACTAACATTCTAGACTTTGTAAGCAACCTACAAAGCACCCTCCGACACTCTTTAGCCCTTGCTAAAGAAAACCTAAAGGATGCTCAGGAAGAACAAAAGGCCTGGTATGATAAACATTCCCGAGAACGGTCCTTCAAAGTAGGAGACCAAGTCATGGTCTTAAAGGCGCTCCAGGCCCATAAAATGGAAGCGTCGTGGGAAGGACCATTCACGGTCCAGGAACGCCTAGGAGCTGTTAACTATCTCATAGTCTCCCCCACCTCCAACATAAAGCCTAAGGTATACCATGTTAATTCTCTTAAGCCCTTTTATTCCAGAGAATTAAATGTTTGCCAGTTTACAGCCCAGGAAACAGATGATGCAGAGTGGCCTGAAGGTGTCTATTACGAAGGAAAAAAGGATGGTGGCGTGGAAGAGGTGAACCTCTCCACGACCCTTGGATGTCTGCAGCAACAGCAGATCAAGGAGCTGTGCACAAGCTTTGCACCAATTTTCTCAGCCACTCCAGGACGGACCGAACGGGCATACCACTCCATTGACACAGGTAATGCTCACCCAATTAGAACCCCACCCAGCGGGAGTCACCTCATGCCCAAACTGCTACACAAAGGACATGCTACAGATGGGTATAATCCGCCCCTCTAATAGTGCATGGGCATCTCCAGTGGTTCTAGTTCCCAAACCAGATGGGGAAATACGCTTTTGCGTGGACTACCGTAAGCTAAATGCTGTAACTCGTCCTGACAACTATCCAATGCCACGCACAGATGAGCTATTGGAGAAATTGGGACATGCCCAATTCATCTCTACTTTAGACTTAACCAAGGGGTACTGGCAAGTACCACTAGATGAACCCGCTAAGGAAAGGTCAGGGGTGTATGAATTCAATGTACTCCCTTTCGGGTTGCGAAATGCACCCGCCACCTTCCAAAGACTTGTAGATGGTCTCCTAGAGAATCTGCAGTTGCCTACCTCGATGATGTGGCCATTTTTTCTGATTCATGGACAGAACACCTGGAGCACCTGGAAAAAGTCTTCGAGTGCATCTGGCAGGCAGGACTAACTGTTAAGGCTAAAAAGTGTCAAATAGGCCAAAACAGAGTGACTTACCTGGGGCACCAGGTGGGTCAAGGAACTATAAATCCCCTACAGGCCAAAGTGGATGCTATCCAAAAGTGGCCGGTTCCAAAGTCAAAGAAACAGGTCCAATCCTTCTTAGGCTTGGCCGGATATTATAGGCGATTTATACCACACTACAGCCAAATCACCGCCCCGCTGACAGACCTAACCAGAAAGAAACAGCCAAATGCAGTTCAGTGGACTGATGAGTGTCAAAAGGCCTTTAACCAGCTTAAGGCAACACTCATGTCTGACCCTGTGCTAAGGGCCCCAGACTTTGACAAACCGTTCCTAGTAACCACAGATGCGTCCGAGCGAGGTGTGGGAGCAGTTTTAATGCAGGAAGGACCGGATCAAGAATTCCATCCTGTCGTGTTTCTCAGCAAGAAACTGTCTGAGAGGGAAAGCCACTGGTCAATCAGCGAAAAGGAATGCTACGCCATTGTGTACGCGCTGGAAAAGCTACGCCCATATGTTTGGGGACAGCATTTCCAACTACAAACAGACCATGCTGCGCTACAGTGGCTTCATACCGCCAAGGGGAATAACAAAAAACTTCTTCGGTGGAGTTTAGCTCTCCAAGATTTTGATTTTGAAATACAATACATTTCAGGAGCTTCTAACAAAGTGGCTGATGCACTTTCCCGGGAAAATTTCCCAGAGTCAACTGGTTAAAAATTGTTCTTGGAATGGAACATATTGTTAGTTTTTATATAATCAGTAGTATGTCTAAAGGTACATGTGTCTTATTAACTCTATTTTCTCTTAGAGCTCCAGGAAGAAATCACAGCCAGTGTGGAACCAGACGTCCAACACTATCTGTGATCTGGGGGGCGTGTCATAACCATAAAGGGAAGGGTAACTGCTCTCCTGTGTACAGTGCCATAAAATCCCTCCTGGCCAGAGACTCCCAAATCCTTTTACCTGTAAAGGGTTAAGAAGCTTGGGTAACCTGGCTGACACCTGACCCAAAGGACCAATAAGGGGACAAGATACTTTCAAATCTGGGGGGGGAAAGGCTTTTGTTTGTGCTCTTTGTTTTGTTTGTTGTTCGCTCTTGGGACTGAGAGGGACCAGACGTCAATCCAGGTTCTCCACATCTTTCTAAACAAGTCTCTCCTATTTCAAACTTGTAAGTAAATAGCCAGGTAAATAGTAAATAGTGTGTTAGTTTTCCTTTGTTTTCTCAACTTGTAAATGTACCTTTTACTAGAGTGTTTATCTTTGTTTGCTATACTTTGAACCTGAGGCTAGAGGGAGGTCCTCTGAGCTCTTTAAGTTTGATTACCCTGTAAAGTTATTTTCCATACTGATTTTACAGAGATGATTTTTACCTTTTTCTTTAATTAAAAGCCTTTTTAAGAACCGTATTGATTTTTCCTTGTTTTTAGATCCAAGGGGGTTGCATTTGTATTCACCAGGAGTTGGTGGGAGAAAGGAGGGGGGATGGTTACTTTCTCCTTGTCTTAAGATCCAAGAGGTTTGGATCTGTATTCACCAGGGAATTGGTGAAAGGTTTCTCAAGGCTACCCAGGGAAGGGAATTAGCTTTGGGAATGGTGGCAGCGGACCAGATCTAAGCTGGTAGTTAAGCTTAGAAGTCTTCATGCAGGCCCCCACATTTGTACCCTAAAGTTCAAAGTGGGGAAGCAGCCTTGACAGATGTTGTGAAGGCTAAGGCTATATCAGGGTTCAAAAAAGAACTAGCTAAGTTCATGGAGGATAGGGCCATCAATAGTTATTAGTAGGCTAAAAGTTTGTCATGGCTATTTTTATTTTATCCCATTAGCTGTACCCCAAGAGGAGGGAAGTGGATATGGCTTTAGGCTGTGAGGGGTGCTGGAGGCAGCATCAGTAAGGAGTTTAGATTCCCTACCTCACCTCAAGTCCCAGTGCATGTGGAAAGAGCTCTGCACAACCTTGTACCCAGAAGTGGGAAGGGGAATCCCAGAGCCCCTTCCTCAGGACAGGGAGAAGTGAGTGGGATACCAGGAGGAAAAACAGGGAGGAGGGTGAAACGGGGGGAGGGGGCTCCTGATTCATACTGAGAAAGCAGGGCAATTGGCTAGTTATCTTAGGTGCTTGAATGCAAGAAGCCTGGGAAACAAGCAGGAAGAATTGGAAGTCCTGGCACAATCAAAGAACTATGATGTGATTGGAGTAAGAGACTTGATGGGGTAGCTCACATGACTGGAGCACTGTCATGGATGGATATAAACTGTTCAGGAAGGACAGGCAGGGGAGGAAAGGTGGAGGAGTTGCACTGTATGTAAGAGAGCAGTATGATTGCTCAGAGCTCCAGTATGAAACTGGAGAAAAGCCTGTTGAGAGTCTTTGGGTTAAATTTAGAAGCAAGAGCAACCAGGGTGGTGTCATGGTGGGCGTGTGCTGTAGACCACCGGACCAGGAGGATGAGGTAGATGAGGCTTTCTTTGGACAATTAACTGAAGTTTCCAGAACACAGGCCCTGGTTCTAATGGGGGATTTCAATCACCCTGATATCTGCTGGGAGAGCAATACTGCAGTGCACAGACAATCCAGGAAGTTTCTGGAGAGTGTTGGGAACAACTTCCTGGTGCAACTACTGGAGGAACCTGAGGCCGTTCTCCTCTTGACCTGGGAAAAATTGGTAGGGGAAGTAGAAGTGGGTGGCAACCTGGGCAGCAGTGACCATGAGATGATTGAGTTCAGGATCCTCGCAAAAGGAAGAAAGGAGAGTAGCAAAATATGGACCCTGGACTTCAGAAAAGAAGAAGTTACTCATCTTGTGCAGTAACAATGGTTCTTCGAGATGTGTGTCCCTGTGGATGCTCCACTCTAGGTGTCGGTCCCTGCGCCAGAGATCGGAGATTTTTTGCAGCAGTACTCGGTTGGGGGAAGGGCGCAAGCAGGAGCTGTCTTGGGCAGCTGTTGGCGCCTCCTGTGGCGCGAATCCCCAACTGTCCCCTCCATTCCTTCTCTACCGCAGAGCTCTGCACTGTGAACTCCGAAGTAGAGGGGAGGAGGGTGGGTAGTGGAGCACCCACAGGGACACACATCTCGAAGAACCATCGTTACTGCACAAGGTGAGTAACTTCTTCTTCTTCGAGTGGTGTCCCTGCAGGTGCTCCACTCTAGGTGCTTGTAGAGCAGTACCCCACCAAGGGTGGCAGGGGTTCGGAGTTATGTATAAGTGTGTGCTGAGAGCACTGTGAGGCCAGTGATAGAATCTGAGACAAAGCCTAGGGTGATAGCGTAATGCTTTGCAAAAGTATGCTCTGATGTTCAGGTTGCAGCTCTACAAATGTCTATTAAGGGGACACTGTTCAAGAATGCAATCGATGTTGCCATGGCTCATGTTGAGTGGGATCTGATGCCCGCAGGGGGTTCTTTGTTATGTAGGTGGTAGCAAGTTTGAATACAGGAAGAGACTCATTTGGAGAGTCTCTGGGTCAATATTGTAGAGCCTTTGGAGTGCTCTGTTGTAGAGACGAATAGTCTTGGTGACTTGCGAAATGGTTTAGTTCTGTCCAAGTAAAAGGCTACAACCCATCTGACATCTAGCATGTGTAATGTTGCTTCTCGAGAATCCTTATGTGGCTTGGGATAGAAGGCAGGTAAGTGTATGGTTTGGTTAATACGAAAATGTGTAGCCACTTTGGGCAAGAATTTTGGGTGAGGATGTAACATGATTTTGTCTTTGGTAAACACGGTGTACGGTGGGTCAGCCACTAACGCCCCTATTTCGCTGACCCGTCTTGCAGACGTGATTGCCACCAGGCATGCGACCTTCATTGACATATGTAAGAGAGAGCAGGTTGCTAGAGGTTCAAAGGGTGGTCTTATGAAACATTTGAGCACATGACTGGGATCCCATGGTGGCATAGGTTGATGTACTTCTGGTTTCATGTTCTGTATACCTGTGAGAAAGTGCCATGTAATCAGGTGAGCGAATATTGAAGCCCCTTCTATCTGCTCGTGGAGGGCCGTGATGGCAGCCAGGTGTACTTTAATAGAACTTATGGCTAACCCACGTTTCCTTCAGTTCTAGTAGGTAGTCTAGGATCATAGATAGAGGCACTTTGGTCACGTCCAGCTGTTTTTGCTGGCACCAAAGGGAGAATCTTCTCCAGTTGTGGCAGTAAGTATTCCTAGTGGTGAGGCAATGGCTGTTTAGTAATACCTGTTTTACTTTCTCCGAGCAGTTCAATTCTCCATGTTGGAACCATACAGGAGCCACGCTTTGAGATGGAGCTTCGCTGGGTTTGGATGGAGTGTCAGGCCCTTGTTCTGGGACAGGTGGTCCGTCCGTACAGGCAGCGGTTGTGGGGCACAGACCGCTAGGCGCGACAGGTACGGAAATCAAGTCTGTCTGGGCCATGTGGAGACAATGAGAATGATGTATGATGCTCTGTCGAGTTGTATCTTGTGGATGACCCGTGGGATCAGTGGTATCGGCGGGAAGGCATACATGAGTGACACATTCCACGGGATGAGGAGGGCATCCCCTAACGATCCTGGCGCCAGGCCTGCCCTGGAGCAAAAGAATGGACGTTTGTGATTTGTCGCTGAAGTGAACAGGTCGATTACTGGGTGACCCCATTTCTGCAATATTGTGCTGAGAACCATTGTAGTGGATTTCCCAGTCGTGTTCCTGTGAGAAGTGCCTGCTGAGATTGTCGGCTTTAGTGTTTTGGCATCCCGGTAGGTATGACACTGTGATGTTTATATTGTTGAGCATGCACATGTTCCATAAGTTCATGGCTTCTACACATAGCAAGTGAGACCCGGCTCCCTGTTGGTGATTGATGTAAAACATGCATGCCACATTGTCGGTGAGAATAGAGATTGAGGTCTTCCGTATGAGTGGGAGAAAGTGGCGGCCTGCATTGTGCTCCACACGGAGTTTCAGGAGATTGATATGTAGTTGGGTTTCCATCGCAGACCACTTGCCTTGTACATTGTGGTGACCCAAGTGGGTGCCCCAGCCTATCAGGGAGGTGTCTGTTGTGATAGACACTGACGGGGGAGGGGGGGGGGGTGTCTTGTTGAAAGGGAATCCCTGAGCATACATTCCCTGGTTGTGTCTACCATTGTAGGGAGAGGATAACCCTTGGTGGTAGTGTCATAGAATCATAGAATCATAGAATATCAGAGTTGGAAGGGACCTCAAGAGGTCATCTAGTCCAACCCCCTGCTCAAAGCAGGACCAATTCCCAGCTAAATCATCCCAGCCAGGGCTTTGTCAAGCCGGGCCTTAAAAACCTCCAAGGAAGGAGACTCCACCACCTCCCTAGGTAACGCATTCCAGTGTTTCACCACCCTCCTAGTGAAATAGTTTTTCCTGATATCCAACCTGGACCTCCCCCACCGCAACTTGAGACCATTGCTCCTTGTTCTGTCATCTGCCACCACTGAGAACAGCCGAGCTCCATCCTCTTTGGAACCCCCCTTCAGGTAGTTGAAGGCTGCTATCAAATCCCCCCTCATTCTTCTCTTCTGGAGACTAAACAATCCCAGTTCTCTCAGCCTCTCCTCATAAGTCATATGCTCCAGACCCCTAATCATTTTTGTTGCCCTCCGCTGGACTCTTTCCAATTTTTCCACATCCTTCTTGTAGTGTGGGGCCCAAAACTGGACACAGTATTCCAGATGAGGCCTCACCAATGTCGAATAAAGGGGAACGATCACGTCCCTCGATCTGCTGGCAATGCCCCTACTTATACAGCCCAAAATGCCGTTAGCCTTCTTGGCAACAAGAGCACACTGTTGACTCATATCCAGCTTCTCGTCCACTGTGACCCCTAGGTCCTTTTCAGCAGAACTGCTACCTAGCCATTCGGTCCCTAGTCTGTAGCAGTGCATGGGATTCTTCCGTCCTAAGTGCAGGACTCTGCACTTGTCCTTGTTGAACCTCATCAGATTTTTTTCTGCCCAATCCTCTAATTTGTCTAGGTCCCTCTGTATCCGATCCCTACCCTCTAGTGTATCTACCACACCTCCTAGTTTAGTGTCATCTGCAAACTTGCTGAGAGTGCAGTCCACACCATCCTCCAGATCATTAATAAAGATATTAAACAAAACCGGCCCCAGGACCGACCCTTGGGGCACTCCACTTGAAACCGGCTGCCAATTAGACATGGAGCCATTGATCACTACCCGTTGAGCCCGACGATCTAGCCAGCTTTCTATCCACCTTACAGTCCATTCATCCAGCCCATACTTCTTTAATTTGGTGACAAGAATACTGTGGGAGACAGTATCAAAAGCTTTGCTAAAGTCTAGAAATAACACATCCACTGCTTTCCCCTCATCCACAGAGCCAGTTATCTCATCATAGAAGGCAATTAGGTTAGTCAGGCACGACTTCCCCTTTGTGAATCCATGCTGACTGTTCCTGATCACTTTCCTTTCCTCTAAATGTTTCATAATTGATTCCTTGAGGACCTGCTCCATAATTTTTCCAGGGACTGAGGTGAGGCTGACTGGCCTGTAGTTCCCCGGATCCTCCTTCTTCCCTTTTTTAAAGATGGGCACTACATTAGCCTTTTTCCAGTCATCTGGGACCTCCCCCGATCGCCATGAGTTTTCAAAAATAATGGCTAATGGCTCTGCAATCTCACCCGCCAACTCCTTTAGCACCCTCGGATGCAGCGCATCCGGCCCCATGGACTTGTGCACGTCCAGTTTTTCTAAATAGTCCCGAACCACTTCTTTCTCCACAGAGGGCTGGTCACCTTCTCCCCATGCTGTACTGCCCAGTACAGCAATCTGGGAGCTGACCTTGTGCGTGAAGACAGAGGCAAAAAAATCATTGAGTACATTAGCTTTTTCCACATCCTCGGTCACTAGGTTGCCTCCCTCATTCAGTAAGGGGCCCACACTTTCCTTGATTTTCTTCTTGTTGCTAACATACCTGAAGAAACCCTTCTTGTTACTCTTAACATCTCTTGCTAACTGCAACTCCAAGTGTGATTTGGCCTTCCTGATTTCACTCCTGCACGCCTGAGCAATATTTTTATACTCCTCCCTGGTCATTTGTCCAATCTTCCACTTCTTATAAGCCTCTTTTTTGCGTTTAAGATCAGCAAGGATTTCACTGTTTAGCCAAGCTGGTCGCCTGCCATATTTACTATTCTTTCTACACATCGGGATGGTTTGTTCCTGCAACCTCAATAAGGATTCTTTAAAATACAGCCAGCTCTCCTGGACCCCTTTGCCCTTCATGTTATTCTCCCAGGGGATCCTGCCCATCTGTTCCCTGAGGGAGTCAAAGTCTGCTTTTCTGAAGTCCAGGGTCCATATTCTGCTGCTCTCCTTTCTTCCTTGTGTCAGGATCCTGAACTCGACCATCTCATGGTCACTGCCTCCCAGGTTCCCATCCACTTTTGCTTCCCTTACTAGTTCTCCCCTGTTTGTGAGCAGCAGGTCAAGAAAAGCTTTGCCCCTAGTTGGTTCCTCCAGCACTTGCACCAGGAAATTGTCCCCTACGCTTTCCAAAAATTTCCTGGATTGCCTGTGCACCGCTGTATTGCTCTCCCAGCAGATATCAGGGTGATTAAAGTCTCCCATGAGAACCAGGGCCTGCGATCTAGCAACTTCTGCTAGTTGCCAGAAGAAAGCCTCGTCCACCTCATCCCCCTGGTCTGGTGGTCTATAGCAGACTCCAACCACGACATCACCCTTGTTGCTCCCACTTCTCAACTTTATCCAGAGACTCTCAGGTTTTTCTGCAGTATCATACCGGAGCTCTGAGCAGTCATACTCCTCTCTTACATACAACGCAACTCCCCCACCTTTTCTGCCCTGCCTGTCCTTCCTGAACAGTTTATATCCATCCATGACAGTACTCCAGTCATGTGAGTTATCCCACCAAGTCTCTGTTATTCCAATCACATCATAGTTCCCTGACTGTGCCAGGACTTCCAGTTCTCCCTGCTTGTTTCCCAGGCTTCTTGCATTTGTGTATAGGCACTTAAGATAACTCAATGATCGTCCCTCTTTCTCAGCATGAAACAGGAGTCCTCCCCTCTTGCGCTCTCCTGCTTGTGCTTCCTCCCAGGATCCCATTTCCCCACTTACCTCAGGGCTTTGGTCTCCTTCCCCCGGTGAACCTAGTTTAAAGCCCTCCTCACTAGGTTAGCCAGCCTGCTGGCGAAGATGCTCTTCCCTCTCTTCGTTAGGTGGAGCCCGTCTCTGCCTAGCACTCCTTCTTCTTGGAACACCATCCCATGGTCGAAGAATCCAAAGCCTTCTCTCCGACACCACCTGCGTAGCCATTCGTTGACTTCCACGATTCGACGGTTTCTACCCCGGCCTTTTCCTTGCACAGGGAGGATGGACGAGAACACCACTTGCGCCTCAAACTCCTTTATCCTTCTTCCCAGAGCCACGTAGTCTGCAGTGATCCGCTCAAGGTCATTCTTGGCAGTATCATTGGTGCCCACGTGGAGAAGCAGGAAGGGGTAGCGATCCGAGGGCTTGATGAGTCTCGGCAGTCTCTCCGTCACATCGTGTATCCTAGCTCCTGGCAAGCAGCAGACCTCTCGGTTTTCCCGGTCAGGGCGGCAGATAGATGACTCAGTCCCCCTGAGGAGGGAGTCCCCGACCACCACCACCCTCCTCCTCCTCTTGGGAGTGGTGGTCGTGGAACCCCCATTCCTAGGACAGTGCATCTTTTGCCTTCCAATCGGTGGAGTCTCCTTCTGCTCCCTTCCCTCAGATGGGCCATCTAGTCCACTCTCCGCATTAGCACCTGTAGAGAGAACATGGAAACGATTGCTCACCTGTATCTCCATTGCTGGTGCATGGACGCTCCTCTTTCTTCTTCTGGAGGTCACATGCTGCCAAACCTCCTCACAATCCTTCTGTCCCTGCTGCGCCTGCTCTGAATCTTCAGAACATTGTGGCCGTAGAAGCATCTCCTGACGTCTGTCCAGGAAATCTTCATTTTCCCTTATGCAACGCAGAGTCGATACTTGTTTCTCCAGCCCTCGAACCTTCTCCTCCAATATGGAGACCAGCTTGCACTTTGTACAGACAAAGTCACTTCTGTCCTGCGGAAGAAAGACAAACATGGCACAACCTGTGCAGGTTACAACAGCTGATCGCTCACCTTCCATATCACCGTACTCTTAGGAGCTTCCTCAACTGTTGCAGGAACTACTCGGAGAAACCTGCAGATGAAAGCCTCAGTGCGCTCTCCCCACGCGAACTCCCAGGCAAACTCCTGCTGTTAGCCTCTGCTGTTCGCCGCTCTTTCTGTTGAGAGAGTGTTTGCCGGGTGCATAGACTGTGCTCAACCAGTGCTGCGGTCCAGCGCATATGGAGTCTCCCATACTTTACTATGAAAGTCGTAGCTGCCAGATGTCCCAGAATCTGAAGGCATGTCCTCACTGAAGTTTGTGGGCTGATGGTCACTGTGGAAATGAGATTGGTCAATGTAGTGAATCTGAATTTGGTAATATTGCCTTGGCTTGTATGGAGCCTAGGCCGGCTCCGATAAACTCCAATCGCTGAGTTGGTTCTAGGGTAGATTTCTTTCCGTTTATCTGTAGACCTAGCTGGCAACAGAGGTCTATTGTGGTCGTCACCATGTATGCTGTTTCTTGTCAAGTGGCACCCTTGAGTAAGCAATCATCTAAATAGGGGAAGATTATGACTCCTTTGCGTTGTAAATCTGCTGTTACTACCGCCAGTGTTTTTGAGAATAGAATCATAGAATATCAGAGTTGGAAGGGACCTCAAGAGGTCATCTAGTCCAACCCCCTGCTCAAAGCAGGACCAATTCCCAGCTAAATCATCCCAGCCAGGGCTTTGTCAAGCCGGGCCTTAAAAACCTCCAAGGAAGGAGACTCCACCACTTCCCTAGGTAACGCATTCCAGTGTTTCACCACCCTCCTAGTGAAATAGTTTTTCCTGATATCCAACCTGGACCTCCCCCACTGCAATTTGAGACCATTGCTCCTTGTTCTGTCATCTGCCACCACTGAGAACAGCCGAGCTCCATCTTCTTTGGAACCCCCCTTCAGGTAGTTGAAGGCTGCTATCAAATCCCCCCTCATTCTTCTCTTCTGGAGGCTAAACAATCCCAGTTCCCTCAGCCTCTCCTCATAAGTCATGTGCTCCAGACCCCTAATCATTTTTGTTGCCCTCTGCTGGACTCTTTCCAATTTTTCCACATCCTTCTTGTAGTGTGGGGCCCAAAACTGGACACAGTATGCCAGATGAGGCCTCACCAATGTCGAATAAAGGGGAACGATCACGTTCCTCGATTTGCTGGCAATGCCCCTACTTATACAGCCCAAAATGCCGTTAGCCTTCTTGGCAACAAGAGCACACTGTTGACTCATATCCAGCTTCTCGTCCACTGTGACCCCTAGGTCCTTTTCTGCAGAACTGCTACCTAGCCATTTGGTCCCTAGTCTGTAGCAGTGCATGGGATTCTTCCGTCCTAAGTGCAGGACTCTGCACTTGTCCTTGTTGAACCTCATCAGGTTTTTTTCGGCCCAATCCTCTAATTTGTCTAGGTCCCTCTGTATCCGATCCCTACCCTCTAGTGTATCTACCACGCCTCCTAGTTTAGTGTCATCTGCAAACTTGCTGAGAGTGCAGTCCACACCATCCTCCAGATCATTAATAAAAATATTAAACAAAACCGGCCCCAGGACCGACCCTTTGGGCACTCCGCTTGAAACCGGCTGCCAACTAGACATGGAGCCATTGATCACTACCCGTTGAGCCTGACGATCTAGCCAGCTTTCTATCCACCTTACAGTCCATTCATCCAGCCCATACTTCTTTAACTTGGCGGCAAGAATACTGTGGGAGACCGTATCAAAAGCTTTGCTAAAGTCAAGGAATAACACATCCACTGCTTTCCCCTCATCCACAGAGCCAGTTATCTCATCATTGAAGGCAATTAGGTTAGTCAGGCACGACTTCCCCTTCGTGACTCCATGCTGACTGTTCCTGATCACTTTCCTCTCCTCTAAATGTTTCATAATTGATTCCTTGAGGACCTGCTCCATGATTTTTCCAGGGACTGAGGTGAGGCTGACTGGCCTGTAGTTCCCCGGATCCTCCTTCTTCCCTTTTTTAAAGATGGGCACTACATTAGCCTTTTTCCAGTCATCTGGGACCTCCCCTGATCGCCAGGAGTTTTCAAAAATAATGGCTCTGCAATCTCACCCGCCAACTCCTTTAGCACCCTCGGATGCAGCGCATCCGGCCCCATGGACTTGTGCACGTCCAGTTTTTCTAAATAGTCCCGAACCACTTCTTTCTCCACAGAGGGTTGGTCACCTTCTCTCCATGCTGTACTGCCCAGTGCAGCAATCTGGGAGCTGACCTTGTGCGTGAAGACAGAGGCAAAAAAATCATTGAGTACATTAGCTTTTTCCACATCCTCGGTCACTAGGTTGCCTCCCTCATTCAGTAAGGGGCCCACGCTTTCCTTGATTTTCTTCTTGTTGCTAACATACCTTTAACATCTCTTGCTAGCTGCAACTCCAAGTGTGATTTGGCCTTCCTGATTTCACTCCTGCACGCCTGAGCAATATTTTTATACTCCTCCCTGGTCATTTGTCCAATCTTCCACTTCTTGTAAGCTTCTTTTTTGCGTTTAAGATCAGCAAGGATTTCACTGTTTAGCCAAGCTGGTCGCCTGCCATATTTACTATTCTTTCTACACATCGGGATGGTTTGTTCCTGCAACCTCAATAAGGATTCTTTAAAATACAGCCAGCTCTCCTGGACCCCTTTGCCCTTCATGTTATTCTCCCAGGGGATCCTGCCCATCTGTTCCCTGAGGGAGTCAAAGTCTGCTTTTCTGAAGTCCAGGGTCCGTATTCTGCTGCTCTCCTTTCTTCCTTTTGTCAGGATCCTGAACTCGACTATCTCATGGTCACTGCCTCTCAGGTTCCCATCCACTTTTGCTTCCCCTACTAGTTCTTCCCTGTTTGTGAGTAGCAGGTCAAGAAAAGCTTTGCCCCTAGTTGGTTCCTCCAACACTTGCACCAGGAAATTGTCCCCTACACTTTCCAAAAATTTCCTGGATTGCCTGTGCACCGCTGTATTGCTCTCCCAGCAGATATCAGGGTGATTAAAGTCTCCCATGAGAACCAGGGCCTGCGATCTAGCAACTTCTGCTAGTTGCCAGAAGAAAGCCTCGTCCACCTCATCCCCCTGGTCTGGTGGTCTATAGCAGACTCCAACCACGACATCACCCTTGTTGCTCACACTTCTCAACTTTATCCAGAGACTCTCAGGTTTTTCTGCAGTTTCATACCGGAGCTCTGAGCAGTCATACTCCTCTCTTACATACAACGCAACTCCCCCACCTTTTCTGCCCTGCCTGTCCTTCCTGAACAGTTTATATCCATCCATGACAGTACTCCAGTCATGTGAGTTATCCCACCAAGTCTCTGTTATTCCAATCACATCATAGTTCCCTGACTGTGCCAGGACTTCCAGTTCTCCCTGCTTGTTTCCCAGGCTTCTTGCATTTGTGTATAGGCACTTAAGATAACTCATCGATCGTCCCTCTTTCTCAGCATAAGACAGGAGTCCTCCCCTCTTGCGCTCTCCTGCTTGTGCTTCCTCCCAGGATCCCATTTCCCCACTTACCTCAGGGCTTTGGTCTCCTTCCCCCGGTGAACCTAGTTTAAAGCCCTCCTCACTAGGTTAGCCAGCCTGCTGGCGAAGATGCTCTTCCCTCTCTTCGTTAGGTGGAGCCCGTCTCTGCCTAGCACTCCTTCTTCTTGGAACACCATCCCATGGTCGAAGAATCCAAAGCCTTCTCTCCTTCTCTCCTACTCGGGGAGCAGTGGCTAGGCCAAAAGGAAGAACCCTTTATTTGTAATGGTTGGGTCCTACTGTGAACTGCAGGAACCGTCTGTGGGCAGGATGTATTGTAATATGAAATATGCATCTTGGAGGTCGAGGGATGCAAACCAGTCCCCCTGTCTAGTGCTGGGATTATTGTGGCCAGAGTGACCATTTTGAACCTGTGGTTGCGTATGAACCTGTTGAATTTTCAGAGATCTAAGATTGGTCTCCATCCCCCTTCTTTCTTCTCTGTCAGGAAATATTTGGAGTAAAAACCCTTCCCTCGGTACTGGTGTGATACTGGTTCTACAGCAACCAGCAGTAGGAGGGGGTCTACTTCCTGTTGCAGAAGGTGCTCGTGAAAGGGGTCCCTGAGGAGGGAAGGGGGGAGGGTGGGGGGGATGGTAGTGAAAGGGATGGTGTAGCCAGATTGTATGATCTCCCAATACCCATTGGTCTATTGTTATCACAGCCCAAGTATGGTAAAATGGGTGTAGGCAGTGACCAAAAGTGGGGGATGGGGTATACGTTGGCACTAGAGGCGTTGGGAGGTCATACATACCCTCAACCAATACTTCAAAATTGTGGCTTAGATGTAGATGGGTGGTTGGATGAGGCCTGGTTCTGCGAAGCACGTCGTCTCTGAGCCCGTTGTTTGGTTCTGTTCTGAACAAAGTATCATGGTTGTTGACAGTTAAATGAGGTGTCTCATGACCTCTGGTATCGTGTAAACCGTGGGCGTTTATTAGGCGGTGGGTGTATGCCTAGCGTGAGCAGCATCGCTCGGGAATCCTTCATGGTATGGAGCACATCATCTATTTGAGACGAGAATAGTTTATCCCTATCGAAGGGAAGGTCCTCCACTTTTAGCTGCAGTTCTTCCGGAATCCCCGAAGCTTGCAGCCATGATGCTCTTCTCATAACCACAGCTGTTGCGGTTGTTCAGGTGGCTGTGTCCGCTGTGTTCATTGAGGCTTGCAACGTTGTGTGGGCTACTATCTGACCCTCATTAATAAGGGCGTTGAGTTGAGGACATTTGTGCTCGGGGAGGTCCTCCACAAGCTCTTGTATTTTACTATAATTAGAGTAGTTGTAATTTACTAGTAGAGCAGAATAGTTGGCAACTCTGAGCAGAAGGGTGGCTGATGAATAAACTTTACGCCTAAAGAGGTCCAGTCTCTTGTGTTCTTTATCTTGTGGTGTGGAGCGGAAATGGGGTTGCTTGCTGCGCTGATTGGCAGCCTCTACTACCAGAGAGCTGGGTTGAGGGTGTGAAAACAAAACGTCCGTGCCTTGGGCTGGAACGAAGTATTTCTTGTCAGCCCTTTTGTTGGTGGGTGGTACTGATGCTGGTGTTTGCCGTATGGCCTCCACGGGCTCCATTAGAGCATCACCCATGGGGAGGGTGAGCTTGGCAGATGATGCTGTCTGTAAGATTTTTAACCACTTATGTTGTTTCTCTTGTACCTCATGTAAGGCAATCTCTTGGCTGTTTGCTACTCTTTTGAAGAGTTCTTGGAACTGTTTCAGGCCATCTGGTGCCATCGGGGTAGGCGGTGTCACCGCTTCCTCTGGTGCGGAAGATGAGCGTGGGGCAGGTGGTGAACCATCCAGGTCTGCCTGTGAGTGTATCTCTTCCTCTTCTATCTGTCTCGGGTGGGTCAGAGGTTTCTCTGTGTGGTAAGGATGGAGGTACTCTGAATCCCCTTCTGGCTGGCGAAGGGGGGCCAGAATATGGGTTCTGGTATGTGGCCCAAGGACCCCATTGTGGCCATTGCATGGGGTAAGGTGGTAATGGGTAAGGCCAGTGTTGTGCATACCAGGGCTATGAGTGCTCAGAGGGATGAGGCTTAGGCTTTGTAGCCTTCCATGTAGGTCTCATCTGTGATGGTGATGAACGTTGGGAGGAGAAGTGGTTGTTCTGCATGTCTCCTTCCTCGCTACTATACAGGAGATGAAGGATAGTACCGTGTTATGTAGCTCGGAGAGTGTTTGGTGCCAAGCAGCGGTGACTGCGGTGCGGAAGAAAACGCTATGTCACTATGATCTAGGAGTTGCGCTGGTCCCGCCTTGGAGTTGCAGTCAATGGAGCACTGACCGGTGCCGGGTTTGGCTTGTTAGCCAGCATCGAGTCTTGAGTCGGTGCTGGTGGCGGCAGCATTGATCACGGTGCCGATGCCTGTGCCGAGCTCCTCATGGGGGTTGTCGGTGCTGTGGAGGAGACTTGACACCTCGACTCTGGTGCCACGCATTGGGACTCAGCAGAGGTCCGCTGAGGGACAGTGCTGGAGGAGCCCGGTGCCTCATAAGTGCTCTCTCTGGATGAGTTGAGAACTGAGGGTAAAGACCTCGCTAGGGAAGCTCTCTTTTTGTGAAAGTCCCTTGTTGGAGAGGATGAGGCTCGCTTCCTGAGAGTTTTGGAAGTCAGAGCCTTATCACTGCTTAGGGATCTTGGTTTATGAGACTCCCTGGAGGACGTCTCTTGCAGAGGTTGGAGGGATTTCTCCATCAGAAGCATTTTCAAATGGAGATCCCTATCACGTCTTGCTCTTGACTTCAAGTTGCTGCAGTGTATGCATTTCTGGGAGATATGAGTTTCTCCCAGGCAACAGATGCAGGATGCATGGCCATCAGAGACCGGCATCGGTTCACAGCATGAGTCACACTTTTTAAACCCTGTTGAGCCCGGCATGACTTTGGTTAAGGCTCTCCCCCCAGCTCGATAGATGAGGGTGGGAGTTAATTGAAGTGGTAAACCATAGAGCTATTCCTAAACTGAGAACTAAGTAAAGAATGTATTTATTTATTTATTTTAAAGAAAAAAGCCTCTAAGAGGAACTATGTATAGACTAATACTAAGGTGAATCATAGAATATCAGAGTTGGAAGGGACCTCAAGAGGTCATCTAGTCCAACCCCCTGCTCAAAGCAGGACCAATTCCCAGCTAAATCATCCCAGCCAGGGCTTTGTCAAGCCGGGCCTTAAAAACCTCCAAGGAAGGAGACTCCACCACCTCCCTAGGTAACGCATTCCAGTGTTTCACCACCCTCCTAGTGAAATAGTTTTTCCTGATATCCAACCTGGACCTCCCCCACTGTAACTTGAGACCATTGCTTCTTGTTCTGTCATCTGCCACCACTGAGAACAGCCGAGCTCCATCCTCTTTGGAACCCCCCTTCAGGTAGTTTGAAGGCTGCTATCAAATCCCCCCTCATTCTTCTCTTCTGGAGACTAAACAATCCCAGTTCCCTCAGTCTCTCCTCATAAGTCATGTGCTCCAGACCCCTAATCATTTTTGTTGCCCTCCGCTGGACTCTTTCCAATTTTTCCACATCCTTCTTGTAGTGTGGGGCCCAAAACGGGACACAGTATTCCAGATGAGGCCTCACCAATGTCAAATAAAGGGGAACGATCACGTTCCTCGATCTGCTGGCAATGCCCCTACTTATACAGCCCAAAATGCCGTTAGCCTTCTTGGCAACAAGAACACACTGTTGACTCATATCCAGCTTCTCGTCCACTGTGACCCCTAGGTCCTTTTCTGCAGAACTGCTACCTAGCCATTCGGTCCCTAGTCTGTAGCAGTGCATGGGATTCTTCCGTCCTAAGTGCAGGACTCTGCACTTGTCCTTGTTGAACCTCATCAGGTTTTTTTTTGACCCAATCCTCTAATTTGTCTAGGTCCCTCTGTATCCGATCCCTACCCTCTAGTGTATCTGCCACGCCTCCTAGTTTAGTGTCATCTGCAAACTTGCTGAGAGTGCAGTCCACACCATCCTCCAGATCATTAATAAAGATATTAAACAAAACCGGCCCCAGGACCGACCCTTGGGGCACTCCGCTTGAAACCGGCTGCCAACTAGACATGGAGCCATTGATCACTACCCGTTGAGCCCGACGATCTAGCCAGCTTTCTATCCACCTTACAGTCCATTCATCCAGCCCATACTTCTTTAACTTGGCAAGAATACTGTGGGAGACCATATCAAAAGCTTTGCTAAAGTCAAGGAATAACACATCCACTGCTTTCCCCTCATCCACCGAGCCAGTTATCTCATCATAGAAGGCAATTAGGTTAGTCAGGCACGACTTCCCCTTCATGAATCCATGCTGACTGTTCCTGATCACTTTCCTCTCCTCTAAATGTTTCATAATTGATTCCTTGAGGACCTGCTCCATGATTTTTCCAGGGACTGAGGTGAGGCTGACTGGCCTGTAGTTCCCCGGATCCTCCTTCTTCCCTTTTTTAAAGATGGGCACTACATTAGCCTTTTTCCAGTCATCTGGGACCTCCCCCGATCACCATGAGTTTTCAAAAATAATGGCTAATGGCTCTGCAATCTCACCCGCCAACTCCTTTAGCACCCTCGGATGCAGCGCATCCGGCCCCATGGACTTGTGCACGTCCAGTTTTTCTAAATAGTCCCGAACCACTTCTTTCTCCACAGAGGGCTGGTCACTTCCTCCCCATGCTGTACTGCCCAGTGCAGCAATCTGGGAGCTGACCTTGTGCGTGAAATGTAACTTTTAACTTTTTTTTTTTTTTCCAGAAAGCATCAAGGATAGCACTGCCACGGAGCTCCATCTGCAGCCGAGGACAGTTGAGAAGGAACTGAGGGGACGGTCGGGGGTGTGCGCGCTACAGGAGACGCCAACGGCTGCACGAGACAGCTCCTGCATGTGCCCTTCCCCCGACTGAGTATTGCTGCGAAAAATCTCCGGTCTCCGGCACAGGGATGCACCGACACCTAGAGTGGAGCACCGGGACACCACTCGAAGAAGAAGCAGACTTTGACTCCCTTAGGGAACTGATGGGCAGAATCCCCTGGGAGGCTAATATAAGGGGGAAAGGAGTCCAGGAGAGCTGGCTGTATTTTAAAGAAGCCTTATTGAGGATGCAGGAACAAACCATTCCAATGTGCAGAAAGAATAGCAAATATGGCAGGCGACCAGCTTGGTTTAACAGTGAAATCTTCAATGAGCTTAAACACAAAAAGGAAGCTTACAAGAAGTGGAAACTTGGTCAGATGACTAGGGAGGAGTAT
Organism: Chrysemys picta bellii; assembly: GCF_011386835.1. NCBI lineage: Eukaryota > Metazoa > Chordata > Testudines > Emydidae > Chrysemys > Chrysemys picta. The sequence goes on along the minus strand of NC_088791.1, from coordinate 143,639,467 downwards.
AAAAATGTTGCTTGAGCATGTAGGAGTGTAATCATTGAATATCAGGGTTGGAAGGGACCTCAGGAGGTCATCTAGTCCAACCCCCTGCTCAAAGCAGGACTAATCCCCAGACAGATTTTTGCCCCTGATCCCTAAATGGCCCCCTTGAAGATTGAACTCACAATGCTGGGTTTGGCAAGCTAATGCTCAAACCACTGAGCTATCCCTCCCCCCCAGTCAGGAAGGCCAAAACACAATTGGAGTTGCAGCTAGCAAGGAATGTGAAGGGTAACAAGAAGGGTTTCTACAAGTATGTTAGCAACAAGAAAAAGGTCAGGGAAAGTGTGAGACTCTTAATGAATGGGGGAGGCAACCTAGTGACGGATGATGTGGAAAAAGCTGAAGTACTCAATACTTTTTTTTTTTTTTTTTTTGCCTTGATCTTCACAGACAAGGTCAGCTCCCACACTGCTGTCCTGGGCAACACTATATGGGGAGGAGGTGAGCAGCCCTCAGTGGTGAAAGAACAGGTTAAGGACTATTTAGAAAAGCTGGACATGCACATGCCCATGGGTCCTAATGCAGACGAGGGTGCTGAGGGAATTGGCTGATGTGATTGCAAAGCATTGGCCATTACCTTTGAAAATTCGTGGTGATCAGGGGAGGTCCCGGACAATTGGAAAAAAGCAAATCTAGTGCCCATCTTTAAAAAAGGGAAGAAGGAGAACCCGGGGAACTACAGCCTCACCTCAGTCCCTGGAAAAATCATGGAGCAGGTCCTCAAGGAAACCATTTTGAAGCACTTGGAGGAGAAGAAGGTGATCAGGAACAGTCAACATGGATTCACCAAGGGCAAGTCATGCCTGACCAACCTGATTGCCTTCTATGATGAGATAACTGGCTCTGTGGATATGGGTAAAGCGTTGGACGTGATATATCTTGACTTTTTAGCAAAGCTTTTGATACGGTCTCCCCTCCCACAGTATTCTTGAAAGCAAATTAAAAACGTATGGATTGGATGAATAGACTATAAGGTGGATAGAAAGCTGGCTAGATTGTTGGGCTCAACAGGTAGTGATCAATGGGTCGATGTTTAATTGGCAGCCGGTATCAAGCGGAGTACCCCAGGGGTCAGTCCTGAAGCTGATTTTGTTCAACATCTTTATTAATGATCTGGACGATGGGATAAATTGCACCCTCAGCAAGTTCACGGATGACACTAAATTGGGGGGAGAGGTAGATACTCTGGAGGGTAGGGATAGGGTCCAGAGTGACTGAGACAAATTGAAGGATTGGACCAAAATAAATCTGATGAGGTTCTACAAGGACAAGTGCAAAGTCCTGCACTTAGGACGGAAGAATCCCATGCACCGCTACAGGCTGGGGACCGACTGGCTAAGCAGCAGTTCTGCAGAAAAGGACCTGGGGATTACAGTGGATGAGAAGCTGGATGAGAGTCAGCAGGGTGCCCTTGTTGCCAAGAAGGCTAACAGCATATTGGGCTGCATTAGTAGGAGCATTTCCAGCAGATCGAGGGAAGTGATTATTCCCCTCTATTTGGCACTGGTGAGGCCACATCTGTATTGCTTACAGTTTTGGGCCCCCCACTACAGAAAGGATGTGGACAAATTGGAGAGAGTCCAGCGGAGGGCAATGAAAATGATCAGGGGGCTGGGGCACATGACTTACAAGGAGAGGCTGAGGGAACTGCGCTTGTTTAGTCTGCAGAAGAGAAGAGTGAGGGGGGATTTGATAGCAGCCTTGAACTACCTGGGTTCCAAAGAGGCTGGAGCTCAGCTGTTCTCAGTGGTTGCAGATGACAGAACAAGGAGCAATGGTCTCAAGTTGCACAGGGGGAGGTCTAGGTTGGATATTAGGAAACACTATTGTGACTTTCCACTCTGGTGTTATCTAGACTGGTGATCTGATAGGCCACTCCAATCCTTGACTCTGGGAGCCAGCCTTACCCTGCTCTGCTGTGAGAGCCCCCCACTCCTGGGCTGTTCACGCACAGTCTCTGTCATGTAAGCTACCCCCAGCTATCTGCAAGCAAATGACACTAGCCAATATCCCTAGTTCCAGACACAGCCCTAGGAACCTCTGTCTTGCAGTGTCCAGTTATGCCCGCTGGACACTGCAAGCTTATATGAGTTTGTCAATTTAACAAAGAAATTGATATGTACCATATCTTCATCCTTAGAGATTTTTAAGGCCTGGCTTGACAAAGCTGGCTGGGATGATTTAGTTGGTGTTGGTCCTCCTTTGAGTAGGGGGTTGGACTAGATGACCTCCTGAGGTCCAACCCTAATCTTCTATGATTAAGGAGGCTTGCCAGGGAGATGTGAACTGTCCCCAGTGGTGTTCTCTTTGTTCTCACCCCAGCCTCAGCACTGTATCTGTGACATGCACTGAGCCAACATTTGATAAATGGGTAATCACTCAGCAGCTCTTTGACCAAATGACCTAAAATATGCAGCTCAGACTCTATCCTACACCCAGAGCGAGCATAACAGTTTTCAGGCCAATGAGAGAGAGAGTGTGTGTGCGCGCGCACCAAGCTTGCCCATTCTCAGTTCCCCAGACTCAGCACTGTGTTTGTGGCATACACAGACCCTACCTATTCTCAGCTTCCCATTCCTCAGTGCACTGCTGAGTGCCTGTTGCATACATAGTCTGACTATGTTCTACTCCCTTTTTTTAGCACTATGTATCTTTGGCACGCAATGAACCTGTCCATTCTCTGTTCCTTCCAGTCTCACTATGGTGTGCTTGTGACATACAGAAAGTCTGGCTGTCCTCTGATCACTCCCCAGTCTCAGCCATGGGTACCTATGACATGTGGTGAGCCAGTATTTAAAAACAGGTAATTGATTGGAGCTATATCTTGGGAACCTCTTTACTAAATGCTGCTACATTTGCAGCAAAAAATCCACACTAGCCCCCATTGTAGTGTGCTAAGTTTTAGGCCAATCTGACTCTTCTTGTGAATTTTAGAACACTTTGAAATTATGCCTTTACACACACATTTTGCTCCAGCCTCTTTAGACCCAATTCTCATTTGCACTATGGCCAATGTGTACTTCTCTGGCCATGTAAAGGGGCCTGTGACCCTGAACGGGTTAAAAGCAGCCCTGCAGAGGGCTGTGGCGGGGAAAAGCTAGGCTGATTGGGAAAGCAGCTACAGCTGTGGCCAGCTTAATCAGGGCCCAGCTGGCCCTTATAAGAGGGCTGTGGGCCAGAAGCTAGAATACATACTTTCTCTCTTGCTTCCTAAGAGAGGAGGACATGGCTGCCTGGGAGCAGAGAAGGGTACCTGAAGTGGAGTAGTGCTGGGGAAGGGCAGAGGGAGCTGAGGAGCTCCAGCCAAGAAAAACCCCAGGCTGCAGGCCTTGCTAAAAGGGCCAAATACGTACTAGGGCTGCAGAGTGGCAGCCCGGAGATAGGCAAAGGCAGCAGGTCCTAATCCCCCTTGCCAATGATGAGTGGTTTACAGACTGCCGTCTGCCCCAGTGAGCAGGGGCTAGATAGTGGCTGGCAGTAGCCACTGAGGCAAGGTGGGGATAGAGGGTTGGGAGATTCCCCTGGGTGGGGCAACCCAGATTGTGGGTTGCTGTGAGGGGCAGAACTCTGATGTAAAAGCCACCGGGGTCTGAGAGGGACACGGGGGGCCAGCGGCTGGTGGGACACTGGCCTGCAGAGGGCACTCTGGGCTGGAAGAGCATATCCCAGGATGACCAGCAGGAGGTGCTGTGCTGGTGAGTCCCACCCCGCCACAGGGCCTTAAAGTGGGAGTATACGGCTCCTGTGTACTACTCTGGTAGTGCAAATGGCTAAAGTGTAAATGAGAATTGGGGGCCCAATGTCATTAGGAAGCCTTGGGTCAGTCATGAACATCACTTTACGGAGCCAGAATGAAGGATTAATAATTTGTGTTTAGTGTTGAAGCTGGTTGGTGCTGGACACCACATGAGCTCAGGAGCTGTCCAGTGATAAGGTTTGTATGTGGCTATTTTCCATATTTAATTTCTTTAACTTTGGGCGAATTAGGAGGGCAGGGGGATCTATGTCTGATAGCTCCCTTACCAACTGACCTCAAACCTACACTGCTAGTAACTCTAACCAGGACCTTCAACTGCCAAGGCAATTTTCAGGCCAATCTGAGTCTGCATATGGAATTTAGAGCACTTTGACAAACCAGATCTAAACAACTTTAACTATGGTGCTGTAAGGACCACCCCATAATAGGAAACTTAAACAAATAACCACCCCCCACACAGGATGTGCAATGAGGAGCAGACAAGTGCTGTAAGATATTTGAGCACAATTTCTGCTATTACACTTCAGCAAGACTATTGACTTCAACAAAGTTGTGTGGATGTAAATGGGAGCAAAATCTAACCCTTTTGCTTCTATATTTCTAGACTTTTTAAACTCTTTAATTGTGCAACCTTAATGTTTTACAAAGAAACCTTTTTATTTAGTACAGTGGCTCTCAACCTTTCCAGACCACTGTACAACTTTCAGGACTTTGATTTGTCTTGTGTATCCCAAGTTTCAGCTCACTTAAACTACTTCTGTATTTTTTTTTCTGATTTTGTAAGCATTACAACACACTATTACTGAAAAATTGTTTACTTTCTCATTTTTACCATATAATTATAAAATTGACTGGCATATAAATATTGTATTTACATTTTAGTGTGTAGTATATAGTTTGTACTGACTTTGCTAGTGGTTTTTATGTAGCCTGTTATAAAACTAGGTAAATATCTAGATGAGCTGATTTACCCCCTGGAAGGGGTCTGTGTACCCCCTGGTTGAGAACTACTGATTTAATAGACCTGACTTTTAAAAATGTCTATTTAAAACTTTTTTGGCCCTGAAAGGGACTTAAGCATGTGCTTAAATTTACATACCTGCATAAGTGCTGAATTGAGGGGCTTTAATTCCTCAAGGTGTCATGATCTGGCAGAGTGAAGTTGGGAAGTCAGGAACTTCTCATTTCTATTTCCAGTTCTGCAACAGACTCACTGTGTGGTCCTGAGCATACTCCTCCAAACTCTGCCAGAGTTTCCGTTAAGAATCATCTACCTGCAGTATCTCAAAGGGATTTTGTAAGGTTGTTGAGCTCAATACAGGAGAAGCTGGGTTAAATTCTATGCCCGGTGATATACAGTAGGTCAGACTACATGATCTATTGGCCTTAAGAATCTAAAAAGGATTGCATAGTTAGTGTGTTTTTTTTTTTTTTAATTTTTCAAAGTTTTCTGCATTTAATTTTCCAGTTTAAATCCTCTTACTTTATATTTAACTTTTTTTTAAATTTGGTTAATACAGTTTTAAAAAAGTTCTATTGTTTGATTCTAATTAGACCTGTTTAGTTGGGTCAGAAATTCCCTTTGAAGCCTAAAGAAGCAGGTTGCTGATTGTCCCCCACTGCAAGGTAGAAAGAAATGGGTGACCCTCACGAGGCATTCTGCAAAGGTCCAGACTTCATTGTGGTACTAGTGAGAGCAGGGATGGGGAGTGCCAGGAACTGAACTTGCATGTATACTACATAATTAAAAAGAAACAAAAACAAATCCAAAAGACAATAAAGGGAATTCACTGAATTGGTCAGTAAAGCCTAGAACTTGATCAAAGGTAGCTAATACTCAAGCCAATGTATCAATATACTAAGCTTCCAAACTTCAGCCCCTCCTGTATTCTAATTCTAGTTCCCACTGCCTTCCCCAGCTCTGCCAATGCCCCTCAGTCCTCACCTTCAGCTCCTTCTGCTATTGCTGTCCTAGCCTAGTCATACGTGCAGCTCCGCCAACCTGTCTCAGGGTGACCTCACTGCAGTCGCTGCTATTTTGTGCCAGTGGGGTTTTGTGTTGGGAGATGTCGAAGGTGACATTCAATGGAGTCAGCATTTAAAATGGGTCATTACAGAGAAACGTCAGAGATGTCATTTCTAAAGATAGAGCCTCACGCTGAGTAAAACAATGCCTCAAAAGCTATCATTTCAGAATACGCCCTCTCACCACAATAACCCCTCAACCATCAACATCCCCTTGTGCATGAGAGGCATTGTCCTCAGTCCCAGCCCCTCAGCTCTCCAAGCCTGAGCTTTAGGTTACTTTCCCAGGCAGTGGCAGATATACAGCTAAATTCTGGCCTCCCTTTTTAAGAGCTAGATGTGATGTTACACCCCATATGTTTATGGAAATATGCTTGAGTGTAAATATAATGTAACTGGAATATGCTTTATGCAAAAGGTCTCTTGTAAGCTCATTACAAAGCTTATGATCTACTGAGTGTTCAGCCTATTTGTTTGCATGTATTATTTCTATGTCTGGAGTTAGGAGAATAAGATATAAACTTGTATTACTAATGTAAACATGTTAAGTGGAAGCCATTAAGGGTGCTTCAGAATCAATGACTTGTGAATGGGTTTGTTTACCTGCAAGTCTTCCTATGTCTGAGTCTTACAGCTACTAGGCTGTGAAGGAGGTCTTACAGTGACATGTGATCATATCACCTGAACTGGAATCCATCTTAAATGTGGCTTTTCCATTTAGAAGGAAGTGCGGGAACCCAGAGAGAGACAAAGGATTCCCGCCTTGTGCCAAAGCTATAAAAGGGGGTTGAACAGAACAAAGTGGGCTGCCAGTCATGAGAAATCCCTGAATTACCACCTGAGCTGGAACAAGGAGTATACCAGGGGAAAGGATTGGGCTCAGACTAGGAAGGAGTCTAGTCTGTGGAAGAAGCTCAATGGACCATCTCCGAGGGTGAGATTTACCTGTATTCAGTTTCTTAAATGTATTCAGCTTAGACTTGCATGTTTTGTTTTATTTTGCTTGGTAACTTTTTTCTGTCATTACTTGAAACCACTTAAATCCTACTTTTTATACTTACTAATAAACAAAAAAGTGATTTTATTAAACCCAGCGTAAGTAATACCTGGGGAGCAAACAGCTGTGCATAACTCTCTCTGTGTTATAGAGGGCAGAGAATTTGTTTACCCTGTATAAGCTTTATACAAAGTAAAATGGGAGCTGGGCATCTGGGTGCTGGAGACAGGAGTACCTGCTGAGTGGCTTTCAGTTAAAGCCTGCAGCTTTGGGGATGTGGTTCAGATGGGGATGTGTTGCAGCAGGCTTATGGGTTTAGCTCAACAGGACAGGGTTCTGGAGTCCCAAGCTGACAGGGAAAATGGGCTCAGAGGTAGTCTTAGCACATCAGGTGACAGACCCAAGGGGTTCTCTGACCAAACCCATCACACGAGGAGATGAGCTCTTTCATTTGAAGACAACCCTTCCAATGCTGTGTGTGGAGTTAATACCTGGGCCAATATTAAGGATTGAGTGGTGATTGGGGGAGGAGCAGCTGGATGGAGAGCAGAATCCTGTGCCTCTCTGGAGGGGGGCCAGGGAGAGGGGTGGGACAGATGGGGCCTGAGAGTCAGGCCCAGTCTTAGGGGTGGGCCATCTGGGCAACCACCCAGAGATACCCTGGTTAAAGGGGTGCTGCATGGCAGCACCAAGGCATGCTGCCAGTCTAGAGTCAGAAACTGCTCCCGGCTGGCAAGGGAGTGCCATGTCCCGTGTGGGGAGGCACACAGACTTCTCCCTGCTCCCTCCCTGCAGAGGAAGGAGGGACAGTGATGATGTACAGATATTACTCAAGGTCACCATCCCTGCAATGGAGCGGTGTGTGGTTGGGGGAGGGGGGGGGAGCGGAGGGGAGCGAGAAAGGAGCAACACCAAGTGCTCCCTGCATCCAGGTCACTTTCCCAACCTGGGTTGTGCTGTGAGGCAAATATCAGGAGCTGCTGCTCTCCTGCCCTCCTCTTACACAGCCCGAGTGGGGAAAGTGACCTGGATGCAGGGAGCCCTGACTTTGCCCCCCCACTTGCAGCCCCCAAGGGGTGTGCAGAGGAGCAGTGTTCGAGGGGGTGAGTTAGCAGCAATGCCAGGCACTCCATGCATTCAGGTCAGTTTCCCCACATAGATGCAGAATGGGGGGTGCAATGGTTAGGGACACAGGACAGGGCACAGTGTAGGGGTTAGGGGTGAAGGAGGGGGCAGGGAGCCTCAGAAGCCTAGAGTGGCCAGGGGCAATGGGGGGGCATTGTGCCCACAGGGACCAAGGGGTGGGGGTGGGGGTGTGTGCGCGCGCCAGAATACAAATTTGCCCAGGGTGCCATTTTCCCTCAGGCCAGCTCTGCTAGAGTGAAGTCCCATGTGTCTCCTCGCCATGCTGCAGACCCCTCTTTCTTTCATTCTCTTGCTCTTTCTCCTTCACCCACACACTCATGCCATTCCTTTGATGCTGACTCAATGGAATGGAAAGTCTATACCCTCTGCTTAGACCGGACACAAGGGACTGTTTTTGCTGAACAGGAGGAAAAACACCCTCTGCTTTAACTGTAATGTGTTCTCCAACCTCTCCTCTCCTTTTCTATTACCTGCTTCTCTGTGTTTCCCTATTCCTCCCTCTTGATCACTCTGCTGACCAAAAAACAGAGCGAGAAAGAGATTCTCCAGCAGAGGTAGAATTGTGACCCTGAGTCACCCTGTGCTCCCCCACCCCAGGGAGAGGCCCCGCCCACTCCAGTTAGTGGGGGATGTGTGCACAGAAGGGGGCACAGTCAGAAGTCACCAGGGAGGGCAAATGCATGATTAAGTCAGAGCCAAAACCAGTGGGTGCTGGAAAGTATGAGCCACAAAAGGGGCCCCCTTGTCACCTCAGAGAATCCCTCCATGTGTGACGGGATGGGAATCTATGAATTGCACTATGCAAAGTTCAGTTCCGTTCTCCCTGAACTTCCCAGCACCTACATGGGAGCTGGGAGAAGCCCCCACATCACAGGACCTGAAGTGGGGTCTCCTCAAAAGTGGATAGAAAGGGATCATTCCCTCCCTGTTCAGGGATGCAGTGTCTTGCCATGCAGCCCCCAAAACACAGTAACCTTTTCTGCAGCCTCCTCCCTCAGCTCCTCCTGGCCATCTCCCTTCCAATGTGGTCCTGGGTTTTGGATCTACTAGTCACATTTGTCCTGGCTGAAGCTCACTTTATTTCCTGGCCCCAAGCTGGAACAATTTTTTTTTGGGGGGGGGAGGGGGGAGGAGGGTGCTGAGAGCCATTGAACCAAACTGTAAACCCTGCATATGATAACCACTTCAAGCACTCCTAGTTCCAAGACCTATGCCATCTCTAGGCTTAGTCCTTTTGGGTTATTTGCCTGTCCTTCCTGTTTGCAGCTCCTCATTTAGTGTCCCCTGTGAATTGGAAAAACAGAAAAAGAAAGCATATATTTGAGAAAGTAAAAGAAAAAATGGAAAGAGGAACAAGGCATTTTGAAAAGACTAAAACAATTGGCGGAAAGATCAAACCAAAAAAGGTAAGATGAAAGAAAAACATGAAGGGCACTTGCTGGGAAGTGTCTTCTACAAATTTTCCGCTGTCTGGGTAGAAGCGAAACTGTGAAGAAAACAACAAAAACCCAGAGAGAGAATTTCCACTAAAAGATGCTTAGAACATGATCTCTGACTCCTCCTTCCTCTGTCTCCATCTCTTTCTGCACGTGCCTCAGTCTGATGCTGGTTTCTTGGCTGTGACGCATCTTCTCAGTGCTGTGAGGAAATTAGCTGCCCACCCGCATTATAAGGGCATCTAGGGAACAGGCTTTTCTCAGAACGAGAGAGAGCGAGTGAGAGAGCAAGTGAACGAGAGAGTCTGACCGACCCACTCACTTGTCCCCTTCTTTGTCCAGTCCATGCCTCATTCTCACTCATCCCTTGAAGCTTTGGATCCATTCTGGCGGTGAAGTGAGTGTGGAGACACATCCCCTTTGTCTCCTTGATGCCACCATGACATTGGCATTTATGCCCCTGTCTCTCACCCTCATGCTGCTGGTGACCAATGGTAAGGGGGGCTGAGTATTTTTGGGGGTGGAGGGTAGTTGCACTGGGGATATTTGGGGGTTTACTTGGTCCACAGGATTTTAGCAATTCAAAGCTGAACGCTTGGCAGATCTTGCTTTCCTGACCCTTCAGTGTTCCCTTATTCCCATATTGCTCCCCAGCCCTCCTCCATTCTCCTTGGCAGGGTCCTCTCAGGACAGGAAAAAAACGTCTCCACCCCCATTTCTAACCCTTTCCCCCCCACCCCCACTCAGTTCTCTGTCTTGTTGCAGCCAGCAGTACTTCCCCTGGAGCACCAAAGGAGCAGAGGGGGGAGCAGAGGGTGTGGGCCAAAGTGGGAGACCTGGTTGTGCTCCCCTGTCACCTGAGTCCTCAGGAGCTGCAGAGCAGCTGGAAGCAGCTGTATGAGAAGACAGCTGTCCGCTGGGAGCGGCATGGGGAAAGGTAATGCAGGCTGCGAGGGTGGGGGTGCTGTGCTTTTTGATTCTTTTCCTATTTCTTCTCTTCCACAGTCTTTGATTCCCATCCCCTCTCACTGCCTTTCCTCCCCTCTCTTTCTCTCCCTGTCCTAGTACTAACTCATTTCCCCCTGCTCATATCCCCAGCTCCCACAAAGAGCCCCACATGGTGCTGGAGGTGGAGTACAGTGGTCTCCTGAAAAGAGCCCGATCCATGATGCCCCGAGCCTCAGTTAGGGAAACCGGCTTCCGCCAAGGGGACTTCTCCCTCTGGATTGAGCCACTACTGAGTGACGATGCAGGCCATTACGAGGCGCTGGTGAGATATGGAAAGGAGACTCGGCGCTGCCAGTTGGAGCTGGGCATGGTGACAGGTACGAGAAGCTGGAGCCCAACAGGGATCCCTGGAACAGCAGGGTACTGTCAGTTAGGACCAAAAGTCCTGGGAGGGGAGCCCAGGACTGCAACAGCAGGTTAGAAAATGAGACGCAGCCTCCTGAGATTAGGCAACTCCCCTGTCTTCATCCCATGGGTTGAGAGCTCCAGAGAGGGAAATCTCTAGGTGATAAACACAAGGAAAACGGGGAGACCAAGGACAGGTTGGTTGTCCCTTCAATGCCCCGCAGAGAGGGGCTGGGAGCTCCAAAGAGGGAATGGTTTTAGGGCTCCCCTGTGACATTAATTTCTCTTTTCCCTTCTTCTCCGCAGTGACTGTCAATCCCCCAGGCCTCCTGGTGGAAACGGAGCCTCTCTTGCTAAACTGCAACTCCAGTCATCCAGCTAAGCTTGTGGGGATGCGCTGGTTCCATAATGTCAGCCTGGTCCCCATCTCCAGCAGGTTCCGTTCCCGCCATGGGGCTCTATCCATCTCCAGGACAACTGTAAGCGATTCAGGGCCCTGGCGCTGCGAACTCACGTACTCAGATGACGAGAGAGTTTCTGCCACATTCAACCTTCAAATTCTAGGTAACTCTGGCCTCCGACTCACCCTCTCAGCTCCCAGAGACCTCTGGCCTCTCACAATAGCCTCCTCCTCTCCAACTCCTGCCTTATTGTGAGTAGCCTCCTTGGATCTCTTTGCTTCCCTCCCTGCTTTCCCAGTCATGGCTCCCCTCTGTCCCAGCATCCCCTCCCCACAAAGGGTGGTAACCTCCTCTTCTGTTGCAGTTTGGTGGACCTCATACCACCTAATGTTGCCCTAAACTCTTTGTTTTCTCCAGGTTTTGCTGGGCCAGCCTCTCCTGTAGTCTATGCTGCAGTAGGATCTGCTGCAAACCTTCCCTGCCTCCTGAACCGAGACCCCAGTGCTTCCAGCATTCTAGGGGTGTCAGTCCACTGGAGCCGTCTTGCAGGAGGGGATCTGGAAATATGGGGCATCTCCAGGAATGGGAGCAATGGGAGCTTCACCCTCCATCTCCCTGAGGTGGGGCCATGGGACGCAGGGCAATACTGCTGTGCTGTCTCTGTCCATGGCACAACCATCACTAGGGATGTGACCTTGGCAGTGATGACAGGTGAGCAATGGAAGCCAAGAGGATGCCAAGGGCACTCTTCCCATCCAGTGGCTTTCACTGGCTTAGAGAAAATCTCCTTGCACACCAATGTGGTGAGTTTGGGCTGTTCTTGGCCTGTCCAGCCTCCCCATGGGGAGAGACCCTGTGTCTCAGCTTGGGCATTTAGCTGCACAGGAGTGGAGTCTCTCTGTCCACAGGATGCTGTGCTATAGGGAGGTTTCTCATGGTGGTTCAATTATTTTTCTTTAAGAAATCTGTCTTAAAGTAGGAAAATGAGGGGGGGGGAGCCAGGGAGTCCATGAGAGAAGGTGTGAGAGTGAAAAAGGAGGAACGTGACGGAGGAAGGAGGTGATGAAGGGGTGGGGCAGGAAGACGCTCTGCTTTCTTTGCTGAGGGTATTTCTGTTTCCCTCCCCTACAGTCACCCCGAGTATCAAAGGGCCAGTCGCTGAAGGCTCTTGTCTGCTGCTTATCTGCAGCCTCACCCACCCCAGGGGGCACGAGTACTTTCAGTGGAGGCAACTGAGTTCAGGCCTCAGCAACGGGAGCTCATTTCAGGACACTCCCAGGAGCCCAGCAGTCCAGCGCTACTATCTGGGTTCCACCCTGGAACTGACCCATGTGTCCCAGGAGGATATCGGCACCTGGGAGTGCAGTGTCCATGGCTCAGAAGGGAGGCTGGGAGCTGTGGAATATGAGCTGTATATTACAGGTACAGTCTCCCCTGTGCCCAATTCCCTCCACTCCACCCCACTTCTATCTCCCTGTGCCCCAAGTTCTATGCTCCACTTGACCAGCCAACATTTTCCAAACCTCGTCCATACCCCAAACTAGTCTCAACCCCCCTGACTCCCCACCCCCACTCTGCCAGACCAATTCTACTATTCCCTTTCCAATGTCAGCCCCCTCAGTGCAATCCCATCCCTTTCCCATTCCAATCGCCTCCCTTTCACTCTCCTTTCTAACTGTGACTTCCCCTTACAGGTGCCCAGCTCTCTGGTCCTCGTCCCATTCTGGATGGGCAGACCTCTTTTGGCCTTATCCTTGTCCTCGTTCTCCTGCTTGTGGCCTCCATCCTGGCTTTGATCCTGCAGAACCGTAGGGTGAGTCAGTCCATTGCCCTGTCTCTGTCCATCTGTCTTCTCTCTCCGAGGCCATTGTTCATTCCTCCTTGGGCAGAACTGTCAAAGAAGTGTCTGAGTAGCATGACAAAGGGAGAGTGAATGGGAGAGCTGAGAGGGAAGAACCAGGGGGGAAAGGGCTGTGATTGAGCCCATCTAAGCCTGCCAACCCTGCTTCAGGTTGGGCTGTGTGTGCAGGGCAAAGAGGCTACATTGGGTAGCCTGCCAGCTCTGTCCTGGTCATATGCAGTATGTACTGGGAATATAGGAATTGCCAGGCTGGATCAGCCCAGTGGTCCTGCTAGCCCAGTGTCCTGTCTCTGACAGTGGCCAAGTGCCAGATGCCTTAGAGGAAGGGGCAAAATACCCTCTAGTGGACAATTTATAGTTTCCTCTTCACTCCTGTCAGTTTAAGGTCCTCTTGTGCCTTAAAGGATGAGGGTTTATATCCCTTCCAAACTATTGTGGTTGTACTTTCTTTTTCATAATCTGATCTAATGTAATTGTGGATGTTCTCAATTCCCATATAGATTAATAGATTCCAAGGCCAGAAGGGACCATTGTGGTGGTCTAGTCTGACCTCTTGTATAACGCAGGCCCTAGAACTTCCAAAGATAATTCCTGAAGCAGATCTTTTAGAAAAACATCCAAACTTGATTTTAAAATGGCCAGTGATGGAGAATCCACCATGATGCTTAGTAAATTGTTCCAGTGTATGTAAATCATAGAATACCAGGGTTGGAAGGGACCACAGGAGGTCATCTAGTCCAACCCCCTGCTCAAAGCAGGACCAATCCCCAGACAGATTTTTGCCCCAGATCCCTAAATGGCCCCCCTCAAGGATTGAACTCACAACCCTGGGTTTAGCAGGCCAAGGCTCAAACCACTGAGCTATCCCTCCCCCCACAATTTAATAGAGCTATCCTATTTCCTAGAACTGGAAGGGATCTTGAAAGGTCATTGAGTCCGGCCCCCTCTCTTCACTAGCAGGACTAAGTACTGATTTTGCTCCAGATCCCTAAATGGCCCCCCTCAGGAATTGAACTCACAACCCTGGGTTTAGGAAGCCAATGCTCAAACCACTGAGCTATCCCTCCCCTTAATGTCCAGTACCTTTTTGAATCCTGCTAAGCTCTTGGCTTCCACATTATCCTGGGGCAGTGAGTTCCCGGGGCTCATTATGCAATGTGTAAAAACTCTTCCCTTTTATCCATTTTGAAATTGCAGTCTTTCAATTTTATTGATCATCTTTGTTCTGTGTTATGATAAATTCATCCTGACTGACTCACTCGGTTAGAATTTTGTTTTCCTCTAGAATATCCCTTCTTATTTCTCTTGTCTCTAGACACAACAAACTCAGTCTTTCATTAGGAAATCTTTCAAGGCCTCACATCATTTTCATCACTCATATCTGAAGCCCCTCTATTTTACTATCTCTCTTTAGAGAAAGGGTGACCAGATAAGGTCATGTCACTAATTCTCCATCCCATTCCTGTGCATGCTAATATTTTGTTGGCTTTTTAACTACTGCTACCTGGTGAGCAGAGATTCTCCCCCCCCCACACACACACACTTTTTTTCCAATTACACAATGTCTAGGTCTTTTTCCATAAGTGGTTATGGTTAATTTAAAACCAAATAAATTGTTGGAGTTCAGATTGCTTTCAATGTGAATTACCTTGCATTTGCCTACACCAGTGGTCCCCAAACTATTGAGGGTCACACCCTTCCCTTACCCTGTCTGCCTCCAGGGCCAGGAGTGGGGCTGTGGCTTGGGGCAGGGAGATGCAGACAGGGGCAAGGGGGTCAAGGCTGGGGCCACAGCTGGGGGTGGGCCTGAGTGGGGCCATGGCCAGGGGCTGAGGCTGGGGACAGGGCCATGAGTGGGACTGGAGCAGAGCTGGGGGTAGGGAAGGGCTGGATGCTGCTCCCTCCCCACACCCCTAGGGGCTGGTCTGTGCCCTGTCATGCCCTCTTTCTCTCCCCCAACCCCTCCTGGACTTTCCTCCATGCTATGGGCGGCAGGTATAATAGGCTGGGGAAGGCTGTGCTTCCCCCAAACAGCCCTGCTCATGCTCTGGCCCAAGGCCCCCAATGTCAGATGAAACTCAGTGTAGACCAGAGGTCCCCAAGCTTATGGTTCGCCCATTGCCCATGCTCCACACACCTCTAGGGGGCGTACCTCACACTTTGGGGACCTCTGGTCTACACGGAGTTTCATCTGCGATTGTGATGTCCATTCATCTAGCTTTGATTCATAGATTCCAAGGCCAGAAGGGACCATTGTCATAAGCTAGTCTGACCTCATGTATAACACAGGCCATAGAACTTCCCCAGCCTAATTCCTGTTTGGACTAGAGCAGATCTCTTTAGGAAAAAAATCCAATCTTGATTTAAAAATTGCCCGTGATGGAGAATCCAGAACTCTGTGCTAGCTCTCAGTCTTCTCCAGTGTTGTTTAACTTAAATAATGTTGTGCTATATGCATATTTTGCTACTTCACTGCTCATCCCCTTTTCCAGACTAGGTAAATTTTTAAAATCACTGAAGGACCTAGGATCTCAAGTCACATTTTCAAAAGTGATTTAGGTACTTGGGGAAACTAAGGCTTATTGCACTTCAACAGGCCTTAAGTGAATAAAAATTGCCAAGTTGCTTCTAACAATGCGACTTCCAGGCTCCTAAGTAGGGTTCATTGAAAACTCGGTTTTTGACTACATTAAATTTTTTGCAAAAATTACTCTTTCAGAAACTTTTGACTTGTCACCGAGAATCCAAAATTTGAATTTGGAAATGCCAAAAGTGTCTCATGGGAGTTGTTGTTTGGGTGCCTCATGCCCCCATTCTTCTCTATGGGCCAAGTTTTGCAACCAGACTACCATCTTCCATGATGCACCACAATGGCTCAACAAGAGGGGAGATGTAGACTGACCAGGGTGCCTGGCCCATAGAGGAGAATGTGGGCATGGGGCATCCAAACTACAAATCCCATGAGTCACTGGTAGCATTTCCAAATGGAAAGTGTTAGTGTTTGGCCAAAAATATTTAGGTTTGATTTTTTTTTTTTCCACCAAGAAGTCAAAATTTTCTGTGGGGGATGCCCCCATTTTCTCACCAGTTGTACGCCTAAGTCTTTTAGGCACTTAAAAAAATTGTACACATATAAACATGGTAGACACCTGTCCTAGTACAGAACCTTGTGGCACACCACTACTAACCTTTGGCCATGATGAAAATGTATCATTTATTCCTACTTTCTCTCTGTTCGCCTGTTTCTGATCCATGATAAAACTTAACCTTTCACACCATGCTACTTAATTCCTTAACAGCATCTCAGAAGGGACTTTGTCAAAGTCTTCTGAAATCTCCCCCCCTCCCCCCCCCGGTCATCATGGCAACTGGGTCATTCTTTATTCACAATTCTGCTGACTCATTCAGAGAATTCTAATAGATTAGAGTGGCATGATTTTCCTTTGCAGGCACTAGTTTCTAGCTATCAGATCATGTTCTTCTAAGGGTTTTATAGTGCTCTAATTATTGTTTCAACCAATTTTCCTGTTCTATGGTAACTTTCATGCTACAGTTTTTCTGGGGCTGAGGTCAGACTCACTGATGTGTAATTATCAGGATCAATGTACACTTGCTGATTTTAATGAGGCTGCATATTCTTGTTAGCAGCATCAGACCCAGGTCCCATCAACTCCTGGTGACTTGTGGTGACTTTGTTCTAGGATCTCCTTTTTTCAGACTTTAGCCTCTCACAGTGCCTCAGCTTTGTCACCACTAAAGAGCAGGTCTTTGTTAGGTATCCCCCCAACATCCATAGGACCCAATTATTCTCTCATAGGCTTCCTGCTTTTCGTATACTACACTATTACAGTAAGTTGACCTATGCTACACAACTCCAGCTACATGAATAACTAAGCTGGAGTCAATGTACCTTAAGTCGAGTTACTGCAGGGGATTGACAGGAGAAACTCTCCTGTCAACTTACCTTATTCTTCTCATCGTGGGTAGAGTACAGGGGTTGACTGGAGAGTGATCTGTCAATTTTGTGGGTCTTCACTAGACCCGCTAAATCAATTGCCGGTGGACTGATCTCGGTGTTGATCCCAGCTGTAGTGTAGATGTAGACTGGCTCTCAAACTCTTTAATATGAGGACCTCTTTTTCTATAATGGGGACTGCTCTCATCTAGCAGGGTTATCCCTATCCCTATTTCGCAATATAGAAAGGACAAGCCCCTGTTCATTACCCACCTGGAGGTCACAAAGCTCAAGCTGAGAACCCATGGTACACTTGAAGAGTAACGCCCCAAAGTGTACTTCAGTAGAGGTGACCCTGAACCTTTCAATACTATTAGAGCTATGTATCCACAGGATAGTGCTCCTGAGTGTATTTTGAATGATTCAAGGTCTGGAAAGCCTGTCTCACCATGAGAGACTTAAGAAGCTCAATTTATTTAGTTTCACCAAGAGAAGTTAATAGGTGAATTGATCACCGGTTACAAGTATCTACACAGGGAAGGGATTTCTGATAGTAGACAGCTCTTTAATCTAGCAGAAAAAGGCATAGTAAGCTCCAATGTCTGAGTTGAAGCTAGATAAAAGGTTGCACCTTGTTTCTAATCTGTATTTAGCAGCAAGTGTGATTAACCATTGGAACAATTTACCAAGGGTTACGGTGGATTCTTCATCACTTGGAGTCTTTCAATCAAGACTGGATGTCTTTCTGAAAGATATGCTCTAACTCAACCAGAAGTTATGGGCTTGATGCAGCAATTCCTGGGTGGGTTCTCTGGGTGGGTTTACATAGGAGGTTAGACTAGATCATCATAATGGCTCTTTGCTCCTTTCATAGATTAAGGCCACCACATTAAAGGCATAACTCAACTATACACAGCATAATATCAAGCCAGCATTCTCCACAGGAAAGGGAACTTGACTATGGAGCATGACTCCTGGGTTGTTGTTCTCAGCTCTAGGAGAGGACTGGAGTATAGTAGTTACAGCAAGGGAAACTGGGAGTCAAGTTTCCTGAATCCTATTCCTGGTTGTGTCAGAGAGAGAAGGGTATAGTGGGTTAGAACAGGAAGAAGTAGAAATCAGGATTCCTGGGGTTCTCTCTGTAACCATCTAGGCCCCTGAGGGATAAGATCTACAGTGGCTATTCAGACCCAGGGGCCAGATGTAAGCATCATGCTGGGGCAGGATGGAGCCCATGCTAGATCCATTCCCCAATCATCTCTTCTTTTTCCCTTTCAGATATTCTCCCCAGCCTTCCCGGCACTGGAGCGGGTGGTTACCGCACCCACACCAGGGAATGCAGGAAAAGATGAAGGCCAGGAAGGGAAAAGCCTGCAAACAGAGTGCTGATGGAAGAGAAGGCACAAAGTCAATCAGAATGGCAAGCACTTTGATAGGAAAACAAGACTCTGCTACACAGCTGGGGGATGGGAACCATTCAGACTTGTCCAGAGGACATGGAGGTCACATGGACACAGCCTGGGGACCATGCCATTGCTGAGGGAGTGGGAGTCATATGACAAAGGAGATAGGAGTCACCTGGGTGCAGGAAGGTTGGGATGGGGGGTTGTACAGGTTTCTGAGCTTCCTTTTCGGAGATGGAGGACTCCAGTGTTCATAACCTGTTTCACTTCCATTTGTTTCTCTCTCACCCTTTGTCTCCTTTGGCCTTTCTCCTTCCTTGGAGGGGTGTGAGTGGCCTTTAACAGATGGGGAGATTGGCAGAGACCTGGCTCCCCTTTGCCCACAGGGCATTTAACTTCCCACTGCCAACTTCCCTCTCTGTATCCCATAAGCACCCTGCTCCGGCATTTATTCACTGGCACAGCGGATCCTGCAGCCAGAGATATTGCACTGTTGAGTTTTTGTTATAGTTTATTAGCACTCAGAAGAAAATATCCTGCAATAAACCCCCCCCACTGAAAACCCTTTGGTCTCTGTGTGCATTTGGGGTGAAATGGGCCTGTCTAGCACATTGTTTGCATCTGGTTGTCTGTGTGAAGCAGCTTCCCTGAAATCTGCCCCCCTTCTGTGGATTTCACTTTTATTTTTGTTTTCCTGCTGTAGATCGTTGGCTTCTGGCCTTTCAGGAGGGAAAACAAAATGGTACCAGAGAAGGAAAAGTTACACGCTCTATCCGTCCTTTTCTCTCTGTCTCTGTACCATTCACTCTTTCTGATGAGACGTCAACGCAAGAGCTCCTGACCACTTGTGATCATTGAACATCCCTATCATTTCCCCCCAGTGTGGGGCATTAACCTTTCAAGTGTCCCACACCAGGATCCCTGCCGGGTGCATCCATTTCACAGTCCCCAATGACATTCTCATAAGCAAAGTAGGGAAATGGGGTCTAGATGGAATTACTATAATGTGGGTGCACAACTGCTTGAAAGAACATACTCAGAGTAGTTATCAGTTATTCACTGTCAAACTGGGAGGGCATATCTAGTGGGGTCCAGCACCAATGTTCCCTTTAATTTTTTTCCATTTGTGTGGAATAAATTTTATGTGCACCGAGGTAATGTGTGCATATGCACCACACATAGAAACAAAAAACCTAGATTATATATATTTTTTTAAAAGTTACCATAGGGATAATTACTCCAGCCAGGATAGGTTAGGCATTTGAGAACTCACCACTCAAAGAATTAAATTTAAGTGTAAGAGAAATAAAAATCATGAAATGCATAGACCAGTCAAAACACTAAAATAACACACTTTGAAAGAATAAAATTACAGAGAATATATGTGCATTGTAGGAAGTACCAAGAAGTAACAACAATAATACACTCTTACCTCCCAACAGATAGTTGTGTGTGTGTGTGAGAGAAAGAGAGCGAGACAGACTGTGTGAGACACAGAAACTGTGTGTGTGTGTGTGACACACAGAGACTGTGTGGGCTGGCTGCTGGGGAAAGCTGGGCGCTATCTCTTTAAGACACTCACTGAAAGCTCTCCTGCTCTGAGTCCTGTTATTTCCCATCCCCCACTCTGCAGGGAGGAGGTATATGGACAGGGGTGGGTGTGTGAGAGAGAGAGAGATGGCTGCTGGGAAATCTCAGAACCAGTGCATTGTCTCTTTAAGAAAGGCACTCCCCCTTCAGACCGCAGCAGCAGCTCCAAGTCCTCCTGACTCAGGCTGTCCTCTCTGCAGAGATGGGGAAGGGGGACACCCTGACATCAGCACTCTCCTTTTCCCCCCCACCCCCACCCCCCGCTTTCCACAGCCAGCAGGAGGGTCCAGGGAGCAGCTGCAGGATGGTGCAATGTGGGGGGAGGGGCACCTGAGCACATGCTGCCAGCTGTGTGTGCTCTCTAATCAGCTGGGCGGCATTTGAATCTCTCCCGTACAGCCACCCAAGTATGCAGCTTACAGGGAACACAGTCCAGCACTATTCAATATTTTCATTAATGTCTTGGATAAGAGAGTGGAGAGCATGCTTATAAAATCTGTGGATGACATCAAGATGGAAGGGGTTGCAAGCACTTTGGAGGACAGAATTAGAATGCAAAGTGACCTTGACAAGCTGAAGAATTGATCAGAATCCAACAAGATGAAATTTGATAAAGACAAATGCAAAGTACTTCTAGAAAGGAAAAATGAAATGCACAATTACAAAATGGGAAATAACTGGCTAGGTGGTCATACTGCTGAGAAGAATCTGGGGGTTATAGTGAAAAACAAATTGAAAATGAGTCAACAATGCAATGTAATTGCAAAAAAAGCTGATCTAAATCTGGGGTGTAATAACAGGAGTGCCATATGTAAGACACAGGAGGTAATTGTCCTGCTCTACTCAGCACTGGTGAGGCCTCAGCTGGAGTACCATATCCAGTTCTGGGCACCACACTTTAGGAAAGACGTGGACAAATTGAAGAGAGTCCAGAGGAGAGCAACACAAATGATAAAAAGGTCAGGTTTTCTAAATCAAGTGGAAAGACTCAGTTTTTTAATATGTTTAATCTTGAGAAAAGAAGATTTTTTGGGGAGGGGAACCTGATAAGAGTCTCAAATATGTTAGTCTGTTATAAAGAGGATGGTGATCAGTTGTTCTCCAGATCCACTGAAGGTAGGACACAAAGTAATGGGCCTAATCTTCAGCAAGGGAGATTTAGGTTAACTATTAGGAAAAACTTTCTAACTATAAGAGTAGTTTAAGCTGT
This sequence comes from Chrysemys picta bellii, assembly GCF_011386835.1. Lineage (NCBI taxonomy): Eukaryota > Metazoa > Chordata > Testudines > Emydidae > Chrysemys > Chrysemys picta. The sequence continues at coordinate 143,618,294 of NC_088791.1, read as the reverse complement.
GGAATAGGATTGCAATGGAGGTTGTAGAATCCCCATCACTGGAGTTTTTAAGAAGGGGTTGGACAAACACCTGTCAGGGATGCTCTAGGTCCTGCCTCAGTGCAACTAGCTGAATGTGATGACTTCTTGAGGTACCCTCCAGCCTTATGTTTCAGTGATTCTATGATTCCTCTTTCTTTTCTTTCTGTTTGGGAGAGGAATCATTCAGAGTATCAACATATGAAACTTCATTGGGAGGATAGGCAGAGCTGAGAGGGGGGTGTTGTTATGCTGGAAGGTATTAATGACTGCCATCAAGTGGTTCTTTAATATATAGACAATTACAGAAGTTATGTCACAGACCGACAAAGGAATGTCATCAAGTTGAGGGTAGGGCCTTGCTTTCTCAGCTAATTATTTTATTATTTCAGTGAAAAAGAGAAGACATCACTGATCGCTCCCTGTGTATTCCTCCCTCCTCAGGAGTTTGGAAGCTTCATACATGTAAACCACTTTGAGATCCTCAGAGGGAAGATATTATTGAAGAGACAAGGGATATTAGGGTTTTAATGAGTCACTAGCAGTTGCCCCAGAGCTCCCAAATGACATATCCCAAAGACCATAGTCAGCACAATGCAGCATAAATATGGGCAAATTAGTCATTTTACTATTCAATTGTCATCAGCTTTACCAAAAATGTGATTGTTTCACCACTAAGTGGTATCCCAGTTTGTAGAGATTTGTTAAAGGCACCAGGTTGAGCTGTCCATGTAAAGTGTCCCATACAATTTTGCAAGTCGCTTTCAAACAGACACTGATTTTTTTTTTAGATTGGACTTGAGGCAAGGGGAGGGTGATGTGAGAAAGCAGAGTCCATTTTAGTGTTAGGAGTATACCTGAGAACTTTATAGGAACATAAGGAATTACCAGGCTGGGTTTGCCCAGTGGTCCATCTGACAGCGTCCTGTCTCTGACACTGGTCAGCACCAGATGCTTCAGAGGAAGGGGCAGGCTATGCCAGAGTAAGAAGTTGTAGGATAATCTGACACTCATGAAGGTCTCATACTAGTCGCCAATAATTAGAGATTTGCTTAAACCCTAAAGCATATGATTTCATATCCAATAAGCTTTTTTAGTATTAGCTATAACTCTGGTTGTTCTTGTTATCCATATATAGGTATGATCCCTCCATGAAACTTGATATGTTCTTGGCCTCTAAAACATCTGGTAGCAAAGAGTTCCTATAATCTGATTACCCTAAAATATTTCCTTTTATTGATCTAAAATTTCTCAACTTTCAATGTCACTGACAGTCCCTTTGTTCATGTGTTAGGGGCTAGGGAGAACTGAGGTTCCCATTCTCCCTTCTCTAGACTAATCATTACTGTGTAGACTTTCTTTATGTCCCCTCTTATTCTCCTCCTTTCTAAGTGTAACCCTTCTGCCAGGTGGAAGCTGAGCCAGCAGCAACCAGGGCTGGGTTGAATATCTAGGGGTTTCCTTTCAACAAAACAACACAGAACCGGCTCGAGCCACCACCCAGTGACCTGGGACAATTACACACTACCCCTGGGTGCCTCTGAGAGGCAATACTTCCCCACTCGCAAGCACAGAGTCTGAGTGAGAAAAGAAACTTTTAATGAAAAGAGGGAAGTCACCTGACATTAATTAGGGAAAATACTACAAGCAGGATTCATAATCATAAAACTGTGAGCAGGCCTGCCAACAGCAATTCCAGGCCCCAGGGCAGAACAGTCAATGGGCCCCTGCTGGTGCCCAGCAAGCTGCCGGCTGCGCTGCTGGGCATGCTCTTCCGGCATGGCCAGGGCTTCCACATGCCTGCTTGTTGGCCTTCACCGCCGCCGGTACCACCCTGCGCATTCCTAGGAACATAGGCTCCAGATTTCCTGGGGCGTGCTCAACCCCCCACTCCATCCTAGGCTCATGGGCAGCGGGTGAACGCACCGTTGGGGGAGGCTAGCCCCCGGTCCCTCCCACTCTGCCCGAGGGCCCATCCCTTCTGCTCCCTCACTGGAGCCCAAAGCACACTGCCCCCCCGCCGTCGCTGGCTCCCCTGCGCATCCTCCCAGCCCCAGTGCCGGCAGGTGGCGCAGCTGGAGCACATCCAGCCCCAGCACTGGATGGGTTGGTGGGGAGTGCCCCTGGCCATAGCACTGGGCAGGCGGGCAGCACAGTCGGAGCACCCCCGTCTCTAGCATAGTTCCAGCACCGGGAGGATGGGTGGCATGGCGTGGTCTTGCATATCCTGGCTCCCAGCCTGCCTGCCCCAGCCTCTTAGCCACAGAAGGGAGCAGCAGGCAGCAGGGGGCCTGGTGGAGTGTGGGCAGGGCCATGCTAAGCTGTTTGGGGAGGCAAGGCCTCTCCCTGCCTATGATACCTGCCACCCATGCCTAGGCCCCTTCCCCCAATGCCCCACCCCATCCCACCTCTTCCCACCCTTGTTCCGCTCTCTCCCCCGAGGGCGCCCCATATACAACTCGTGCCTTCTGATAGTGGAGAGGAGGGGGCACGATATAAAGGGCAGGTCATGTGTCTCCCCCCCCCCCCCCAGCCCAGGGCCACCGTGCTCTCCCAACCCCATGTTACCTGCAGGGCAGGGCGTGCTTTGTCCTCCCACTGCACCTGCCCCGCCCCTAGCACGTTCTGCCACTCTCTGTGGTGGGCAGGAGCTCTGGCGGGGAGCAGGAGGGAGCCACTTTTAACGCTGGCCCCTCCTGTTCGTTGCTCTGCACCCTGCGCAGTGGTTGCCTGAGAGAGCCTGGCTGGGGAGGAGGCAGCTTCTGCTCCCCGCCCGGCTCTGCTGCCAGGGACCCCGAGCCCGGCCAGGGAACGGAATTCACCTCCCCAGCCAGGCTCTCTCAGGCAGCCACTGCACAGGGCTGCAGAGCAGTGTCTCAGTGGCTGGAAGGGGCTCATACCACCCCTTCCACTCCCAGCATCTGGGCCATGTGTCACCCAGGCCCGGCCCGCCTCTTCCCACCTCCCACTCCTCTCCCTCCCCCCAGCACCTCCCGCACGCCACTAAACAGCTGATGGCAGCGGGTGGGAGGCATTGGGGGGGATGAGGGCGAGCTGATCTGCAGGGCCCACTGCAGGCGGGAGGTACTGAGGGGGGAGGGAGGGGCCTATGCCTATGAGCCCTGAGGCCCACCCTGGCCCTTTTAAATCACCTGGGCCCCTGGACAATTGCCCCCTTTGCCCTCCCCCCCGTCGGCATGCCTGACTGTGAGCAGGACACCCACCTCAGAATGCGTGGGGCAGTGCCTTCTGCCTCATGTTCTTGAGTTCTACAACCAAAAGTTCCTTTTCTGTGCCCCTCTTGGCTCCCTCACCACACCCCAATCACAATGGCGGTCCTTGATCAGTGAAGACCCAGGGTTCAGAGGTGCATCTGTGTGAGTTCACCTCTAGTGATGCAAGTATATTGTAACTCTTACCGGTAAGAGTACTGACCTCCCCGACCCTGCCCCCTTCACAAAAAATGTTCCATGACTAAAGCCGTGCCTGGATACAAATGTATACCCGCGGATACGGATATCTGTGGACAGAAATCGGTATCCGCTGAACCGCAGGGCTCTCCCAGGAACTGTAGTGGGGAAAGGAGGAGAACATGGGGCTGCCACTGGAGCCAGCGTCCCACACCGCCAGCTCCTCCAGCACCTCTGTACAGACCCCAGACAGAAGACACAGCTGCGTGGAAGAGCTGGGGGTGGTACAGCCGTGTCAGAGGAGCTGCCAGTGCGGGGCGCTGGCTCCTGGGAGTGGCAGCCCCACATTCTGCTCCTTTCGCCACTGCAGTTCCCAGGAGAGCCCCGCAGCAGATTCTGATTTCTATCCGCGGATATCCACATCCGTGGGTATAAATTTTTATCCGCACAGGACTCTACAATTCATTCTTGAAAATGTGTCTTTCCGGTATGGCGTACCGGCAATAAAGGTCTTAATGGTAAGTTCTGCCTGATCGTACCAGCTTGCACTACTGTTCACCTCTCCAGCTTTTTGCCCAGATTCATATTTTAACCAATTTTAGAAACATGTTCTCTGCTGACAGTCTCTGCTTATTTAGTTTGTCCCATGGCTCATCCTGAAACAATCTTTTTAGCATAAGCTTTTTAAAAATCCTTATTTCATCTCCAGTTCCTCTGAACATAACATTTCTCTTGTCCAGGGGTTTAGTACTGGGGGAACTTTGTCCTGTGTTGCTGCTTTTACCATTTGTTGTCTCCTTGCTGCTACCTTCCTTTTTACTGATGTTCCTTGATGGGCTAGTTGTTGGAGTTCAAAAATCTCCCGTGCTCTTGCTTCTAATAAAGGCAGACGAGTGTTACATATATCTATTGGACCCATAGCAAGCCGTATGCTAGGAGCTAAAGCATGGACATAAAGTTCTCTTAACTCAGGTGTATCGTAAGTGATTACTCTATTTCGGTTCACCCCTAGTCTAGCCAACCAGAATAACAATTTTTTCCTCAGAAAATATTTTTCTGGCCTTTCATCGACACTGAATATGCCTTGCCCATTACATTATCATGTGGATAAAACAATCAAAATACACATGAATAAATAGTAGCTGGTTCATTATTTGCATCAATTAGTACATTATAAGGAAGAGCTGCAAAATTATCATTAGACATATATTCCCTTAATATACATATTACATCATCTTGAGTCAAATGTGGTGTAACAGATAATTTGGCTAGCCAGTTAAGCACTGTTTCTCGGTTACAAGGGCCCATGTGCTTTTCCGTGGCTCTAGCCTGCTCTGGTGTAAGAGCTTTACTTTCATGTTTTACCAAGGCGGGTTGCCCAGTGTTTTCAAACTGGCTAACTGTGGTCACCACAGGAGCCAACGGGCATCCTTTCTGTGTAGTTTCCACCTCCCCCCAGCTTGGAGGTGCAGAGAGTAGCTGCTCTTTCCCACAACAATTTTCCTGTGGATGTTCCTCACAGCCATCCATCATTAAGGCCAGGGCCGGCTCTGGCTTTTTTGCCGCCCTAGGCAAAAAAGCCACCCGCCACCCCCACCTCCCCCAGCCCAGCCGCGCGGCCCGCAATCCCCGACCGGCCAGAGCGCCAGGGGAAGGGCGGAGAGCCCCCGGTGGCCAGAGCGCCGGGGGGAGGGTGGAGAGCCCAGCCGGGGCCCCGCCACACCGCCCCCCTCCAGGCGCCGCCCCAAGCACATGCTTGGTGGGCTGGTGCCTGGAGCCAGCCCTGGTTAAGGCAGCCAGGGGATTAGTATCAACTGCCTTCATTAACCCCTGTGCTAACTATAGCTGGTCTTGCAGTTGGTTGATGTGGCGTTGACACTCTACATGGGAGACGGGCATTTCCCGATTGTCCACAGCCTCCCTAATTAGTTGTCTAACCGCTGCCTGAGATTCCAGCAGTTTTTGTCTTTTAACCTCCGCTTTTTTTTCCCAGCAGCTACAGCTTTAGCACTCAGGTCTCTTAGCTGCTGTTCAAGCTGAGCCACCTGTAATGTTAGAGTGGTCACAGCTCAGCAGCTTGCTGTTCAGCCTGCTGGATTTGCTGCTGACACTTCTCAAGTCCCTGGTCTGCGTGCTCTTTCAGCAGCACCACTTGAGAATTGAGCTCATGGCCGACCATGGCCAGACTGTAAATTAGAACTCATTTTTGCTCCTTTTTACTGGGCTTGCTAGTGTGGTAGCGAGCCCACAAGATGGAAAATTTGCCCAGGGAATCACCTCCTGCTAGTGCAGGGATAGGCAACCTATGGCACGCATGCTGCCTTCGGCACGCGAGCTGATTTTCAGTGGCACTCACACTGCCTGGGTCCTGGCCACCGGTCCGGATAGCTCCGCATTTTAATTTAATTTTAAATGAAGCTTCTTAAACATTTTAAAAACCTTATTTACTTTACATGCAACAATCATTTAGTTCTATATTATAGACTTATAGAAAGAGACCTTCTAAAATGTTAAAATGTTTTACTGGCATGCGAAAGCTTAAATCAGAGTGAATAAATCAAGACTCGGCACACCCCTTCTGAAAGGTTGCTGGCCCCTGTACTAGTAATTCCTGCTGCCAAGGATTTCCTTCCTTCCCGAAAGAATCGATAGCATGATCCAAAGAATATTTATTAGACTGGGGAGTCCATCCTTGCAGACTAAAAATTTGGTTCATCGTGCTGTAAGGAGTTGCTTACCCAACTCTGGAATTGAAAGGGTAACTTAAGTGAACATAGAAGGACTCTGGTAAGAAACCATGCCTTTATACATGGCACCTTGGCCAGGGCTAGGCTAGCCTAATATGCTGCCTTCTACTAAAGAAAAAGTGGCCACCCTTTTGGGGCCCGGACCACTCCGTACCTACTCTTTACAGGGAATGGCACTAACGACACTGGACGGGGCAACCAGTAACCACTACCTGTTACCGAAGGGGGGGAGGGGCGGGCATCCCCGCAACCCCTGGTCCACAATAACAGGATTTCAACGGGGTTAGAATAAAATCCCACCCTTTGCCAAAGGAGGGGAAAAGGAGCCAGCTGGTTCACTTGCCCTTTGGCTAACGCAATAATATCCCAGTAAGAACTCCTTCCCCGAGTCTCAAGGACCGAAATTGCTGCTGTTCACAAAATAGAAATAAAATAGCCTAACTGGACCCTAAGAAGATGGCTAATCCAGTCCCCAGAGAGTCCTGCCGCAGTCACCAGAAATGTTATCTCAAAGTGGAGCCATGATAACTCTAATTGTGTAAATGGTGTAGGTAACAGAATAGGAACAAGCCCCTTTTTCTCAGAATAGCAGATTCGTCCTCTGTTGTATCTGTCACCGGTGGACTGGTGCAGATCTCCTCCCCTCTCCCCTTGTGTGGTCAGGGCCGGTGCAAGGAAGTTTCACAACCTAGGCGAAACTTCAACCTTGCGCCCCCCCCCCGCCCTGCGGCAGCTCCCTGCCCCCCCCCCCCGGCCCTGAGGCGCCCCCTCTAGCAGCAGCTCCCCCCCTTCTTCCCTGAGGCGCCTTCCCCCCGGCAGCTCCCCCCGGGGAGCCATGCGGCAGCCCCGCACCCCAGCTCACCTCTGCTCCGCCTCCTCCCTGAGCACGCCGCCCCCGCTCTAATTCTCCTCCCAGGCTTGCGGCTCCAAACAGCTGATTGGTACTGCAAGCCTGGGAGGCGGGAGAAGCAGAGCGGCGACTGCACACTCGGGGAGCACCGCTTTTTGGTGCCCCCAAATCTTGGCGCCCCAGGCAACCGCCTAGTTCGCCTTAATGGTAGCACCGGCCCTGTGTGTGGTGTGTAATAAATAAAAGACTGACAAAAGATAAGGGTTAAAACCAACAGGTAAGTGTATTAGGGGATGAAATTACACATGAAGGAGGGGTAAATGTAAATGACTAATAGCTAATAAACAACAAAACAGCAAACCCAGTTATACAGCGGCTCTTCCCTGTGAGCATGAAGCTCAGGCCCACAAATGAAACCAAACCCACTCTGGCATTAGAGAAATATAACCCCAATTTAGAAACCCTAATTATTCTCTCACTATATTCCCAGCACTTCAGTGGAGGCGGTGAAGTCCAGGACCTCTACTCCGTGGGTAATTGGAACCCATAGAGGAGGAGCGCTGCAGAGTCCCTCGATGACTGTTGGGACTGAAGAAGCGGACTAGGAACCCTCTGGATGTTGCTGTTCTCCAGGTGCAGGACAGGTAAGGTGGAATGCATCTTCTTCTTTCTTCTCACCTCGGGAATGAATGGCATGAGTGCCATGAAGACCCGAACTGCATGTGACAGTCACTGTGATGGACTGTGCCACCAGTCTGTGATTACAGTTCTTTTAAAGAGTCTGTGGTGGGAAAACATGGTATGATCCCGGGAAAGGCAGGAAACAGTCTGACATGGTAGAATCTTGGGGCTGGTCTACACTGGGGTGGGGGGGTGGGGAATCGATCTAAGATACGCAACTTCAGCTACGCTATTCACGTAGCTGAAGTTGAAGTATCTTAGTTCGACTTACCTGGCCGTCCTCACGGCAGCAAGTCGACCGCCGCGGCTCCCCCGTCGACTCCGCTTACTCCTCCTGCCGAGGTAGAATATGGGCGTCGATTCGGGGATCGACGTGGCCTTGGGGATAGCTCAGTGGCGGGAAAAAACAGTTCAATCCAGTTACATCCAGACCCAGCTAACAGTGCACAGAAGGCTCACAAGATGGAGTCACAAGATGACAGTTCATCTTGGATTGCTGCAGTGTTCTTCAAAACTGATTATTGGGTCTGATACACACATGTAACTCAATAAACCATTAACAATATGACATTTCATACCCAACATCACCCTCGAGACAACTTAGCTTCTTCATTAGCCTCTTGTGCAGGACCTTGTCAAGGCCTTTTGAAAGTCTAAATAAATTATGTCAACTGGTTGTCCTTTAGCGCCTACTTTACTGACATGTTCAAAAATTGTAAGAGATCAGAGAGACATGATTTTCCTTTGCAGAATCCATGTTGGTTAGACCCTATCAGATTATGAGCTTCCAGGCAATTTATTATTCTATTGTTAATTATCATTTCAGCCAATTTGCCAGGCACAAATGTAAGGTTCACTGGGCTGTAATTCCCCAGATCACCCAACAACCTTTTTGACAAAATATATACAAGCAATATTTGCTGTCCTCCAGCATAGTAGCAGTTTTTAATTATTACATATTTTTCCTAGCAGCTCTGCAAATTCATACTTGAGCCTTCTGTATTCTTGAGTGTAACCATCTGAGCCTGCTTTTGATTATCATTTTTTTCCAGCAGCTCTTTTTCTGATACCTCAATCTCTGATAGTACCTCATCTTTCTTACCAGAAGAGGTCAGGTATGGGCTAGATATCTCCCTAACATCCCCTGTGGTGAAATCTGATGCAAAGAAATCATTAAACTACTCAGCAACGTCCTTATCATCTTTAATTGACCCCTTAAATCCCTAGTGATCCACTAGACCAATTGATTCTTTTGCAGGCTTCCAGCTTCTGACAGACTTAAAGAATTTCTTGTTGTTTGTTTTTAAATCCTTTACATATTTCCTCTTCCAAATCCATCTAGCCCTCTTTATTTGTCTCTTACATATTGCCTCTGTATTTTATGCTCCTTTCTATTCACTTCATTTGGGTTAAATTTCCAAATGTTGTAGTCTCTCCTGGTTGAATAGCTTCTCGACCCCAGCCATTCAATCACAGAGGTTTGCTGCTTGCCTTCCTGGGTCCCTTTGCGTTCAGAGGCCTTTCTTCTCTTTTTAGTGACATATTTATTTACTTTTTAAACTATAGCATTTTATGAAACAAAGTGAAAGTTTTCTGTCTGTGATTTACATAGCTATTTTTATAAGCGTGAAAGTAGGGTTTTTTTAGTAATTTTCACATGTTTGCATAACACAATAGCTAGATGGATTGCATGTGTAATTTTTGTGGAACCTGTATTTTATCAGTAAGGTTTATCAGAGCTGCATGCTCTACCTCTACAAAGATAGAGTTCAGAACATCTGCGATGTTTCAGATGTGGTTCTCAGGTCCCCAGCACTGGCAGAATTTGTATTCAGCACAAGCACAACTTGAAGGCTTTGGAGCATTTGTAAGTTTTGTTACCATAACCTAAATAGAGCACAGCCACTGGGCACCATTGCTCCTTCTATCACAAGGGGCACAATCCCTTTCCACACAGTATCTGCAAGGCCTCTCAAGAAGTGATAATGTCTGTGGAGACAGTCACCTCATTTGCAGGTGCTCTAAAATTTGATTCTCAATAACTAAGAATGCATGTATTTCAGCCTGTTCAAAACAGCGCCATGTCCCCTAGTTCATGTTGTAGACTAGTGCAGAGAGCAAGACTGAAGTGTGTTGCACTAAATGATCCCATTACCTTCATGGGGCTTCCAGCCCTCAGATACATGCTGAGAGGTTTCAGGTACTCCCTACCCCACAGTCATTGCTAGGCTGAACCAGCTGGATTGAGTGCTTTAAGCCACTATCTTCAAAAAGTGGAGATCCAGCACTTTTCAAAGACTCCTAGCTTGCAAATGGCTCATCTGATTGTCCTTAAACTGCCCCCATAATCCTCCTTTGGGCTTAGGCTGCACATGCAAAATTTATGGCAAAAAGAAGCTTTTTTTAAGATGAAGTTAGAGGGTGTCAAAATCAGATTTCAAATGGAAACTGCCTTTTAGTCATGCCTATGGAATCTGTGTAACTGATGTTCCTAGTACTACAAAGGGGATGCAATGCAGATTTCTGCAGCAAGGGGGCTGCATAAAGGGTGTGGTTAATGGTTCTGAAACAGCCCTTAGGTTGTTGCCTCAAATGCTCCATCTGTTTTGTTCCAGGTATTAAAATCCAAAACAGCAGGTGTAGTCCTTGCAGGGTTATTGACCCTGGTGTAACAGGGGAATTCTGCTATTGCCTATGTATATTCTGCTGAACTGACATTGCTCCTGGTGTTTCAGAAGAAGTCACTGTGATGTTGCACTCTATATGATTTTATGAAAGTATGCTGATGAGTGTGAATATAATGTAACTAAAATATGCTTCATGCAAAAGGTCTCTTGTAAGGTATCATTACAAAGCTTATAATCTACTTAGTGTGGTCATCCTATTTGAATAAATGTATCACTCTTGTATCTGAAACTAGAAATATGAAATATAACTCTGAGGTCCTATTGTAGTTATGCAAAGTGTGGGCCATTAATGGTGGTTTGGAATCTTGACGGCTCCCATTAACCAGGACAATTGACTGTAGATGGCTCTGTTTTACTTGTAAGTCTTCCTATATATGGCAAGTGGGTAGTGAAGTCTGATCATGTCACCTGAACTGGAATCCATCTTTAACCTGGTGCTTTTCCATTTAGAAGGAGGGGTGGGAACACAGAGAGGGACAAAGGATTCCCGCTTTATGCAAAAGATATATAAGTGGGTGGAACAGAACAAAAGAGGCGGCAATCATGAGAAATCCCCTAGCTACCACCTGAGCTGAAACAAGGACTGTGCCAGGGGAAAGGATTGTGCCCAGACTAGGAAGGCATCCAGTCTGTGATAGAAGCTTATTGAAACATCTCTGAGGGTGAGTTTTCATCTGTATTCAGTTTTATTACTGTACTAGGTTTAGACTTGTGTGTTTTATTTTATTTTGTTTGGTAATTCACTTTGTTCTGTCTGTTACTACTTGGAACCACTTAAATCCTACTTTCTGTATTTAACAAGATCACTTTTTACTTATTAATTAACCCAGAGTTAATATTAATACCGGGGGGGGGGGGGGCAAACAGCTGTGCATATTTCTCTATCAGTGTTATAGAGGGTGAACAATTTATGAGTTTATTTGGGGTTTGGACAGATTTATTTGGGGTTTGGACCCCATTGGGAGTTGGGCATCTGAGTGTTAAATACAAGAACACTTCTTAAGTTGCTTTCAGTTAAGTCTGCAGCTTTGGGGCACGTGGTTCAGACCCTGGGTCTGTGTTGGAGCAGACTGGCGTGTCTGGCTCAACAAGACAGGGTCCTGGAGTCCCAAGCTGGCAGAGAAAGCAGGGGCAGAAGTAGTCTTGGCACATCAGTTGGCAGCCCCAAGGGGGTTTCTGTGATCTAAGCCATCACAGTCACATTTCACTTCTCCAAAACTTTTGCATTGTGCACCTATGAGACAGTTGAGACACCCCACCAGAGTAGTGTCTCTGGATGAGAGAAGAGAAAGTAAGGAATCCCATTTACACATGAAAACTGCAAATGATAGAAAGTGCTAAATTAGTGGAAGTTTTATTATGGCCTACTTTTTATTATTATTGAGATGTTTTTTCTTCCCTCGCCCCCATGTCTTTGTCTTTCTCCTTCCATTGACACACACAGTCTCTCCTCCTGACTCATCACCCCATTTTGCTAATTGCTGTACAGACATGCATGAAGCCATGTAAAGAAGAGCGTACCAAATCCAGCAATGTCATAATGAGAGATGAGGAGTTGGAGGTCTTACTGAAGTATTCATACCTTCAGAGGTTCAGAGCTGGAGCCCACACACTGTACAGTAGATTATGCCTGTCAGGGATTTCTTGTACACAGTAGGTTGCAGGACCGCTACTAGCATGTCGGGCTCTTGTACGGGATATGGATTGGTTACAGACTGTCCAACCCAGAGAGATACACCAGATATATGTTTAATACAAAAATCCTTTAATCCACTACAGGGAATGACCAATGTGAGTTTTAAAGAGGTATGAGGAGACCGGTGGCACCTTAAAGACCAACATTTATTTGGGCATTAGCTTTCGTGGGTAAAACCTCCCAAATAAATCTTTAGTCTTTAAGGTGCCACGGGACTCCGTTACTAACGGGGCTACCCCTTTGGTACTTAAAAAGGTATGTTACACATGGCGCCACCTAGTGGCCGAACAGTATAATACAGTTTAGCATTCCATTACTGTACCAGTGTCGATAACATATTTTTGCATCTGTCCAAAGAAAGGCACAGTCTGACACATTCTTGCGGTACCATGTCAGACAAGGAATGATTTGCCATAACACCGCAAGGAATTCCCCACATTAACTCCATGGGGAACAGGTAAGGGGAATCCTGGCTATACCCCTAATTTGATCCCCTAGCTGTTTTCAGGTTTTGCTTCTCCCGGCCTGAGGTTATACTGCCACCTAGTGTCAGCACTTACAGAATACATAGGGAAATAGAAAAAAAAGATGTGCAGACAGAGGGTATGTCTACACTACGGGATTAATCCGAATTTATATAATTCGAATTTGGAAAACAGGTTGTATAAAGTCGAAATGTATGCGGCCACACTAAGCACATTAATTCGGCGGTGTGCGTCCAAGTACCGGGGCTAGCGTCAATTTCTGCAGCGTTGCACTGTGGGTAGCTATCCCATAGCTATCCCATAGTTCCCGCAGTCTCCCGCGCCCATTGGAATTCTGGGTTGAGATCCCAGTGCCTGATGGGACAAAAAACATCGTCGCAGGTGGTTCTGGGTACAGCCTCACCTCCTCCCTCCCTCCCTCCCTGCATGAAAGTAACGGACGGCAGACAACCATTTCGCGCCTTTTTTCCTGGGTGGGTGAACACTGCAGACTCCATACCACGGCAAGCATGGAGCCCGCTCAGCTCAAGACAGCAGTCATGAACATTGTAAACACCTCGCGTGTTCTCGTGGAGTTTATGCTGAGCCAGGACCAGAAAAACGAGGCGAGGAGGCAGCGGCGGCGGCAGCGCAGCGACAAGCATGATGAGGACATGGACATGGACATGGACACGGATACAGAATTCTGTGAAACCACGGGCCCGGTGCTTTGGAGATCATGTTGTTAATGGGGCAGATTCTATCCATGGAACGCCGATTCTGGGCAAGGGAAACAAGCACAGACTGGTGGGACCGCATAGTGTTGCAGGTGTGGGATGATTCCCAGTGGCTGCGGAACTTTCGCATGCGTAAGGGCACTTTCATGGAACTTTGTGACTTGCTGTCCCCTGCCCTGAAACGCCAGAATACCAAGATGAGAGCAGCCCTCACAGTTGAGAAGCGCGTGGCGATAGCCCTGTGGAAGCTTGCAACGCCAGACAGCTACCGGTCAGTCGGGAATCAATTTGGAGTGGGCAAATCTACTGTGGGGGCTGCTGTGATGCAAGTAGCCAAAGCAATCACTCAGGTGCTGCTACGAAAGTTAGTGACTCTGGGAAATGTGCAGGCCATAGTGGATGGTTTTGCTGCAATGGGATTCCCTAACTGTGGTGGGGCGATAGACGGAACCCATATCCCTATCTTGGCACCGGAGCACCAAGCCACCGAGTACATAAACCGCAAGGGGTACTTTTCAATGGTGCTGCAAGCACTTGTGGATCACAAGGGACGTTTCACCAACATCAACGCAGGCTGGGTGGGAAGGGTTCATGACGCTCGCGTCTTCAGGAACACTACTCTGTTTAAAGGGCTGCAGCAAGGGATTACTTTCCGGACCAGAAAATAACCATTGGGGATGTTGAAATGCCAATAGTTATTCTTGGGGACCCAGCCTACCCCTTAATGCCATGGCTCATGAAGCCATACACAGGCAGCCTGGACAGGAGTCAGGAGCTGTTTAACTACAGGCTAAGCAAGTGCAGAATGGTGGTAGAATGTGCATTTGGCCGTTTAAAAGGTCGCTGGCGATCATTATTGACTCGCTCTGACCTCAGCCAAAGAAATCTCCCCATTGTTATTTCTGCTTGCTGCGTGCTCCACAATCTCTGTGAAAGTAAGGGGGAGACCTTTATGGCGGGGTGGGAGGCTGAGGCAAATCACCTGGCTGCTGATTACGCGCAGCCAGACACCAGGGCGATTAGAAGAGCACACCAGGAAGCGCTGTGCATCAGAGAAGCTTTGAAAACCAGTTTCATGACTGGCCAGGCTACAGTGTGAAATATCTGTTTGTTTCTCCTTCATGAAAACCCGCCCCCTTTATGGACTCATTTTCTGTAAGGAACCCACCCTCCCCCTTCCCCCAGCTTTCTTTCAAACCAAATAAAGTCACTATCATTTAAAAATAATTTATTCTTTATTAATAGATTAGAAAAAGAGGGAGGGAACCCGGGTGGGATTTGGGAGGAGGATCGGTGGGAAGGAAAAGGCCACTAAAAAAAGGTTAAAAAAATGACAGCCTTTTGCTTGGGCTGTCTACTGGGGTGGAATGGGAAGGTGTACGGAGCCTCCCCCCCCCCGCGTTCTTACACGTCTGGGTGAGGAGGATACGGAACATGGGGAGGGGGGAGGGTGGAACAGGGGCTGTAGCGGCAGTCTGTTTTCCTGCAGCTGTTCCTGAAGCTCCACCAGACGCCGGAGCATGTCTGTTTGCTCACGCAGCAGCCCCAGCGTTGCATCCTGCCTCCTCTGATCTTCCTGCTGCCACCTCTCATCTCGAGCGTCTCTCCTCTCCTCACGTTGGTCCCTCCTCTCCTCACGTTGGTCCCTCCTGTCCTCACGTTGGTCCCTCATGTCCTCACGTTGGTCCCTCCTGTCCTCACGTTCACTGGCTTCTTTCCTATACTTTGAAACCGTTTCCTTCCACTCATTCAGATGAGCTCTGTCACTGCGGCTGGATTCCATAATTTCAGAAAACATCTCGTCTCGCGTTCTCTTCTTACGACGCCTTATCTGTGATAGCCTTCGGGATGGAGGAGGGAGGCTTGAGGAATTTGCAGCTGCTGTAGGGAGGGGAAAAAAGAGAGAATTGTTTAAAAAGCTACATTTTGCAGAACAATGCTTATACTCTTTCACGGTGACCAACACTATTCACATTACATAGCACATGTGATTTCTGTGCAAGGTCGCATTTTGCCTCTTAATGCTGAGTGCCTGTGGCTTTGCTGCTAGAGATCACAGGTCTGGGCAACAGAATTCGGCTTGCATGCGGCCATGGTAAGCCATTGTCTTACAGCTTCTGCGCCCTCCTTTCCCACATACCAAGCATAGCCTGTAGAGTGCTGCGGTTTTTCTGTTAACATTCAGCAGCAGCAGAAAACAAACTAACCACCCCACCCCCCCCTCCCGCCATGAATTCTCTGGGATGATCGCTGTACCCCTCCCCCCACCGCGTGGCTGGTATCAGGGAAGATCCCTGCAGGAACCAAACTAACCCCCCCCCCCCCGCCGCCGCCCCCCTCCCGCCATAAATTCTCTGGGATGATCACGGTACCCCTCCCCCCACTGCGTGGCTGGTAACAGGGAAGATCCCTGCTAGCCAAACGCGAAAAGCTCAGGGCCAATTTCCCATCTGCGCTTGGCTAACTGCAGGGAAGGATTTATTTTCCGCCACAGGCAAACAGCCCAGTAGGAACGGCCACCTCTGTCCCCTTAATTAAGTTCCCGTATTTCAACCAGGTTACCATGAGTGATATCACTCTCCTGAGGATTACACAACAAGATAAAGAACGGATGTTGCTTGAATGCCAGCAAACACCGGGACCATACGCTGCCAGGCTTTGTCAGGCAATGATACCAGATTACTTGGTGCAAGCATGGCGTGGTCAAGTGTCCTACCATGGAGGACGGAATAAGGATGCACTGCCCAGAAACCTTGTGGCAAGGCTTTTGGAGTACCTCCAGGAGAGCTTCATGGAGATGTCCCTGGAGGATTTCCGCTCCATCCCCAGACACGTTAACAGACTTTTCCAGTAGCTGAACTGACCGCGAATGCATCCCAAGTCCTCAGGGCAAAGTAATCATTAAAAACCGTTTGCTTTTAAAACAAGTTTTATATTTTAAAAGGTAAACTCACCTGAGGTCCCTTCCATGGGGTCAGGGTCTTGGGTACTGGCTTGGGAGGGTTGGGAGGGTACTTCAGTCAGGGTGAGAAAAAGATCCTGGTTGTTGGGGAGAACGGAGTGCTGTGTGCTCTCTGCAAGCTCCTCCTCCTCCTCCTCCTCCTCCTCCTCTCCCCCATCGGCAGAATCCTCAGGTGTAGCTGATGAGACTATCCCCGACCCGGAATCCACGATCACAGGTGGGGAGTGGTGGCAGCCCCCGCTAGAATTGCATGCAGCTCGGCGTAGAAGCGGCATGTCCGCGGCTCTGACCCGGAGCGACCGTTTGCCTCCTTTGTTTTTTGATAGGCTTGTCTGAGCTCCTTGACTTTCACGCGGCACTGATCTGAGTCCCTATTGTGGCCTCTCTCCATCATGCCCTTGGAGATTTTTTCAAAAGTTTTGGCATTTCGTCTTTTAGAACGAAGTTCTGCAAGCACTGAATCCTCTCCCCATACAGCGATCAGATCCAGTACCTCCCGTACGGTCCATGCTGGTGCTCTTTTTCGATTATCAGCCTGCATGGTTACCTGTGCTGATGAGCTATCTGTGGTCACCTGTGCTCTCCACGCTGGGCAAACAGGAAATTAAATTCAAATGTTCGCGGGGCTTTTCCTGTCTACCTGGCCAGTGCATCCGAGTTTAGATTGCTGTCCAGAGTGGTCACAATGATGCACTGTGGGATAGCTCCCGGAGGCCAATACCATCGAATTGCGGCCACACTATCCCTAATTCGAAATGTTAAAATCGATTTTGGCGCTACTCCGCTCATCGAGGTGGAGTACAGAAATCGATTTAAAGGGCCCTTTACATCGAAATAAATAGCGTCGTTGTGTGGACGGTTGCAGGGTAAATTCGAATTAAAGCTGATAAATCCGAATTAAAGTCGTAGTGTAGACCAGGCCAGAGAGATGAAGGGAGTAAGGGACTGAGCAAAAGCCAGTCGGGAAAAGAGGGAGTAGAACAAGAAGATACACACATAGCAACAGCTCCCCTTGTGGAGGTTGTGTGAGCCATGTGCTGCTTGCCCCTGATGGGGATTTTGTTTTTTGCTCTGGAAACACCAATTCAAAGGCAAATACTGCAGATTCCTCTCACTCCAGCCCCTCAGAAGGCCCGTAGCAATTTGGTCCCCAATATCCACTGACCACTAGATCAATGAGGAATGCAGCTGAGTCTAGCAGAGAGCATGGACAAGGCACACGTCTCTGAGCATGAAAATGAATGTGCTGCAATTAAGGATGTACAGTATAAGTGTAATTTCTAGCTAACCCCACTGGGGGCAGGATATCCTAGCCTCTTGGAAACCCTGAAGTCTAGCAAACTTGGGGAGACAGCTTCAGCACCCCACCTGGGACACTGAACTTAAGCCTGGGCTCCTCAGTCCCAAAGGCTCCATAGACTCCAAGGCCAGAAGGGACCATGATGATCATCTAGCCGGATCTCCTGTGGAACACAGGCCATAGAACTGCCCCAAAATAATTCCCAGTGCAGATGATTATTTTTGTTTTCTTTCACATCATTGATACAAATGTTAAATATTGTAGGGCCAAGAACTGATCTCTGAGGGACACCACTAGAGAGCCACACACTCGATGATGATTTACCATTTACAATTAAATTTTGGGACCTATCAGTTAGACAGTTTTTAATCAATTTAATGTGTCATTTTATTTTGTATCATTTTTGCGGTACTAAATCAAATGCTTTACAGAAATCCAACGGCCATCCTGGAGTGGGGGAGGGATAATTCCCCTCTATGTTGTCCTGGAGAAACCCACCTGGGATAATGCACTCAGCTCTGAGCCCTTCAGTCTCAGCCCAGGTCTACACTATCGCAATAAATCGATCTAAGTTATGTTATGGGCTACACCAGTTTCGTGAATAATATAACAGAAGTCGATGTAGCTAGATCCACTTACATCAATGTCTACAGTGCGCTGCGTCGAAGGAGATGCTCTCCCACTGACTTACCTTACTCTTCTCGGAGAGGTGGAGTATAGAAATCCACAGGCAAGCGCTCTGTCATCAATTTAGCCTGTCTTCACCAGACCTGCTAAATCAATGCTGCTGCATTGATTGCAGCAGCCAATTTAACTCCCTAGTGAAGACATGGCATCAGAAAGTGGCAAACTGAGGGACCTTAGAGAAGAGCCACAGAAACACTCAGGGGACCAAAGGGGTTGGGTTCTGAGGGCAGAGTCAAGGAGTGTTTGAACTGAGCAAGTTCTACCCCTCACATGGCTACTGACATCATGTGTTATAGGGGATTGTGCCTTTAAGGGCTGAACTTCCCAGACAGGCAGTCGGGGCAAGGCACTATGAAGTGCTAGTTATGCCCAGCACAGCCAGTTGGAACCAGACACATAATAAAGCAGAGCTTCTGTGAGCACCTTAAATACTGAGTGATGACTGAACAGCACACATAGCAACTCTTCCAAAGATACCCTGGATACCCCAGCAAAAGCAGCCTCTCCCCTCTTTGGCAAGTGAAAGGTGCACCAAGCTGGAGCCAAGAGGAAAACATGAATTTAGGTAGAAGTTCTTCTGCTTGTGTTAATTTTGGACACTTGTAGCCCTTATTATTGAACAAGTCCCTATGCCCCTAACCTGAGAAGAAAAAATAATTATGGGATCACATAATTCAGGTCTGGGAAAGGTAATCATAGTGCCACACTAACTATAATGTGGAATGGATTATTAAGCATAAGCATGAGCTTCTTGGCTCATGCTCAGATACCACAGAATATGCTCTGAAGAGAAAGTCCAGGATACACATCTTGACACACTTAAAACTCCCTTCACCAAACAAATCCATACCACCAAAGAAGTAGATTGCATCATGGAATGGGCCATCCTAATTGTCTGACTGCACACCCCTAGTTGTCACCTATTGCCCCACACTGGAACTCAATATGGGATATCATCAAACAACCCGTACTTGATGGGGATCACATCCTGACAGAAATCTTTCCCAACCCCCCTCTTCTGGCCTTCAAACAACCCCCCAACCACTCCGACTCATCATCAGAAGCAAGCTCCCCACAGACTTGAACACACCTGTAGTAAGATGAGGCCCTGAAATATAAATTCTTGTGTCAGAGGCCTAGTCTGAGGCCTGAACCAAAGTACTTCCAGGTACTGCTAAGCAAAAGCTGGGCTGTGAGCCAGAGGCAGGCCCCACTCACAGAAGTTGGCGAGAAGAAGGTTGTTAGAAGCAGGTGCTTAACATATAAGTGCTAATAAGAGGAACTTGTGCCAAGATGGCGCCTGGACAGCCCGATACAAGGACACTCCATAGACATAACAAGGAACATGCAGGTGCATCTTAAAGACAGGACAGCATGATGGATAGATCTGTATGTCTGGAACAACATGATCAAAGGGGAGACAGAACCCCAATGAGCCAAGAGGCTGTACCTCAATACGTCAGGAGGGATGAGTAATTTGTCCTGTAACTGTATAAAAGTAGGTCCCGGAGTACGTATCTTTGGCCAGCCTAGGGGGCAGTGGAAAGTCCCGCCACTGACTGAGCTGTGTCCATTGCCAGGGGGCACATATTCGTAGTATGTCCTGTAGAGTCTATAGGAAACTATTACTGTGCTTCGTTTGACAATAAACCTGGCTCGGGTTCCTTCGTACCTTACTAGAGTCTGTGGTCTTTGGGGGTTCTCTCAGGGTCTGCTGTGTCAGCTATCTGCGCAGAGCCAGGGCAGCACACAGAGGGAACATGCACGCAGCCGACTTATCATCATCGAACAAGAGCAGAGCACTACACCGGTAGCTACTGACAACAACACCAAGCCAAAGTGGCACCAAACCCTGACAGAACAACAGATGCAAAACCTGCAGATACCCGTCCACTGCTATGTTGATCAGTATTCCCTACCACACACCTTTCAAGATCCATGGGTCCTACACACGCCTATCACAACATGTGGTGTACCTCATCCAGTGCACTAAATGCCCCAATAAAAAAATGTGGGTGAAACCAGACAATCACAACAGTCTTGCATAAACTCACACTGAAAAATTATAAAAAACAAAAACACCATATCATCTATGGGCGAACACAATCACTCTCTATTTGACCTTGCAGTCCTTGTCCTCAAAGGAAACTTGCACAACACTTTTAAAGATGAGCCTGGGAGCTGAAATTCATAACTTTGCTTGACACTAAAAATCACGGACTTAACAAAGACACTGCATTTATGGCTCATTACAGTAATCTGTAACCCACTAACCCCCCTTTTTTGTCCTGTGACTGGAGAGTTGTTAATGGGCCACTTCACCTTGAATGGTCTCTTAGAATATGTGCTAAACAATCTATTCAAACCTTGTATTTAACAGTGACACGTCTGGTCTACACTGCAGAGTTAGGTTGATGCAAGGCAGCTTGTCGATCTAACTTTGTGTCTACACTAAGGGTATGGCTACACTTGCTGATGTACAGTGCTGTGAGTTAAACCTGCCTTCGTACAGCTGAGTAGGGAAAGCGCTGCAGTCTGTCCACACTGGCAGCTGCCAGCGCACTGTTGTGGCCACCAGGGCCGGCTTTAGGAAGTGCGGGGCCCGATTTGACGGGGCCTCGGCAGGGATGAGTCACCCGGCGGCGCTCCAGGTCTTCGCTCTGGGTCTTCCGCGGCACTGAAGGACCTGCCGCCGAAGACCCGGTAGGGAACTGCTCAGTGAGTACATCCCCCCCCATCTGACCCCCACCCATGTCCTGCCTCCAACTTCCCCCCTCAGAAACCGCAACCCATCAACCCCCCCTGCTCTTTGTCCCCTGACCACTCCTTCCCAAGACCCTCCCCACCCTAACTGCCCCCCAGGACTCCACCCACTACCCAACTTGCCCTGCTTCCTGTCCCCTGACTGCCCTGACCCCATCCACCACCACCCCGACAGACCCCCGGAACTCCCACGCCTACCCAACCCCCCCCTTCCCCATCCCCTGACCGCCCCCACCAGAACCTCTGCCCGATCCAACCCCCCCACCCACTCCCCGTCCCCGGGACTCCCTGCCCCTGCCTTATCCAACCCCCTCCGGCCCTGGCCTCTTACCATGCTGCTTACCCCCGCCAGAGCCGCACCGGGGCTCGGGCCGGGGCCACACCGCTCGGCCAGAGTCGGGGCTGGGCCGGAGCCGTACCGCCCGGCCAGAGTCAGGGTCGGGGTTGGGGCCGCACCACCCAGCCAGAATCAGGGCTGGAGCCAGAGCTGGGGCCGCTCAGCCGAAGCCGGACTGGGCCGCACCACGCCTCCCTGGAGCCCTCCTCGTGCCCCCCCTCCCCAGCTTACCTTCCGCTGCTTGTTTCCAGGCTTCCTGCGTGAACATCTGATTCGTGGGAAGCAGGGGAGAGGGAGGAGAAGGGGGGCGGAGCATTCAGGGGAGATGGGGGAGGTGAGCTGGGGCCAGGGGTGGGGCGGACAGCTGCCGGAGCTTGGGAACTGGCTCCAGCTCACCACTGGGCGCGAGGCCCTCTTAGGCACGGGGCCCGATTAAAGGGAATCGGGGGAATCGGCTTAAAGCCGGCCCTGGTGGCCACATTTGTGGCACTTGCAGCGGCATTGGGAGCGGTGCATTATGGGCAGCTATCCCACAGCTATCCCACAGAGCACCTCTTCCCATTCTGATGCCGTGGGTTGTGGGAAGGGGGCGAGGGGTGCGGGGCATTCTGGGTCCTGTCCCAATGCCCCGTGATGCATCGCTTCGCATCCCAGCAATCCCTGTGTTTCCATCCACATTTGGTGCCATCTTTCAACGGTTTCTGTGCAGCGCGATCTGTGTTCCGTTTTGGTCTGCAGGAAATGGAGCCCAAACTGCTGAGGAGTATGCTGATGAGTCTCGCCAGCATGTCACATTTGGCAGTCAAGCTATTCCTTAAGATCCACAGTGACAGTGAGGAGTCCGACGATGATATCGAGTCGCGTAACGCGTACAACATGAAATTGCTTGTGGCATTCACGGACATGCTCAGCACCGTGGAACGCCGCTTTTGGGCTCGGGAAACAAGCACTGAGTGGTGGGATCACATCGTCATGCAAGTCTGGGATGACGAGCAGAGGCTGCAGAACTTTCGGATGAGAAAAGCCACTTTCATGGGACTGTGTGAAGAGCTCACCCCCACCCTGCAGCGCAAGGACACGAGATTGAGAGCTGCCCTGACGGTGGAGAAGCGGATGGCTATTGCAATATGGAAGCTGGCAACTCCAGACAGCTACTGATCGGTCGCAAACCAGTTTGGAGTGGGAAAGTCGACCGTTGGAATCGTGTTGATGCAAGTTTGCAAGGCCATTAATTGCATCCTGGTCAGAAGAACCGTGACTCCGGGTAACATGCAGGACATTGTGGATGGCTTTGCACAAATGGGTTTCCCTAACTGTGGAGGGGTGATAGATGGGACGCATATTCCTATTCTGGCACCACCCCACCTAGCAGCCGAGTACATTAATCGGAAGCGGTATTTCTTTATGGTTCTCCAGGCGCTTGTGGATCACCGTGGGTGTTTCATTGACATTAATGCAGGCTGGCCCAGAAAGGTGCATGATGCACCCATCTTTCGGAACACTGGCCTGTTCAGGAAGCTGCAGGCCGGGACTTTTTTCCCAGAGCAGAAGATCGCAGTAGGGGAAGTCAAAATGCCCATTGTGATCCTTGGAAACACCGCTTACCCATTAATGCTGTGGCTCATGAAACCATACATAGGGAGCCTTGACAGCAGCAAGGAATGGTTCAACTACAGGCTGAGCCAGTGCCGAATGACTGTGGAGTGTGCTTTTGGCCGTTTAAAGGGCCGCTGGCGATCTCTGTATGGGAAGCTGGACTTGGCTGAACACAGCATCCCCGCGATTATATCCGCGTGCTGTACCCTCCATAATATTTGTGAAGGGAAGGGTGAAAGATTCAGTCAGGCATGGACCTCTGAGGTTCAACACCTGGAGGCTGAATTTGCACAGCCAGAGAGCAGGGCTATTAGAGGGGCCCAGCGCAAGGCTGCAAGGATTAGGGATGCCTTGAGGAAGCAATTTGAGGCTGAAAGCCTCCAGTAATGTCTGGTGCCCTGCACGGGAGTTAAGTGCAGTGGTTCCAATGTTAGTAGGAATCCGTGTTTGCTAAGCTGATTTGCAGTGCCTGTTTATTTCCTGGGCTAAGGTATCTTTTATTTTATGCAATAATAAAGAATGTTTTCAAAGCCAAAAAATCCATTTATTGAAAAGAAAATTCATTTATTGAAAAGAAACACAACTGCTTGGGAATCAGAAAGGCAAGGGGGTGGGGTGGGGAACGGTACAATCACAGATTTGCTTATGTCCTGTCTGGAGTGCTGTGCAATGAGGGCTGCACTTCAGGATGGCTATACTGCATGGTGATGGGGGTTGAGTGCAGGGCTGGGTGGTGAAGATACAGGTGTTGGAGGCAGCTGCTGGTGGTAAGAACCCGGATGCTGGGGAAAGTGGGTTGGAGGTGACATGGGGGCACAAGGGAAAGAGTTTTTGGACAAGGGCTGCGAGGGGGAGGGAGGGTGTGGTAGTGCTCCGCCTGCATGGCTACGAGCGCCTGGATAGAGTCCGCTTGGCACTCCATGATGCTTATCAGCCAATCCGTGCTTTGCTGCCGGTGCTCTGTGCTTCACCGCTGGTGTGCTGCATTTTCCTGGCGGATCCTGCTTTCGCTCTCCCTTCACTCCTGCACTTTTTGATTCTCTTTAAGAGATTGCTGCATCACTTCTTGCAGCATGTCTTCTTTGCTTTTTCACGGCCTCTTCCTGAGTCTTTGCAGTCTCTCAGCTGGTGATAACACGGACGGCTGAGATCTCAAGGTTGCATCTGTAAAGGCAAAATGCAACACTTAACAGAGGCAGCATTGTTTATACCAGACAGAGTAATGATTCCCCCGCACTTAAGGAGGGCACACACAGTCTACACAATAATTTTCCCGTCCCAAAGAGAGCGCACATAACCCACGGGAGCCCCAAAATGGTGAGTAAGGGGAACTGATTGTTTCACAGCTGTACTGTCCTCTGGGTTTCTGTGCCTTGGGGAGAGCCAACAGCTTCAGGGAGCACCTACACTGAACGCTGTCCCAACATTTTCCACAGAAATTCGTCCTGGAAGATATCTCGCTGCTGAGGGTGACCTGGGAAGCAAGGGAGGGTCTTCTACTGCAATGCGGCTTCTGCCCTGGCCCATATGCAGCTTGCCTGTGTGCAGCAATGGTCCCCCCGTCCCTCGCGGCACAGTGGCACGGACACGTTAGCCTGACTGGGACAAGGACAACGGTGGCTCTCCCAAGAAACCTGCGCAAATACATTGCCCACGTTCTGGATGAGACTTTCGAAGAGATTACTGAGGCCAATTACCGTGATGTGATAGACTAGATCAATGTGCTATTCCGCATCTAGGCATGCATGCCTAACCCTCCTCTCCCAAAGAGCCCGCACCAAAAAAATTCCTTCCCCCCCCAAAAAAAGCCGCTTACCGGGAACGTGCTCTTCTGTTTGTCCTCCACCAAGTACCAGCCGCTGCAACTGGCTACCTTCCTCCTGGCTCGAGAAGAGCTCCTGGCTGCATGCCTCCAGGGATTCTGGAGTGTCTCCCCCCGTCCCAGCACCCTCATTCCCACTTTCCTCCTCCTCCTTCTGTTCTGAAGTGTGGTGGTGCTTGGAGTGGAGGTGGGGTCACCCCCAAGTATCGCGTCCAGCTCTTTGTAGAATCGGCAGGTCGCGGGGGCAGCACCAGAGCGGCAGTTTGCCTCGCGAGCTTTGCGGTAGGCATTCCGCAGCTCCTTCACTTTAATCCTGCACTGCAGTGTGTCCTGATCGTGGCCTCTTCCCATCATGGCCCTTGATATCTGCCCGAAGGTATCATAATTTCTATGGCTGGAGCGCAGCTGGGACTGGACAGTTTCCTCCCCCCAAACACTGATGAAGTCCAGCAACTTGCCATTGCTCCATGCTGGGGCTCGCTTGGTGTGTGGAGACATGATCACCTGGAAAGATTCGCTGATAGCACTCCACGCCTGGCTGAGCAAACAGGAAGGGAATTTTTAAAATTCCTGGGGAATATAAAGGGTGGGTCTGATGGCTGATCACCTGAGGCCAGGGCAGTAGAGTTCGAACTGATGACCAGTGTGGCTAGAACAGGCATTGTGGGATACTGCCGAATACTTCTGGAGGCCAATCAGAGTGCATTGGGCAGCCACACTGGCGCCGCAGCGCAGCAGCGGCGGCGCAATAAACTTTATTCCTCTCGGGGAGGTGGAGTACCAGCAACGCTGTAGCCGCGGAGATACACCGCTGTACGTGCCTTGCCATGTACAGTGTACATGGATGTACAGTGAGGTACAGCGCTGGGGGCGGCTTTATTGCGCTATATCTTGCAAGTGTAGCCAAGGCTTAAAATGTTACTCCCGCCAATGTAACTTGCCTGCTATGTCAACTTAATAACTACTCCACCTGCGTAACAGGCATAGCGCTTAGGTCGATGTAGTTGGGGCCATGCAGTGTCAGTGTAGACACTGTGTTACTTATGTCGACTTTAGTGGCCTCTAGGAGGTGTCCCACAATGCATCACTATGACCACTCTGGTCATTGTTTTGAACTCCACTGCCAAGTGGTCAGTACACAGGTACATGCTGTTGTCAGATGCTACCAGTGTGGTGCTCTGCTTTCTCCTGTGCTGATATCACTCGGCTGCGTGCATGTGTTCCCTCTGTGTGCGGTCCCAGCTCTGCAGATAGCTGACACAGCAAACCCGACGAGAACCCCCAATAACCACAGAGTCTAGTAAGGTACGAAGGCACCTCGGCCAGGTTTATTGCGACCCTGACACAATTGCAGTTCCCTGTAGGTTTCTTAGCCTAATCCAGGGCATACTATGAGAAAGTGCGGCTCGGCAATGGACTCAGCTCAGTCAGTGGTGGGACTTTCCACTGCCCCCTCGGCTGGACAAAGATACCGCCCCAGGGATACATTCTTATACACAGGTACAAACAAGTTATACATCACTCCTGACGTATTGAGGTGCAACCCCTCTACGCAGCAAGGTACAACCCCTCTACGTAGTAAGGTGCCGCCTCTCACCTTGTACATGTTGGTTTGATCAAAACAACTCTATCCATCATTTTACCCTTTTGCCCCTGTCATTGGGATGGGTCGGCCTGTTCCATGTTATGCTGGCTGTTCCCTAACAGCTTACCACCTTCCAAGTGTTTGCAGATGATTTCCTTAATTACTTGCTCCATTATCTTCCCTGGCACAGAAGTTAAACTAACTGGTCTGTAGTTTCCTGGGTTGTTTTTATTTCCCTTTTTATAGATGGGCACTATATTTGCCCTTTTCCAGTCTTCTGGAATCTCTCCCGTCTCCCATGATTTTCCAAAGATAATAGCTAGAGGCTCAGATACCTCCTCTATTAGCTCCTTGAGTATTCTAGGATGCATTTCATCAGGCCCTGGTGACTTGCAGGTATCTAACTTTTCTAAGTGATTTTTAACTTGATCTTTTTTTATTTTATCTGCTAAACCTACCCCCTTCCCATTAGCATTCACTATGTTAGGCATTCCTTCAGACTTCTCGGTGAAGACCGAAACAAAGAAGTCATTAAGCATCTCTGCCATTTCCAAGTTTCCTGTTACTGTTTCTCCCTCTTCACTAAGCAGTGGGCCTACCCTGTCTTTGGTCTTCCTCTTGCTTCTAATGTATTGATAAAAAGTCTTCTTGTTTCCCTTTATTCCTGTAGCTAGTTTGAGCTCATTTTGTGACTTTGCCTTTCTAATCTTGCCCCTGCATTCCTGTGTTGTTTGCCTATATTCATCCTTTGTAATCTGTCCTAGTTTCCATTTTTATATGACTCCTTTTTATTTTTTAGATCATGCAAGATCTCGTGGTTAAGCCAAGGTGGTCTTTTGCCACATTTTCTATCTTTCCTAACCAGCGGAATAGCTTGCTTTTGGGCCCTTAATAGTGTCCCTTTGAAAAACTGCCAACTCTCCTCAGTTGTTTTTCCCCTCAGTCTTGATTCCCATGGGACCTTACCTATCAGCTCTCTGAGCTTACCAAAATCTGCCTTCCTGAAATCCATTGTCTCTATTTTGCTGTTCTCCCTTCTACCCTTCCTTAGAATTGCAAACTCTATGATTTCATGATCACTTTCACCCAAGCTGCCTTCTACTTTCAAATTCTCAACGAGTTCTTCCCTATTTGTTAAAATCAAGTCTAGAACAGCTTCCCCCCTAGTAGCTTTTTCAACCTTCTGAAATAAAAAGTTGTCTGCAATGCAGTCCAAGAATTTGTTGGATAGTCTGTGCCCCGCTGTGTTATTTTCCCAACATATATCCGGATAGTTGAAGTCCCCCATCACCACCAAATCTTGGGCTTTGGATGATTTTGTTAGTTGCTTAAAAAAAGCCTCATCCACCTCTTCCACCTGGTTAGGTGGCCTGTAGTAGACTACTAGCATGACATCTCCCTTGTTTTTTACCCCTTTTAGCCTAACCCAGAGACTCTCAACACTTCCGTCTCCTATGTCCATCTCTACCTCAGTCCAAGTGTGTACATTTTTAATATATAAGGCAACACCTCCTCCCTTTTTCCCCTGTCTATCCTTCCTGAGCAAGCTGTACCCATCCACACCAACATTCCAATCATGTGTATTATCCCACCAAGTTTCAGTGATGCCAACAATGTCATAGTTGTATTTATTTATTAGCACTTCCAGTTCTTCCTGCTTATTCCCCATACTTCTCGCATTTGTATCTAGGCATCTAAGATACTGGTTTGATCTTTCCTCCCAGTTTTGTCCTGACCCACCTTTCTCTCTGCCAATATAGCCCACACTCCCTCTCGTTTCCGACCCATCTCCCCGGTCTCCATGTTCCCCACTTACCTGTGGGCTTTGCTCACCTGTCCCCGTCGAACCTAGTTTAAAGCCCTCTTCACTAGGTTAGCCAGTCTGTGTCCAAATAGGGTCTTTCCCCTCCTCGAAAGGTGAACGCCATCTCTGCCTAGCAGTCCTTCCTCAAATAGCATCCCGTGGTCTAGGAAGCCAAAGCCCTCCTGGCGACACCATCTTCGCAGCCAGGCATTCACCTCCATGATGCATCTGTCTCTGCCCAGGCCTCTACCTTTGACAGGAAGAATTGAAGAGAATACCACCTGCGCTCCAAACTCCTTCACCCGTACTCCCAGAGCCCTGTAGTCACTCTTGATCTGCTCAGTGTCACACCGCGCAGTATCATTTGTGCCCACATGGATGAGTAGCATGGGGTAGTGTGAAGAACAAATCATGTCAAACCAATCTGATAGCTTTCTTTGATAGGATAACGAGCCTTGTGGATAAGGGTGAAGCTGTGGATGTGGTATACCTAGACTTTAGTAAGGCATTTGATACGGTCTCGCATGATATTCTTATCGATAAACTAGGCAATTACAATTTAGATGGGGCTACTATAAGGTGGGTGCATAACTGGCTGGATAACCGTACTCAGAGAGTTGTTATTAATGGTTTCCAATCCTGCTGGAAAGGCATAACGAGTGGGGTACCGCAGGGGTCTGTTTTGAGACCGGCTCTGTTCAATATCTTCATCAACGACTTAGATATTGGCATAGAAAGTACGCTTATTAAGTTTGCAGATGATACCAAACTGGGAGGGATTGCAACTGCTTTGGAGGACAGGGTCATAATTCAAAATGATCTGGACAAATTGGAGAAATGGTCTGAGTTAAACAGGATGAAGTTTAACAAAGACAAATGCAAAGTGCTCCACTTAGGAAGAAAAAATCAATTTCACACATACAGAATGGGAAGAGACTGTCTAGGAAGGAGTACGGCAGAAAGGGATCTAGGGGTTATAGTGGACCACAAGCTAAATATGAGTCAACAGTGTGATGCTGTTGCAAAAAAAGCAAACATGATTCTGGGATGTATTAACAGGTGTGTTGTGAGCAAGACACAAGAAGTCATTCTTCCGCTCTACTCTGCTCTGGTTAGGCCTCAGCTGGAGTATTGTGTCTAGTTCTGGGCACCGCATTTTAAAAAAGATGTGGAGAAATTGGAAAGGGTCCAGAGAAGAGCAACAAGAATGATTAAAGGTCTTGAGAACATGACCTATAAAGGAAGGCTGAAAGAATTGGGTTTGTTTAGTTTGGAAAAGAGAAGACTGAGAGGGGACATGATAGCAGTTTTCAGGTATTTAAAAGGGGGTCATAAGGAGGAGGGAGAAAACTTGTTCACCTTAGCCTCTAAGGATAGAACAAGAAGCAATGGATTTAAACTGCAGCAAGGGAGGTCTAGGTTGGACATTAGGAAAAAGTTCCTAACTGTCAGGGTGGTTAAACACTGGAATAAATTGCCTAGGGAGGTTGTGGAATCTCCATCTCTGGAGATATTTAAGAGTAGGTTAGATAAATGTCTATCAGGGATGGTCTAGACAGTATTTGGTCCTGCCATGCGGGCAGGGGACTGGACTCGATGACCTCTTGAGGTCCCTTCCAGTCCTAGAATCTATGAATCTATGAATCTGTGGAATGTTCCAGTATAGTGTATGTTCTGATATCTGGTGTCCAGTACTTTTTAGGTATGTCTCTTTTTGCAGCATCAGCCCTTTCCTTGCCAGCTTCTGTGAGCAGGGCCTGCCTCTGGCTCACAGCTTAACTTTGCTTTATGTTACAAAGTCTTGACCATTACTTTAGTTCAGGCCTTAGGCCTCATACCAGGCCTCTGATACCAAGGTTTATCTCTCAGGGCCTCCTCTTACTACCCCTCCCCTTTTAAAGCCCCACACATTTTTGAAATTATATTTCCTGTTTGCTCAGTCTGGAGAGCACAACTATCAACTGCCCAGCTGACTGTGTCAGCTCCATGCTGCAGACGCGCTCCTGCCTGTAGTACACAGGAGGTGGTGGAGCTCTTGGCTCTGTGGGGAGAAGAGGCTGTGCAGGCACAGCTCTGATCCTGCCGTAGAAATGTCAATATCTATAAGCAGATCGCTCGGAGCAAGGGGGAGAAGGGCTACAAACAGGGCTGGATTTACACCTTACACGCCCCTAGGCACAGCATCTTCAGAACGCCCTCCTAACTACAGCTGACCTTTGTGTTTTCTGTAAAAATATTAACGAAAAGAAATATAAACACAGCCTCTCTGGGAAGGCATGAGACCCTCCGCCATGCATAGCACTCCCAGCCTGAGCCAGGGTGCAGCCCACCCCCTGCAGGCAAGGTCCAAGGAGGGGACTATACCTCTCCCCGGGTGAGCAGTCCCCGGGTGAGCAGTCCTTGAGTGTCTTCCGTCCCAGCTGCAGCCCGGCACGGCAGCCGCGCTCCGGCTCTGCCAGTGCAAGTGAATGGGGCACCCGCCACACTCCTCCCTCTCCCTCTCCAGCATGGGGAGGAGGCAGCGGGCGGCCGAGATTGGGAATGGGCTGGGATGCTCCCAGCACCCTTAGCAGCCGCCCTGACTAGCCCTGGCTCACAGCTCCTCCAGTCTGCTGGAGAGCTCTATGTATTAACTTTCAACCCACCTTTAACTTTTAGGTGCCCTTAGAAAGCTGGCGACCCTAGGCATGTGCCTACTGTGCCTAATTGGAAATCCAGCCCTGGCTACAAGACGGTTTAGCAGCAGCACCACATGAAAACCAAGGAGCTGCAGCAGGCGTATCTAGGTTGCCAACTTTGTAATATTTAAAAATCGGACACTCCAGGAGTGCCGGAACCTCCCTCACCCCACATCTCTCCCAAGGCCCCGCCCCTGCCCACCTTTTTCCCCCCAAGGCCCCAGCCCCCATTAGTTCATAGAATTATAGAAGATTAGGGTTGGAAAAGACCTCAGGAGGTCATCTAGTCCAACTCCCTGCTCAAAGCAGGACCTAATCCCCAACTAAATCATCCCAGTCAGGGCTTTGTCAAACAGAGCCTTAAAAACCTCTAAGGATGAAGATTCCACCACCCTCCCTAGGTAACCCATTCCAATGCTTCACCACCCTCCAAGTGAAATAGTTTTTCCTAATATCCAACCTAGACCTTCCCCACTGCAACTTGAGACCATTGCTCCTTGTTCTGCATGTGCCACCACTGAGAACAGCCAAGCTCCATCCTCTTTGGAACCCCACTTCAGGTAGTTGATGGCTGCTATCAAATCCCCCCTCACTCTTCTCTTCTGCAGACTAAATAACCCCAGTTCCCCCAGCCTCTCCTCATAAGTCATTTGCCCCAGTCCCCTAATCATT
This sequence comes from Chrysemys picta bellii, assembly GCF_011386835.1. Classification (NCBI taxonomy): domain Eukaryota; kingdom Metazoa; phylum Chordata; order Testudines; family Emydidae; genus Chrysemys; species Chrysemys picta. The sequence continues at coordinate 143,586,798 of NC_088791.1, read as the reverse complement.
TTCGTTGCCCTCTGCTGGACTCTCTCCAATTTGTCCACATCCCTTCTGTAGTGGGGAGCCCAAAACTGGATGCAATACTCCAGAGGTGGCCTCACCAGTGCCAAATAGAGGGGAATAATCACTTCCCTTGATCTGCTGGCAACGCACCTACTAATGCAGCACAATATGCTGTTAGCCTTCTTGGCAACAAGGGCACACTGCTGACTCATATCCAGCTTCTCATCCACTGTAATCCCCAGGTCCTTTTCTGCAGAACTGCTGCTTAGCCAACCAGGTCCCCAACCTGTAGAAGTGCATGGGATTCTGCACTTTTCCTTGTTGAACCTCATCAGATTTATTTTAGCTCAATCCTCCAATTTTTCTAGGCCACTCTGGACCCCATCCCTACTTTCCAGCATATCTACCTCTCCCCCCATCTTAGTGTCATCCATGAACTTGCTGAGGGTGCAATCCATACCATTATCCAGATCATCAATGAAGATGTTGAACAAAACTGGCCCCAGGACAGACCCCTGGGGCACTCCACTTGATACTGGCTGCCAACTAGACATCGACCCATTGATCACTACCTGTTGAGCCCAACAATCTAGTCAGCTTTCTATCCATCTTATAGTCCATTCATCCAATCCATATTTTGCTGGCAATAATACTGTGGGAGACTGTATGAAAAGCTTTGCTAAAGTCAAGATACATCACATCCACCCCTTTCCCCATATCCACAGAGCCAGTTATCTCATCATAGAAGGCAATCAGGTAGGTCAGGCATGACTTGCCCTTAGTGAATCCTTGTTGACTGTTCCTGATCATCTTCCTCTCCTCCAAGTGCTTCAAAATGGATTCCTTGAGGACCTGCTCCATGATTTTTCCAGGGACTGAGGTCTGTAGTTCCCCGGATTCTCCTTCTTCCCTTTTTTAAAGATGGGCACTATATTTGTATTTTTCCAATTGACCAGGACCTCCCCCGATCACCACGAGTTTTCAAAGATAATGGCCAATGGCTCTGCAATCACATCAGCCAACTCCCACAGCACCCTCAGATGCATTAGATCCAGACCCATGGACTTGTGCATGTCCAGCTTTTCTAAATTGTCCTTACCCTGTTCTTTCATCACTGAGGGCTGCTCACTTCCTCCCCATATTGTGCTGCCCAGTGCAGCAGTCTGGGAGCTGACCTTGTCTGTGAAGACCGAGGCAAAAAAAGCATTGAGTACTTCAGCTTTTCCCACATCATCTGTTACTAGGTTGCCTCCCCCATTCATTAAGAGTCCCACACTTTCCCTGACCTTCTTGTTGCTAACATACCTGTAGAAACCCTTCTTGTTATCCTTCACATCCCTTGCTAGCTACAACTCCAATTGTGCTTTGGCCTTCCTGATTACACACCTGCATACTCAAGCAATATTTTTATACTCCTCCTCCATCTGTCCAAGTTTCCACTTCTTGTAAGGTTCCTTTTTGTACTGAAGCTCACAGAAGGTTTCTCTGTTAAGCCAAGCTGGTCGCCTGCCATGTTTGCTACTCTTTCTGCACATCGGGATGGTTTGTTCCTGGACCCTCAATAAGGCTCCTTTAAAATACAGCCAGCTCTCCTGGACTCCATATTAGCCTCCCATGGGCTCCTGCTCATCAGTTCGCTGAGGGAGTCAAAGTCTGCTTTTCTAAAGTCCAGGGTCTGTATTCTGCTGCTCTCCTTTCTTCCTTTTGTCAGTACTTGAGGCAGAGGAATACAGGGGCCCAGATCTCTCTGGTTAAGCAGAGTGTGGTCCCAAAGGCCAGTATGTTACCTGGCCAAATGGGAGATTGTGGGGATGGGCAAAAGCAGATTCCCCATACCACTAGCTAAAATCCATGTGGTTTTGGAAAGTTTGGAAAGTGTTTTGACTGTGAGGGTACTGGAACACCTCCTAGTCGACCTGCTTCTTGGTAATGATTTTTTCTGTGTAGCTCAGTTTAAAGTATTTGCCTGCAGCAGGAGGGAGCTCCGAGGACCTCCGAGGGAAAGGATAAGGTCTTAGGAACTGCTGGGAGAATGGGAGAGAGTCTCCTTGATTCTTCTGCAGCAGGGGGAAGCCACATGCTTCCAGGTGGGAGGGTGGTTGAGACCAATTCCTGCACTGCAGCTGGAGGCAACACCACATCAGGAAGAGATGGGGGTGTAATGCCTGCCAGGGAGAGAATTGTCCAGGTTGTTAGCTGCCAGCAGGTTGCAGCTGAACCAGAGGCAAAACCAGCTCTAGGGAGCATAGAGCAATGTGTCCCAGAGGAGAGCCCAGAGAAAGGGCAGGGAATCTCAGAAACCACTGAGGTGGGTGAGGATTCCTGTGACTCTGTAACACAGGAAAGCAGGGCTGAGACTAGCTGCCCTCAGGCGCAGGGGCAGGAGAGGTGTTGTCAGTGATTAAGGAAACTGTCCCAGTTGTTAGCTGGCAGTTTTGGAGATGAACAAGAGACAGAACCGTTCCTAGGGAGCACAGAGAAATGTGTCTTAGGAAGGGGCCCAGAGGAGGAAACTGGGGAAGGAATAGTGGGGATATAGGAATGTCTCCTCACTAGTCACTTGGGGCAGGATGCCCAGGACACTAGGAGGATGGCTAGGTCAGCATCTGTGCACCCAGGCACTCAGTCTGTGACCCAGGTTTTGAGAAGGAACTGTGTAACTGACCTCCTGAAGGAGAGCAGTCACACAGCTGACTTCTCAGGGACAGAGAAAGGGGTGGCAGAGGGTACTCAAATCCAAGTCCCAATTTTTCAGGATACTATTTCTGATAAGTTTTTGGAAAGTAACTGTGACTCTTTACATCAAGATGCTGCTCCAATGCCTGTGACAGGAGGGGAGTTGAGACCAGGAAATTGCCAGGTGGTAGTTTGTGAGAACACAAATGACCCAACTGACAGAGAAGGGGGTGTTTTCTCCCAGGCTGGTGAGACACAGAGAACAGTTATGGGAAAGCTGCTGGGAAAAAGATGAATCTGATCGAGGGGGAAACACACCTAGCTCAGAGAGCACAGAGCACAGTCCTCTAGGGGGCAGGGAAGGACTCAGTGCTGTGAGGGGGAAATACAGGGTAACCCCAAAAGGGGAGCTGGATTTTCTGCATATGTACAGTCCTGGGGTTGGAAGACCACTCCCCAAAGGGCCTGCCAACATGCAGGGTCCCCCTGAGCGCCTATCTTGCCAGTCCCTCAAGCACCAAAATTCCAGAAACATGATTAAATTAAGAGCCCACACAGAGGGGAACACTGGAGGGAAAGAAAAGCCAGTGACTGATTACATGGGAGACAGTCAAAGGACACCAGGGGTAATGAACAAACTAACCTCAAACTACACTATCTGAACAGAGCGTGTGGTATCATAAAGATACTTGTAAACACCCATCTGTGACAAAAAATTTTGGTATTAATGTTAAGTTTTGGGGATAAGAATTTTGACACGGATGTGTCAAACCTTATGATAATGCTACTTTTCAATTAATACCTGTAAACAGGTTTAAAGCTTATCACTGCAGAGAAACCATAAAAACCTGGTTTGTTGTGTGTGAATGGGGAAACTGAGGCACGTCACCTCATGACCTTAATGGCTGGATGCCAAGAGAACTATAACACAAACTGCCTTCAAGATAGTCAGTGACTAACCCTCTTGCAGTAAACTAAGGTGGGAGGTGTGACGTTCTGTACCTTGAGGGAACACCTTGCACCACCATGTTCATCCTTATAATATGATTGTGTGATATCCAATGCAAAGTTTGTGATGCCGGGTGTCCTCAGAAGGCTTATGATGCACTGAGCATTGTTGTTATAGTAATGTTATAGGTTGTAATTTCATGTATATAGTTATGAGGCTGAAAATGTGTCCTCATGGCTTAAAATAAGCCCAGGCAAAAACTCCCCAAGAGCAGAGGGGCAGTTTACACCTCATCAGGACATGTATGGGACAAACCCAGCCCAGCCTCACAGGAACAAAGGACAGTGGCCTAGGCAGCAACAAAGGATCTGCTGGACTCTGGAGTGAGTCACCCCCCTTCCTTTGGTCAGTTTGGGACTACGATGAGGTAATGTTCACCTGACTCTGAAGGGGGGGACAAAGCCAAGAGGGAAGAAAGGACATGATAAAAGGGAGAGACATTTGCCATGCTCTTCCACCTCCATCTACAGACGTCACCATCAAGCGACTGAAGTGCTGATCAAAGGGGAGAGCCTGGCTGTAGGGCAACCAGCCAGCCTGTGGTGAGAAGCATTTAAGTTTGTAAGGGCACTGAAAGTGTTCAGATCAGCTTAGAATGTGTTTTGCTTTTATTTCATTTGACCAAACCTGACTTGTTGTGCTTTGACTTATAATCACTTAAAATCTACATTTGTAGTTAATAAATTTGTTTGTTTATTCTACCTGAAGCAGTGCATTTGGTTTGAAGTGTGTCAGAGACTCTTCTTGGGATAACAAGCCTGGTGCATATCAATTTCTTTGGCCTGGTCTACACTACGGGGTTAGGTCGAATTTAGCCACGTTAGATCGATTTTAAAATGACTGCATCCACACAACCAACCCCGTTCTGTCGACCTAAAGGGCTCTTAAAATCGACATCTGTACTCCTTCTCGACGAGGGGAGTAGTGCTAAAATTGACTTTGCTGGGTCGAATTTGGAGTAGTGCGGATGCAAATCGACAGTATTGGCCTCCGGGAGCTATCCCAGAGTGCTCCATTGTGACTGCTCTGGACAGCACTTTGAACTCCGATGCACTAGCCAGGTACACAGGAAAAGCCCAGGGAACTTTTGAATTTCATTTCTTGTTTGGTCAGCATGGCGAACTCAACAGCACTGGTGACCATGCAGTCCCCCCAGAATTGTAGCACGTAGAATGTTTCTACACTCCCCCTATCATCTCCATCCCTGAGGTTATCTCAGATTAGAAGGCAAAAAAAACCACACTCGCAATGACATGGTTTCCGAGCTCATGCAGTCCTCCCGCACTGATAGGGCACAGCTTAATGCATGGAGGCATTCAGTGGCAGAGGCCAGGAAAGAATTAAGTGAGTGCAAAGAGCAGAGGCAGGACGCGATGCTGAGGCTAATGGGGGAGCAAATGGACATGATGAAGCGTCTGTTGAGGGAGCAAATGGACATGATGAAGCATCTGTTGGAGCTGCAGGAAAGCCAACAAGTACAGACCCCCGCTGCATCCACTGTATAAACATCTACCTTCCTCCCCATGTTCCATAGCCTCCTCACCCAGACGCCCAAGAAAGTGGGGGGGCTCTGGGCACCCAGCCACTCCACTCCAGAGGATGGCCCAAGCAACAGAAGGCTGTCATTCAAACAGTTTGATTTTTAGTGTGGCTACAATAAGCAATGTGGCCTTGTCCTTCCCGCCTCCCCTACCCCACCCGGGCTACCTTGTCTGTTATCTCATTTTTTTTAATTAATAAAGAAAGAATGCATGGTTTCAAAACAACAGTTACTTTATTTCGAAGGAGGGAGGGTGGCTGGCTTATAGGGAATTAAAATCAACAAAGGGGGCAGGTTTGCATCAAGGAGAAACACATACAACTGTCACACCGAAGCCTGGCCAGTCATTAAACTGGTTTTCAAAGCCTCTCTGATATGCAACGCACCTTGCTGTGCTCTTCTAATCTCCCTGGTGTCTGCCTGCTCAAAATCGGACCGCAGGCGATTTGCCTCAACCTCCTACCCCACCATAAACGTCTCCCCTTTACTCTCACAGATATTATGGAGCACACAGCAAGCAGCAATAACAATGGGAATGTTGGTTGTGCTGAGGTCTGACCAACAGCACCAGCGAGTTTTTAAAAGTCCAAATGCACATTCTACCACCATTCTGCACTTGCTCAGCCTATAGTTGAACTGCTTCTTACTACTGTTGAGGCTTCATGAATGGATCCCCCGAGCAGGAGAGCAGGAGAGCAGAGTTGCAGCAGAAGCAGTGGATGAGGACGGTTAGCAGTCCTACTGCACCGTCTGCTGCCAGCAGCATCCAGGAGGACCAGAACGGATCCCCTGAGCTCGTCATTGGAGAGCAGGAGAGCAGAGTTGCAGGAGAGAAGGAGAGCAGAGTTGCAGTGGAAGCGGTGGAACCATACACCATGCCCTGGAGGTTGCTAGGAGCCGGGCAGGGAAGATGTTCCCAGAACCCCTGGCCAAGCTATATGTCCGACGAGGATGGCTAGCAGTCCTACTGCACCGTCTGCTGCGAAGGCAAGGAGCTGCTGCTGTGTAGCAATGCCAGCTGCTGCAGGTGTTTCTGTGTTGAATGCTTGGAGGTCCAGGTAGGGCAAGGTACTTCGGCCAAGGCAAAAGAGCAAGAGCCCTGGAACTGTTACATGTGTCAACCACAGAAGTGCTATGGGGTGTTACAGCGCCGACTGGACTGGAATGTACGGCTGCGAGACTTCTTCACCCGCGACAAAGGACAGGAATATGATGCACCTAAAATCCCAGAGTCACTACCCTTGATAACAGAACATCAGTGATTGCTTTGGCTACTTGGATCATAGCAGCACCCACAGTAGGCTTGCCCACAACAACAGTGGTGATGGTGAGCTAAGCGGGCTCCATGCTTGCCGTGTTATGGCGTCTGCATGGGTAACCCAGGAAAAAAGGTGCAAAACGATTGTCTGCCGTTGCTTTCACCAAGGGAGGGGAGACTGACGACATGTACCCAAAACCACCCACTACAATGTTTTTGCCCCATCAGGCATTGGGAAGTTAACCCAGAATTCCAATGGGCAGTGGGGACTGCAGGAACTGTGAAAAAGCTACCCACAGTGCACCGCTCCGTAAGTCGATGCTAGACATGGTAGTGAGGATGCACTCCTCCGACTTAATGGACTTAGTGTGGACATATGCAATCGACCATATAAAATCGATTTCTAAAAATTGACTTCTATAAAATCGACCTAATTTTGTAGTGTAGACATATCCTCAGTTAAATTGATGAACTTATATAAGCTCATCGCATCCAGCGGGCATAACTGGACACTGCAAGACGGAGGTTCCTAGGGTTGTGTATGGGACCAGAGATATTGGCTAGTGTTATTCGTTTGCACAATCCAAGAAACAGCTTACATGCCAGAGGCTGTGCATGAACAGCCCAGGAATAGGGGTTCTCACAGCAGAGCAGGGTAAGGCTGGCTCCCAGAGTTGAGGATTGGAGTGACCTAGCAGATCACCGGTCTAGATAACACCAGGGGAACATCACAGAGGGGACTCCAGCTGAGTAGGGGCTGGCATGGATGATGACCCAGCGCCTCCCTGCTTCCCCCACCTGCAGTAACCAGACTTTGGGTTACCTAGCCTATAGAATCTGACTGGACACGGTCAGGTCCTCTTTTTGAGCAAACTTTTCAGTCAAAACCCAGCCACTTTAGACATACCAATCTAACAGGTGGGCTATCAGTCACTCTAGTGTGGAGCCGCCAGGGCCGGCTCCAGGCACCAGCAAAGGAAGCAGGTGCCTGGGGCAGCCAATGGAAAGGGGTGGCAGTGCGTCTGTTGTCAGGGCGGCGGGTCCGAAGAGGTGGCGGCAGCACTTCGGTGGCAGCTCAATCGGCCCACTCCAGATCGGCGGCAATTCAGCAGCGGGTCCTCCACTCGTTGTCTTGCTCCTCGGCGGCACTTCTGCGGCAGCTCGATCGTTTCCCCCCCCCCCCCCCCCCCCCCCCCCCCCCCCCCCCCCCCCCGCTGCTTGGGGTGGCAAAAAAGCTGGAGCCGGCACTGGGAGCTGCAGACCTGCTGCTTTTACAAAGGGCTGCATGCCATCCTCGGCCAAGAGCCCCGTGGATACTTTGCAAGAGCTGGAGTTACAGACTCAAGGAGTGAACAGTGAGAGGAGGTGTTGGACTAGAAGAGGAGGACAGGTGACCAAGGGATTGACGCAGCAAGCTAGGACCCATTTTTGACTCTAGAGCAGTCGAGATAGTCCCTATAATCCAGCATGGATGAGACTGATGCAGGGGAAGTAGGGTGACCAGATGTCCCGATTTTATAGGGACGGTCCCGATATTTGGGGCTTTTTCTTACATGGGTGCCTATTACCCCCCACCCTCTGTCCCGATTTTTCACACTTGCTGTCTGGTCACCCTAAGGGGAAGGAACCTCTGGTAAGTACACTGTTTGCTTTGGCATTGTCACAGGTAAATACAAGGTGGAACAGATTGTTTTTCATAAGTAGTTAACATATTGTAAGAGAGTATTCAAGTTGGAAGTGTCTTGTTAGCACTTCTGCAGTCACAGTACCCACTATGCAGCTGTATGGCTGAGGGAGGCCTTAAAAAAGCATTTTAATAGTCTGGCACATGAATGTGGTATGAACACTTCATGAACCAGCATTCATGCATGTTATTCCCTCTCGCTGTGAATTTTGTAAAACTTGGTGTAAACTATTAAATAGGGGTGGGATACTGGGCCCTGCTATGAATTCTGTACTATTTTGAGTAACTTAAAGACATTCTGAGTTTCCACAAATAGAATTTTATGGTGTGCAAAGAAACAGGGCAACAAAAGAAAAGTGCAAACAAATACACACATTAAAAACAGTGCATCAACATGAACCATACTCTGAAACCCCAAGTTCAAAACAAGAGTGAACAGCAGTTGTCTGAGCCTGTGGTTTCACAAATTGGAGTAAGTGTAGCGCTAGTTCAAAACTGTGACCGGAGCTACCACTGTTGCAGGGACTGGGGGATTGTGAGACAGCTGCTGGAGACTGTCAGAGTTGACACAGGTCATGCAGTGTCTATGCTTGCACTGCATCAACCTAAGTAGGTCAGCCCTGGCTCTGTGTTGCTCAGGGAGGTGGTTTTACTGCATCACTGTAACAGGACACTTACATCAGCGCGAGGCAAAATTCTGGTGTATACACATGCACAACTGGGTCAGTGCAAGTCAGTTTAGGCCGACCTAACTGGGCTTACTACATGATTCCCGTGAACCATACATGACACAGTGGCTCTGGGTCTTGTTCCCTCCAGTTGCTGATAAACAGAAAGAAAAGCCTGCTACTGCTCCCAGAGTTATTCTTGTAGCTCAAGTGACAAAGGCCTGTAGTTAGGAACTCAAGACACCCTTAGTTTCCATCCCCACCAATGAACCTGGGGAGTTTTACAAGGAGCTGTCTGGGGAATGCCGTGGGTGAGGAGGTCTCTGAGGTAGCTTATTATTATAGGCTTTGCTACATCCATGTCTGGTAAGAGCATCTCACAAACATGAGTGAATTTAGCCTGACAACCCCCCTGTGAGGTAGGGAAGTATTATTATCCCATTGTGTAGCTGGGGAAACTGAGGCACGGGGGGGGGAGTGACTTGTCCAAGGTCATACAGGAATATCGGTGGCAGAGCTCTTAGATTTCTAGAGTTTCAGTCCAGTGCCTTAACATGGCCACCTTTCCCTCTGGCTTACCCCGAAGCTAAGTCTCAGGCCAGTGAAACTGGGACCAGGAATTTGAAGACTGCTTTGGAATGAATGGAGAGCTCAGGTGGGATGTGTTTGCCTTGGCTGTAGCTGCTAATAAGGTTAGGTTTCTGGCTTTCAAAACCCTACCTTGATCTCGCTGTGTCCACAATCAAGGGTTAAGGTGGTAGAGTTTCTTGTTTACATGTTAAAAGGCCTCTCTTCCCCAGGGGCTGTTGCTGGGGTCCCCTAAGAGGTTCAGAAAAAAACCAAGCCCCAATAAGAGTGACCAGATTTTCTTTGTGATTCCAAATGATCATGAAGTCATCCTGATATAAAATATGATTTCTAAGACAGGGCTTACCCTACACTGATCTCTGGGTGATCCTACATGGGTTTGAACTGGGGCTGGTTTCTCTGGAAGTTTAACATCGGTGGGAGGAAGTAATGAAAGTCTCATTAGTAAAGGGCTCTTAGAGGCATATGTTTGTCTGTGTCTGGCAGCTGAAACGCCCCTCCAACAACTACAACAGGTGTCAACTGTTCTACCACAGAGAGAAATCTTCTGGTCTTTGAAGTTGTTGACATTTTGTTGCTCAAAGGTGTAATTTTTGAGCTACCATTGTTGACTGGGTTTTCTTCTTCCTCATTATGGCTTGTGGGCATCCCCCTAGTCTCCATTATATCGCTGGGCATTCATTCAGTTCCCAATTAAATCTATGGGCAACTCGGTTCTTCTCTTGCCATTAAAGAAGTAGGTTGGGGTGGCCCAAACCTGTGGCTCCGGAGCCACAAGCGGCTCTTCAGAAGTTAATATGCGTCTCCTTGTATAGGCACCAACTCCGGGGCTGGAGCTACAGGCGCCAACTTTCCACTGCTTAACCTCTGGCTCTGCCACACGCCCTGCCTGCACTCCACCCCTTCCTGACCCTTCCCATGAGCCTGCCATGCTCACGCTCTTCCCCCTCCCCCCCCGAGCTTCCTGCACACCACAAAACAGCTGATTGGAGGTGTGGGGAAGGAGGGGGAGGCGCTGATCAGCAGGGCTGCCGGTAGGTGGGAGGCGCTGGGGGCTGATGGGGAGGCTGCTGATGTATTACTGTGGCTCTTTGGCAGTGTACATTGGTAAATTCTGGCTCCTTCTCAGGCTCAGGTTGGCCACTCCTGAACTAGGTCATTCCTCCAATCTCCAGTGAACTCTAGGAGTATTCTGTCTTCCCATTAAAGTCTATGAACAATCCTCTCTCTCCCCTAAAGTGTTTAGGAATTTGACTCAGAAATGTACCTTTCAAAAACACAATTGTTGACTGGGTTAGAACAAGGAGGGCTGGGATCAAGGGGTTAATGCAGCACTGAGTAGGAGCCAGGACTCCTGGGTTCCATACCTACCTCTGGGAGGGAAGTGGAGCTTAGGCACTAGTTGGCTAGAGCCAGGGGGACTTGGAATCAGGACTCTTGGGTTTTGTTCCTCACTCTGCTATTGACTCATCATGTGACCTCAGATAAATCACATGCCCTGTCTATGCCTCAGTTTCCCTATATATGGCAAATACTTCCAAGAGAGTTGGGAGCAATTTTGCATGACATTAAAAAAAGTTTAATAATTTATGAGAAAAATGTGAAATTCATCAGAGAAACCTTTTGACTAATATTATTCACCTAGCTCTGTTTCTGATGTTTAATCAATGTTTGTAAATGGCTTTGAGGTGCTCAGATGAAAGTGTTACAGACAGTCCACCCTGGGCTGTGAGCCCAATCCCATGGGTTCTCACGTGCTGAATAGGGTCTGGTCAGTATCTGGATAGAAGACTTCCTAGAAAAACCTTGTCAAATGAATAGATGAGGAAAATCTCCCTACTGACTCACCTCACCACAGTACCCCTAGGTCACTCATCTCAATGCCCCTGCACAGAGCTGGAGGGTGTTGTGCTGCTGGGAGTGGTGTGGGTGACTCAGTAGGGGGCTCTTTTAATCTGTCTAGGTCTGTCCGCCTCCCCCCAGCTTCCCCACATACACTGCGGGCGGGGGAGGGGGGGGGGAGATATCTTTTTTCATCCAACACTGAGTTCCATAGGCTTGATGCAGCTGCTGTGACTGTTCTGTCTCCTGTGCATACAACTCTTTCCCTGTTTGTGAACAGCTTTATTTGTCCAGAAACCTGTATTAGTGAGCAGATGAGCTGCTGCATATTGGATCCTCTCAGTACTGTCCCCAGTGCCTCAGCCTAGCAGTGGCACGCCACACACTGTATTTCAGACATGGCTCTGCGACATGCTGTGGGTGACATGACGAACTTCACCACTGTAACTTGCTGTCCCCACTCCTCCAGAAGCACCCAAAACCTGGCTCTGTCGCCCCTGAGATGGGGGCCAAGTGGTTGTGTGGAGGAGATGGAGTGGGTGGCAGAGAGATGAAATCTCAGCTATGTCTGGGGGCTCAGTGGGTTTCCGTTCTGTTGGCTGAGGCTGAGATTCAGAGAAAGAGACCAACAAGAGTGTGGGTGGGAAACCACAAAAGCCCCCCCCAGGGGAAATTGCTGAAATTCAGCAGCAGCAGAGATGCTTATCTACCTTAGCATCCTGAGGGCATTGATACATCCAGTGTACCCCTCTTCTCCTTGCTCACCCCTAATCCCAGCCGTGCCCCCTAGAGATTTACGTCCCCTCCCGCTCAGGATCCTCTTCTGCCTGCTTACCCCTAATCCCAAACTTTTAGGCATAGTGACCAAAAATAATTTCCATCTGACAGCTGTTCAGTACCTATGTGAAATGGGTTTGTGGTTTCTCAGCCCAGTTCCCAGGCCCGGCTCCAGCCTCCCCAAGCAAAAAAAAAAAAAAGCCGCAATCGCGATTGGCGGCGGCAATTGGGGAGAAAAAAAAAAAGCCACGATCGGCGGCAGCAGTTCAGCGGCAGGTCCTTCGCTCCTAGGGGGAGTGAGGGACCTGCTGCCCCCAAATTGCCGCAGGTGCCGCCCCTCTCCCTTGGCCGCCCCAAGCACCTGCTTGTTAAGCTGGTGCCTGGAGCCGGCCCTGCCAGTTCCTAGTTGATAGGACAGGAACTGTGCCTACCAACAGAATGGGCAGTAATTGGTTTCCTCTTTAGCCGCATCACAAGTGAAGCTAAGGAGGCTAAGATTTTGTCAAAGGTATTTTTAGTAAAAGTCGCGGGCAGAATATGGGCAATGAACAATAAATCATGGAACCCAATCCCCACTGCCCAGGGCTGAAGCCCGAGCCCCACCGGCCGGGGCTGACAGCTCGATCCCCGCTGCATGGAGCTGAAGTCACAGAGGCCACATAAAGTCACAGAATCTGTGACCTCTGTGACCAACTTGTAGCCTTATGAATGGGCCATGGAGTGTCCTCAGCCCCTAGGGTTTCCTGTGTCTAGGTGGGGGCACATTGGTAGGGGACAGTTCATGGGGGAATTGTTGCAGAAAGCTTGCCCTGCCGCTGCCCAGGCTGTACTCACTCTTCGGGGGGGGGGGGGCGGGGGAGGAGGACACAGGGTTTGTATAGATCAGGAACAGCGGTTGTGATTATTAACCCCGACAACCTTGACATATTCCAAATCTACAAACCCACAGAGAATCCTCTGGGTCTGCTGCCACACAACCCCATAAACGCACACGCACACCCTGAAACCATGCAGGTTTCAACTCACTGACCTTTCAAAGCCCCTGCCCAGTTATGGCATCCTATACATGCGTGTACAGCCAGCAGGCCCTCGCAGCTTTGCATAGTCACTTCCGCATAAGACAAGCACTGTATTAAATAACCCCCTTCTGTAGTCAACATTTCCCTCGATACCAAGAAGTGTTTTGAAATGCTTAAGGGAAATCACCATTCGAATAAGAAGGAAGTGCATGGACCCTGAGAAGAACTTGAACCGTCATCAAGCCCTTGTTGGAACTGTTCTATGAGAGGAGGAGACAGAAAGGCCAACATCTGAGCAGCTTTCTGAAAATCATCATTTTTCTCTGCTGTGTCAGTTGTTGTTTCTCTTAGATCACGTACACCTGCTGACGAACACAGCACACGGGAGAGGCAGTCAGAGAGAAAGAGAGAAAAAGTGGTAAGGAAAATATTTTACTAAATATTGATCATTATTTCTTTCAATGTGACCAGAACAAGGAAATCTATTTTTTCTACTTTTCTTATTTTTTGGCCCATTGTATTGATAACTTTCTACGTCCCAAAGAGCATGCAGTACTGGCCAGGGACAAGTGCTGCTTTTGCCACTCTTATGGGCTATTTTCTAGGCTGGCAAAAGCATTTAGAACTGAACTGTTGCTGACACCCATCTTTGCCCAGTTCGCCAAAGGTGAGACATTTATTTTTAGCAAAAAATATTTTCTCCTGAAAAAGCTGCCCAGGCTCTGGGGTAGTGGTGCAGGAGCTGCCCAAGATCTCGGCTGGCACAAAGCATGGTGTTACTGCTGCCAGGATCTACAATGGAGTCATTCGTTCATTAGAAGTTTTCTCTTTCCCCTTCTGTTCTTTTCCCTCTGTATTTATACATGTCTTTGCTTTGATTTTCACCCTGTTTTTTCACGGGATCCATCTCTCTTTACTCCATTTATGTTTCTAGAACTTTCTTTTTATATAGTTATTGGTTCATTTTATTTTTCTGGTTTTGTTAAGATAGCTCTCACAGTAGTACAATACCTCTCCCTCTTTCTACTCCTTTTTTCACCCGAGGTTTCTGCTGTTCCTCTGCTCCCTTTTCTGTCTCTCTACCCAATGTAGCATGAATATCTGAGTCTAACTTTTGACGCGACACTGTCCACATAGATTCAGAATTAGGTTGGATAGGATTGTGGGTCACTAAGAGATGGTCTGAGAAATTTGGTTATGCAAAACGGTAGAAAGAAAGAAAGAAACAAAGAAAAACCATATTGGGTCAGAGCAATGGTCCACCTAGACAGGGCCGGCTCCAGGCACCAGCCCACCAAGCATGTGCTTGGGACGGTGCCTGGAGGGGGGCGGCGCGGCGGGGCAGTCTGGCCGCCGGGGAGAGCAGAGCCACAGCGGGCTCACCGCCCTCCCCCCGGCGCTCCAGCCGGTTGGGGATTGCGGGCCCGCGGCCGGGCTCGGCGCCCTCCCCTGCCGCACTGGGGGGCGGCGGGTGGCTTTTTTGCCTAGGGTGGCAAAAAAGCCAGAGCCGGCCCTGCACCTAGACCAGTATCCTGTCTCTGATGGTGACTAGTGCCAGATACTTCAGAGGGAATGAACAGAACAGGGAAATCATCAAGTGATCTATCCCCCGTCGTCCACTCTCAGCTTCTGCCAGTTGGAGGGTTAAGGACACCCGGGCATGGGGGAAAAGAAAGAAAGCAAAAGATGAAGACATAGTGAGAGAGGGAGGGAGAGATACACACTCAACCCATATTGACCAAGATATCTAGTAAAACCCAGATACACTGGGAGGTCCCAAGATGAGCCCTCTACAAGACCCTGACATTGACTTCCCCCTCACTCACAATAGTACACCTGAACTCTTCCATACTGCAGTGGGCAGTTAGGGCAGCATGTGTGTGGTTGGTGGGGAGGGGGGAAGGGGGCAGTGGTTCACCCTGTTACCAGCCACCTGTTGTCATCATCCCCAAACACCCTCCAAGGAGGGGAATTTTATCATCAGACCAAAGTGCAGGACAATGAGATGGCAGCTCCCGGCCAGATGTCTGTGTGTGTTGTATGTCCATTTCATAAATTTTAAGGCCAGAAGGCACCATTGTGATCATCTAGTCTGACCTCCTGTATTACACAGGCCATAGAAGGTCTCAGTGATTCTACAACAAATCCAATAACTTGTGGTTGAGCTAGTACAGGTCTTCTGGAATGACACCCAGTCTTCATTTAAAATGCCTAAGTGGCGGGAAATTTACCACATCCTTTGATAAATTGTTCGACTGTTAAAAAATTGCATTTTATGTCCAGCTTGAATTTTTCTCACTTGAGCTTCCAGCCACTGGGTCTTGTTAAGCCTTTGTCTGCTACAAAGAAGGTAGTTATAGATTGAGTTCAAGTTGCCTCTTTGATAAGCTAAATAGATTGAGCTCCTTATGTCTCTCACTGTAAGGCAGATTTTTCAGACCTTGAATAATTTTATGTAGCTCTTCTCTGCACACTCTCCAATTTTTCAACATCCTTTTAGAAATATGGACATGAGCACTGGATGCCATATTTCAGTATTGGTCTCACCATTGCCATATACACAGGTGGAATCACCTCCCTGCTTCTATGGACTATTCCCTTCTTTATGCATCCAAAAATCCCATTAGCCCTTTTTGCAACAGCATCACACTGGGAGCTCATGTTCATAAATGCCAAAATCCCAGAAAATGTCAAATAGAAACCGCCTTGTGCACTGGCCACAGCTAGTATTTCTTAGATCTTTTTTAGAACATCAGTCTCTTTATTACTGCAGGTATCATAGCTGTCTGTCTAATAATCCACCTGTCTCTACCATGCACTCATCACTGTGGGAATGGATGGCTGGGTCTGTCATTGGAGAGTACTTCACAAGGGCAATATCCGATTACTTACTCTGGCTTCAAATATCTTCAGCTCAGTATTCATAGTTTGCAAGTGGGCAGGAATGTAAACTGGGGCTGGGGGATTATTTAGGGATCCAAGAAAGGATAACATTCAGGAGAAAGGACTGAGTCTGAGCCAAGAGCAAGTCACACAGGAGCCGTCCCCAGGCTGAAGAGTTTGTGAACCTGGGGAGCCATGTCCCCAAAGGAAGGGCCTAGACTCCAATACTCAGGACATTGGGGGTTAGAAGCCCTAGAGAACTGATGGGGGGGGGGGGAGCAGAAGTGGGACAGGCTCTTGGCCCCAAGTGGGGTAAAGAGATGGGATTTGGAGGGGCTTCTCCAGCTCAGATTTCATGGACTTTTTATAGCTGCAATTTGATGTATATTTTTTAATTGTTTGGAGGGAATTTGGCACTGACCTGAGGGACTTATTTAGCATCCCTTCTGTGTAACCCCAGCCTGCCAAAGGCAGAGAGAGCTCCCCCTGCCACACATAGATGCACAGCACCCCTCAGCAGTATACCTGACCCTCTCCTGGGGGATCCCACTCTGGCTGAGTGGGAGCTTCAGTCTCCATAGCCCACTCAGTCCTGGCCCTGAGGACATTCAAGTCAGAGCAGCTCTGCGGGGTAACAACTCATCTCAGTGGTGGAGTGGCAATCAGAGGCATCGTGGTAGGAGATCAAAGCAGGGTCAGCACCTGTAGCTTGTGTCTGTGTGAGAACTGGGCCCTCAGGCCCACAGATAATGGGGACATGCTGAAAGTGTTTGAATCCTGTCTCTCTTTGCTCTCTGACTCTGTCGGACTCCTTTGTTCTTGCTTTTCCTCTTACACTGCCCTTACCCATTGTTACATTCATACCCATTTGTTGCTTTTATAATGGAAAGAAAGTTTCAAAGCATTTATCGTTTAATAAAACAGCTTCTTCCTGGCCTACTCAGCTTAAAGCCTGGTCTACACAAAGAAATTAGGTCAGTATCAGAAAAATCCACACCCCTGAGTAACGCAGTTAATCTGACCTAACCCCCAGTGTAGACAGCACTAGGTCGATTGGAGAATTCTCCTGTTGACCTAGCTACCGCCTCTCAGGAAGGTGGATTTTCTACACAGGTCGGAGAAGCCCTCCTATTGACATGGGTCATTTTTTCACTGTAGCACTACAGTAGCGCAGGTGCAGCTATGCTGCTGCAATGTTTTAAGTGTAGACAAGCCCCTACTTTAGCTTTCTAGATCATTTGAGAGAGATAACAAGAGATTAGTCTGACGAAGGAGCTAAACATTCTGAGCCCCAAATTCAAATCAAACTGAAGTGAAGTTTAGAAATGAGAAGTTGTAGGATGCTTTGGATCCTGCTCTGGGACAAAATAGCCAGGAGTGGGGGAAACCCAGTGCTTGGGGAGGGGCTGGGGGTGGAAAGCTTTCTGCAGAGGACTGGCGGCCAGCGCCATCTCTTAAGAAGCAAGCTGCCTCCAGATCAAAAACACAGCCACAAGCAAGAGCGAGAACAAAACAAGGAAACCGCACAGCCTGAAAGAGAGAAAGAGGAACACACACACATACACGCGCACGCACACACACACACATACAGATGTCTTGTTTGCACTAGGGACCTTTTCTAATGATTTCCCATTGTTACTAACTCCAATGCTAGGTGTGCTGGGAACCCTAGACTGACGGGCCACCATCTGCCATTACCATTTGCAGTGCCATGTCATCAGACCTTCCTGAGAGCCAGTTTAAGAGACATGGTGCTGATCTAATCAACAGCTGCTGGAGCAGACAGCTGTCTATACTGGGGCACCTAAGGTTACTATCCCAGCCAAGGCTCTTGGAATTATTCTGGAGATGTTTTATGGCCTATATTCTACAAGAGATCAGTCTAGATGATCACAGTGGTCCCTTCTGGCCTTGAAATCTGTGAATCTATGAAAAAAATTATGTATGAATGGACAGAGACTGCCAGCTCCTTGTGATTCAGTGCTCCTGTGGCAGCCCTCACTGGAAATACCAATCAAAGCAGGCTGCAAAAGGGAGAGCAAATATTCCCAAGACTGATGAATAACACTGAAGTTAAACTCCCCAACCAGTCACAAACGATGATTCTGATATCCCACACTGATTATCAAGAAGCTAAAAAAAGAAATCACAGAGCCCCCTTTATTGCATTCCATTTCCCTGGCTCCCAATCAGCACCTACGTCCAGTAAGGTGAGGAGTTATTTAAAAAACTTGGCTCACAATACAAAATGTTCGTCTGAACCCCAAAGGGCCAGACACATTGCCAGGTCAATATTAGTTTGGATCTTACCCAAAATACCACACTGCCAGCCAATTTTTTATCATCTAAAACTAAAGGTTTATTATAAAGAAAAAAGAAAGAACAAGAAGAGAGTTTTTAAATGGTAAAGCAATCAAATACATACAGAGACTATCAAAGTCCATATATCAGGATCTTAGCAATATTGGTGAGTTTGCTGGCTTAAAAGTTCCTCTGGAATACATCCACAGCTTGGATGGGTCATTCAGTCCTTTGTTCAGAGCTTCAGTTTGTAGAAAAGACACTCCAGAGGTAAAAAGCAGGATTGAAGAGACAAAATGGAGATGATGCAGCTGCCTTTTATAGTCTTTTGCCGTGTGGCTTGTACTTCCTGTGTCCCAAACACAAGCTTCACAGCACTTGGCATGGAAGCCTTAGAGTTCTCTGTCCACAAGCATACCACATGCCTTGATGACTCAGAAGATGTCTTCCCTGGCTCCTTTCAATGGGTTCATTGTACAGTTGATGGCCCTTGATGGGCATCAAACAGGCTAGGCAGTGCTGATGCCAATCTGTCTGGGGGGGTGTCACCCAGAAACACAGCATAGGTTTGGAAATACAGATATACCATACATATCTATAGTTCATGATACAAAGGTGATACAAACATATAAACAAGATTATCATATTTGGCAAAATGTAACTTTTTCGCAGATATCTCACCCAGCATATCTGGTCAGATTCCTTGCAATTTTATTATATTGGTGTCAATAATATCATAAAGTATCCCACATATTCCATACAGTGTCACACTACTCACTGGGGTCATTTACTCCAGATGCAGCCTTGGGCCTCTTCAGTAACAGATTAGGGGAAAACAGGCCTATCTCAGGCCTGGTCTACACCTAAAACGTAGGTTGATCTAGCTACATTGCTCAGGGCTGTGAAAAGTTTTACACCCTCTACAGTGTAGTTAGGTTGCCCAAACCTCCGACACAGGTAGGACAACAGAAGAAGTATTCTGTCAACCGAGCTACTGCCTCTTGGAGAGGTGGATGTACTACAGTGACAGAAAACCTCCTTCTGTCGCTGTAGTAGGTGTCTACACTACAGTGGCATAGCTGCAGATGTGCTGCTCTAGTGCCTAGTGTAGACCAGGGGTAGGCTTCGGCACGCGAGCTGATTTTTCGTAGCACTCACACTGCCCGTGTCCTCGCCACCGGTCCGGGGGCTCTGCATTTTAATTTAATTTTAAATGAAGCTTCTTAAACATTTTAAAAACCTTATTTACTTTACATACAACAATAGTTTAGTTATATATTATAGACTTATAGAAAGAGACCTTCTAAAAACGTTAAAATGTATTACCGGCACGCGAAACCTTAAATTAGAGTGACTAAATGAAGACTCGGCACACCACTTCTGAAAGGTTGCCGACCCCTGGTGTAGATGCTACAGCGATGGGAGGAGTTCTCCAGTCACTGCACCTCCCCAAGAAGCAATAGCTAGATTGATGGAAGAATTCTTCCGGTAACCTAGTGCTGTCTACACAAGGATTTAGGCTGTCTATACTTGCAGAGTTTTTGCGCTGTCAGTTTCAATGCTGATAGTGAACCGGCGAAAGAAAAGCACTGGTTTGTGTACTCACTTACTTCCACAGGTGTCAGAGGGTGTTTACATTTGCAGCACTTCCATCGCGGATGAGAGCAGCGCACTGAGGGCAGCTAGCCAACATGGCAGCTCTCTCCATTTTGATGATGGGTCTTGTGGGGAGGGGGGGTGTCATCACAGGGCATCCTGGGTCCCTGCACAGCCTCCTCTCCCCAAACACTGATCAGCTCCAGAAGCTCAGCTTTGCTCCAAGCAGGGGATCCTTTGCTCCGTGGAGCAGGCGTTGTCACTTGGCCAGATGATAAGTGAGCACTTGCCAGGAAAATAGGAAGGGGAGTTTCAAAGTTCCCAGGGTTTTACAGGCGGAGGCGTGGATGTCTGTTTACCTGGCATCAGAGCAGCAGAGCTGCTAGCCAGAGTGGTCACTTAGGCATTGTGGGATATCCTCAGGAGGCTAAAAGCTGTATAAACAGGAAGAATGTGTCTTCACTTGCACATCACCACAAAAGCACCATCGGTAAGAGCTGTACGCCTCCCATGGAGGTGGTTTTCTTTTTGCAATGAAACTTCTGAGTTTCACCGCAAAAAGTCATTGGCAAGTGTAGACACTTCCACAGTTTTTGCGCAAAAAAAGGACTTTTTCCGCTTTAAATGGCAAGTGTAGACAGGCCCTTAGTTTGACTTAACTATAAGTTGCTCAGGGATGTTCATTTTTTATCCCCCTGAGTGATGTAACTGGGTCGATCAACTTTTCTAGTGTAGACCAGCCATGAGAGGAGACTTGACTATAGTGTATAATTACCTTCATGAGGAGAAAATGCCAGATACTAAATAGCTTTTTAATCCAGCAGAGACAGCCAGAACAAGAACCAATGCTTGCAATGTACATCTAAGCAAATTCAAATTAGCAATAAGGCACAGATTGGAACAAACTACCCAGGGAGTGGTGGATTCTCCATCTCTTGATGTTTTCAAATCAAGGTTGGATGCCTTTCTGGACGATAAGACTTTAGCCAACCACAAGTTACTGGGTCCAATACAGGGATAATGGTGAAATTTAAAGACCTGTAATGTACAGGAGGTCGGACTAGAGGAGCTAATGATCCCTTCTGGGCTTAAAAATCTATGGAAAAAAAGCTCTTATTGTTCCCACCTCCTCTGCTTCCGCACTGAGCAGCTCTTGGCACATACTATATCTTCCATGGTAAAAAAAAAAAAACCTTTCCCTCCTTAGTGCCTCATGGAGCCTCCACAGGTCTACGCAGACACAGGTTTTATTGATCACTGGAATCACAGCAGCACGCCATACATGTCAGTTCAGTAATATGTTCCGTTACGCCATTCGCACCATCCTGTTCAGTTCTGCCTTCGCTTTCAGAAGCAGCAGGATTGTCCCCTGCCGGCACAGAGTACACTCTCGGTAGAATAGCCACTGGTTCCCCTCTAAAAGGCCACTTTTGCCAACTACTGTCCTATATTCCTCTATGCTATTTATAAGGTTCATTTTAATGGCTCTGCTTGGTCAAGGGAGTTACTTGGGGTGTCGCCATTAATGCGAGGCATGTCAAACATATACTCTTTGCTTCTGTAGCTAGTATGGGCTTTGAACTGACCCAGACAATGTATTTATCCGATGGGCTATTGAGCACAACTATGGGCTTCTCCAGTTTAGGGCAAGGGTTCTTCGCCTTAAAAGTCACCTTTGACCCTGAATCAATTTTAGATTAAACCATAGGCTTGCAAATCTTGAAACTAACAGTCCATGTCTGTTCACAAATGCTGTCTTTGGAGGCAGATCTGAGGAAATAAGCAACACTCACCCTTGTCAGATTCCCTTTGCTTCAGCAAACATATTACCAGTGCAGTTTTTTTTTTACATTTTCTGCACGTTTCCACTGGTTGGAGAGACTTAATCTGGCCTGTGTTCTCTCTTGCCACACCTGCCATTTTTGTTTCCCACAACTATGCTCTTTGGAGGCATATTTTTATGATGCTTCCCTTTTCACCATGGGAATTTCCCCTTGTTTACTTCTTGTATCAAGCTCTGATTGCTTTCTTGCAAAGCGTCTTTCATTTTCACTAGCACAGACTGCTGGTGTGACTGTTGCACCTCCTGTTCCGGACGTCAATTGTTATTTTCTGGAAAGTCCCTTCTTTTGAGTTCCAGCTATTAGATGATCTCTTGTATGGTCTACCTTATTGATACCAAAGTCGCAATGCTCTGCTAGTTCAGATAGGGCCCTTATAAAAAAAAAGTCCACACTTTCTCCAGGCCTCCACACCTTCCGGTATAAGAATCCCTATTTGTGTATGACACCCCTTTTGGAATTAATACTCAGCTCATTTTCTTTTAATAATGTAAATTGCTATTCTCACACTCTTTCTCTGTGAAAGCAAATGATTTCCAAGTATTTTCAGCTTCACTCCACAGTGCATCAATTAATGAGCTGACCTGTGGTGCCCCACTCTCTGTGAAGTGCTCCTTCTACTCGGGCTACTTCATGTACATGGCAAACTAAAAGTCTTTGAGGCTGGCTGAACTTTGGCATTTATTTTTCCTCTTATTTATGTTGATTCAAAACCAGACTGCTTTTGATGCCACTGCATGTGCCAATGGTAAAGAATCACAGAAAAAGTTGCTTTCATCTAACACTGAACAAGGAACTTTATCTGAGTAAAGAAAGTAATATTACCTCTAAGGCCCAGTCTGCGCTAGAAAATTAAGTTGGCATAACTACATCACTCAGGGGTATAAAAAATCCACACCCCCGAGTGGCGTAGTTAAGCTGACCTAAGTCCTTGAATAGACAGTGCTAGGTCAACAGAAGAATTCTTCCATCAACCTAGCTACTGCCTCTTGGGGAGGTGGATTACCTACACTGGCAGAACACCTCCCACTGGGGTAAGCTATGTCTACACTGAAGTACTAAAGTGGTGCAACTGTGCCTCAGTCAATGCCGGGTTTACAATGGCGCCATGCTCAGAAGGGGCCCTGGCCTGCTCTGCTTGCACTGTGCCCTGAGACCCTGCCAGCTCCCCCTCCCTCCTCGCCCTGCTCACCACTTGTTCTCTCAGCCTGCCTGCTGGCCGGCCAAGGGCTCCTCTCCACCCCCTGGCCCCACCTGCCAGCTTCTCTCTGCCTCCTGGCTGGATCCCAGTGCACCTCAGGCTCCGGGTAGTTTCTTTTTCCAACCACCTGTTGGGCCCCGCCTGTCTCCCCAGAGCTGACCCGCATGGGACTGGCGCAGAAGCCTGGCCAGTCTCAGCCAGGTGGTGGAGGGGGACAGTGTGGGGGGCTTAGCTGGGTCTCTCCAGGCAAGTGGGTCCTGAGGGAGCCTGGCCAGGGCAGGCCCTGGCCTGGCTGATCACACCACTCCTGAGGGGCCAGAGCGATTCCCCACCCCAGGACCAGCCCTGGCTGCACTGCCGGCTCAGCCAGGCAGACGCAGTTGCCTCCCAGAGGGCTGGTGAGTGCGTCCAGGAGGCAGGGCGTGGGGGAGTGGGTCTCTGGGGTGCCCGGGGGGAGTGCTGGGCTGTGAGGGGGCGGAGATGATCTTTGTGTGTTGGGGCACTAGGGAGTGGAGGTTCTGTGTGGGGTGCTGGGCAGTTATGGTAGGGGGGCACAGGGCACAGGGAATTGGGGCGTGTTCCAGTGTTGGGCGGGTTGGCGGGGGGATGTGTGTTGCGGCCTGGTCCCACCCCAGAGGGGAAGAGGCATGCTGGCTTCATAGGGCCGGGTAAGCCATTGTAGGTCTGGCAACTGCCGGTTTGTAAATAGTGCCCTCACACTGGGCTGGGTGAAGCGGGGCCACCCCTGCCATGCCATGCCCCTAGCCGGCCCCTCGCTCTGGGGACCGACCCTCCCCTGCCTCGCGCCATGCTCCATTGCCTCCATGGGGGCCCACAAATATGTTTGGCTCCGGGCCCACAGAAGGTTAATCCAGCCCTGGCTGCCGTAGCTTTTTAAGTGCAGAGACTCCAGGGGTAGGCAACCTATGGCACACGTGCCGAAGGCAGCATGCGAGCTGATTTTCAGTGGCACTCACACTGCCCGGGTCCTGGCCACCGGTCCGGGGGACTCTGCATTTTAATTTAATTTTAAATGAAGCTTCTTAAACATTTTAAAAACCTTATTTACTTTACATACAACAATAGTTTAGTTATATATTATAGACATAGAAAGAAACTTTCTAGAAATGTTAAAATGTATTAGTGGCATGCAAAACCTTAAATTAGAGTGAATAAATGAAGACTCGGCACACCACTTCTGAAAGGTTGCCGACCCCTGAGCTAATCTGTCCTCCTGTGTCTGTCTCTCTCCTACCTGTACTACAGGGCTTCTGCCTCAGACCTTCCCTGCCCCTCCTGCTACAGATATAAAAAAGCAGAAAACATACTAGCTGCATAAGGAGGCCTGATCTCTATCTGAAACAGGAGAGCTCCTGGAACTTAACAGTGTCACCAGTTTTCATGACTGTATCGTGAGTCTCATAATAGTGGGTGTTTGTCTTAAAGCCTCAGCTCCTGGAGTAAGTTTCTAGCCCTCATGGCTGGAGAGAAACACTTGACAATGGGAGCCATAAAGGCCCACAAACCAGAAAACAAATAAAAAGAAACCAACATTTAGTATTTTTTAAAATCTCATGATCTTTAATCCAATCTCATGATTTTTGCAATGCTTGGGATTGGCAATAATGGGACTGTAATGCCCCTTCCCCACCCCAACCCCAGGCAGCCAAGCTTCTTGCCTTGAAGAGGAAATTCAGCAGAGCTTAAATTTAGAAACAGGAACAACTCAAATTACCTGCCACCCCCTTACCTTCTGTCCCCAGAGCTCCTCTTCCTGCTCTGTATCCGGCCCTAACCACGACCACTGCAGTGCGCTAAAGGGGTTACAGATATCCTGCTTCGTGGAACTGAGGAAGCTAGAAGAGAAGGAAATGGTGAGGGGGCATGAAAGGAGCCAGAGGGAGGGTAGGGAGAGGTCTGATACCAGAGCATGGTGGCCCCAACACCATCTCTGAAGCCACCTGAGGTATGGGGTTTGTGTTAGGGAAACACAGGGGGCTTTGCTCTCTGGCCCCGTCTGTTCTTCCCAAGTTGTGCTTCCCCCCACTGTCCTGTGGTTACATGGGTGACTTTGTTCTCCATCCCCATCCCTCCTGTTTCCTGCAAACCTGCACCATCCCAGGAATACCCAAGGGGGACTTTGCTCTCCTAGCCATGTCTGTCCCTCCTTTCTCCCGTGACTTGCAACCCCCACATTCCATGGCTGTAGAATCACAAAACACAAGGGCTGCAGGTGAGAAAGATAGATCCAGAGAATGAGGAAGGATGGTAACAGAGGAAGCAGGGCCAGGAAGAGGGGAGACCCCCCCACACACCACAGTGTATAACTGAACCTGTCCCTCTTCCTAGCTCTGCTGCCCCTGTACTATTCCTCCTCTTTCTCGGGATCCATCTATATCATCTGTGGCCCTTTCTGTATTTTGTGATTCTGCAGCCATGGAGTCTTTCTTACATAGAGTCCACCCCTTGCTCCAGAATGTGAACGTTCATTTATAAAAATAAGGGCCAGATTCTCTGGCCCACAAAGTTCATTTTGCACTGTGTAAAGCAGTGCATGATGAACTTAAACAGGCCACAGAGTCCCACAGGGCAATTTTCCCTACACCCAGAGAACCTGCCAATGGAAAGCTGATGGAGGCATCACAAAGAAGCAATTAAGGCCAGATTTTTGCTCTGCCTTTGCAGGCCCTCTAGCCTCCCCTCTGCCCATTCAAGTTCAAAGTTTCCCCTGTCTTCTCAGAGAGGAAGGGAAAGAGGAGATGCAACCCCTATCTGGGGCAAAGGCCTCAACTGCCACCTGGGTGCAGGAACCCCAAAGTGCCTTTCCAGGCACAGAAAGGCCAACTGCTGCTGTGCTGCTGAAAATCCTCCAGCACCCCTCACTCCCACAACTTGGACAGGCAGCAGCTACATGTGATCATACAGAAACCTGCAGCCCCAGAAGAACTGGAAATCTAGGGACAGTGTAAAATACACTGAATTTGATATCAAACTCCAGGGAGAACACACTGGCTGGATTCTTCATTGTCATATTGAATTCACATGACTCTGTGATAGAATTTCCACCTGGCTGTGCTGGAGCACAGCAGACACCAGGGGCATTGACCAAGTACATAGTCCCAGCCATGGAACAACAAGACTTGGAAAATAAACCACTATTAATAGTTCATTTGGGTTTTTCTGCATTAGGATCCCTTTACCTGGACGATATTTCTAGCTCACAGTTCACGGAGGGAAGGAACAATCCAAGAGGATGGATCCATTCAGCGTCATGGCAAACAGCATCCTTGCTGTCTTCTCTGTGATGCAGCTCGGTGAGTCCCTGGCTGGGCAGGATGTGGTGCAGCAGCTTGGGTATTTTTCATCTCTTTACGATCTCCTGATTTCTTGCTTCAAACTAAACAAGTTTTGCCCTTTTTCAAAATGGCTGCCATTTCCGATTACTGACAATGGGACTGAATCCACAAGCCTAAGATGGCCTTATTAGGTAAAAGTGAGGCAACCGCTATGCAGCTACATGTGATAAAACAGAAATCTGCAGCCCCAGGAGAACTGGAAATCTAGGGACAGCGTAAAATACATTGAATTCGATATCAAACTCCAGGGATAACACACTGGCTGGATCACCACACCAGGGAAGATGGCCCCTCTTAGGGTGTGTCTTCCCTGCACAGGTAACTCAGATGATCAGCGCCCATGTTTGAGCACCTGCTGTTAACTTAGCCTGGGTGTGAGCAGCCATACTTCAAAACCATAACCTGTATGACTGTGACGTCACTGCCACTGCATTTACCCGTGTGTGTTTCTAGGACTCCTGGGGGCATATCCCAGGGTTCTTTATGCTGCAGTAGGCTGAGCTGTTCCATAATTCTTTCCCAGTGAATTGTGGGAGGACACAGGGTGGTGGGGGAGAGGGGAGGATTGTGGAAAGGCACTGGAGATTCATAACTATAAAGGGAAGGGTAACAGCCCTCCTGTGTACAGTACCATAAAATCCCTCCTGGCCAGAGACTCTAAATCCTTTTACCTGTAAAGGGTTAAGAAGCTCAGGTAACCTGGCTGGCATCTGACCTAAAGGACCAATAAGGGGACAAGATACTTTCAAATCTTGGGGGGGGGGGGGAAGGCTTTTGTTTGTGCTCTTTGTTTTGGGGGTTGTTCGCTCTTGGGACTGAGAGGGACCAGACATCAATCCAGGCTCTCCAAATCTTTCTGAACAAGTCTCTCATATTTCCAACTTGTAAGTAAACAGCCAGACAAGGCGTGTTAGTTTTTCTTTGTTTTCTCAACTTGTAAATGTACCTTTTTGCTAGAGTGTTTATCTCTGTTTGCTGTAACTTTGAACCTAAGGCTAGAGGGGATTCTTCTGGACTCTTTAAGTTTGATTACCCTGTAAAGTTATTTTCCATCCTGATTTTACAGAGATGATTTTTACCTTTTTCTTTAATTAAAAGGCTTCTTTTTAAGAACCTGATTGATTTTTCCTTGTTTTTAGATCCAAGGGGGTTGGATCTTGATCCACCAGGAGTTGGTGGGAGAAAGGAGGGGGATGATTAATTTCTCCTTGTTTTAAGATCCAAGGGGTTTGGATCTGTATTCACCAGGGAATTGGTGAAGAGTCTCTCAAGGCTACCCAGGGAAGGGAATTAGCATTTTGGGAGTGGTGGCAGCGGACCAGATCTAAGCTGGTAGTTAAGCTTAGAAGTTTTATAGACTCATAGACTTTAAGGTCAGAAGGGACAATTATGATCATCTAGTCTGACCTCCCGCATGATGCAGGCCACAAAAGCTGACCCACCCACTCCTGGAATAATTCTCTCTCTTGACTCAGCTGTTGAAGTCCCCAAATTATGATTTAAAGACTTCAAGTCGCAGAGAATCCTCCAGCAAGCGACCCCTGCCCGGCAAGCGACCCCTGCCCCAGGCTGCGGAGGAAGGCGAAAAACCTCCAGGGCCTCTGCCAATCTATCCTGAAGGAAAATTCCTTCCCAACCCCAAATATGGCGATCAGCTGAACCCCGAGCATGCAAGCAAGATTCTCCAGCCAGACCCTCCGGAAAAAGTTCTCTGTAGTAACTTTTAATATCTCATCATTGACCATTGTTACTAATTACCAGCGATGGCACGTTATTGACCTATTGACTAAAATCACGTTATCCCATCAAACCATCCCCTCCATAAACTTATCAAGCTTAATCTTAAAGCCAGAGAGGTCTTTCGCCCCCACTGTTTCCCTCGGAAGGCTGTTCCAGAACTTCACCCCTCTGATGGTTAGAAACCTTCGTCTAATTTCAAGCCTAAACTTCCCGACGGCCAGTTTATATCCATTTGTTCTCATGTCCACATTAGTACTGAGCTGTAATAATTCCTCTCCCTCTTTGGTATTTATCCCTCTGATATATTTAAAGAGAGCAATCATATCCCCCCTCAGCCTTCTTTTGGTTAAGGTAAACAAACCAAGCTCCTCGAGTCTCCTTTCATACGACAGGTTTTCCATTCCTCGGATCATCCTAGTGGCCCTTCTCTGTACCCGTTCCAGTTTGAATTCATCCTTTTTAAACATGGGAGACCAGAACTGCACACAGTACTCCAAATGAGGTCTCACCAGTGCCTTGTATAACCGAACCAGCACCTCCTTATCCCTACTAGAAATACCTCGCCTAATGCATCCCAAGACCGCATTAGCTTTTTTCACGGCCACGTCACATTGCCGACTCATAGTCATCCTGCGATCAACCAGGACTCCGAGGTCCTTCTCCTCTTCTGTTACTTCTAACCGATGCGTCCCCAAGTTATAACTAAAATTCTTGTTAGTCATCCCTAAATGCATAACCTTACACTTCTCACTATTAAATTTCATCCTATTACTATTACTCCAGTTTACAAGGTCATCCAAATCTCCCTGCAGGATATCCCGATCCTTCTCCGAATTGGCAATACCTCCCAACTTTGTGTCATCTGCAAACTTGATCAGCACACTCCTACATTCGGTTCCGAGGTCAGTAATAAATAGATTAAATAAAATCGGACCCAAAACCGAACCTTGAGGAACTCCACTGGTAACCTCCCTCCAACCTGACAGTTCACTTTTCAGTATGACCCGCTGCAGTCTCCCCTTTAACCAGTTCTTTATCCACCCCTGGATTTTCATATCGATCCCCATCTTTTCCAATTTAACCAATAATTCCTCATGCGGTACCGTATCAAACGCTTTGCTGAAATCGAGGTATATTAGATCCACCGCATTTCCTTTATATAAAAAATCTGTTACTTTCTCAAAGAAAGAGATCAGGTTGGTTTGGTACAATCTACCTTTCGTAAAACCGTATTGTAATTTGTCCCAATTGCCATTGACCTCAAGGTCCTTAACTACTTTCTCCTTCAAAATTTTTTCCAAGACCTTGCATATTACAGATGTTAAACTAACAGACCTGTAGTTACCCGGGTCACTTTTTTTCCCCTTCTTGAAAATAGGAACCACATTAGCTATTCTCCAGTCAAACGGTACCACCCCTGAGTTTACCGATTCATTAAAAATTATCGCTAACGGGCTTGCAATTTCTCGCGCCAGTTCCTTTAATATTCTCGGATGAAGATCATCCGGTCCGCCCAATTTAGTCTCATTAAGCTGTTCGAGTTTGGCTTCTACCTCGGATATGGTAATGTCAACCCCCCCTCCTTTATTCCCATCCGTCACGCTGCCACTATTCCTAAGCCCTTCATTAGCCTCATTAAAGACCGATGCAAAATATTCGTTTAGACATTGTGCCATGCCTAGATTATCCTTAATCTCCACTCCATCTACAGTCTTAAGCGGTTCCACTTCTTCTTTCTTTGTTTTCTTCCTATTTATATACCTCTTACTATTGGTTTTAATTCCCCTCGCAAGGTCCAACTCTACACGGCTTTTGGCCTTTCTCACTCCATCTCTACATGCTCTGACCTCAATAAGGAAGGTTTCTTTGCTGATCCCTCCCATCTTCCACTCCTTGTACGCTTTCTGTTTTTTCTTAATCACCCCTCTGAGACGCTCGCTCATCCAGCTCGGTCTAAATCTCCTGCCCATGAACCGTTTTCCCTTTCTCGGGATACAGGCCTCCGACAGCTCCTGCAACTTCAACTTGAAATAATCCCAGGCACCTTCCACCTTTAGATCCATAAATATGTTAGTCTAATCCACTTCCGTAACTAGTCGCCTTAATTTATTAAAGTTAGCCCTTTTGAAATCGTAAACCTTAGTCTCCGATTTAATTCTGTTAATCCTTCCATTTAGTTTAAACCGAATTAGCTCATGATCACTCGAGCCAAGGTTGTCCCCTACAACCATTTCCTCAACGAGGTCCTCACTACTCACCAAAACCAAATCTAAAATGGCATCCCCCCTCGTCGGTTCAGCAACTACTTGATGAAGGAATTCATCAGCTATCACATCTAGGAAAATCTGAGCCCTATTATTTTTATTTTTACTAGCATTTGTTCCCCAATCTATATCCAGGAAGTTAAAGTCTCCTATGATTACACAGTTCCTATTAGTATTTACTTCCCTAAAAACATTAAAGAGTTCTCTGTCCATATCCAGGCTAGATCCCGGCAGTCTATAGCACACTCCAAGCACTATCCCAGGGGAGGCTCTAGGAGTTCTTTTACCCAGTGTGAGTATTGCCCAGACAGACTCCGTCTTATCCATTCCATCACTTATTATTTCTTTACAGTTTACCTCATTATTGACATATAATGCTACTCCCCCACCTTTGCCTTTGTTCCGGTCCTTCTTAAACAGCACATACCCTTCCATACCTGTACTCCAGTCATGACTACCGTTCCACCACGTTTTGGTTATTCCTACGATATCCGGTTTCATTTCTCGGACCAGGAGCTCCAATTCCTCCATTTTGTTACCTAGGCTTCTCGCATTGGTGTATAAACATCTTAATTTATGCCGTTTGGCCTCTCTCACATTCGTTGTCCAATTTGGTACAGACACCGTACTGCCAGTATGACCTATTAGGCTGGGTCTACACTACCCGCCTGAATCGGCGGGTAGAAATCGACCTCTCGGGGATCGATTTATCGCATCCCATCGGGACGCGACAATCGATCCCCGAATCGACGCTCTTACTCCACCAGCGGAGGTGGGAGTAAGCGCCGTCGACGGGAAGCCGCAGAGGTCGATTTTGCCGCCGTCCTCACAGCGGGGTAAGTCAGCTGCGATACGTCGAATTCAGCTACGCTATTCACGTACCTGAATTTGCGTATCTTAAATCGACTCCCCCCTGTAGTGTAGATGTAGCCAAAGTCTAATATCCATCCTCCCCCTCCTCCTTATGTCCAATCTCTTCCCCCCCGGCTATATCCGTTCTTATCTCATCGTCCTCCCTCTCAATGTTATAATCTGGTGTGGAGATTAACTGTACATCTCCCAACCGTCTCCCACAAATTCCTAGTTTAAAGCTTTTTTGATGAGATGTGCCAGCCTCCCTCCCAGAAGTCTATTTCCTTCCCTACTTAGGTGAAATCCGTCCCGTGAGAACAGTTTTCTGTCCCCGAAAGCCTCCCAGTGGCCATACATCCCAAAGCCCTCTTTATAGCACCACTCCCTTAGCCAACTATTTATCATCACAATCCTGTCATCCCTTTGCTGCCCTTCTCTAGGAACAGGCAGAATCCCACTGAAGATGATCTGAGCCTCGATTTCCTTAAGCATCTTCCCCAGCCTGGCATAATGTCCCTTGATTCTCTCCAGTGAGAACCTAGCCGTGTCATTCGTTCCTACGTGAAGGATGATCAAGGGGTTCTTACCTGCTCCTTTCAGGATCCTTTTCAACCGCAGGTCCACATCCCGTATCTTAGCGCCCGGTAGACAGCACACCCTTCTGTTCTCTGGGTCCGCCCTGGTCACAGGCCTGTCTAACCTCCTCAGTAAGGAGTCCCCAATCACGTAAACCTGCCTTTGCCTGGTGACAGTGCGATCTACTAATCTATCCCCCGTTCCCTCTAGTTGCAACCCCTGCCCATTCCTATTTTCCCTTATAATCCCCCTTATGCCATCCTGTATCCTCCCGGGGCCCAGATTTGGTGCTGTCTCCATCAACTCCTCCCCTCTTTCTATGGGACTAGCTGCTCTTCTCTTCTTCCTCACCCTCCCACCTTCAGTTACCACCTGCTGCACCCCTTCCTCGTTTTCCAAACACCCAAACCTGTTCCTGAGCTCTATTTCTCCTTCACTGGCCCTCCTTTTCCTTGGCCTGCTTCTCACGGTCACATGCTTCCACTGCCCTTGTTCTCCCCCCGGCATTCCCCCCTCACAGGCCTTTGTCCCTGCTTTCACCTGTACCCCTGAGCATTCCCCTTCAGCTACTCCTTGCCTTTGTTCCATCAGCTGCTCGAACCCCCTTCTAAACTCTACCAGGGTATCTATCTGCATCTCCAAACCTCAGATCTTTTCTTCCAGCAGCTCTATTAGGCGGCACTTCATACAGACATACTCTGTTCAGGCTCCCCCGCTAGGACCATGTACATATCGCAGCTGCCACATGCAATCATCTGCATTGTGTCCCCTGCTGCTTGGCTCATGGCTGCTGTTGTCTGTGCCATTTTCATGCAGGCCCCCACATTTGTACCCTAAAGTTCAGAGTGGGGAAGCAGCCTTGACAGGAGGTCTATAAATACTTGAGTGATTTAGCCTGTCTCCTCCCTACAAAGCGGGTGGCTTACTTGGGCACTAGCCAGTACCCCTAGCCAGGCCAATTAGCCCATGATGAAAACACCACTAAACTCAAGTGAGAGGGTTTTGTGAGTGGACAGAACGGGGGTTAGAAGCAGCACCTGGGTGAGAGCCTGGGTTAACTCTACAGTGAAGATTTAATTAACCACTGAAGATCCATTAGATGGAAACAACCTTCAGTCTCCACTGAGCTACACTGGAGTCAGACTGGTGACCATTTCTGTAACCAATTGGCAATGCCCTGAGGCATCCATCCCTCCATTAATGCTATAGCGTAGAGGGGGTCCCACAGGAAGACAAATATTACATCCAAGAACATGGAGGTTTAACGTCAAACAGTAGGAGATGCTGGAACTAATGCTAGCTATGGAACCTAGCCCGTGTCTGCATATGTGTTATGAGACAGTCTTTCATAACATGATCACAGAGTATTTTTTCCACATGGATTTTTTAGCAGGACTTGAACCCTTGGCTTTTCAGAGCCACAGCACAGATCTCCTTGTGCTAAAGGAAAGTCAAGGAAAGTGTGGGCCCCTTACTGAATGAGGGAGGCAACCTAGTGACAGAGGATGTGGAAAAAGCTAATGTACTCAATGCTTTTTTTGCCTCTGTCTTCACAAACAAGGTCAGCTCCCAGACTGCTGGACTGGGCAGCACAGTATGGGGAGGAGGTGACCAGCCCTCCATGGAGAAAGAAGTGGTTCGGGACTATTTAGAAAAACTGGATGAGCACAAATCCATGGGGCCGGATGCGCTGCATCCGAGGGTGCTAAAGGAGTTGGCGGGTGTGATTGCGGAGCCATTGGCCATCATCTTTGAAAACGCATGGTAATCGGGGGAGGTCCCGGACAATTGGAAAAAGGCAAATATAGTGCCCATCTTTAAAAAAGGGAAGAAGGAGAATCCGGGGAATTACAGACCAGTCAGCCTCACCTCAGTCCCTGGAAAAATCATGGAGCAGGTCCTCAAGGAATCCATTTTGAAGCACTTGTAGGAGAGGAAGGTGATCAGGAACAGTCAACATAGATTCACCAACGGCAATTCATGGTTGCCTTCTATGATGAGATAACTGGCTCTGTGGATATGGGGAAAGCGGTGAAGGTAAAGTGCTATATCTTGACTTTAGCAAAGCTCTTGATACGGTCTCCCACAGTATTCTTGCCAGCAAGTTAAAGAAGTATGGATTGGATGAATGGACTATAAGGTGGATAGAAAGCTGGCTAGATCGTTGGGCTCAATGAGTAGTGATCAATGGCTCAATGTCTAGTTGGCAGCCGGTATCAAGTGGAGGCCCCATGGGTTGGTCCTGGGGTCAGTTTCATTCAACAACTTCACTGATGATCTGGATAATGAGATGGATTGCACCCTCAGCAAGTTCGCGGATGACACTAAGTTTGGGGGAGAGGTAGATACACTGTAGGGTAGGGATAGGGTCCAGAGTGACCTAGATAAATTGGAGGATTGGGCCAAAAGAAATCTGATGAGGTTCAACAAGGACAAGTGCAGAGTTCTGCACTTAGGACGGAAGAATCCCATGCACCGCTACAGGCTGGGGACCGACTTGCTAAGCGGCAGTTCTGCAGAAAAGGACCTGGGGATTACAGTGGACGAGAAGCTGGATCTGAGTCAACAGTGTGCCCTTGTTGCCAAAAATGCTAACAGCATATTGGGCTGCATTAGTAGGAGCATTGCCAGCAGATCGAGGGAAGTGATTATTCCCCTCTATTCGGCACTGGTGAGGCCACATCTGGAGTACTGCATCCAGTTTTGGGCTACCACTACAGAGGGATGTGGACAAATTGGAGAGAGTCCAGCAGAGGGCAACGAAAATGATTAGGGGCCTGGGGCATGGCTTACAAGGAGAGGCTGAGGGAACTGGACTTATTTAATCTGCAGAAGAGAAGACTCATAGACTCATAGACTCATAGACTTTAAGGTCAGAAGGGACCATTATGATCATCTGGTCTGACCCCCTGCACGCTGCAGGCCATAAAACCATCCCCGCCCCTTCCCTGGACTCTGCTGCTGAAGTCCCCAATCCTGTTATTAGTGACTTCAATCGGCAGAGACCCTCCTGCTAGAGATCCCTGCCCCATGCTGCGGAGGAAGGCGAAAAACCTCCAGAGGCTCAGCCAATCTGCCCTGGAGGAAAATTCCTTCCCGACCCCAAATATGGCGATCAGTAAGACCCCGAGCATATAGGCAAGAGTCTCCATCCTGACCCCTTTTAGCCATTATGCTATTTACCTACCATTGCTTGGTTTTCCTTGACAACTATGTTTTACCATTAAACCATTCCCTCCATAAACTTATCTAACTTAATCTTAAAGCCAGACAAGTCCCTCGCCCCCACCGTTTCCCTCGGAAGGCCGTTCCAATATTTCACCCCTCTAACGGTCAGAAACCTTCGTCTAATTTCAAGCCTGAACTTCCCCACGGCCAGTTTATATCCATTCGTTCTCGTATCCACGTTAGTACTAAGCTGGAATAATTCATCTCCCTCCCTTGTATTAATCCCTCTAATATATTTAAAGATAGCAATCATATCACCCCTCAGCCTTCGCTTGGTCAGACTAAACAACCCAAGCTCCTCTAGTCTCCTTTCATACGACAGGTTTTCCATTCCTCTGATCATCCTAGTGGCCCTTCTCTGCACCCGTTCCAGTTTGAGTTCATCTTTTTTAAACATGGGAGACCAGAACTGCACACAGTACTCCAAATGAGGTCTCACCAGCGCCTTGTACAACGGAAGCAGGACCTCCTTATCCCTACTAGATATACCTCGCCTAATGCATCCCAAGACAGCATTGGCTTTTTTCACCGCCACGTCACACTGTCGACTCATAGTCATCCTGCGGTCTACAAGGACCCCTAGGTCCTTCTCCTCTTCCGTTACTTCTAACCAATGCGTCCCCATCTTGTAACTAAAATTGTTATTGGTCATCCCCAAATGCATCACCTTACACTTTTCACTATTAAATTTCATCCTATTTCTGACACTCCAATTCACAAGCTCATTCAAGTCTCCCTGCAGGATATCCCTATCCTCTTCCGAATTTACAACGCCTCCCACCTTCGTATCATCCGCAAACTTTACCAGCCTACTCCTGCAATCGGTTCCGAGGTCAGTTATAAATAGATTAAATAAAATGGGTCCCAAAACCGAACCTTGGGGAACTCCACTGGTAACCTCCCTCCAACCTGACAGTTCACCCTTCAATACGACCCGCTGCATTCTCCCCATTAACCAATTCCTTATCCATCTCTGGATTTTCAAATCGATCCCCATGTTTTTTAGTTTAACCAATAATTCCTCATGGGGTACAGTATCAAACGCTTTACTGAAATCCAGGTATATTAGGTCCACCGCATTTCCCTTATCTAATAAATCCGTTACCTTCTCAAAGAAGGAGATCAGATTCGTTTGGCACGATCTGCCCTTCGTAAAACCATGTTGTAAATTATCGCAATTGCCACTACCCTCCAGGTCCTCAACTAATTTCTCCTTCAAAATTTTCTCTAACACCTTGCACACTACAGATGTTAAACTAACAGGCCTGTAGTTACCCGGATCACTTTTTTTCCCTTTCTTGAAAATAGGAACCACATTAGCTATTCTCCAGTCTAACGGGACCACCCCCGAGTTTACAGATTCATTAAATATTATCGCTAACGGGCCCGCTATTTCCCGCGCCAATTCCTTCAATATTCTCGGATGAAGATCGTCCGGTCCTCCCGACTTAGCCCCATTAAGGCGTTCAAGTTTTGTTTCTACCTCGGATACGGTAATCCCCCATCCCGAACGCCCCTCTGTAATGGTGCTAGTATCCCTAATCCCTTCATTGGCCTCATTAAACACCGACGCAAAATATTCATTGAGATATTGCGCCATGCCTAGATTGTCTTTAATCTCCTCTCCGGCAATAGTCTTCAGCGGTCCCACTTCTTCTTTCTTTGCTTTCTTCCTGTTTATGTGGCTGTAAAACCTCTTACTATTGCTTTTAATTCCCCTCGCTAGGTCCAATTCTACACGGCCTTTGGCCTTTCTCACTCTATCTCTACATTCTCTGACTTCACTTTGGTACATTTCCTTACTGATCCCTCCCCTCTTCCACTCTTTGTACGCTTTCTGTTTTTTCCTAATCGCCCCTTTGAGTCGGTCGCTCATCCAGCTCGGTCTAAATCTCTTGCTTGGTAATCTTTTTCCCTTTTTGGGAATACAGGCCTCCGACAGCTCATGCATCTTTAACTTAAAGTAATCCCAGGCTTCTTCTGCCTTTAAATCCATTAATACGTTTGCCCAATCCACTTCCCTTACCAGTCCCCTTAATTTGTTAAAATTGGCCTTTTTAAAATTATAAACCCTAGTCTTTGACTTAATTCTGTTACTCCTTCCCTGTATTTTAAACCGAATTAGCTCATGATCACTGGAGCCCAAATTGTCCCCTACTACCACTTCCTCAACGAGGTCCTCACTACTTACCAGAATCAAATCTAAAATGGCCTCCCCCCTCGTCGGTTCAGCTACCACTTGATGGAGGAATTGATCATCAAGCACATCTAGGAACATCTGAGCCCTATTATTGCTACTAGCGTTTGTTCCCCAATCTATTTCTGGGAAATTAAAGTCCCCCATAATTACACAGTTTCTATTGCTAATTACTTCTCTAAGCACATTAAATAGTTCCTTATCCATATCCTGGGTCGATCCTGGTGGTCTATAGCACACTCCAAGCACTATCCCCGGAGAGGCTCTAGAAGTCCTATTACCCATTGTAAGTATTGCCCAGACGGACTCTGAGTTGTCTAATCCATCCACTATTATTTCTTTACAGTTTATTTCACTATTGACATACAATGCCACCCCCCCACCTTTACCTCTGTTCCGGTCTTTCCTAAACAGCACATACCCCTCCATACCTGTGTTCCAGTCGTGACTGTCATTCCACCACGTTTCCGTTATTCCTACGATATCTGGTTTCAGCTCTTGGACCAGGAGTTCCAATTCCTCCATTTTATTACCTAGGCTTCTGGCATTGGTGTATAGACACCCTAATGTATGTCGTTTAGCCCGTCTCCCATTAGCAGCACTATATGTTGCGGGCCTCCTAGTGTCCGTCCCTCCTGTCCTTCCTATGTCCAATCTCATCTCCACAGCTATCTCTCCTCTCATTTTACTCACCTTCTCCATACTGGAATCTGGCGTGGAGATTAACTGTGCATCTCCCAACCGTCTCCCCAAACTTGCTAGTTTAAAGCTCTTTTGATAAGATGAGCCAGCCTCCCTCCCAAAAGTCTATTTCCTTCCCTACTCAGGTGAAGCCCATCCCGCGAGAACAGGTGTCTGTCCCCGAAAGCCTCCCAGTGGCCATACATCCCAAAGCCCTCCTTATAGCACCACTCCCTTAGCCAACTATTTATTCTCACAATCCTATCAGCCCTTTGCTGCCCTTCCCTCGGAACGGGCAGAATCCCACTAAAGATAATCTGAGCCTCTATCTCCTTGAGCGTCTTCCCCAGCCTGGCATAATCTCCCTTGATCCTCTCTAACGAGAACCTAGCCGTATCATTCGTTCCTACATGAAGGATTATCAGGGGGTTCTTACCTGCTCCTTGTAGGATCCTTTTCAATCGCAGGTCCACAT
This sequence comes from Chrysemys picta bellii, assembly GCF_011386835.1. Classification (NCBI taxonomy): domain Eukaryota; kingdom Metazoa; phylum Chordata; order Testudines; family Emydidae; genus Chrysemys; species Chrysemys picta. The sequence goes on along the minus strand of NC_088791.1, from coordinate 143,548,549 downwards.
CGCGTATCTTTGCGCCCGGTAGACAGCACACCCTTCTGTTCTCCGGGTCCGCCCTGGTCACAGGCCTATCCAATCTCCTCAGTAAAGAGTCTCCAATTACATACACCTGCCGTCGCCTGGCAACAGTGCGATCTAGTAATCTAGTCTCCGATCCCTCTAGTCCTGACCTGTGCCTATTCCTATCTTCCCTTATGCCTTCCTGAATCCTCACGGGGCCCAGAATTGGTGCTGTCTCCATCAAATCCTCCCCCCTCTCTCTTGGACTAGCAGCTCTTCTCTTCTTCCTCACCCTTCCACCTTCAGTCGCCACCTGCTGCCCCTCCACCTCGGTATCCAAACACTCGAACCTATTCCTGAGTTCTATTCCCCCCTCACTGGCCCTTCTTTTCCTTGGCCTGCTTCTCGCAGTCACATGCTTCCACCTCCCATGTTCTCCCCCTTCCATTCCCCTCTCACCATCCTCTCCCTCTGCCTCTACCTCCACCATAGGGCATTCTCCTTCAGCCCCCCCTTGCCTGTCCTCCATCAGCTTCTCAAACCCCCGCCTAAACTCCACCAGGGTATCTACCTGCATCTGCAGCCCCTTAATCTTTTCCTCCAGTAACACTATCAGGCGACACTTCATACACACATACCTGTGTTCTGGCTCCCCTGCTAGGACCATATACATACCACAGCTTCCACATGCAGCCATCTGCATTCTGTCTGCTGCTGCTGCTGCTGGGCTCATGGCTGCTGCAATCTCTGCCCACTGCACCTGTGGACTCAGAGCACACGCCACGCCGCGCCCTCCTGCCTCCCCCCTTACCTCCCCCTGCAAACTCCCTCTCAAACTCCCCTGTTAGCCGCCCTGTTTGCTGTCTCCGGTGCCGCTGCTCGCAGCTGTGATGTGGACAAATTGGAGAGAGTCCAGCAGAGGGCAACGAAAATGATTAGGGGCCTGGGGCATGGCTTACGAGGAGAGGCTGAGGGAACTGGACTTATTTAATCTGCAGAAGAGAAGAGTGGAGGGGATTTAATAGTAGCCTTCAATTACCTGAAGGGGGGTTCCAAAGAGGATGGAGCTAGGCTGGTCTCAGTGGTGGCAGATGACAGAACAAGAATCAGTGGTCTCAAGTTGCAGTGGGGGAGGTCTAGGTTGGATATTAGGAAAAGCTATTATACTAGGAGGCTGGTGAAGCACTGGAATGGGTGGTAGAATCTCCATCTTAGAGGATTTTAAGGCCAAGTTTGACAAAGCCCTGGCTGGGATGATTTAGTTGGGGATGGTCCTGCTTTGAGAAGGGGGTTGAACTAAATTTCTAAATTATAGAAAATAATTTTCTATGATTCTATGATTCTTTCTGTGGACCAACTACTAGAGGGTGGTGTGACACCCACTTTGCCAGTGAACTACCCAGATATTCCGCAGCTAGCTCTAGGAGGGGAGTATGGTCTAGTGTTTACAGACAGGCTGGCCAGACACATAGGTGTATGACAGATATTTTTATTATTATTATTTAAAGAAAGGCAGTTTTGCAGGATGGTTGATATTTGGGTCTCCTATGTTAGAGGCCTGGGTTCTATTCTCAATTCTGCTAGAAATTACCTTATCTATAAAGTGGGTGGGATAATAATTGCCTCTCCCATAGTGTAGAGGTATGAGGCCTTGGTGTCCCCTAGACTGCAGAGTATTTTTGTACGAAGGGTCTGTCTGCTCAGGGTACAGGCTGCAGGCTGGCTCAAGGAGGTAGGACAGATTCCTAAATGTAGGACTGTCCTGCAAAATTTTAGATGAGTGCAAACCGATATAGTCAGTGATCAGCTCTCTGCCATCAAGAGTAGGAGAGGCCAGGGCCGGCTCTTGGTTTTTTGCCGCCCCAAGCAAAAAAAATTTTGGCTCCCCCCTGCCCCAGCCCTGGGCTCCTCGCCGCACCCCCCTGCTGCCCCAGCCTTGGGCTCTCCCCACCCACCCACCCATGCCCCCTGCTGCCCCAGCTCTGGGCTCCCTCATTCCCCCCCACCATTGCCCCCCACATACATCTCCTGCCACCCCAGCCCTGGGCTCTCCCCCCTCCCCTACCTGCACCCTCCTTCCGCAGCAGCCCTGGGTCACTGGTAACTCGCTCCCACGGCAGGTCATTCAGCATGAATTTTAGAGGTGCACAGAACACAGACAGGATTGGTTCCCATATGGTTACAGAACTGCAGTAAAGTGGAACAATTTTCAGCTTGTGTGATTGGAGGATATCTGGATGCATATTATAAGACTATTTCTACATAAATGAGGAAAAGTTGAGGTGCCTTTATTATTCTTTTCTTCCACTCTTTCTTTCTATGGGGAATTTGCCAATGCAATATCACTGTCTTCCTTTTAAACAAAAACAAATAAAAAGGCAATGGCTGTTGAAAATACCAATTCCAGTCCTAATAACCACTGGGAAGCATTTCTTGCTCAATTTTATCCTACTTTTTCTACAGCAAGTTACAGTGGATCAGTATATTTGATTTGGGAGAAATGAAGTAACAGCCACCCAAACTGAGCTTGAGCACTCCTGAATTTTGAGGTGTTCAAATCTGGAAGGCAGGTGCCGGGGGGGGGAGGGGGTTAGGGGGCTGTGGCTCCACAGGGGAGCATGGCAGCATGTATGCAGCAGTGTGTCTGGCGCTGTGCGGAGCCAGACATGCTGGTCTGAGTGGCACGGTAAGGGGGTTGGGGGGTTGGATGGGGCGGAGGTTCGGGGGGGCAGTCAGGGGCAGGGAGAAGGGGGGGGTTAGATGGGTCAGGGTTGGGGGGGGGGGCAGTCAGGAGACAGGCAGCGGTTGGATAGGCATGGGAGTCCCGGGGATTTGTCAGGGGACAGGTAGGTGTGGGATCCTAGGGGGGAAGTTGGGGCGGTCTCAGGAGGGGGCAGTTGGGGACAAGGAGAAGGGAGGCTTAGATAGGTGGTGGGGTCCTGGGGGGCAGGGGTCCCAGAAGGGGGTGATCAGGGGACAGGGTGCAGGGGGGGTTGGATGGGTTGGGGTTTCTGTGGGGGGCAGTCAGAGGGGGTGGATGGTGGCAGGGTGGGGCTACCCTCCCTCCCTGTGGAGTGTCCTATTTTTTGAATGTTAAAATATGGTATCCCTACCCTTCAGATTGCAGCTCTCCATTCATAGCAGGCTGCAGCATGAGGTCTCAGCTACTTCACTCCCTCCCCCTCTTTCCTGTTGGTAGTGGCCAAGGGAATGCTGGGAAATATAGTTCTTTCCCTGCTCCAGGGCTGGCTCTATAGGCAGGGAGCTAACCAAGGAACTACAGTTCCCAGGGCCCCCTGTTGGTTCTCAGCTCCCATGCTGGGTCCCTGCCGCCCCTGCAAGTGGGCTGCCCGAAGCACGTGCTTGCTTTGCTGGTGCCTAGAGTCTTTTGAAGTTCACAACAGTTCCCAGGGTTCACATCACAGCTCACCCCTAGAGAGGTTACATACATCCCAGCCCACAATAATACTAGGGTGACCAGACGTCCCGATTTTATCGGGACTGTTCCGATATTTCCTTGTTTGTCCCGCGTCCCGACCGACATGCAGTCGGGACACTGGACAAACAAGGAAATGCCCCGGAGCCTAGAGCCCGGAAGTGCTCGCCCCCCCCCCCCCGCCCCGACTCCGCCCCCTCCTCCCCCGATTGGCTCCCTCCCCGAATCCCCGCCTCTTCCCCGGGCTCACCATTCCCCCTCCCTCCGCAAGCGCTGGAGGGAGGCCCGGGAGATGCAGGGGAAGCGCGGGGCCGGGGTGAGTAACAGTCCGGCTTGGTCCCTTGCAGGCAGGACTCAGTCGGGCGGTTGGGAGAGGAGGGGGGCGGCTTGCGGGGCCAGGCGGCGGCTGTTGTTGTCCCCCCGGGCAGCGGGACTCGGGAGCAGCCGCTGCTGCAGCTCCCACTGCCGCGGGGGAGGAAGCGGCCATGGCGCTCCGCGGCTGCGGTGCCTCCGAACCCCCCGAGCCGGGGCCTGCTGCAGGGACCCAGCAGCGCGTACGCTGGGCCCAGCCCCTGGCCAGCGTCTGGGCTGCTGCCCAGCTGGTGCTATCCCGGGGCGGCGGCATCGGCAGCCCAGCCCCGTTCGTTCCCCTGCGGGACGGGGGGCTGGGCCCTGCTGCCCCCACTCCAGGCCGCTGCGGGATAGCACCAGCTGGGCAGCAGCCCAGACGCTGGCCAGGGGCTGGGCCAGCATACGCACTGCTGGGTCCCCGCAGCAGGCCCCGGCTCGGGGGGTTCGGGGGCGCCAGAGCTACAGCCGCGGAGCGCCATGGCCGCTTCCTGCCCCCGCGGCAGTGGGAGCTGCAGCAGCGGCTGCTCCCGAGTCCCGCTGGCCGGGGGTGAGAACAGCCGCCGCCGCCTGGCCCCGCGGGCCGCCCCCCTCCTCGCCCTACCACCCAACTGAGTCCTGCCTGCAAGGGACCAGGCCGGACTGTTACTCACCCCGGCCCCGCGCTTCCCCTGCGTCTCCCGGGCCTCCCTCCAGCGCTTGCGGAGGAAGGGGTTTTTTGGCCACGCCCCCAGCCACGCCCCCCGCGTCACCCCACCCCTCCCCCCGCGTCCCGATATTTGTCTTGGGTGATCTGGTCACCCTACAATAATACATAACCTTTGCATTTAATTCAATGTATTTAAACTTAATCCAGATATATGTACACTTAATTCAGTAAGGTTTTTCATGGATATTGCAGGAAAATGCCACATCTGTTAGATAGATAGATAGAGAGATAGATAGAGAGATAGATTAGATTTTATGGACGAGAGTTGAGGTGGTTGGAATGAGGAGACTAGAGATTTTGGGAAGACTGCAAGAAGAAAAAGAGCAAGTAAAATGGGGTAGACTCCCAGGAAAGAGTGTGGGGGATTAGGAGGTTTGGGGTCCATTTTGATGGAGAGGGGGTATTAATTTTGCCACTGTAATGACTGTTCCTTCCCCCCATTATTTGGGGGGGGTCTCTTTCAGGTCTGATCCCCATTATGGCTGAGGGAGAGACAACAGTGTTTGGTGCTGTTGGGGAACAGGTGATCCTGCCTTGTATTGACAAATCCCACCGTGATGGGGTGACCTGGAAATACAATGACCTAGTTGTGATCCAGCATCAGATGCACCTCTCGAGAGGTAGAATTCCAAATTCACCACACCCTTGTCCCTCATATAGGGCTAGAGAATCCCCTCCTGGGGAGCAGCTTTCACCCACAGCCTTTTTACTCTCCCCAAAGGCAAAACTCCATTGTTCAGTCGATCTGAATTAAATAAGCAGGAGATGTCCAAGGGGAACTTCTCCCTGATACTATCACAGCTGGAGCACTCTGATGCTGGCAAGTACATCTGTGTAGTCGGTTCCAGAACTTTCAAGGTCCAGTTGCAGGTGTTTGAAGGTGAGTGATCCGGGACAGCGAGATGAGAGTGCAAGGAGCTTTGAGACAACACTTTTGCTGAGGTCCTTGTCCTTTGTCCATCTCCTCTGGCCTGAGCTATCGCAGATCCCTTTCCTCCAGCTAGCCCTACCTCCTCAGATTGTCCTTCTACTGAGATCCCCATGCTCACCTTCAGTCCCAGCCCCTCCCCTGGAGGAAGCTGGTGGAGGACAGGACTCACTGGATGGGCTCTCTCTCTCTTCACAGTTACAGGCTCTCCTAGTGGCTACCTCCTGCAGGCTGAAAATCTCATGCTGAGCATACAAGGTTCCTCAAGTGCCAACGTCACCTGGTCCAACAACTACAAGGACAAAGTGACAGCCACTCAGTCAAGAGAACTGAAGAATGGTGGACGCAGTCTGCAGATACACAACCTCCAGGCTGAGGACAGTGGAACCTGGAGGTGCCACATCACATCCCTGTCTGCTAAGCTGGACATACCCTATAAGGTGCTGGTGATAGGTAAGAAAAGCATGGATCTGAGTCTCAGATCTTTGCAGATGCCTAGAAAATGCAGAAGATTTTGGATAAATCTAAACTGATCCCATCTCCTCCTCACACACAAGCCCAGGGAAAGGTCACAGGTCATTACCTGGTTTCCTAGTTCCCAGTGTCCTGATCAGTGCAGCACCAGGGCCTTCCTCTCAGGATCTCCAGGGTCACAGACCCCTCAGCACTGGAGGTTGGCTCCTGAACTCCCGTTCCTTGGCTCAGTCTCACCCTGTTCCCCCTTGTTCTCCTAAACAGTCCCCCTCCCCCAGGAATTTTTGCATCTCAGACTCATGCAGATGATTCTCATTTCCTTGTCCAAGTTGTAGCTTTGCTTAGCTGGATGGATTTAACCCTTTGAATCTCTCCCAAGAACCCAACCCTTCTGGCCTCCTGACCTGTTGTGGCTCTTCTCTGAGCTCCTCCAGAACTGAGCACAATAACCCAGATGGGGTCTCCCTAGAGCTAGACAGAGGGATGGACTATCTCCTCCCTGCTCCATGGTGAAGTTGCAAAATTGATGATGAGACTATTGCTCCCCACACTTCCGTATGTTCTCCTCTTTCTGCTCTGAATTCAGGTTTTCATAATTTGAACCAGACGCTCTACAAAGCTGTTAATTCTACTGTGTCCTTCTCCTACTCTCTGAGCACTCACCTGCTGCAGATAAGAGAGCTGGAGTATGTCAGAGGAGGCTTGGAGTGGAAACAGATGATAAACAACACGTACGTGGAGAAGTTTAACTTCAATGTCACCTCTAAAGGGCTGCTCTTGCCTGAGCAAATGGCCAACATGCAGGTTACATGGAAACCCAGCAATCACCTGGAAGTGAAACTGCCCAGAGTCCAGTTCAAGGATGCTGGATGGTATCAGTGCCAGTTCACAGTCAGCCGTGGCCGTGTGGAGAAGGCCATCCACCTGGTGGTGATGACAGGTGAGAGGAAGTTGTGGCCCCTATGGACACTACAGAGGAAGTGGGGCAGGAGTATGGGAGGTCCCCCCCAAAAAGGTGCCTACCATCTGGAGACCCCTGAGACTCTATCTCAGACCCTATGGAAAGGATGTTTCCATCCCCTCATTTGCATGTCCCCCTCTTGTTCTCTTTGCAGTCACTGCTGACCCTGTTGGGCCGCTCTCCAAATGGGCTAACGTGACCCTGCTCTGCAAGCTCTCGGCTCCTATCCCACCTAATGCCCAGCTGTTCTGGGAGCATGTGAATGGGACTGAGAAGAAATTAAATATGTTGGGACACAGTGAGGTGGAGGTGAAGACCAAGACTGTGGGGCTGTGGAGATGCAGCCTTAAGGTGGAGAATAACATGATGACCAGCATTGACTACACTGTGGGTAGGGAGACCACCACCACTTCCTCCATTCAAAGGCCCATGCTGTCTCTCTCTGTGTCTCTCTCTATGTCCGTCTCTCCAATTCTCTCACTTCTCTCTCCACAGTGAAGGCTGCTGAATGGAATAGCTATGTGCTGATCGGGGCAGGGGTTGGAGCCGGCATAGTGCTGCTTCTCCTTGCAAGCCTATGTACTTTCATCTGTACTGCCCGGCAGCGGAGGAGGGTGAGTTCCCAAGTCCCAGCAGACAACAAAGGAGGAAAGTCCCTCCACTGCAGTCAGGATGAGTCTCTGAGGATTCCCCCCTTCAGAGGAGCAAGTGGGAGGGAACTAGGAACCACCCCCCTGGGGAAGGGACTCTTAAAATAGCCATATCCCAGTTAAATCTCTGAGGAGTGAGGCAGATAAAATCTGTACAGTCATGGCAAGCAGAGGGTTTGAAACCACCAACCACTTTGGAGGGTAGAACTTTAAACACAGAAATGTGGGTTCATGGCACACTCCTTTCTCTCCTGACAGCAACGGGCTGAAAAGATGGCACGAGCCAGGCGAGACTTGATTGAAAGGAGAACATGTCAGTGTCAACGGTAAGTACAAATCCAGGCCCCTCTGACTAGGGAGAGATGCTGGCCTCAAGAGAATGGGACTGGCTGCTAGCTCAGGGATGGGGGAATAGGACATGGGGCCTTTCACTTCAGGCTGTGTCTAGACTGTAGTTCCCTCAGTTGCAATTAACTCATGTTAGTTATCTCAGTTGTGGTAAACACAAATCAGTGCATCCTCACAGTATTCACACTCATGTTTAGTGGCTTTACGGTTACCCCCCAAATCTACACTAGCACTGCATTGGCTTGTGTTTAGTAGCACTTTCTTCTGGGCATTCATCCCAGAATTCCTAGTGTTGTTCCAAACTGCAGTATGTTATGAGTGATTGCCAATAGCCTTCTGGGAGGCCTCACAGGTGCCCAGAGGGATTGTGGGAGGAGAAGACAAATTCCCAGAATCCCTATAACAATGTCCAAGTAAACCAACACATGCTGCTTCGCTCGCTGACTGCTTTCATGAGAACAAGTTTCTCACTGAGTGAAGAGCTGGCATGTCCTAGGATTTGATGATTATATGCTCTGAGGCAGCAGAAGCAGCTGTGGAGAGACAGTGGCAGCTGTGTAGTCATTACTAGCAGAGAGCCATGTTGTGTGTTGATCCCCGTAAATATATCTGAATATACCTAATATACCTGAACTGCCCAGGAGATGGCGTGTACTAGTGAGTGGTGTAGAGTCTCTGGACAAAGCACTCAGTGTCCACAAGCTATTTTGGGCCAAACCCATAAGCAGAGAGTGGCGGGGGCTGCATCATTGTTCTCCAGTCCTGGGATGATCAATGGTGGCCGTAGAACGTCCGGTCGAGGAAGTCCATGTTTCTGAAAGCCCAGGGAAATGCCTCCTTATGCACAATGACTGCTCTGTGAGGAAGATGATTGCTATTATGGTTGCACCTTTCACATTTGCAAAAGCAGCAGTGAGCTTTCTAGGCCTGCCTGGATTGCCAAGATTGAATTGCTTCAGTCTTTAGGTGGCCAAAAATAAGACCTCTTGAAGTCCATAATAGGAAAACTGTTGCCAACAACATAAGAGATGCTGTCATATGCTGGATTTACATGCAGAGTACACTAGTGAACTTTAAGGGTTTTATTTGCCTTCTTATCACTTGTCATTAAATATTACTAAGTTCCTAGTAAATGTTATTTTAGGTGGGAGTGAGGGCTGAGTGGAAGAAACATAGTGGTGATTATGTGCTGGGTGACAGAAACGTAGCTCTGCTTTCATCTGTTTTTATGTGAGTGCAGGTAGCACAGTTATTTATGATTCAAAAGTAGCCCTACAAAACAGTACAACTACATCCGAAAACGGAACAAGCTGTGCAAAACATGAAGCAATACAGTCACTCTGTAACTCCCTAAAGAGCTCAGTGCAGCCACATTGGAAATGAAGTGCATTAAGTCACACAAATGCCTAATCAACGTTGTATAAATATTGCACTTCCCCCCAGCTACGTAAAGTATTCTGTGTTCTATGCCTTCCAATCTGGCCAGAGGTCAGGAGACTGTCAGGCTCAGTGGGTTCACTGCATAGAGTAGGGGGCATTTCACCTCTACAATACCAGAGTTCATGCTGTTTAATTTCTTTCTCTTGCAGTCAGCTGAAGAATGACTATTCCAATGCTTGAGGCAGAAGGGTGAATGAAGTCTCTGCCAATGATAAGCCATCTGGCAGCCCACCTTGCTTGCTTGGATCCAACTCACCTTTCCTTCCTCCCGTGCAATGCTTTGTTCTTTCATCTTTCTCCCAGCCTCATTGCCAAGAAGGGATCTTATCAGGGTGTGGATGGGATACAGTGAGCAGGACAAGCACCCACCCCACAGTGATGGCTCAGCCCCAAATCCATCAGGGAATGTACTGAATGTAAGGTATACACAGATGTATTCTGTGCATATGCTTGATTTGACCTCTTGGATTTTTTCTCAGATGTTTCCTGTATCTGCTCCAAATGCAATAAATCACTTTAGAGTTTTCATTGCAAAATCTGACTTTATTTGCCTGATGCACCAAACATCTCCCTCTAATATAACCCCTACTACTGGCCTTCCCAAACACCCCCAGCCTGCCCTCCTCCCACAACCCACCTCCCCTGCTGCCAGAAGCCTGCCCTGATTCCTGCATCCTGTGATCCCCTTCCCCCTCCCCACCCCAGCCACCACCTTCCCCAATCCAGACCTCCAGCCAGTGACAAGGAATGCTGGAGACTTTCCCTTAACTTGGTATTTTCATGCTTCCAAGGATTTGAGGTGGGTCCTGAGGTAGCCTTATTGTCACTAACCAGAGGTTTTGTTTGTTAATTTACTGGTTTTTACAGAAGATTGGTTACCAGGTTGAGTAGCTCCCTGGGGAGAGGGATTAAACAGGAGCTGCACAGTGGAAGCTGCCCCTGGTTGTGCTGACCCTTCTGAGAGGTGCCCCAGGAAGGTCTATGTCTCCAGAACATGTATGTCTCCACTGAAGGGATAGTGGCCGTAAACATGCCAAGTAAACCTGCTGTATTTAGCAGTGACCATAATGTGTGATCTGGAAAGAACCTCCAGGAAGGTGTCTATGTCACCCTTACTTCCTGAAACACCAGCCAGCCTCAGCCACACTTCTGGAAACTGGATACGCCCATGAGTGGCTGCAGCAGCAGCACAGTCTGTGCCTGCACTCCAGTAGCAGGGCTGCCCCTCCTGGGTCCAAGTGACGCATACTCTTCCACCTTCTGACCAGCCAGTGTGTGATACGAGCCCTCAGAATGTGTGACAAAGGCCCAAAATAATCCAATTTTCTTTCAGCCTCCCCAGGTGTTTGTGTGGATGCAGTATAACATTTATTCTTGTGAGAGGCCTTAGCCACACACACAAACACAACACCTTGCTGCAGGCATCCTTTCCCTGGATTGCCAGCACACCGTGTGAGCAAAGCTCTGCCATCTGCTGGAGGAGGGGGTGTTGGGGTGAAAAGGATGGGCATCAGCATTTGGAGGAGAGTTGATTTGCAAGGAGGGCATGTGGATGGAGGGTTCCTATGGGGCACATTGACCCACCCCCCAATAGCCAAGGCCAGCAGCAAATGACAATGATGGTGTCCAAGCATTGTCACATTTGACCCCATTTGATACACCACCAGCATAAAATACAATGGTTATTGCAAGGTGCCCTGAACCTCCTCCTCTACTGAGAGCTTTCTCAAAAAAAACAGGAGTACTTGTGGCACCTTAGAGACTAATAAATTTCCCAGTCCTTATTCAATCCTGAGTTGATTGTGTCTAGTTTGCATATCAATTCCAGCTCAGCAGTCTCTCGTTGGAGTCTGTTTTTGAAGTTTTTCTGTTGTAATATAGCCACCCGCAGGTCTGTCATTGAATGACCAGACAGGTTAAAGTGTTCTCCCACTGGTTTTTGAGTATTATGATTCCTGATGTCAGATTTGTGTCCATTAATTCTTTTGCGTAGAGACTGTCCGGTTTGGCCAATGTACATGGCAGAGGGGCATTGCTGGCACATGATGGCATATATCACATTGGTAAATGTGCAGGTGAACGAGCCCCCTGATGGTATGGCTGATGTGATTAGGTCCTATGATGATGTCACTTGAATAGATATGTGGACAGAGTTGGCATCGGGCTTTGTTACAAGGATAGGTTCCTGGGTCAGTGGTTTTGTTCAGTGATGTGTGGTTGCTGGTGAGTATTTGCTTTAGGTTGGGGAGTTGTCTGTAAGCGAGGACAGGTCTGTCTCCCAAGATCTGTGAGAGTAAAGGGTCATCTTTCAGGATAGGTTGTAGATCTCTGATGATGCGCTGGAGAGGTTTTAGTTGGGGGCTGAAGGTGACAGCTAGTGGTGTTCTGTTATTTTCTTTGTTGGGCCTGTCTTGTAGGAGGTGACTTCTGGGTACTCGTCTGGCTCTGTCAATCTGTTTTTTCACTTCAGCAGGTGGGTATTGTAGTTTTAAGAATGCTTGATAGAGATCTTGTAGGTGCTTGTCTCTATCTGAGGGATTGGAGCAAATGCGGTTATATCTTAGAGCTTGGCTGTAGACAATGGATCGTGTGGTGTGTCCTGGATGGAAGCTGGAGGCATGTAGGTAAGTGTAGCGGTCAGTAGGTTTCCGGTATAGGGTGGTATTTATGTGACCATCACTTATTAGCACAGTAGTGTCCAGGAAATGGACCGCTTGTGTGGATTGATCTAGGCTGAGGTTGATGGTGGGATGGAAATTATTGAAATCATGGTGAAATTCCTCAAGGGTTTCTTTTCCATGGGTCCAGATGATGAAGATGTCATCAATGTAGCGCAAGTAGAGTAGGGGCGTTAGGGGACGAGAGCTAAGGAAGCGTTGTTCTAAGTCAGCCATAAAAATGTTGGCATATTGTGGGGCCATGCGGGTACCCATAGCAGTGCCGCTGACTTGAAGGTATATATTGTCCCCAAATGTGAAATAGTTGTGGGTGAGGACAAAATCACAAAGTTCAGCCACCAGGTTAGCTGTGACATTATCGGGGATACTGTTCCTGATAGCTTGTAGTCCATCTTTGTGTGGAATATTGGTGTAGAGGGCTTCTATGTCCATAGTGGCCAGGATGGTGTTTTCTGGAAGATCACCGATGGATTGTAGTTTCCTCAGGAAGTCAGTGGTGTCTCGAAGATAGCTGGGAGTGCTGGTAGCGTAGGGTCTGAGGAGAGAGTCCACATAACCAGACAAGCCTGATGTTAGGGTGCCAATGCCTGAGATGATGGGGCATCCAGGATTTCCAGGTTTATGGATCTTGGGTAGCAAATAGAATACTCCTGGTCGGGGTTCTAGGCATGTGTCTGTACAGATTTGTTCCTGTGCTTTGTCAGGGAGTTTTTTTAGCAGATGATGTAGTTTCTTTAGGTAATCCTCAGTAGGATCAGAGGATAATGGCCTGTAGAATGTGGTGTTAGAGAGCTGTCTAGCAGCCTCTTGGTCATATTCCAATTTATTCATGATGACGACATGAGGACTGGGAATGGCTGAGCCATTACAAACATTGAATCTATCTCCCCTTGTAAGTATTCTCACACTTCTTATCAAACTGTCTGTACTGGGCTATCTTGATTATCACTTCAAAAGTTTTTTTTCCTCTTACTTAATTGGCCTCTCAGAGTTGGTAAGACAACTCCCACCTGTTTATGCTCTCTGTATGTTTGTATATATATCTCCTCAATATTTATTCCACTCTGTATGCATCCGAAGAAGTGGGCTGTAGTTCACGAAAGCTTATGCTCTAATAAATTTGTTAGTCTCTAAGGTGCCACAAGTACTCCTGTTCTTTTTGCGGATACAGACTAACACGGCTGCTACTCTGAAACCTGAGAGCTTTCTGTAACCCATGCAATTGCATTACAGTGCTTTGTCCCCCTACAATGGCTAGAACAGGAGTCTGCTTCTGCCTGTGAGTTAGCTAAAGCACTCCATTAGCTCAAGCAGCTGAGGTTAGTGTGCAGATGACTTGATTTAGAGGTGTTCTTCCACAGGGCCTAGCCACTAGAGGAGGCCAAAGAAAGACACACTGTGGGTTACATACGCCTGCTGGGCTGGGAAGCTCATGCTGAGCGTTGGCGGTCCCCAGCGCTTCACAGCTCCTCCATGGCTCTGGGGTGATTGAGCCCAAGATCTTTGTAGCTTAACAAAAACACACAAAAAACCCACAAGCCTCAACTGTCAGAGCTAAAGGACCAGCTTGGTTAGGTCAGGGGCAGTAGCAAACACATAAACCTCTACATATGGTCTCATCACTGGAGAGGCTCAAAGAAACACCCCACGTTAGTGTGGCTGACACACTGCTGCTGGCCAGTGGAGCTGGTCCCGAGTGTCAGAGAGCCACAGTGTTTAAAATGGAGCTAAAAGTGTTAGCTGCCAGCATTTGAGCTAAGGGAAGAAGCCTTCTACGAGGGAACTTATAAATCACTGTCTGTGGCCTCATCCCTGCAGGAGCACAGAGTCCGACTGTTACATGGGTTACAGCTGCACCTCTGACAGAATCATAATGAGAAGCACACTAAACCCTCTGCCATTGTTTTGACATAGCTCCTAAGTGTGCACCAGTATACCTGTCTCCTAGCATGCAATCAGTAACATTGCGTCACCAGAACTCTTCTGTGACACTCCACACAGTAACCTGGAAAAACGTAATAACTAGTCTAGCTCTCTACAGCACTCATCTGACCCCCATTGTGATAGCGTTCGAGCCCCTCACAGTGCATTTGTCTTCACAGCTCCCCTGGGAGGTAAGTGCTGCTATTAGCACCATTTTACACATGGGGGGAAATTTTCAGAAGTGCCTGAGAGGCAAAAGGGGGAATTAGCTGCCACTCTATGTGCCCAAGTTCTAAAGTTAGCTCCTCAAACCACTACTGTGTTGCTGCATAATCCCCCTACACTCCCTAGATGCTTACGTTTCCACTGTCAAAGTCCCCTAGGTGCCTAAATTTCTGCCAGCAGACACACACAGTCACCTCAGTCCTGACATCAAGCGGCTCAGCACCTAACTGAGCTCTCTAAGCCCTAGCAGGATTCCCCAGCCTACTCACCCTGATGTGGAGCAGGGACTTAAAACACGTATCCTCTCCTGCTCAGGTGAATGCCCCCACCACTGGACTCTAGGGTATGCTAGGGTGGAACTCTCTCAAGTTGAAGCTGTTCCACTGTGTACAAAATATTTAACAAGGCATAGAAACAGGGTCTGAAACTTGGGTCTTCTACATTCTAGGGGCTTGCCCTAAGCACTGGGCTGAAACTGGGGTGGTAGTGATTTTTTCACACTCCTTCCTGATATCGCTATGGCAGCAAAATTTTGGAGTGCACCACAAGCCTCGGTCATTTAGAGTTTGTCTACACTGCACAAAAAGATCCATGGCAGTGAGTCTCAGGCCTGGTCTACACTAGGAGTTTAGGTCGACTTTAGCAGGGTTAAATCGAATTAAGCGTGGACACGTCCACACAACGAAGGCCTTTCTTTCAACTTAAAGGGCCCTTTAAACCGGTTTCTTTACTCCACCTCCGACAAGGGGATTAGCACTAAAATCGGCCTTTGTGGGTCGGATTTGGGGTAGTGTGGACGGAATTCGATGTTATTGGCCTCCGGGAGCTATCCCACAGTGCTTCATTGTGACCGCTCTGGACAGCACTTTCAACTCAGATGCACTGACCAGGTAGACAGGAAAAGCCCCGCGAACTTGTGAATTTCATTTCCTGTTTGCCCAGCGTGGAGCGCACAGGTGACCACGCAGAGCTCATCAGCACAGGTTACTATGATGGAGTCCCAGGATCGCAAAAGAGCTCCAGCATGGACAGAACGGGAGGTACGGGATCTGCTCGCCATATGGGGAGACGAATCAGTGCTAGCTGAACTCCGTAGCAGTAAACGAAATGGCAAAATATTAGAAAAGGTCTCAAAGGCCATGAAGGACAGAGGCCATAACAGAGAGCCGCGTGAAAATTAAGGAGCTAAGGCAAGCCTACCACAAAGCTAGAGAGGCAAACGGAAGGTCCGGGGGCAGAGCCGCAAACATGCCGCTTCTACGCAGAGCTGCATACCATTCTAGGGGGTGCAGTCGTCAATGGAGAAACACGCAACAGGGAAGTGGGTTCGGGGTACGCGGAAGATGATGATGATGATGAAGATAGCTCACAGCAAGGAAGCGGAGAAACCGGTTTCCCCAACAGCCAGGATATGTTTATCACCTTGGACCTGGAACCAGTAACCCCCAAACTCACCCAAGGCGTGCTCCCAGACCCTGAGGGCACACAAGGGACCTCTGGTGAGTGTACCTTTGTAAATATTACACATGGTTTAAAAGCAAGCGTGTTTAATGATTAATGATTAATTTGCCCTGGCAATTGTGGCCAGTACAGCTACTGGAAAAGTCTGTTAATGGGTATGTGGATGGAGCGGAAATCCTCAAGGGATATCTCCAGAAAGCTCTCCTTCATGTACTCCCAAAGCCTTTGCAAAAGGTTTCTGGGGAGGGCTGCCTTATCCCGTCCGCTATGGTAGGACACTTTACCACGCCAGGCCAGTAGCACGTAGTCTGGAATCATTGCATAACAAAGCATGGCAGCGTATGGTCCCAGTGTTTGCTGGCATGCAGACAACATCCATTCCTTATCTCTCTTCGTTATTCTCAGGAGAGTGATATCATTCACGGTCACCTGGTTGGAATGGGGTGATTTTATTAAGGGGGCATTCAGAGGTGCCCGTTCCTGCTCGGCTGAACAGAAATGTTCCCCGCTGTTAGCCACGCGGTGAGGGGGGAGGGGTGAAGGGATCATCCTAGAGAATTGGGGGGGGGGGGGGGCGGGTAGTTGGGTTTGTGCTGCATGTTAACCCGGAAACCCCAGCCCCTCCTTTTACATTGCAAACCCATTTTAAATGGCCAACCCAACGGGTCCTTGGTATGGGAAATGAGGGCGCTACTGTTTGAAACCATTCCCACATGTTATGAGGATTAAAAAAGCCGAATTCTGTTGCCTGGCACCGCGTGAGTGATCTCTCACACCAAACCGGCAGGCCCTCAATATAAGAGGAAAAATGCGACCTTGTAACGAAAGCACATGTGCTGTGTAATGTGAACAGCAGAATTTAATGTGAAAGAGTGTACCCATTGTTCTCTAAAATGTGTCTTTTTTAACCACCTCTCCCTTGTCCTCCACCAGCTGCAAATGTTTCTCCTTCGCAGAGGCTAGCAAAGATTAGAAGGAGAAAACGGCGGACTCGGGATGATATGTTCACGGAGCTCCAGATGTCCATGCTGAAAGAGCACAGCAGAATGCGGGGAGATAGTCAATGTCAGATTACAGAAAAGCACAATATGAACGAGAGGAGAGATGGCGGGCTGAATCGCGGGATGAACAGAGCAAGTGGCGGGCTGAAGATGATAGGTGGCGTCAGCTTGCAGACAGAAGGCAAGAGTCGATGCTCCGGCTGCTGGAGCATCAAACTGATATGCTCCAGCGTATGGTTGAGCTGCAGGAAAGGCAGCAGGAGCAGAGACCGCCGCTACAGCCCCTGTGTAACCAATGGCCTCCTCCCCAAGTCCCATTGCCTCCTCACCCAGATGCCCAAGAACACGGTGGGGGGGCCTCCGGCCACCCAGTCACTCCACCCCAGATGATTGCCCGAGCATCGGAAGGCTGGCCTTCAATAAGTGTTAAAGTTTTAAAGTTTTAAACTGCAGTGTGTCCTTTTCCTTCCCTCCTCCCCCACCCCTCTCGGGCTACCTTGGCAATTATCCCCCTAGTTGTGTGATGAATTAATAAAGAATGCATGAATGTGAAGTAACAATGACTTTATTGCCTCTGCAAGCGGTGCTCGAAGGGGGGAGGGGAGGGTGCGGTGGTTGGTTTACAGGGAAGTAGAGTGAACCGGGTGGGGGGGGCGGAGGGTTCATCAAGGAGAAACAAACAGAAGTTTCACACTGTAGCCTGGCCAGTCACAAAACTCGTTTTCAAAGCTTCTCTGATGTGCACCACGCCCTGCTGTACTCTTCTAACCGCCCTGGTGTCTGGCTGCGCGTAATCAGCAGCCAGGCGATTTGCCTCAACCTCCCACCCCTCCATAAATGTCTCCCCCTTACTCTCACAGATATTGTGGAGCGCACAGCAAGCAGCAATAACAATGGGGATATTCTTTTCGCTGAGGTCTGAGTGAGTCAGTAAGCTGCGCCAGCACGCTTTTAAACGTCCAAATGCACATTCCACCACCATTCGGCACTTGCTCAGCCTGTAGTTGAACAGGTCCTGACTACTGTCCAGGCTGCCTGTGTACGGCTTCATGAGCCATGGCATTAAGGGGTAGGCTGGGTCCCCAAGGATCACGATAGGCATTTCAACATCCCCAACGGTTATTTTCTGGTCCGGGAAGAAAGTCCCTTCCTCCAGCTTTAGAAACAGACCAGTGTGCCTGAAGACGCAAGCATCATGTACCTTTCCCGGCCATCCCACGTTGATGTTGGTGAAACGTCCCTTGTGATCCACCAGGGCTTGCAGCAGCATTGAAAAGTACCCCTTGCGGCTTATGTACTCGGTGGCTTGGTGCTCCTGTGCCAAGATAGGGATATGGGTTCCGTCTATTGCCCCACCACAGTTTGGGAATCCCATTGCAGCAAAGCCATCCACTATGGCCTGCACATTTCCCAGATATCAGCAGGTCTTTGATTGCCCTGGCAACTTGGATCACAGCAGCCCCCACAGTAGATTTGCCCACTCCAAATTGATTCCCGACTGACCGGTAGCTGTCTGGCGTTGCAAGCTTCCACAGGGCTATCGCCACTCGCTTCTCAACTGTGAGGGCTGCTCTCATCCTGGTATTCTGGCACTTTAGGGCAGGGGAAAGCAAGTCACAAAGTTCCATGAAAGTGCCCTTACGCATGCAAAAGTTTCGCAGTCACTGGGAATCGTCCCAGACCTGCAACACGATGCGGTCCCACCAGTCTGTGCTTGTTTCCCAGGCCCAGAATCGGAGTTCCACGGCATGAACCTGCCCCAGTAACACCATGATTTGCACATTGCTGGGGCCCGTACCTTGTGTGAGGGCTGTGTCCATGTCAATTTCCTCATCACTCTCATTGCCGCGCTGCAATCGCCTCATCGGCTGGTCCTGGTTTTGCTTTGGCATGTCCTGGCTCTGCATATATTCCAGGACAATGCGCGTGATGTTCATAGTGCTCATAATTGCCGTGGTGATCTGAGCGGGCTCCATGATCCCAGTGCTATGGAGTCTGGTCCGAAAAAAGGCGCGAAACTGACGGAGGGAGGGAGGAGCGACTGACAACATGGCGTACAGGTACAGGGAATTAAAATCAACAAAGATGGCTGTGCATCAGGGAGAAACACAAACAACTGTCACACAGAATGGCCCCCCCAAAGATTGAACTCAAAACCCTGGGTTTAGCAGGCTGTTGATTTCACGGAGGGAGGTGGAAGCAAATGAATACATCTATTTTTTACATCTTAAGCTGGCAACAGACAGTGCAGCATGACTGATAGCCCTTGGTATCTTCTGGGTGCTTGGCAGAAGATACTGTACTACGACTGCTAGCCATCATCGTCAAGATGGTTCAATTGGACTGCCGGCAGGACTGAGTCTCCAGGAGACAAAGCATGTCTGCCCAGGTGCCTCTGATTGAACTGGAATACGACAATGACAGATATCAATCTTAATACACCATCTACTGCCAAAAGGCAAGGGGCTGCTGCTGTGTAGCAATGCAGCCCCATGTCTGCCAGCACTCAGATAGCCAATGAAGGCTACCAGTCATACTGCACCATCTACTGCCAAAGGCAATTAGCTGCTGCTGTGTAGCAATGCAGTACCACCTCTGCCGGCACCCAGATGACATATGGTGACGGTGAGCTGAGCTGAGCGGGCTCCATGCTTGCCGTGGTATGTTGTCTGCACAGGTAACCCAGGTAAAAAGGCGTGAATTGATTGCCGTTGCTCTGATGAAGTGGGAGGGGCCTGACGGCATGTACCAAGAACCCCCCGCGACACTGTTTTGCATCATCAGGCATTGGGATCTCAACCCAGAATTCCAATGGGCAGCGGAGACTGCGGGAACTGTGGGATAGCTACCCACAGTGCAACGCTCCAGAAGTCGACGCTAGCCACGGTACTGTGGACGCGGTCCGCTGGCTTCATGCACTTAGAGCATTTTATGTGGGGACACACACAATCGACTGTATAATACCGATATCTATAAAACCGGCTTCTATAAATTCGACCTAATTTCGTAGTGTAGACATACCCTCAGAGCCCAGGTCAATTGACTCAGGCTTCACTGTGGGGCTAAAAGTAGCAGTGTAGCCATTCAGGCTAGGGCTCAAGCCTCGCCTCTGAAACCTGGCAAGGGGGAAGGTCTCAGAGCCCAGGCTCCAGCCCGAGCCTGAATGACCACAGTACAATTTTTAGCCCCAAAGCACAAGCCCCATGAGCCCAAGTCAGTTGGCCCAAGCTGCGAGACTCACTGCCATGGGTCTATTTTTTTTGCAGTTTAGACGTACCCTTAGTCAGTTTGGAAAATTTTGCCCTGGAAAAGTCAGTCTCTCTCTGCAACATCAATATTTGAGTATTTTATATAAAGTGGAGCAGCTACACAAGGCTAGATTTCTACCCCAGCACACCCCCAACCCAAAAATTAGACCACTTTCCTCAGAGCCTCAGGCTCAAGTGCTTGCTCCACAGTAGGTAGAAAGGGAATTTGAACCCATGTTGCTTACATGCTGGAGGAAGGCACCTAACCATTGATCTCCTGACACTACATCTCCTCCTTCTTAAAAAATGGTGGACCTGGTTTAGGCCTCTGTGACGGAATGCACCCCTGTATTCACACCCTACACTCTATTGTAATAATCTTTGTACAAAATATGCTTGACCGGTATCATTGAAAACTAATAACTCGCTGGTCAATAATATTATAGTGAAATGTGTGTAGCAATATTATATTTAAAGTTATGAACATAAGCTGAAATCATGACTGAAGTGTGTTTACCAGACAAGTCTGGAGAGTGGGTAAACCTGTTTCTCAAAGACAATGGACAAAGCTGATGCCTGTAATCAGGTGTTATCAAAGCTGATGGGCAATCACTTATCAAGTGGTCATTCTTTAGCAAGGAAGGAGGGAGGCAGGAACAAACAGATCTGCATCTTAGCAAACAACAGCATGGAACTTCTTTCACCACCAGACTCCTTGACTCCAACTTCACAGAAGGAATGAACTTTATCTAGAGGTAACACTCAAGAAAATGCATTTCAAAAGGTGACTGAACTATAAAAGTCATGTGCAAAAACACCCCAAAGTGATCCCTGCCTATCTATCTCTCTTTCCCCCAAAAGAGGACAAAAGAAACAACCTATGGATTTTGGGAACAAATCCTGGCCTGAGCAATGTACTGAAAACATGTGGTAAGGGATTTCACTTTGAACAAAGTCTAGTCTGTTAAGTTCAGAACGCATTTTATTTTTATTTCTCTTGTAACCATTTCTGACTTTAAAGCCCCATGACTTGTACTCACTTAAAATCTATCTCTCTGTAGTTAAATAAAATTGTTTTGTTCTTTAATTAGAACCAATCCGGTGTTGTGAATTGATTGGGTCACTCCTGTGACAGGTTGGATCACAGAAACCTCGTTGGAGCTGCCAACTGATGTGCCAAGACTACTTCTGCCCCTGCTTTCCCTGCCAGCCTGGGACTCCAGCACCCTGTCTTGTTGAGCCAGACATGCCAAGCTGCTCCAACCAGGGGCGGCTCTATGTATTTTGCCACCCCAAGCACAGCAGTCAGGTGGCTTTCAGCGGCGCACCTGCAGGAGGTCCGCTGGTAACGCGGATTCAATGGCATGCCTGCAGGAGGTCCGCCAGTCCCGCGGCTTCGGTGTACCCGCCGCCGAATTGCCGCCAAAGCCGCGAGACCTCCTGCAAGGATGCCGCCAAAGCCTCCCTCACTGCCGCCCCCACAGCAACCGTCAGGCCGCTTGGTGCGCTGGTGCCTGGAGCCGCCCCTGGCTCCAACACAGACCCAGGGTCTGAACCATGTGCCCCAAAGCTGCAGACTTAACTGAAAGCAACTTACAGAAGTGTTCCCATCTTTAACACTCAGATGCCCAACTCCCAATGGAGTGAATTACCAATAAAATAAAATAAAAAACGCAAATCTATGTCTAAGAAAACTGAACAGAGATAAAGACCTCACCCAGTAAGCTTCCTTTTACAGACTAGTCTCCTTCTAGTCTGGGTCCAGCAATCACTCACACCCCCTGTAGTTACTGTCCTTTGTTCCACTTTCTTTCAGGTATCCTTAGGGGTGGAGAGGCCATCTCTTTAGCCAGCTGAAGACAAACTGGAGGGGTCTCCCAGGGGTTTAAGTAGACCTTCTCTTGTGGGTGGAGACCTCCTCCTCTCTCCTATGCAAAGTCCAGCTCCAAGATGGAGTCTTGAAGTCACATGGGCAAGCCACATGTCCATGCATGACTGAGTTTCTTACCAGCCAAGCCACATTCCTGGGAAAGCTTTGATGTGAATTGGTGTCTTCAAGTTCATTGTTGGCTTAAGTGGTTCTTGATTGGGCACTTAATTTGCACATTCCTTTCTCAAGAAGCTGACCAAATGCTTTACTAAGGCTATCAAGCAAGTATACAGCCAATATTCCTAACTTAAAGTACAAAAATGATACATGCATACAAATAGGAGGAATGTATTCAGTAGATCATAACCTTTACATAGATATGTTACATGGCATATGTAGCATAAAACATATTCCCGTTATATCATATATACATTCATAAGCATATGGGTGCTTGGGGCGGCCAATGGGAAGGGGCAGCACCTCCGGGTCTTCGGCGGCAATTCGGAGGCGGGTCCCTCAGTCCCTCTTGGAGGAAAGGACCGGCCGCCGAATTGCCGCCGAAGAATGAAGCCGCCAAAGTGCCACCGATCGCAGCTTTTTTTTTTTTTCTTCGCCGCTTGGGGCGGCAAAAAAGCTGGAGCCACCCCTGCTTCCAGTGAGCCCAAGCCACAGATCACTGACCTGAACATCAAGGACAAGGAGGAGGAGGAGGATAGGGGACATGCAACCGGGGAGGGAAGGTCCAGCTATGCCATGAGTCAGGACCTGTTTGAGACTCCACCACGGCCCAGTCAGTCCTGGCAGCTAAGCACAGATGAGCCCAGTGTAGGGGAAGGATCCTCAGGTAAGTGTGTAAATGTATTTCTCATTACAGTGATGGCACCCGCAATTTAACTGGACACAGCTATCGACTTTGCATTAATTTACTCATGCTAGAAGAGGTAGCAGTACAACAAAGGGAGATAGCGTTGTTATCTGCTTTTCATTCCCCTAGGCAAGGGGGACCATGTGAGGCAGTTTATGTACACTGGAATGTCCCCTGAATCCTTCTGAGAGATCTGGATGAAACTTTCACTGAGGTACTCTGCAATCTTCTCCCAAAGGTTTAAAGGGACGGCAGCCTTATTTCTTCCTATACAGTAGGACACTTTCCCACACCACTCAGTGATAACTTCAGCAGGCACCATTTCAGTACACAGGCCAGCAACATACAAGCCCAGGCACCTTTGGGACGCTAGCAGCAGCTGCGCTCTCTGTGCCTTTGTTACCCTCAGCAGTGAGATAACAGATCACCAGTGCCTGTGAAAAATGACAGTGCCAGTGCCCTATCCTCATAGTTTCATGCAACCAAGCAATTCTCTCCATTTCCCTCACCCCTGGTGGCCCACACTCACCTTGGCTGGAGCTGTGAGTGGTCCTGTTGTGCCCACCCACTGCTAAAGGACCTCCTCCAGCCTAAAGGGAGGCTCTACAAGGTCCGAGGTCTCAATTAATTACGGGGGACAACTAAAGATATAACAGGGACAGGAGTGAGCTCACAGGGCTAAATGAAGGGAACCGGAAGGGGACACCAAGCAGAGAACCGCGGACAGCGCCCACTGCTCCTCGAAGGTGTCAAGGGAGCCAGCGGACGCCGGCCAGAGGAACTCTGCCCGGATGCGTCAGCGGACGGTGATCGGAAATAGGCCCTGCAGTCGCAGGAAACCCCGTCAGCCAACCTCCTCTCCCTGGTCTTGTAGGTGGTCATTTTGGCCAGCATTAGGAGGAGGTTGACAAGGAGGTCCCGCGACTTTGTGGGTCCACGGATAGGGAATGCATAGATAAGGAGGTGAGGGGAAAAGTGCAGCCAAAACCACAATAGAATATCTAATAACCCCAACTATACATACAATATGATGGGGGCTAATTTAGTTACAAGTCAGGAAAAGGATCTTGGAGTCATCGTGGATAGTTCTCTGAAAATGTCCACGCAGTGTGCAGAGGCGGTCAAAAA
This sequence comes from Chrysemys picta bellii, assembly GCF_011386835.1. Taxonomy (NCBI): domain Eukaryota; kingdom Metazoa; phylum Chordata; order Testudines; family Emydidae; genus Chrysemys; species Chrysemys picta. The sequence goes on along the minus strand of NC_088791.1, from coordinate 143,524,859 downwards.
AGCAAACAGGATGTTAGGAATCATGAAAAAGGGGATAGAGAATAAGACTGAGAATATATTATTGTCCTTATATAAATTGATGGTACACCCTCATCTCGAATACTGCGTACAGATGTGGTCTCCTCATCTCAAAAAAGATATACTGGCACTAGAAAAGGTTCAGAAAAGAGCAACTAAAATGATTAAGGGTGTCATAACTATAAAGGGAAGGGTAACAGCTGTCCTGTGTACAGTACTATAAAATCCCTCCTGGCCAGAGACTCCAAAATCCTTTTCCCTGTAAAGGGTTAAGAAGCTCAGGTAACCTGGCTGGCATCTGACCTAAAGGACCAATAAGGGGACAAGATACTTTCAAATCTTGGGGGGGGAAGGATTTTGTTTGTGTTCTTTGTTTGGGAGTGTGTTCGTTCTCGGGACTGAGAGGGACCAGACATCAATCCAGGTTCTCCACATCTTTCTAAACAAGTCTCTCCTATTTCAAACTTGTAAGTAAATAGCCAGGCAAGGCGTGTTAGTTTTCCTTTGTTTTCTCAACTTGTAAATGTACCTTTTACTAAAGTGTTTATCTTTGTTTGCTGTACTTTGAACCTGAGACTAGAGGGGAGTCCTCTGAGCTCTTTAAGTTTGATTACCCTGTAAGGTTAATTTCCATACTGATTTTACAGAGATGATTTTTACCTTTTTCTTTAATTAAAAGCCTTCTTTTTTAGAACCTGATTGATTTTTCCTTGTTTTTAGATCCAAGGGGGTTGGATCTGTATTCACCAGGAGTTGGTGAAAGGAAGGAGGGGGAAAGGTTAATTTCTCCTTGTTTTAGATCCAAGGGGGTTGGATCTGTATTCACCAGGAGTTGGTGAAAGGAAGGAGGGGGAAAGGTTAATTTCTCCTTGTTTTAGATCCAAGGGGATTGGATCTGTGTTCACCAGGAGTTGGTGGGAGGAAGGAGGGGGAAAGGTTAATTTCTCCTTGTTTTAAGATCCAAGGGGTTTGGATCTGTATTCACCAGGGAATTGGTGAAAGGTTTTCTCAGGGCTTCCCAGAGTGGGAATCTAATTGGGAAATGGTGGCAGCGGACCAGAGCTAAGCTGGTAGCTAAGCTTAGAAGTTTTCATGCAGGCCCCTACATTTGTACCCTAAAGTTCAAAGTGGGGATCCAGCCTTGACATGGTGGCATAGCGGTGGGATCATTTTAAACCCAAAAGCCAGTGAGATTTTTTTTTCCTTCTAGCTGCTTGGAAAGCCGAGCTGGAGGTAGATAGATGCATATCTTATCTCTCCTTGCCTGAAGGCAGAGGTGTTAAGTTTTTTTAACAGGTCCTTTGTTAAGAGAAGTGTTCAAATGGGCAAACAAAGGTAAAGATAATTTACAAGCTGAATTGTTTTTTTTTCTTTTTACATCCTCGGGAGTAGCTAGTTAGAAAGTCTCTGTTAACTCAGCAGCAGCCAGAGCTGAGAGCTTCCCAGTTTCAGTCAACTGCAGAGGGGGTGACCCAGCACAAGAAAACAGGAAAATGACTACAAAAGAAGAAAAAGCCAAAGAGGAGGCCCACAAGAGGGCTATGGAGCTGAAAGAAAAAGAGATAGAGCTGAGAAACAGAGAAGAAAAAGCCAAAGAGGGGGCCCACAAAAGAAAGATGGAGCTAAGAGAAAGAGAAGAAAAAGCCAAAGAGGAGGCCCACAAGAGAGAGATGGAGCTGAAAGAAAAAGAGATGGAGCTGAAAAAAAAAGAGATGGAGATAAAAGAAAAAGAGATGGAGGAGAGAGAAAAAGAAAGGAAACATGAACTGGAACTAGCCAAGGCTAAGCAAGCTTTCACCCTCATCCCTGTTCCTAAGCCGTCCACCAGGGCCCCGTCTGTGTTACCAGAGACCCAGACAAAGGTGGTGGAACCGGATCCCCTGCCAACGACTGCAACAGCCGTTGTGGACCCAGTCCCAGAGACCCAGCCAAAGCCAGTCCCAGAACCGGAACTGCCAACGCAACCAGCACCAGAACCATTGCCAGCACTGAGTCCAGCGCTTGCAAACCCGTCTACAACTCCAATGCCAGAGGGCACCAGCGAGCCTGAACTGGCAGAAGCAACAGATAACCCTACCCAAGAGGCTCAGCCAGAGCCTGAGATACCACATAGTGCACCAGCGGACAGCGGTTCACAGTCAATGGAAACAGCCCCAGCACCTGCATCGCTTCCAGAGGGACCAAGCCGCAGTCCACAGTCCAAGGAGGAACTGATGTCTCCAGCATCAAGGGAACAGTTCCAGGCCGAGCAGGAAGCAGATGACAGCCTTCAGAAAGCTTGGGCGGCGGCGCGGAGCACCCCACCGCCTCTCACCTCTTCTAACCGATCCCGGTTTGTTGTAGAACAAGGGCTTTTATACAAGGAGACTCTTTCTGGTGGGCACCAGGAAGACTGGCATCCTCAAAGACAGTTGGTAGTTCCCACTAAGTATCAGGTAAAGCTCTTGAGCTTAGCCCATGATCATCCCAGTGGCCATTCTGGGGTGAACAGAACCAAAGACCGGTTGGGGAAGTCCTTCCACTGGGAGGGAATGGGCAAGGACTTTGCTAAATATGTCCGATCTTGTGAGGTGTGCCAACGAGTGGGAAAGCCCCAAGACCAGGTTAAAGCCCCTCTCCAGCCACTACCCATAATTGAGGTCCCATTTCAGCGCGTAGCTGTGGATATTCTGGGTCCTTTCTCAAAGAAGACACCCAGAGGAAAGCAGTACGTACTGACTTTCATGGATTTTGCTACCCGATGGCCAGAAGCAGTACCCTTAAGCAACACCAGGGCTAAAAGTGTGTGCCAGGCATTAACAGACATTTTTGCCAGGGTAGGTTGGCCCTCCGACATCCTTACAGATTCGGGAACTAATTTCCTGGCAGGGACCATGGAAAACCTGTGGGAAGCTCATGGGGTGAATCACTTGGTTGCCACCCCTTACCACCATGAAACCAATGGCCTGGTGGAGAGGTTTAATGGAACTTTGGGGGCCATGATACGTAAATTTGTAAATGAACACTCCAATGATTGGGACCTAGTGTTGCAGCAGTTGCTTTTTGCCTACAGGGCTGTACCACATCCCAGTTTAGGGTTTTCACCATTTGAACTTGTGTATGGCCGCGAGGTTAAGGGGCCATTACAGTTGGTGAAGCAGCAATGGGAGGGGTTTACGCCTTCTCCAGGAACTAACATTCTAGACTTTGTAAGCAACCTACAAAGCACCCTCCGACGCTCTTTAGCCCTTGCTAAAGAAAACCTAAAGAATGCTCAGGAAGAGCAAAAGGCCTGGTATGATAAACATTCCAGAGAACGGTCCTTCAAAGTAGGAGACCAAGTCATGGTCTTAAAGGCGCTCCAGGCCCATAAAATGGAAGCATCGTGGGAAGGACCATTCACGGTCCAGGAGCGCCTAGGAGCTGTTAACTATCTCATAGCCTCCCCCACCTCCAACATAAAGCCTAAGGTATACCATGTTAATTCTCTTAAGCCCTTTTATTCCAGAGAATTAAATGTTTGCCAGTTTACAGCCCAGGAAACAGATGACGCGGAGTGGCCTGAAGGTGTCTACTACGAAGAAAAAAAGGATGGTGGCGTGGAAGAGGTGAACCTCTCCATGACCCTTGGACGTCTGCAGCGACAGCAGATCAAGGAGCTGTGCACAAGCTTTGCACCAATTTTCTCAGCCACTCCAGGATGGACCGAACGGGCATACCACTCCATTGACACAGGTAATGCTCACCCTATTAGAACCCCACCCTACCGGGAGTCACCTCATGCCAAAACTGCTATACAAAGGGAGATCCAGGACATGCTACAGATGGGTATAATCCGCCCCTCTAAGAGTGCATGGGCATCTCCAGTGGTTCTAGTTCCCAAACCAGATGGGGAAATACGCTTTTGCGTGGACTACCGTAAGCTAAATGCTGTAACTCGTCCTGACAACTATCCAATGCCACGCACAGATGAGCTATTGGAGAAATTGGGACATGCCCAATTCATCTCTACTTTGGACTTAACCAAGGGGTACTGGCAAGTACCACTGGATGAACCCGCTAAGGAAAGGTCAGCCTTCGTCACCCAGGCAGGGGTGTATGAATTCAATGTACTCCCTTTTGGGTTGCGAAATGCACCCGCCACCTTCCAAAGACTTGTAGATGGTCTCCTAGCGGGATTGGGAGAATCTGCAGTTGCCTACCTCGATGATGTGGCCATTTTTTCTGATTCATGGGCAGAGCACCTGGAGCACCTGGAAAAAGTTTTCGAGCGCATCCAGCAGGCAGGACTAACTGTTAAGGCTAAAAAGTGTCAAATAGGCCAAAACAGAGTGACTTACCTGGGGCACCAGGTGGGTCGAGGAACTATAAATCCCTTACAGGCCAAAGTGGATGCTATCCAAAAGTGGCCGGTTCCAAAGTCTAAGAAACAGGTCCAATCCTTCTTAGGCTTGGCTGGATATTATAGGCGATTTGTACCCCACTACAGCCAAATCGCCGCCCCGCTGACAGACCTAACCAGAAAGAAACAGCCAAATGCAGTTCAGTGGACTGATGAGTGTCAAAAGGCCTTTAACCAGCTTAAGGCAACACTCATGTCTGACCCTGTGCTACGGGCCCCAGACTTCGACAAACCGTTCCTAGTAACCACAGATGCATCCGAGCGAGGCGTGGGAGCAGTTTTAATGCAGGAAGGACCGGATCAAGAATTCCATCCTGTCGCGTTTCTCAGCAAGAAACTGTCTGAGAGGGAAAGCCACTGGTCAATCAGCGAAAAGGAATGCTACGCCATTGTGTACGCGCTGGAAAAGCTACACCCATATGTTTGGGGACGGCGTTTCCAACTACAAACAGACCATGCTGCGCTACAGTGGCTTCATACCGCCAAGGGAAATAACAAAAAACTTCTTCGGTGGAGTTTAGCTCTCCAAGATTTTGATTTTGAAATACAACACATTTCGGGAGCTTCTAACAAAGTGGCTGATGCACTCTCCCGGGAAAGTTTCCCAGAGTTAACTGGTTAACAATTGTTCTTGGAATGAAACATATTGTTAGTTTTTATATAATCAGTAGTATGTCTAAAGGTACATGTGTCTTATTAACTCTGTTTTCTCCTAGAACTCCAGGAAGAAATCACAGCCAGTGTGGAACCGAACGTCCAACACTATCTGTGATTTGGGGGGCGTGTCATAACTATAAAGGGAAGGGTAACAGCTGTCCTGTGTACAGTACTATAAAATCCCTCCTGGCCAGAGACTCCAAAATCCTTTTCCCTGTAAAGGGTTAAGAAGCTCAGGTAACCTGGCTGGCATCTGACCTAAAGGACCAATAAGGGGACAAGATACTTTCAAATCTTGGGGGGGGGAAGGCTTTTGTTTGTGTTCTTTGTTTGGGAGTGTGTTCGTTCTCGGGACTGAGAGGGACCAGACATCAATCCAGGTTCTCCACATCTTTCTAAACAAGTCTCTCCTATTTCAAACTTGTAAGTAAATAGCCAGGCAAGGCGTGTTAGTTTTCCTTTGTTTTCTCAACTTGTAAATGTGCCTTTTACTAAAGTGTTTATCTTTGTTTGCTGTACTTTGAACCTGAGACTAGAGGGGAGTCCTCTGAGCTCTTTAAGTTTGATTACCCTGTAAGGTTAATTTCCATACTGATTTTACAGAGATGATTTTTACCTTTTTCTTTAATTAAAAGCCTTCTTTTTTAGAACCTGATTGATTTTTCCTTGTTTTTAGATCCAAGGGGGTTGGATCTGTATTCACCAGGAGTTGGTGAAAGGAAGGAGGGGGAAAGGTTAATTTCTCCTTGTTTTAGATCCAAGGGGGTTGGATCTATATTCACCAGGAGTTGGTGAAAGGAAGGAGGGGGAAAGGTTAATTTCTCCTTGTTTTAGATCCAAGGGGATTGGATCTGTGTTCACCAGGAGTTGGTGGGAGGAAGGAGGGGGGATGGTTAATTTCTCCTTGTTTTAAGATCCAAGGGGTTTGGATCTGTATTCACCAGGGAATTGGTGAAAGGTTTTCTCAGGGCTTCCCAGAGTGGGAATCTAATTGGGAAATGGTGGCAGCGGACCAGAGCTAAGCTGGTAGCTAAGCTTAGAAGTTTTCATGCAGGCCCCTACATTTGTACCCTAAAGTTCAAAGTGGGGATCCAGCCTTGACAAAGGGTTTGGAACGGGTCCCATATGAGGAGAGATTAAAGAGGCTAGGACTCCAGCTTGGAAAAGAGGAGCCTAAGGGGGGATATGATAGAGGTATATAAAATCATGAGTGATGTGGAGAAAGTGGATAAGGAAAAGTTATTTACTTATTCCCATAATACAAGAACTAGGGGTCATCAAATGAAATTAATAGGCAGCAGGTTTAAAACAAATAAAAGGAAGTTCTTCTTCACGCAGCGCACAGTCAACTTGTGGAACTCCTTACCTGAGGAGGTTGTGAAGGCTAGGACTATAACAGAGTTTAAAAGAGAACTGGATAAATTCATGGTGGTTAAGTCCATTAATGGCTATTAGCCAGGACGGGTAAGGAATGGTGTCCCTAGCCTCTGTCTTTTCAGAGGGGAGATGGATGGCAGGAGAGAGATCACTTGATCATTGCCTGTTAGGTTCACTCCCTCTGGGGCACCTGGCATTGGCCACTGTCGGTAGACAGGATACTGGGCTAGATGGACCTTTGGTCTGATGCGGTACGGCCTTTCTTATGTTCTTATGTTCTTAAGAGGAGCCAGAACAGGGGCTGCAACCTGGCGCACTTCAGATACACGTGTGCCAGGGTCTCCCTCATGCTGCAAAAGGGGCAGGTGGCCAGGATGGGGGCAAACCATGCCAAGAACTCGCCCGTGCTCATGACTCCTTGAAGGAGCCACCAATTGACACTCGGGCCTCAGAATCAGGGTGGAGTATAGGCTGGCCCACCAAGGCTCCTCACCCTCCAGAGGTGGCAGGAGGTCCTGCCTCTTCGTGTCAGGGCAGGACATGAGAGTGAGGACGTGAAGGATGTGGTGCACTAGCGTGTACAGATGTTTCCTTGGCGCGGTCCAGAAATGAGCTGGCTGCATATCATGAAGGGATGGGATGGCCGGGTGGGTCCACGGGGCAGGGGCCCAATGAGAAGGTCCGGAGGGCCTGGGGTGTAGGGTAGGCGGGGGGCAGGGCAGGGCCACCCAGAGGGGGGTGCAAGTGGAGCAATTTGCCCCAGGGCCCGGACCCCGCAGAGGCCCCCACGAGTATGTCGGAGGCTCCCCCTGCCTCTGTCTTCCCCCATCCCCAGCGTCTCAGCTGGTAAGGGGGCGGGGCTGCGAGCTGCGGCCAAGCGGCAAGAGCTCAGGCCCCGCTGGAAACATTATGCCACTGCAGCGCTGGACGCGGCGCGCTGAGGCTGCGGGAGAGGGGGTAAGCGGTATGGTAAGGGGCTGGGGCCGGGCACCCCCCCGACCCCATCCCCCACAGCCCTGCCCCCCAGCTCTGAACCCAGCCCCTCTGAGCCGGACACTCCCCGACCCCATCCTCTGCACAACCCTGACCCCCAGCTCCAAGCCCAGCCCCTCTGAGCTGGGCAACCCCCGACCCCATCCCCCCACAGCCCTGACCCCCAGCTCCGAGCCCAGCCCCTCTGAGCTGGGTACCCCTCCGATCCCCCCCCCCAGCCCTGACCCCCAGCTCCGAGCCCAGCTCCTCTGAGCCGGGCACCTCCTGACCCCATCCCTCCCACAGCCCTGACCCCTAGTTCTGAGCCCAGCCCCTCTGAGCCGGGCACCCCCCTGAACCCAGCCCCCACACAGCCCAGACCCCCAGCTCCGAGCCCAGCTCCTCTGAGCTGGGTACCCCCCTGACCCCAGCTCCCCACAGCCCTGAGCCCAGCCCCTGTGAGCCGGGCACCCCCCAACCCAGAGCCCAGCTCCCCACCCAGCCCTCGGCAACAGCATCACCACCCCCAGGCAGCGACAGCCCATTGGCACCAACCATCACCATCACCCAGCAACAGCCCATTATGTAAATGCAAATGTATACATACTATTAAAGCATTTAATGTTTTTAAATAATGTATTTAGTGTATTTTCAAATTATTACAAATTAATTTTTGAATGTATTTCACTAGTTATTTTTTACATTTCCAAATACATGTTACTATAGTATTGCAACTTTTTTTTATGGAAGGGGCCCCCGAAATTGCTTTTCCCCAGGCCCCCTGAATCCTCTGGCCTGCCCTGGCAGTGGGCGGTAATGCGGCCCTCACTTCCTGAAGTACTCGCTGGGGAGTATGAGGGCTGGAGAGCCCCATGCGCTAAGCAAGCGTCAGGGGGTCCAGCCAGTCTCCCCGGTTGTAGTCCAGGAGGTCTCTGAGTCTGGTGACTTCTGCCAGGACCAACCTCTGTCGCACCGAGGGGGACTCCACTGCCTGCACACGGAGCTGGAGGTTGTGTAGCAGGGGCTCCGCGAGGAGATCCACCCCCTCGGTGGCCGCCACGGACCTGGTTGCCGAAACCAGTTTCCAGGACGAGAGGAGGTCCTGGTAGAAGACCGGCAGCCCAGAGAAGTCTTGCGGAAGACCTCTCGGATGGAGATAAAAGAGCTGCCAGTCATATCAGAGCCCTCGGAAGCGGCGCAGGAAGGTGTGCACCAGTACGCTCCGTGCCGGACTACCTGCACCATAAAGGAGCCTCTGCAGGGCCTGTCCTCCTTCCTCCAGGGGCAGGTGGAGGTGGAGCTGTGAGTGGTGCCAGGCACAATCACTCTGAAGCAGAAGTGTCAATAAGCACGTCTTGTTTAACACTTTAGGGGAGCAGCAGAAGGGATTTCTGAATCTTAAGTTTTGCTTTCTGTTGTGACTATATTGACACTCTCTGTGTTACATCTGCTGTTGCAGCAGGGGTTGCAGAGGGTTTCCCTCTCCACACCGGTGGAATGCCTGAGCCAGGCAAGGAAGAGAAAAAAGAGGACTTGGGATGCAGTGCTGCATCAGACCATAGAATCATAGAATCATAGAATATCAGGTTGGAAGGGACCTCAGGAGGTCATCTAGTCCAACCCCCTGCTCAAAGCAGGACCAATTCCCAACTAAATCATCCCAGCCAGGGCTTTGTCAAGCCAGGCCTTAAAAACCTCCAAAGAAGGAGATTCCACCACCTCCCTAGGTAACCCATTCCAGTGCTTCACCACCCTCCTAGTGAAATAGTGTTTCCTAATATCCAACCTAGACCTCCCGCACTGCAACTTAAGACCATTGCTCCTTGTTCTGTCATCTGCCACCACTGAGAACAGCCAAGCTCCATCCTCTTTGGAACCCCCCTTCAGGTAGTTGAAAGCAGCTATCAAATCCCCCCTCATTCTTCTCTTCTGGAGACTAAACAATCCCAGTTCCCTCAGCCTCTCCTCATAAGTCATGTGCTCCAGACCCCTAATCATTTTTGTTGCCCTCTGCTGGACTCTTTCCAGTTTTTCCACATCCTTCTTGTAGTGTGGGGCCCAAAACTGGACACAGTACTCCAGATGAGGCCTCACCAATGTCGAATAAAGGGGAACGATCACATTCCTCGATCTGCTGGCAATGCCCCTACTTATACAGCCCAAAATGCCGTTAGCCTTCTTGGCAACAAGAGCACACTGTTGACTCATATCCAGCTTCTCGTCCACTGTGACCCCTAGGTCCTTTTCTGCAGAACTGCTACCTAGCCATTCGGTCCCTAGTCTGTAGCAGTGCATAGGATTCTTCAGTCCTAAGTGCAGGACTCTGCACTTGTCCTTGTTGAACCTCATCAGGTTTTTTTTGGCCCAATACTCTAATTTGTCTAGGTCCCTCTGTATCCAATCCCTACCCTTCAGTGTATCTACCACGCCTCCCAGTTTAGTGTCATCTGCAAACTTGCTGAGAATGCAGTCCACACCATCCTCCAGATCATTAATAAAGATATTAAACAAAACCGGTCCCAGGACCAACCCTTGGGGCACTCCGCTTGAAACCGGCTGCCAACTAGACATGGAGCCATTGATCACTACCCATTGAGCCCGACGATCTAGCCAGCTTTCTATCTACCTTACAGTCCATTCATCCAGCCCATACTTCTTTAATTTGGCGGCAAGAATACTGTGGGAGACCGTATCAAAAGCTTTGCTAAAGTCAAGGAATAACACATCCACTGCTTTCCCCTCATCCACAGAGCCAGTTATCTCATCATAGAAGGCAATTAGGTTAGTCAGGCATGACTTCCCCTTGGTGAATCCATGCTGACTGTTCCTGATCACTTTCTTCTCCTCTAAGTGTTTCATAATTGATTCCTTGAGGACCTGCTCCATGATTTTTCCAGGGACTGAGGAGAGGCTGACTGGCCTGTAGTTCCCCGGATCCTCCTTCTTCCCTTTTTTAAAGATGGGCACTACATTAGCCTTTTTCCAGTCATCCGGGACCTCCCCCGATCACCATGAGTTTTCAAAGATGATGGCCAATGGCTCCGCAATCACATCCGCCAACTCCTTTAGCACCCTCGGATGCAGCGCATCTGGCCCCATGGATTTGTGCTCATCCAGTTTTTCTAAATAGTCCTGAACCACTTCTTTCTCCACGGAGGGCTGGTTACATCCTCCCCATACTGTGCTGCCCAGTCCAGCAGTCTGGGAGCTGACCTTGTTTGTGAAGACAGAGGCAAAAAAAGCATTGAGTACATTAGCTTTTTCCACATCCTCTGTCACTAGGTTGTCTCCCTCATTCAGTAAGGGGCCCACACTTTCCTTGACTTTCTTCTTGTTGCTAACATACCTGAAGAAACCCTTTTTGTTACTCTTAACATCTCTTGCTAGCTGCAAACTCCAAGTGTGATTTGGCCTTCCTGATTTCACTCTTCCATGCCTGAGCAATATTTTTATACTCCTCCCTGGTCATTTGTCCAATCTTCCACTTCTTGTAAGCTTCTTTTTTGCATTTAAGGTCAGCAAGGATTTCATTGTTAATCCAAGCTGATCGCCTTCCATATTTACTATTCTTTCTACACATCAGGATGGTTTGTTCCTGCAACCGCAATAAGGATTCTTTAAAATACAGCCAGCTCTCCTGGACCCCTTTGCCCTTCATGTTATTCTCCCAGGGGATCCTGCCCATCTGTTCCCTGAGGAGTCAAAGTCTGCTTTTCTGAAGTCCAGGGTCCGTATTCTGCTGCTCTCCTTTCTTCCTTGTGTCAGGATCCTGAACTCGACCATCTCATGGTCACTGCCTCCCAGGTTCCCAGCCACTTTTGTTTCCCCTACTAATTCTTCCCTGTTTGAGAGCAGCAGGTCAAGAAAAGCTCTGCCCCTAGTTGGTTCCTTCAGCACTTGCACCAGGAAATTGCCCCCTACACTTTCCAAAAACTTCCTGGATTGTCTGTGCAGCACTGTATTGCTCTTCCAGCAGATATCAGGGTGATTAAAGTCTCCCATGAGAACCAGGGCCTGCGATCTAGCAACTTCTGCTAGTTGCCGGAAGAAAGCCTCATCCACCTCATCCCCCTGGTCTGGTGGTCTATAGCAGACTCCGACCACGACATCACCCTTGTTGCTCACACTTCTCAACTTTATCCAGAGACTCTCAGGTTTTTCTGCAGTTTCATACCGGAGCTCTGAGCAGTCATACTCCTCTCTTACATACAACGCAACTCCCCCACCTTTTCTGCCCTGCCTGTTCTTCCTGAACAGTTTATATCCATCCACGACAGTACTCCAGTCATGTGAGTTACCTGTTATTCCAATGGCATCATAGTTCCCTGACTGTGCCAGGACTTCCAGTTCTCCCTGCTTGTTTCCCAGGCTTCTTGCATTTGTGTATAGGCACTTAAGATAACTCATTGATCGTCCCTCTTTCTCAGCATGAGACAGGAGTCCTCCCCTCTTGCGCTCTCCTGCTCGTGCTTCCTCCCAGGATCCCATTTCCCCACTTACCTCAGGGCTTTGGTCTCCTTCCCCCGGTGAACCTAGTTTAAAGCCCACCCCCCCATGAGCACAGAGCCTAGAGGGTGAACATTGCAGACAGCCTGGAGAAGGAAAGAGCAGACAAGAGAGAAGCCCAGGAGTCCCAGAAGGAGAGGGAGTTGCATCTGGACGTTATGGGGCAGCTCTGGCAGCAAACACAGGTGCTGGGACTCTTTGTGAACCTACAAGTTCAACAATCCTTTGCAGTCCATGGAGAACTCCATTGCAGCACCTCCCTACACCCCCAGCAATATACCATGTGGCATCAGGGGCCAACACCCCAACACTCCACCCTGGGGGACATTAAGGACAACCACAGCTCCACATACGCTGACCTTCGAGAGCCACGGTTGGGGTGCGTGTAGCTAAATTGGACATGAATGTTCTTTCCCCTTGATAATTCTGTTCTATTATTTTACAGTAAAAGCTGTATTATCCAGTACTTTACCCACCGGAAAGCTCTAGAAACGGGCATTTCTGATATCTCCCAATACAATAGGGTTGGCAGGTGTCCGGTTTTCAACCAGGGGACCCTGGCAGCTCCAGTCAGCACTGCTGACCAGGCCATTAAAAGTTCAGTTGGTGCCAGGCCAGCAGGCTCCCTACCTGGCTCCGCGTGGCTCCCCAGAAGTGGTGACATGCCCCTGCCGCTCCTAGGTGGAGGAACGGCATGGGGGCTCCATGCACTACCCCCACCCCCCGAGTGCTGGCTCCACAGCTCCCATTGGCCAGGAACCACGGCCAATGGAAGCTGTGGGGGCAGCGCCTGCAGGCAGAGGCAGCACACAGAGCCACCTGGCCGCACTTCTGCCTAGGAGCCGAGGGACATATTGCCGCTTAAGGAGAGCCGCCCGAGGTGAGCGCTGCCTGGATCCGGTACCCCGAAACCCCTCCCGCAACCCAATCCCCTGTTCCAAGCCCTCTCCCACACTCCAACTCCCTCCCAGAGCCTGCGCCTCGCACCCCCTCCCGTGCCCCAACCCCCAGCCCTGAGCCCCCTCCTGCACCCAAACTCCCTCCCAGAGCCCAAATCCCACACCACCTTCCACATTCTGAACCCCTCGGCCCCAGCCTGGAGCCCCCACCTGCACCCCAAACCCCTCATCCCGGGTCCCACCCCAGAGCCTGCACCCCCAGCTGAAGCCTTCACCCGCTCTTAGTTAACAGGAACTTTTGACTAACTGGCATCCCCCATTCCCCCAACATGCCAGATAACACATTAAAAACTTAATATAGTAAAAATGTTATTTGCTTTAAAATTGTACAGATTTTTCTTTTCACTGATCTTGTTACTGAATAAAATTCTATTATTTGGAACATAATTCATCCTTATTAGTTCACACAGGTCTTTTTTTTTTTTTTTTTTTTTTTTTTTTTTTTTTGCAGTGTAGCTGTACCCTGAATCATTCTGGAAAATTTTCTCTAAATGATTCATCCAAGGTCATACAGGAAATATGTGGCAGATCAGGGAATCAAACCCATATCAACTAAGCTTCCAGCTACCTCCCCAATCCTTCCTCTATAAACATATAAAATATGTAGCAACTTTTAACTCACTTTCTTCCCACTATTCAGAGCCGACTCAAATGTATTTAACTTCATATCTCAGACGGCTCTGGTACGTTGTAAAAAGATGTTTTAAAAAAAGGTAGACATTGGAAATTTTTAGTCACATAGTGCTTTTTGAAATGGTTAACACTGACCTCAAAATGATCTCATGTTGGGTTCCCCCCCCCCCTTCAAGATTCCTTAGAAAATTCAGCAGTTCTCAAACTGCAATGTTGCATTTGAAATTGCTCCTCTAACTCCAAAAACAGATTTTATAGAATGTTTTCACCTCTGTTAAAATGAAATCTGGCTACAACCTTAACAACCATAATAGTGATGTTAAACAACCACAACACTAAACACAAGCATAAATACACGTTACTACACCAAAATACATGACACAACCACAGTAAATTAAAAACACAATACACAATGTTTAAAACAACCATAATAATCCACAATAAAACTCAAACAAATTGACATACAATGGCAAAATAGTTGTGTATAATAGTTGACAGACCACCACAATAGTACACAACCACAAACACAGTGATAACAACCATTATACCCAACTCTGAAAAGCTGCAACATACAATGACAAACCACCACAATTTATGAACCATCACACGGAATGACGGCACCACACTGATAACACACCACTAAAAAATAGGAATAACAGCAAAATGAAACCACATTGATATGAAATTGCACAAAAGGGCCCAAATAAACAACGCACAACAGTATCTGCAATGAAAAAACAATTACAACAGCTAGAACGCTGCCCAATGCCACATGACCACAAAAGGCAATGGTTTTGAAAAAAAGCTGGACGTGTTGTAGGCTTTCCATAATTGTTTGGATTACTATTATCGATGCCGCTCCTGGGCTGTAGTGAGAAACCAGCATTTCCATAAACACACTCATATCCCTTCCTCTAGTAGCTGGGTCAAGCCCCAGGACCCATCCCACATCCCCTGGGAGGCCCCAGAGACCGTGCCCCACCGCAGCTCCAGAAGGAAACATGGAGAGAGCTGGAATACCGTGGAGGAGCTTTAGGGGCACTGGCAGTGCTGTGCGTTCTGTGACTAGACTGTGCTGCCCAGCCCTGCTGAGCTAGAAATATGTGTGCCAAGATAACCCCAGCTCATGGTCACATCTCTCCAGGTCCCTTCTGCGTCCTAGTTTATTTCTGTCCCTCAACTCAACAGCGTGAGGCTGTGATTCTGGTGGAGTCTGTCAGACCTGATCTGCTCAGTTGCCCAGCATGACTCATCCTCCCTAAGGCCTGTGCAAGGCAGTGGTCCTGTTCCTCAGCAGTGTCTCTGGTCCTGTTCATTTCTTCCTACATTCCTGAGGTCTGAGGGAAGGCACCCAACACCTCTTTTCATTTCTCTTTATCTCACAGATAAATTTTAATGTTTCCAGCTGTTGCTTTCCACTTTACTGGCTCATCAGCCAAGTTCAGCAGTGACGAAGGAGCAGCCTGCTGCTGCCCAGCTCTGGCCTCCACAGTGGTAGAGGGCACCATGATGGTGCATGAGACAGGAGCTCTGCACTGGCTATTTTCTTAAGGTTTACACCTATCATGGGGAATGTCTGCAAATGGGGATTTGCTAGGAAAACCCCCAGGTTGTACGTGTGCTTGCATCCAACCCTCTTCCCATGATTATGGGAATCTGGAACAGCTGGGTTCCTCCACACAGGTTTCCATTGTCTGCTCCAGTACCTCTGCTCCCTTGGTTTGTTAGTATCCCCCAAACAGAGGGAGGGGAACAAGGCTCCCCAAAGCTTTGCAATTATCATTAGTGATATCTCTTCTCTGGAACTCTAAGCCCCTCTCTATAGTGGTGTAGGAGCCTGTCATTCTGAGTACCCCTAAATCCCCTTTGCGTATATTTTTCAAGGAATCTCTGCTCCAGAGCTCTCAGCCCTTCTCTATAGGATTGCCAGCTCTCCTGTAGGTATGCCCCAGAGAGGCCTCTCTCTAGAGCTCCCCACTCACTCTTTTCTTTCTGTTCCTCTTGTTCGCCATTAGAAAGTGCTCTGCTTTAAATCCCAAGGCAAGGGCTGGGCCTTGGATTGGAACAAATTTCTCAGTCATGGCTGTTAATTTTGTACCAGCTTAGCTGAGCCTAGAGGCGCTGAGTTCCAGAGGTCCTCAAGATACAGAGGACAAGAGAACTGGGAGGGCAAGGGTCTTGTGGCAGAGGTAGAGCTTGCCTCAGGAGTAAATCAAGAGGGGAAAGAGGAGGAATATCAGCTCCCTTACTCATCACCCATTGACCAACTGGTCTCCAATTTTCTTTGCGCTGGACTCATGAGGTCCCTTCTCTGACCCCAACTTGCCAGAGGCCGTGTTCAGATTTGGAGGATCCATTTTGTTCCTGTGCCCTAGTTTCACAGTCCACGGTGACCCTTGAAAGGCTAGCAAGGAACTGAATCATTCTCTGTCCAAGCCTGGGATTCCATCCAACAAAGCAACTCAGGGTGGGAACTCTTTGTGGCCTCAGAAGTGAATAAGAGTAGTGCTTGCATGGTGAGGGCTACACCACTGAGGGGATCTCTGCATTAAGTAGAATTGTGATGGGGGAAGGCCAGGGCCAGAGTCCAGCCCTGGCTGGGATGGTTTAGAGAACAGAGAGGAGTTGAGGGACCTTCCACCCCTCCGGCAGGTTCTTTAGTGGGACATGGGGCACAGCTGTTGTCCTGGCAAAGGAGAGGGAAGGAGAATGGAGAGAGGAGGTTGTTTCCTGACATCTGCAGCTCCTGCTTCACTAGGAAAACATAAAAGAGCTTCATGAATTACTGAGCAATCTCAGTCTTGGGCCTTGCCTGGTCATTTACACCTGTGCAAAGTGGAGATAAAACACTACCCCATCAAAACACTCCACATGCTCTCACCACCAACTTTGCATGTGCCAGAATGTCGTAAGCAGTGTTCCCAAAAGCTGAGTCACCTGAAACCTCCATCTCCCCCTCCCACCCCCCTTACGCCCCCCGTGTCGCCTCTAGGACAACATAATGGCAGGTAGATTTCTGGACTGACAAATACAAGGTGATGCACATTGCAAGGAATAATCTGAACTCCCCCTACACCTTACTGGGTGCTACATTAACTGTAACCAATCAGGGAAAAGACTCATTCAGTATAGAGAGGAGATGAATGCTAAATAATGGATAGCAAGAGAAGGTAAATCAAGGGCTCCTATTTACTCTTTTTACTAATACAAGAACAAGAGGCTGTTCAATGAAATTGAAAGCAGAACACATTGAAAATTGCTAAAAGGAAATATTCTTTAACCATTACCCGACTTGTGAAACTCATTGCTCCAGGATATCATGGAGTCAAGAGCTACTAGGATTCAGAAAAGGATGAAAACATCCCCATCATTACATTAGACCAGAAGAAAAGCAGGAGGGAAGTACAGATCTGCCACGTCATGTACACTCACGCATTTGGCAGGACTGTCGTATATTCCCCTATCTCAAGGAAAATGTCACACACATAATATGAGAAAAAGAGAGAGAAAGAGAAAATCTTTCTTTCATAAGGTACCCAGTTATCTAAGAAAATGTGTGTTAGCCTGTAACCAAACATATGCAAGTTTTAATCCTAACTCTTGCACTACCTGCTGTTAGTATTTCTGTGCGGGTCATAATAACCCATATTAATCAAGGCCTTGTGTCCTCTTACCTTATGCAGCTATCATTCATCCATTTTTTCAGATAAGAGAAATGAGTGGCTTCACTCAATCACTTCAGACAGAGCTGAGAATAAACTCTCAATCTTTAATACGACAGGCCCACATTATAGCTACACGGCCTTTTAGAAGTAACATGCCAAATCGCGTGCTTGTCTGTGCTATCTCTAACCATTACACCACACTCTGCTCACAGAGGCAGAAAGAGAACCCAGGAATCCTGATATTCAGCATCCTAGTGCTGTCTCACAATAGTTGTGTAATCCATTGGCAGAGTGTGTGTTGTAGGGAACCTCTGTGACCTGCTCCACAAAGAAGTTAATAGCCTGCTTCCATTAGCAGTTGTTCAAATAGCTGATAGCTGTGCTGGGGAGTGAAGGGTCATGGATTCAAGGCCTATTGATGACTTTTGGCTATAGCTATACCTATGACCCTCTTTGAGTTAGTGTGGGAGCCCTGGAGAATTATTAAAATTATTTTATTTAGCAAAAGATTATATTGAGATGTGAATTTGGACGTTGCATCAATATTTGTTGTATTTTTAATGTTCGTATAATTGTTAATAGGATTTGTCCCCTTAAGAACAAGATGGGGCATTTCATAATAGCATGTGTTTGAAGGAGATTGAGAGCAGTGTGTGGAAGATTTTGCCTGTGGGTACATCTACACTGCGATACAAGATCTGTGGGTACATCTACACTGCGATACAAGATCAGGTGGCTGGCCAGGCCACCTGACTCAGGTGCACATGGCTCAAGTTGCAGAGCTATAAAACTGCAGTGTAGATGTTTGGGCTCTGTCTGCAGTCCAGGCTCTGAGATCCAGCAAGGGAGAAGGGTTTCAGAGCTTGGGCTCCAGCCTGAATCCGAACATCAACATTGCAATTTTTAGCCCCGAGCACCAGCCCTCCAAGCCTGAATCAGCTGACCTGGGCACTGAGACCCTCAGGTTTTTTATCACAGTGCAGACATACCCTGTGTGTCAGTTCCCGAAAAGTCAGAACTAAGACGCTTCTTTTTCCAGAAAGCAAGCTTTATCCCTGAAAGTGTAACATGAACACTTACTGGGGGACTGGATGTCTCTAGGCATTGCTAATGCACTACAGAGCCTTTTGCATCTAAATCATCAACTTGAACCCAGCCCAGCTCAGTAGGAATTAAGTTGTTCCTAACTAACAGATGTTTGGTGGCCCCTCTAGGAGATGAGTTTGAAGGAGCTGACTTCCAGCTCTCCTGTTACAAACTCAACTGGAGCTGGTCGGAAAAATGCTGATGAAATATTTTTTGTCAGAATTTGCCAATTCATTGAAATCAAAACATTTTGTGGAGATGATTCAATTTTGGCCATGTTCCTCTGGAATCCAGGCAGGGTTCTGGCCTGCCAGCCAGGTCCCATTAGAAACCTGCCTATTTCCTGCCAGCTCACCTGCCTAGCTCCTTGGCAGCTCAGCCATCAGGCTGTTACAGAGCTCAGGGTTTCAGGGCAGCCTGCCAGGCACACTGCCTTGGAGTTGGAACTCCCTTCCCGTTTACAGAGAATTTTGAAATTGTGCGGTTCCATTCCAAATGGGAACAAAATCATACTTGGAAATATCAGAATTCTCTGTGAAACAGCATGACCTTTCCCTGCCCAGCTCTCCTTACCACTGTGCTTTGCATTGATTAGCAGGCACAGCAGCAAAGCCAAAAGCTTCATAGACCATGAAATACTCATTACCCCTAGAGGAAGTTACCCCAGATGAGAGTTGAGGTAGGCTGGCAAGGCAATGTGGATGGAAAGCTTCCCCTGCTGATATCCTGTAGATAAACAGGCTTTCGTTCCACAGAACAGTCAAGCCAACACCTTTCACCAGCACTAAGCACACACATATTTTTAAGATGAAGTATATGGTTATATGCAAATTATTTGAAATTATGCAAATTGTCTCATTAAATAATTTTTTTAAATGTTACAAATAGATCTGCACACAAGTTGGCAACTATGGATACAAATCCTCCTAATTCAAGGCATAAACCAACCACTAAGTGACAGCAACTGGGAAAAAATTAATCCCAGGGGCAGGTTATTCCATAATTTGTCCCCGTGGGATTTCCTGACCCTTCCTCTGAAGCATCTGCTACAGAACATTGTCAGAGACTGGACTAGATGGACCACTCTGGACTAATCCAGTCTGGCAATTCCTATGTCCCTAGAAATGACTAGAGCACAGTGGCCTTGTGGCCACTCTCACATTTTGGGAATGCCCCTAGCACATCCCTTTTGCCAATGCCAACTGAGAAAACCTGGTATCAAGCCAGGAACCAGGACAGACTCTTTGGAGTAAAGGGTAGGAATGAAGTGGGCCCTCTATCCTGCTCATCTCACTCTGTCTATGTCTCTCTGCCTGACGTGAAGCCATTTTTACCTTGATATTGTCCTATATCTGCTCACGTCCTCTGAAATGGGCCACATTCTCAGGCGCTAATGAGATGCAAAAATGCCTTGATTGAGAGCGGATCTCTTTGGTTCTTATGAAATTACCAGCCCCGCCTCCCCTAACTTGCTGTTTCATCACTCTACACAACCAAAAGCCACAAGGTTCCATAGCACAGCAGATGGCTATATCTGGGACCCAACCCCTCCCCAGCCAGTCGAGCTCAGATGAAATCCCTTGGTGCCCTGGTCTCATGTCAGGCATGAGCACTGCATTTTGAGTTAGCACAGCAAAGCTAGGAGGACCACAGGATCTCTATGTATCTTGAACCCTTGACTCCCATCCCATCCTTAGCGCAGATGGAGGAAGGATGTAGACATATAGGCCCTCATTAGATATGGGCGAATTATAGTTTTAAATTTAGTTCTGATATTAGCATGAGCATATAAACTCAAAGCATGGAACCAGAAAGAATGAGATCACGAGAAAGAAGAGTTGTGTTAAACTTGTAGGGACCCTTCAAAATACCAGTGTTATCTTTTTAAGGTCTGGTCTAAAGTAACAGAAATAAAACATGGTTAACGGGGTACCAGGTGACAGGTTTCAGTGGTAGCCGTGTTAGTCTATATCAGCAACAACAAAAACCGAGGAGTCCTTGTGGCACCTTAGAGACCAACAACTTTATTTGGGCATAAGCTTTCATGGGCTAAAACCCACTTCATCAGATGTATGAAGTGAAAGATACAGGAGCAGGTATAAATACACGAAAAGATGTGGGGTGCTTTACCAAGTGTTAAATCAGTCTAACAAGATAAATCAATTAACAGCAGGATACCAAGGGAAGAAAAATAACTTTTGAAGTGGTAAGAGAGTGGCCCACTACAGACAGTTGACAAAAAGGTGTGAGTAACAGTAGGGAGAAATTAGTATTGGGAAAATTAAGTTTAGGTTTTGTAATGACTCAACCACTCCTAGTCTTTATTCAGGCCTAATCTGATGATGTCTAGTTTGCAAATTAATTCCAGTTCTGCAGCTTCACATTGGAGTCTGTTTTTGAATTTTTTTTGTTGAAGAATTGCCACTTTGAGGTCTGTTATTGAGTGACCAGTGAGATTGAAGTGTTCTCCCTCTGGTTTTTGAATGTTATGATTCCTGATGTCAGATTTGTGTCCATTTATTCTTTTGCGTAGAGACTGTCCAGTTTGCCCAATGTACATGGCAGAGGGGCATTGCTGGCACATGATGGCATATATCACATTGGTAGATGTGCAGGTGAACGAGCCCCGGATGGTGTGGCTGATGTGGTTGGGTCCTATGATGGTATCCCTTGAATAGATACGTGGACAGAGTTAGCACCGGGGTTTGTAGCAGGGTTTGGTTCCTGGGTTGGTGTTTTTGTTGTGTGGTGTGTAGTTGCTGATGAGTATTTGCTTCAAGTTGGGGGGCTGTCTGTAAGCAAAAACTGGCCTGTCTCCCAAGGTCTGTGAGAGTGAGGGATCATCCTTTGGAATAGGTTGTAGATCCTTGATGATGCGTTGGAGATGTTTTAGTTGGGGGTTGTAGGCGACGGCTAGTGGCGTTCTGTTACTTTCTTTGTTGGGCCTGTCTTGTAGTAGGTACTCTTCTGGCTCTGTCAATCTGTTTCTTCACTTCACTAGGTGGGTATTGCAGTTTTAAGAACGCTTGATAGATATTCTGTACGTGTTTGTCTCTGTCTGGTATTTGTAGGAGATTCTGTAGGTGTTTGTCTCTGTCTATCTACCAGGTATAGTAAATAACTGGCTATCTAAGACACTTCTTTATCTGGCCTTAGTTAAGGTCTGCTAATTGGCAATGATGTCACTTGTTTGCTAAAGGGTATAAAAAAATAAACTCTTAAAAGGTTCATTGGTAATAGCTGCCTGGCCAAGTTGGAGATGACCAATATGGGTCTAAACACCACTTGCTTTAGCCCATTTTAAAGTATCTTGATCAAATGCTTATCAATGTTTTATTGCTGTTTGGATGTAATAAATTGCTTATTATTTAGGCTTTTGAGGCATATTTAAAGCAAATGTATAAATACAGTTCAGCCATTGGATTTAATAAAAGAATTTATGGTTAAATTGGTGTCTTGGAAATACCCTGCATAAATAATAATAATTCTAATAGAAGGAGATGCCAGCTTCTAAAAATAGCATACATGAGGACTCTGGCTGGTGCAGTCACCTCAGTAAGGGGCCCTCACATTGAGGAGGGAGTTGTGGGTGTCCATTGTCCTGGGAAAACCTTCTAGTCCCACTGGATTCAATGGGGCCTGGAGCTTCGCACTTCTGGTCTGAGAGGTGACGTTGACTGGGCATTGCCCCAGTCTCCCTCTATCCCAGCATTCCCCATACCCCTGACCTGGAACCAGGCTGCTGAATGATGGTGGGGGAAGGCCCCAGACCAGCTAACTGACCCCACCATCCAGACTGGGATGCTTTGGCTGCACCTGGGAAATTACCTGCTGCTGACAGTGGGTGTCTTCAGTATTTGCAACCGAATGAGTGCTGAACCCAGCCTGTCCTTAGCTACCCTTACAGCTGAACCGTGCCCAGAACCAGCTCAGAAACTAGGGCTGGACCTTGCTCTGTAGCTGTAACACATACACCCCAGCCTATACACACATACTCACCCCAGCCTGCCCTCTCCTGTCCACATGCCCCACTCACACCCAGTATACCCTCTGCCTCACACACACACGTCACCCACCCAGGCCAGTCTTCCCTCTCCCTTACACACATGCACAGATCTCACACATGTAATACACACCCTCCTACTCTCTCTGAGTACACACACAACTGACACTTGTAACGCATCAGCCTGTCTGCTCCGTAACCTAGACATGCCCGCACACCTGCAGGGCACACAGACACCAGCCTGGCCTCTCCCAGGCTAACGCGCACACACAGCACCCTACACACACACTCCTCCTACTCCCAACAGGAAACAAATCGCTCGGAAGCCCAGCAGAACAACACCCGCCTCGGGGAGTGCGGAGGGGAGGGACTCACACACACACACTAATAGACGATCGATTCAGCCATTAAGCCTGGGCCCTTTATCTCCTCGCCCCGCCACCCGCCCCCCACTGCTGAGCACAAGAGATCCCAGCACCATTGATCCGGAGCCAGCGCTCCGGGCTGCTCTCTGCTCCCTCCCTGCCTCGCTCCCTCCATCTCGCGCTCGCTTACTGTCACTCCGGCTGGCGGGGCCGATCCCCGCTGCCTGCGGCGCCCTGTGGCTGGGGCATGTGGGCTGAGGGAGCTAGGCGGGCGACGGCAGAGCCGCACGCACACACAAGGAGAGATGCTCCGGTCGCCATGGCAGCGCCAGCACCAGCGAGAGGTAAGATGGGTCCCTTCAGCTCCAGACGCCAGTGTGTGGCCAGGGGGAGGGGGCTGGCCCTTCGCTGCATTTCGCCTTTTCCTCCTTTCCCCATGTTTCGGCCTTCCCTCTTCTCTAGCGATCAATAAGTGTCGCCCCCCCCCCAACTCCCCCGTCTCGCTCTCAGCCCATAGGGATGCATCTCCTGCCCTTGAGGTGACTGTCACCTCCACACACAGAGGCTTGTGCTCTAAGGCCTTATCACTCTTTTGGTCAGCATTCTGCTGGCCATGGGGCCCTCTGCACCTTGTCCCTGTCCCTCTCTATCCTTCTTTCCCTGGCTCTTATTCTATTCAACCACCACTTTTTCCTTCTTTTCCTTATTGCTCCCCCCTGCACCCCTCTGCCTTATGGCTTTGCCCCCTGCCCACACAGCAAGGCAAGGGGAAAAGGAAACCAGCTTGCCCTGTCCCCACACTGCTCCCTTCATCCCTTGCCCCCAGTACCTCTCCACTGCTTAGTAATAACCATGGCAACTTCTTTGTAACCCTTTCCAGTTTCTGTGCCTTGGACAGGAGACAAAAGAACAAGGTGGGTGGAAGAGGCCCTGCAGCTCTGGCCCTTGCACCTTTCCTCCCCTAGCCCAGACAGCGCAGCCAGACAGATACTCCTCCTTGCTCCATCTCTGTTAGGCTTTAGGGCTCTCTCACTCACTCTCTTTCCTTTTGGGTCATCTTCATCTCAGACCTTTTCCTCTTCTGCCTTTCCCTGAGTCACGAGTCCATGAGCTGAACTTCCCAGCTGGCAGGATGGATGGTGGGAGGGTGGCCTTTTGACAGGAAGCCCAGGCAGGCAAAGGAACAGGGGCAGGGATCAGCCAGCAGAAAGCTTCTGAGACCCAGACACCATGAACCACCCACCCAGTGCCTGGAAGCAGATTTGGACCCCACGGAAAACAGGAGGGGTCCTGGCTGGTTTAGTGACAGGTGTGGGTGGGTGCGTGAGACAGTAGGGGCTGGGAATTCCCCCTCCTGTCTCCTTGGATTACTAGGGGGTCTTTAGTTTCATAACTGTCTCCAAAGGCCACAGGCCTAATTGCAAGGGTGATGGTATGTTAAAAAAAGCCCACAAAGTGGGGCAGAGTTGGGGCTCTTTAAATCTAGTTATGGAGGAGAGGCTGGTCCAGTAACATGCCTCAGCACCTTGGCAGAGTGAAAGGAGCTACAGGGCCTCAGATTGCAAGAGTGGAGGGTGAAATGTGAGGCTGAGGATAAAA
The DNA here is from genome assembly GCF_011386835.1 of Chrysemys picta bellii. Classification (NCBI taxonomy): domain Eukaryota; kingdom Metazoa; phylum Chordata; order Testudines; family Emydidae; genus Chrysemys; species Chrysemys picta. Next base: position 143,500,638 of record NC_088791.1, on the reverse strand, counting down.
AGAGAGGCTGCAGGTCAGGAATTGAGGAGCATCCGCAGAACTAAGAACTGGAAAAGCAGATCTGAATAGGTCAGGATTGAGAGGCATTGGCAGAGCTGTGTGGGGAGCCCAGCATTGCAATACCAGGGGGGTTGCAGGACAGGAGTGAGGGGCATTGGCAGGGCAATGTGGGAGGCCAGGCCTGGAATGGCACTGTAGGTGTTTGTGTGGGTCAGAATTGAGGAGAAGCAGCAGAGATGTGCAGATAATCCAGGACTGATATAGCTGTGGGTGCTGCAGGTCAGGATTGTGGTGCATCAGTAGAGCTGTGTATCAGGAGTCTAGGACTTGCATAGCAAGTGGATGCAGGTCAGGATTTAGGTGCACTAGCTGAGCTGTGTATATTGTCTTAGGATTTGAATTTAAGATGTGTGGGTCAAAATTTAAATGCATCATAAGAACTCTGTGAGGTGAACAGAGATGGTACAGTGGACTGTGGATTAAGATTTGGGGATATTGGCAGAGAAATAATGTGACCTAAGGACTGGAATAGCAAGGGGGCTGCAGGGCAGGACAGAGAGGCATTGGCAGGGCTTTGTGGGGAGCCCAGGGCTGGAATAGTATGAGGCTAGTGCAGAGCAGGACCGGGGGCCACCATAAGAGATATGCAGGGAACTAAGGATAGGAATAGCTGTGGGTCCTCCAGGTCAGGATTGAGGGCCATGAGTAGAGTTTTGCGTGAGGCCTCCTGGAATAGCTAGTAATCAGAATTGAGGTGCCATGGCAGAAATGTTTTGGGCTAAGACTTGAACAGCAGGATGTCTGTGGGTCAGGAGGGCACTGGCATAGCTGGACCCAGAACTGGAATATTAGGGGGATGGGAGGATACATCTCAAATGAGGGGCATTAGCAAAGCTTTGGGTGGAGAACCCAAGTCTGAAATAGCATAGGTCCTGTGGATCACAACAGAAGTGCACCTGCAGAGATGTGAGGATCTGAGGCCTGAAATCCAGGAGGGAGAGGGTTTTTAAGACATACTTGAGGTGCTTTACAGCTTTGTACAAAAGAGTTCACAACTGGAAGCACAGGGCAGGGGCTTAGGGATCAGGAATGAGGTGTGTCAGCAGAAGTGTTGTGTGTGGGGATCCAGGACCAGGATGGCAGGGGCTGAGGGAGGCAGCAGGTCAGGAGTCAGCAGAACTGAGATCAGGTACAGGGGAGCCAAACCTGGATCTACGGGGGCTGCAGGTCAGGACAGGCATGCATCTGGATAGTCTATTATCTAAAGTCACTGGGGAGAACCCTGCATAGCCTAGATCAGAATGCTCTATTTGTGTGTGTGAGTGTTGAGAGAGTTGGAGAGATGGATATATCTTAAATTGCCTTTTCTCTTTTCTCACCCTTCTGCAGTGAATCTTGATCCCTGAATCTCCAAGGGAGTCTGAGAAAAGGATCTTCCCTTCTCACTGTCCCCCAGTTGTTCACTGGTTGAGCCCTGCACCTCATCCAGAAGAGGGGGCTTGTAGGAACAGAACAAGATCCAGGGGTGGCAGAAAGGACACTGTGCAGGCCTGGTGGTTGGGGCATCCTGGACAGATTAGATCATTGCCTCTCTTTCCCCCCACCCTTTTACAGCTTCAACAGGGCTGGGGGGCAGAAATCATTAGCTCCCTGAGACTGTGGTGTTTGGCGACTGGGAGATTGTGCACTGTGCATGTGCCAACCCCACCATTACACCCACAGCCTCTCTGAACCCCTCTGTTAGCCCCCTCACCAACCCTTAAGACACCAGAACTGAGATGCCAAGATCTGGCACATAGTTGCATCCCACTGAAATATCTGGACAGGTCTGAGCCCCAGAGACACCTGTTTGCCTTGGTGGCCCCAGGAAAAAGCAGGTCTCACTCAGAGATGGGGCATATATGGATGGAACATGAGGCAGGGGATCCATCTCGGAGGGAGTAAAGGGGGAGAGAGGATGAAACAGGGAGAAGAAATAAAAGAAAGCATGTGTGGGAGAGAGAGGGGAAGCTCTAACAAGTGATTGTGAGAAAGACAGAGAAAAGGAGGGAGACAGAAAGAAAAGAACGAGAAGGGAAAGAGAACAAGGGAGCGAGTAAGAATTGGAAGTGATCAAAAGAGTGAAAGAAACATAACAAGAGAGCAAAAGAGGGAAGGAGCGACGGATTGAAAGGGTTGCACAAAGAAAGGGATAGAGAAAAAGAGGGAGCTCTTCCCATATGCCCTGTAGCAATGTTTCCTGGTGACCCCTTCTGTGCATGCCGTTTGCTTCCTGTCTGGAGCAGATGATGTGAGAGTTGTCTGCCCCTGTACGGGGTCCCTGTGCTTGATCCTCCTACCCTGTCTCCAGCTCCCAACGTGGGAGGCATGATGCATCGTGGCGGGGGCAGCAGCGTGGGTGACCTGTCAGAGTCGACCCTGCACAACAATTCATTGTGGTGGCTGGCATGTGGATTGCTAGCCCTGCTGGCCAACTCCTGGATTATCCTGAGCATCACAGCTAAGCAGCAGAAGCACAAACCCCTGGAGCTGCTGCTGTGCTTCCTAGCTGGGACCCACATCCTCATGGCAGCTGTACCCCTCACCACCTACGCCGTGGTGCAGCTGCGGCGCGAGTCCTCCGATTATGACTGGAATGAGAGCATCTGCAAAGTCTTTGTCTCCACATACTATACCCTCGCCCTGGCCACCTGCTTCACAGTGGCTTCCTTGTCCTATCACCGTATGTGGATGGTGAGGTGGCCAGTAAACTACCGGCTGAGTAATGCCAAGAAGCAGGCTCTGCACGCAGTGATGGGCATCTGGATGGTATCATTCATCCTCTCCACTCTGCCCTCCATTGGCTGGCACAACAATGGTGAGCGCTATTATGCCCGTGGCTGCCAGTTCATCGTCAGCAAGATTGGGCTGGGATTTGGTGTCTGCTTCAGCCTCCTGCTCCTGGGAGGAATCGTCATGGGCTTGGTGTGTGTGGGCATCACCTTCTACCAGACCCTGTGGGCGCACCAAAGGCACCAGAGATGTCGTCACCGGCAGACAGAGGAAGCTTCCTCCTCCTTCCCCGCCTCAACACACAATACCTTCAATGTGCCGGCCATCGTTGTAGAGGATGTCAGGGGCAAGAGGAGGTCATCGCTGGATGGCTCAGAGTCAGCCAAGACCTCCATGCAGATGACCAACCTCATCAGCGCCATTGTCTTCCTGTATGACACACTCACCGGGGTACCCATCTTGGTAAGGAGCAGGCTGCCCCTTCTCCACCCAAGTAGGCCACCAACTCACTCCCCAATCCTCTTCTCAAGGGATTGGCGGGTGTGGCCAAGAGAGGGTGGAGAATGCAGTAAAGAGGTCTCCAGCTCAGTGCAGTGCTCAGCTAGCCCCTTCAGTCTGCCCCACTGCAGGCCGCATTTTTGGAGTGGTTTAGCCCTAGTCTGAGTGCCACTGGAGAAGGGGTATGGAAGCCCCTTTCTGTGTCCCTTTAGCTCCACACTGAGATCAGCCTACGATTAATCCAGCTTCCTTATTGCTTGAGACTTTAGATAAGAGACTCTCTCACCTGCCTTCCCTCCCCAAACAAGAGGTCTCTATATTTGGCTCTGTGTAGTTTCTAAAGGCATTCAGGGTGCAGGAATTTGCTTTTTCTGCAGCAGGAATATGTTTGCCTTATTCTCAAAATGGACAAGCTATTTTTTGCTCAAACTTTTTTTAAAAAATGCTAACCCCACAGTTGAAAGGCTTGCAAAGCTCTGAATTACCGAGACCAAGGGGCTGGAATAGAAACTGTGCTGCAAACTTAAAGGTGACCTGCACAGGAATAAATACCAGGGTTTGTGTCCATTGTTTGCTCATGTATAGATGATACAAAAGGCCTGAAAGTTGCTAGGGGGGTTGAAGGTTTGTTTTTGGGTTGGGTTGGTTTCTTCCATCTGAATGTATTTTCTTAGTAGAAATTCAGTTCTGGTCTATCCTGGAAGATTCTATGGACAGGTGACAAACTGCTGAAATTCACAAAACTGAAAGGGAGCAATTAAGAGAAGGGAGTGTTTCAAATTCTGTGTTCTTTGTAGACACCTATTTAACTCCAGTGCATAATGAGCACTGTTGAGAAAGGATGGCTGTTATAGGGCTCACACCTTCAGTTAACATATGAGAGTGCAGAATAGGTGCTCTCAGAGCCCCCAAGTCCTCCTGCAAACCCAGGGCAGCCGAGCCTTCACATTCATGACATCTGTAAGGGACAAAACAAGGAGACTTTGAAAAAACAAAAACCCCAAACCAATTATTTTAAGAACCCTTTGCCAATCAGTCATTTGACTGCACAGTTCACTCCCATGCGGTCTGTCTCTTCCCCCTCTCTCTTTCTGTGACCATGTATGTCTCTCTCCCACTCACTGTCTGTTTTCTTCCTACCCCCAAGGTGGTGAGTTTTTTCAGCCTGCGCTATGATACCGCCCCCACCTGGATGGTGCTGGCAGTGCTCTGGTGCTCCATGGTGCAGACCTTGCTGCTCCCCTCCTTCATATGGTCCTGTGAGCGCTACCGAGCTGATGTCCGCACCGTGTGGGAGCAGTGTGTGGCCATCATGACAGAGGAAGAAGGGGATGATGGTGAGCCCCCCCAATATTCCCACCATCTCCCTAATCACAAACCCTGCCCCTGGGACAGACAGCAAAGTGGGCCTGGCAACACTGAGTGTCTGGCCAGAGTACTTTTGGCAGGGCTAGGATGTATTCAGGGTTGTAGCTGGGGTTCTACAAATGGGAAAGGGACAACACCTTTTGTGGGGGCTGGAGCAATACATGCACCCTCCCACACTAACCAAAGGATGAACAGAATTACTCAGACACCCAAATTATGATGGTGGGGCAAGACACAGGATGTAAACCTCCAAACCACAGTGGGACCCTGTAGCAGGGTGGTTACCCCACTCCTGCCCAGAAGGGCTTAAAACAGCCCTGGGAGAGGGCTGTAGCAGGGGAAAAGCTGGGCTGATTGGGAAAGCAGCCACAGCTGTAGCCAGTGCAATCAGGGCCCAGCTGGCCCTTATAAGAGGGCGGTGGGCCAGGAAGAAAAACACTCTCTCTCTAGCTTTCAGAGAGAGAAGGACCTGGCTGCCTGGGGAGCTGAGCAGGGTACCTAGGGTGGAGCAGTGCTGGGGAAGGGCAGCGGGAGCTGGGGAGCTCCAGCCTAGAAAAGCCCCACGCTGCAGGCCGAGTTAAGGGCCCATGAGAAGGTAGTAGGGCTGCAGAGGGGCAGCCCAGGAATAGGCAGAGGCAGCTGATCCAACCCCCCTTGCCAATGATGAGTGGTTTACAGACTGCCATCTGCCCCAGTGAGCGGGAGCTAAATGTAGACTGGCAGTAGCCACTGAGGCAAGGTGGGGATAGGGGATTGGGGGTTCCCTGGGGTGGGGAGACCCAGATTGTGGGTTGCTATGGTGGGCAGAACCCTTGGGCAAAGGGCACTGGAGTCCAGAAGGGACACAGGGGCCAGCGGCAGGCAAGACACTGGTCTGCAGAGGGCACTCTGGTTTGGAAAAGAGCTAATTCCCTGGACAACCAGCAGGAGGTGCCGTGCTGGTGAGTCTCTGCCCTGCCACAGACCCCCCCCACCCCCAACATTGTGAGCTGAGCATCCATATTTCTCTCTGTTCTGGTGGCAAAACATTTGGGGATGTGAGCTGGGACAGGGTAGACCCAATACTCCCTAGATCAATGTGGAGGGGGATAACTGGAAAGAGGGGTTTGTCATGTGGGAAGAGGGCAGACAGCAGGAGCTATGGGACACATTGAAAACAAGGGCATTTGAAAGGAGGGTATGCAGGCTCCCTGAACATGCAGTGACAGGAGATTCCCAGCTGACAGTGTTGTGCACCATTTCTCCCCATCAAGATGGGGCCTGTGAGGATTACGGCGATGGGCGGATCTGTAAGGTGCGATTTGATGCCAATGGCGCTGCGGCTGTGAAACGGGATCCCAGGGACGTCAAGCTGCTGCCCATGAATCACATGCTGCTGCCCCACGACAGGGTGCACTATTTGCAGGTGAGTTGTAGGGACTGCAAGGGGCACCATACCCTCCAGTCCCATCTCCCTTGTGTGTCGCACCCAGATATTCCCCTCCCTGGAACTCTATTGGGGTCTTAAGGGGTCACTAGCCTCCCATATGTGTATAACCCATGGATTCCCCTCTCTGAAACTCTTTCCTTCTTTCACTCTATCTCTGAGGCTTTCCCCAAGCCTCGCAGTATCTCCCTTCCCCTCACCTTCATCTTCTCTTACCTTCTTTCAGGTCCCCATCTCCCGGAGAATGTCCCACGATGAGACTAACATCTTCTCCTCCCACCGTTCCACTCCATCCTTTCTTCACAAGTGGTCATCATCTGATGACATCCGAGTCGCCACTCCCCGCAAGCCTGGGGGCCCTGGCTTCCTTCCTCCTGAACTGCGTGACTACCACCACCGCCGGCGGCCCCCTGAAAATGAGCTAACAACTCTCCGGCAGTTTCTTGAGGGGGGGCTGCTCCCCAGAGGATCCAACTCCAGCGCCTGCTTCTTCAGGGATGAGATTACCACATTCATCGACGAGACACCTCTACCCTCCCCAGCCTGCAGTCCACGCCACTCCCGCCTCCCACTCACATTGCGCCGGGACCGCCGCCTCTCCCTGGGGGGTGCTGAGGAGGAGGAAGAGGGCCCTGATCGAGCACGACGCTGCTCACTGTCTGGCAGCGAAGACTGGCATCTGCAGGACAGACAGCAGGCACATGAAAGGACCCTTGAAGCCTGTGAGGCACATACCTTCAGGGAGCTCAACCTATGAGATTGCATCAAAGACATACACTGCCATTGGGATTCTTAAATGAAACTTTCAATGTTCCCTTGCTCCTGGGACCCAATGGATAATTTATGTTCTCATATTTCTCAACAGCTGGCAGAAACAAGGCACCCTCCATGTATGCTGCAGTGGTTGGGGGACAAGTGCAACAGGTCTGCACGAAGGAGCCAGGGACATGAGCAGCCTGTGCCTGCTCACAGGTTATAAATATGACTTGGGGGTTGCCCTCTGTTAGCTCCACCCCTTGTTAGGTCCACGCTCTCATTAGCTCCACTCATCACTGAAAATGCCCCTGAGAACAGAGGTGGGGACAGAATAGTATTAAAATTCTATATTTGGAGTGTCAAATGTGTGTGTTTTTAAAATGCTATATTAATAATAACCTCATTTCCATGGCAACAAAGTGATTGACAAAATGTTTAATGAAGTTTCCCAGGCTGCCAGGGAGGGACATAAGGAACAGGCAAAGCTCCCACTGCCACCCATCTTAACAGTGCCGCAGATTAGAGTGGGAGGCAGCAGATATTTAACAGCAACAGGGCAGGAAGTGAAGGCGAGTCCTGTACCAGGGAGGATTTTCAGGACACAGGAGGGATAGTTCTGTTGTCAGTCTCAGGGGTGACTTGGGCTGTATCCACACTAGACTTTGTTCCTAAAATTTCCACCCTTTCTACCACTGGTTCAGTTTCACCAGGGTACCAAGAATGGGAGTGTTAGTGTAAAAAGGCACTGGTGGCTGCTTGTGTTTTTATATCTCAACTAGAATAAAAACCACCACCTTGTACCAGTCCTGTTTCAGAGAGTGGTTAAATCTGCTGGAGATGATGAGAATGAAGACAAGGAAAAAAATATTTTGCTTATGGAGCCTGTTTACAGGCATTAGGATTAATCTTGGTGGCCTGGACTCTCAGCCCCCAGGAATGAGTAAAGATACTGTCATGACAGCATTAGATCGAGGTGTTCAGGGGACATTAGGGAAGGACAGACAGGTAAGGAGGTTCAAAGATGGGGGTTAACAGCAGGAGCTGTCCTAGGCATATAATGCAACCTGGCTTTATAATTGAACCCTGACACCAAAATTCCATCCATCCAGCTGACCCTCACCCACTGCCTGTAGAGCACCTGCTGCAGACCTTCCCACTTCACAGAGTTGCCAATGCTTTTCTCCCAGATTCAGGAACAAAACCAGGGTATCCTGGAGAAGAGCACAAAGAAGCCTCTACTGTATGCAGACCCCAGGGACAGCACTTGCTGAACTTCATGCATGATGGAAACCAAAACACACCATGGCTGGTTTCCCCTTCATACCAAACTCTGAAAGGTGGACTAGTGTGTCTGTCAATGGATCAAAGGGAATGGGTGACAGGGGATGGATCACTTGATGATTACCTGCTCTGTTCATTCCCTCTGGGGCACCTGGCATTGGCCACTGTCAGAAGACAGGATACTGGGCTAGATGGACTGTTGGTCTGCCCCAGTATGGCTGTTCTTATATTCATGGAGCCTTTCACCTGTAGGACATCATTCCAATTCTGCCCCAGATTGAAGAGACTGGCTAGCCCAGAGGGACTGGGGAATAGGATACAGGGCCCTTTATCACTGGGGCACTGCTTGCAGCGGTGGAATCCGAAGAGTATGTTAACCAGTAACAGCTTAGACGGTCTCTCAGGTGTATTCTGAGAGAATGAACATGGGGCATCAGTTCAAACAAAAGGGGCATCAGCCTGAGAAGAGGTTGCCTTACAGATCTGGTCTAGTTTATTCATGGGCAGTGGGTAGCATAGGCAGGGCCCAGGGGAAGGCTGTGCCTCCCCAAACAGTCTTGCGTGGCCCCACCCACACTCTGCCCCCAGACCCCCTCCTGTCTACTTCCAATTCCCTTCCCGCTCTTCTGTGGCCAAGAGGCTGGGGCAGGTCGGCTGCAGCCAGTGTGCAAAAGGCCCAGGGTTGGGGCCATGCCGTGCTGCCTGCCCACCCATCCACCCACCTGACATTGGACCACTTTGCCCACCCAGGGCTCTGGAGCAGGGCGTGCTCTGGCTACACCGCCTGCCTGGGGCTGAGAGTGTGCGGGAGGGTGGCCATGGGGGTGTGTGTGTTCTGGGCTCCAGTGCGGGAGGGGTGTAGAAGTGGAGGGGCAGGGCCTTGGGCAGACGGGAAGGGGCTAGGGGCTAGCCTCCCCCAAATGCTCATTCACCAGCTGCCCATGAGTTTATGGCTGCTAAGCCAGGCTGCACCATGGTAAATACAATATTGGGATGTGATCACGAGAAACAATCAAGTTGGGGAAGGAGGGAGTGTTGTAGGTCTGTTGGTCCATACGGAGTGGGGATTGGGTTGGCCTGAGCATCCACAAGATCATCAGGTCATAGTAGATTGCAAACCCCAAGCATTAAAAAATCATGAGTTAGGACCCCAAAACATGAGAGTTTAAACAAATAATAAATGTTGGGGTTTGAGGCTTCAGGGTCATATTTTCAAGCTTTTCTCCATGCCTATGAAGGCTAGAAATTTATTCATTTTTTAAAATGAAAGTTGAGTCTCCTGTTGTCACATGACTCAAGGAGCTGGGGATTTGAGAAACGCCCCAAACATCCCAGACTCAGAATAAAATTGAGGGGTGGCAACAGTATGGAGCTGGCCTGATTTTCAGAGGTGCTGAGCCAACCTTTACTGCAGTCAATGGTGCTGCAGACACTTGGTACCTTTGCAAATCAAGACACCAGTGTCCGCCGTCATTGCTTGGCTGCCAGCCTTTAACCTCTGCTCCAGGTAGGGGATTTGGGAGTGGGAGGTCCAGGGGAGAGGGGGCGGCGGTTTACACATTACAGTGGGTTGGGTGCGAACGCTAAAATGCCCCCTCTGCTTGACCCCGCTCGATCCAGATTTGATTCCTGCCGGCCGGGTGTAAGGGACCAGCAGGGAGGGGAATCCCTTTCTACAGACTTCTTCCCTCCAAACAAGCCACGCACACGGCCCAGGCCCCGCTCCGCTGCCTTGGCTCGCCACTTGGGAAGTTCTGGGAAGAATTTCTAACCCCTAGCGCCTCCCTGGTCTCTGCATCCAACTTCCCCTCTCCCATCCGAGCCAAACAGCATCGAGAGCAGCGCCTCCGCCTCCTTCTTCCAGCGAGCCCCGCGGTGGAGTCCCTCTGCCCCGAGCCCTTTCCTTTAGGTGCGTCTTCTCTCTCCCCTGCACTCGGCCAGCCCTTTGCAGCCCCCTCCCCCTGCTCTGTCATGGCCTCCCTCCTCCTCCTCCTCCTCCTCGCCCTCTCTGGCCCGGGCACGTCCCTCTTCTCTCCAGGCTCGGGGCGGCTGCTCCCCTACGATCTGCTCTACGCTGATGGGGTCCGGGCCTATTTCGCGCGGGACTGGCCTCGGGCGGCCGAGCTGCTGCAGCGCGCCCTGCACAGCTATTCGCAGCTGCTGGTGGCGCGGCGCGGCTGCCAGGGCAGATGCAGGGAAGAGGCCGGCTTCGCGGGCCCGCTGGCCGCTCCCTCCTGGGAGACCCGCTTCTTCGACAGGATCCTGCAGCGCGCGGAGTGCCTGGGGGAGTGCCTGGGGCGCCGGCTGGGCTCGGAGCCCTCCCTTCACAGGGCCAGCAGGGAGATCCAGGAGGACTTCGAGCAGAGGGAGCCCTACAACTACCTCCAGGTGGCCTTATTCCAGGTGAGGGGAGGGAGCAAGGTCCTATCCCCGCTGCTGATGTGGCTACACGACAGTTATATGCAGTGTTGCCAATTTAGGGATTGTTTGGAAATTTGAATTGAAATTGAAACCTTAATACACACTTTAAAAGCATATAAAGTGTATGATAAAATGTGTATCTGAAAAAGTATAATAGATTTGAAAAGTATGAACATAGACTAGCTTCCTTATACAGCTTTTGTTTTTATGATGATGTCAGTGCATTCATTTTGGTGATATTGGCCAAATTATGATTTGTAAGCAAAGTCTAAATGAGCTCTCCCTGACAGCTAGTGATGAGCTGGGGCTGAGGGGAAAGGCTTCAGGACCAGATTGTATGTACAGTCACACCTACCTAGGTATCCAGCAAACAGAGCTGTGTTGCCCAAGTGATAGATTTTGGCTGGGGTTGGGTTACAAATCACTTGAATGTGGGGGTGGGGAATGAAATGTTATTCTTATTGTATGAGTAAAGGGCAGTAGAACTGTACTTAGCTTGTGCTGATTGAGGGCATCAAGAGAGAGGGTGGGGACAGGTGGTTTTGCTTGATAGTCTGCCTGAGTCCAGGGCCGGATTTAGGACCTGTGGTGCCCGATTCGAATACCCGGCGGCGGTCTGGGTCTTTGGCGGCACTTCGGCGGCGGGGGGTTTTCCACGGCACTGAAGGAGCCCCCACCGCTGAAATGCTGCCGAAGACCCCGGAGCGGACACCCCCCCGCTGCCGCCGCCGCCGAAATGCCACCAGAGCGGACTGCTGCTGGGTGAGCCTAAGGCACGGGGCCCTCTTACCCGCGGGGCCCTCTTACCCGCGGGGCCCAATTCTGGGAAATCGGCCTAAAGCCGGCCCTGCCTGAGTCACAAGTGCTATTTGACCTGCCCCTCTCCACTGTTTAAAGACAGAGCTGATTAGGCTCCATAGATTGTCTTTTGTTTTGTTAAGTGACCACTACAGCTGAAATCACTGATAATCAGGTCTAAGTGGAAGAGAGGGTCCAGTCTGCACTAGTAGCAAGGTTCCCCCACTGAGAGCTCAGCTGAAATCACTGTGAGCTGGGTGGAACCTCAAGAGACATGCGAACAAACATGGGTGTGGCATCATACTTTCTATTTAAGCAAGAGATACCACACATTACAAACTGGAGGCCAATTTTAAGTGCATTGTCACTTGTTCATCCTGAAGTTGAACACTGGTTCCGAACAAGACCAGCAAATGTTCACTATCTTTCTGCAAGAAACTCAACTGACGGGCTAGAAGCATATAGTGCAACAGTGAAAGACTCAACAGTTGAAAAAGTGAAGACCTCGCTCACCACATTCAAAAAATTTGCATACATGGCTGATGAATGCACTGATGCAAATGGGCAAGTATTAAGTCATTGTGTACATTATCTTGATGTCAGTGGTAGGCCAGTAGATGCATTTCTACATGTTCAAGTTATAGAAAACACATTGGCTGCCTCTGTGACGACCCACATCTTAGAAGAGTTAAATGCTTGTCAACTGGACCCCAAACAGATGGCTGCTTGTGCATTTGGTGGAGCTGCAAACTTCTCTGGAAGACATGGTGGAGTACAAATTTTGCTCAGAGAAAAGTGTAACCCTAATCTCTCCTATACACACTGCACTAGTACAAGCTGCAGACTCTTCAAAAGACATTTTTAAAGCTATAAATTGAATGTCTTCATTATATTCTTTTTTCAGCAAGAGTCCAAAAAGACTGAATATCTTGGAAAATATAGAAGATATACTGGGACTGAAGTTCAAATTATTCCAATCTGGGAAAACCCGCTGGCTTTCTCATGAGCGATCCTTGGCTGTTGTCTTAAAATTACTCCAGCTGTTATTACTGTCTTTGAAAGTATCTACCAAGCTGGGATGGATCTAAGTAGTGAGGCTGGTGGATTACTTTTGCTTCTACGTTCAGAGAAGACTATTGCCATTTTCTCTCCTGTAAGTCTACTGTTGAAACCACTTGGGTCATTAAACAATGCCATCCAGGCATTTGCTACAACAGTAGTAGATCTTTGTCCAGCAATAGAAGCTACATTTGAATCAATCAGAGATCTATCCATTGAAAAAGTACTGGAAGAAGCAAAGACTTCAGTCCAGAAGTTGACTAATGAAGGCATTTATATTGAATCCTTAAGTGAAGAGGACAAGAAGTGTTTAAGACAACTGAAAAAGTACACAGACTTTATTCTTAAAAATCTACAACAGTGACTTCTAGATTCTACTCAACCTCTACGTAGCTTTTACAGATCCCTGTCCTATAAAACACTGACAGTTGAATGAAGTGAGGCACTACCAGCAATGAGGCTGCCATGTGCTCAGGACAGAATAGAAAATTTGAACACAGAGTGGAATATCATATGACAAATGAATGAAGATTTGACTTCAACTTCTTTTTTATCATCACTAGTGGCTCGACCCAATCTTTATGCTATGTTTCCTGGGATGAAAGAAGTAGGAATTCATCTCTTGCTACTCCCAGTCACAACAGCTACAGTTGCGTGTTCTCTTTCATCATTGAATAGAATTTTATGTTCTGAAAGAAGTCGCCTTCTGCCTGATCATGTGAATGAACTAATGAGCATATCAATTGAAGGAATGGAAGTACTGGACACACGAGAAGCCACCAAAGATGAACGCGTTGCGTTCAAGAAGTTCATTAACAGAGTTGTACAAAATTATAACAAGAAACCAAGAAGGATGTAGATGTCGTGCTTCATAGAATGCTTGAGTAGCCAACTTTAATTTGTGTGATAATTTCAAAACATGAGTTAAATCTAATAAAATGGTCAGTTTTCAGTTTTTACTATGGTGCCATACAGCCCACCTTCACCCTCACGGTCTCACCCCTCATCGGCCCTGACCCCCTCCCTGTAAATTCAAACACCCCCCCTAATTTCAATTCCTGGGGAAAACCCTGGAGTCTTGGCTCTACTTCTCCAGCTTCCAGCCCTAGTGCCACTGTCAAGCTAGGGTTGTGCATATGCACAGGTGTTAGTGACTCTTACATTCCCACACCTGCCCCCTGTGATTTTTAGGCTACCCAGCAAAGAGACACCAATCTGACAATGGGAACAGCCTATGTCTGGCCCACCACCACTCACCCAGCAAGCAGGATAGTGTATTGTTTGTGTGTAGATCCTCCAGAATTAGGCAATCAGCTGGGGAAGAGTGAAAGAAAATCAGGAATGGGTGGGAACACCAGAGTAGAGGTTTCATCCCATCACGTCTAGCAAGGGACAGCATGACACTGTTTATAATTAGGTCCTACAATAATAACTACAATGCCGGACATGGAAGATGGATGAGGCATAAAATAGGGTGGGAGGCTCAGGCAGGCAGATGGGGAAATGAGGGAGGTATGTGGATGAGTTCGCATCTCATCATATCCAAAGGGTTCAACATGGCACATTGATTTTAGGCCTATTCTACAAAAACAGTTCCAATGCAAGGACAGCTAAAGGCATGTGGGAAGCGGTTGGTGGGGTGGGATTTTTAGATATGAGAAGGGTCTGCCCAGGACATGGCAATTGCTCTGTCTGGACTGTCTTGTCTTTGCAGCTGAAGAAGCTGGATGAAGCGGTGTCAGCAGCTCACACGTTTTTCGTGGCCAATCCTCAGCACCTACAGATGCGTGAGGACATGGAGAAATATCAGCGCATGGCAGGGGTGAAGCTAGAGAGTTTCCGAGATCTGCAGGCCACACTATACTGGGTGAGATCCTCATGGAGATCTGTACACTTGGGGAACACTTCAGCAAAGCCTGCCAAATTACTCCTAGTGGTCAGGGCCCAAGATAAAGCCTGGCTTCCCCACCCCTGCTCCATCTCCCCACAGGGGTCACAGCCTGAGACCTGGGGGTTTCCATAGCCAATACAAACAATGTATTATCCAAACAGACCCCTAGATGGCAGCGCTGCCCTCTGAGTGATCCAAAGTCCTGGGTAACCCATTACCAACTGAGCAAGAAGGGTGGAGCCCAGACATTAACCAGGGAACACGGCACTGTTCCTTGCAGGAGGCATACGAGACTGGGGTGCAGCAGTACAATGTGGAAGAGTACCTGCAGGCTGCTGTGAAGCTGGAGGAGTCACTCGAAGAGGTACTATTGGCACTGGAGGATTGTCGAGCTCTGTGCGAGGGGCCCCAGGAGGATGGCACAGAGGAAGAGATGCAACCTGGCCTTTATGAAGCCATCACAGGTAATGTAGAGGCACTGAGGGGTGCTGTGTTGCTGAACATGTCATTCTTCCTACTCTGGACACATTCCATCTCCCAGCATCCTGGCCTGGCAGAGGGGGAACTATTATACTGCTGGAGGTGCTGCCCTTCATTCCCTCTCTTTCCATTTCAGCCCATTATATTCAGGTCCTGAAGTGCAGGCAGCACTGTGTCCTTGAAGTTGCCACCAAGCCAGGACGGGTTTCAGCCACAGACGATTTCATACCATCCCATTTGGATTTATTGCAGTTTGCTTATGATCAAGGTAAGCAGAGACACAGGCCAGCAGGTGGTGCTGTGACACTAGCGAGTAGAGAGAGGAAGCCCCTGCAGCTGCCCAGCTCTTCTGTACCCAGCTGGGGCAGTGTGATACCAGGTGGATGGGCAAGCCTAACTCAGCTCTTGATTCTTCTCCTCCAAGCCCATCCCCATTGCTCCTTTTCTCCATCACCATGGACAGCCTCACCATCCTCCCAGGCATTGAGGCCCGTAAGCCAGGGTCCGTCTTTGAATTACCGCTCTCACTGGGCCCACATGTTCAGATCATTTTTAATCTGGCCCCTTTTCTCTAAAATCTGGGCTTTCCTTTCTGTCCCCATGGCCAAAACTCTCGCCCCACCCCCCTCATTTCACATCTTGACTATGGTGACCTCTTCTTCTCCAGCCCTTCCTCCTTTCAAGTCTGTTTAGAACGCTGCTGTTAAAATCACCTTCTCGGGGCTCTGACCATGTCAGCCTCCCTCTGCCGGCTCCCCCTACATCTCCCTGTCAGATACAAACCCCTTGGCTTTCCCAGAAAGGCCCTTTGTGAATTAACTCTGCCCTGCCTGGCTGATCTAGTGAGACTGATCCCCATGGTCACTTTGCCAGTATTCCCACCACCACCAGTCAGTTTCTCCCTTCAGCCCCGCATGCTCCCTCCCATGCTGCCCCCTGTGCATGGGGAAAACACCCGGGTAAAATCCAAACAGCCACTGCCTCATCCTCCTCCAGTCCCCTGACCCATGCCATGAGGCCTCCCAAACCCAGCCTGCTGATCATAGCCAGGCAGGTGACAAGCTGTGGCAGTCTCTTTTCCCATCCTTCCCTTCTCCTGTCCTCCCCCTCCCCCCACAACCTTCTAACCCCACTGAGAAAGCTCCTTGGAGCTAGCAAACTGAGCCAGTTCTTCCCCAGGCTCACTGTTTGTCTGTTGTAGCCCCATCGCCCACCCTTCGTCGGCTTCTGCCTTTAGATCATAAGCCTGTCAGGGCAGGGAGCGACTTTTTGTGCATCTGCAGCGGCTGGCACAATGGGGCCCTGATCCTGACTGGGCCCTCTGGACGCTGCCATTTTATAAAATATTTACTAATAACAATAGCTTCATAGTCCCAGATCTTCAGCGGTATGTAAGTGCCTAATGGCCATTGATCTCAATAGGAGTTAAATGCCTAAATACCTTTGAGGATCTGAGCCATAGTTGCAGAGCCTTACTATGCCCATCTCCTTCTCTGCCTCTGTCCCAGTTGGGAACCAGGCACTGGCTGCTGAATGTGCTGCTTCTTACTTGCTCTTCTATCCTTCGGATGAACTGACGCTGGAGAAGATGAAAAGGTATCAGGCGGAGCTGGGAGAGGAAGCATCAATGACAGCCAGAGAGGTACCAGCAACACTCCTCCAATTCTGCTTTCTCTGAATTTCCTCTCACCCCCTATGGCTGGGCCATCGTTGCGGTCCTATTGGGGAGAGATGCCTCTATGTGTGGGTGTGCAGAGCCGAGGGCTGAATGAAGATGGAGAGTGACTCCCCCACATACAGATCATCAGGGCAGAATCAGCATGCTTGTGTGGGGTTGGGGTATAGATGGGGGTCTCCCCAGGGTAGGGTTGGATCCCCTTTGTGGGACAGTTGTTTGACAGTTGTGTGCATCTCCAGAATATTCAGCGCTATGTGCAGAGGTCTCTGATGGAGAAGAAGTTGATTTACTATGCAGTGGAGCATCTGGGAGGAACTTTTAATGACCCTGTAAGTAGCTGCATCTTCTTTCAGAGGGCTGAGTTCTCCCTTCCCTAGTCTCATGAGGGCAATTTATTGCTCATTAATCTGTGGAACTCATTACAGCAAGGTATTATCGTGGCACTGTAAGGGTTAGACACTGATGTGAGTGAGAATGACCTCCGAGGTGAAAAGAAGATCCTCAAAACCCTCCTTTCTCCTGCTCCTGGGACCCGAGATAAGCCCCAGCTGTGGGTGAAGGAGCAGGAAGGAATTCCCATGTGGGGCAATATTGGGACTTTATGCATCCCTTTGAGCAGCATCAGAGGCAGGGACACAGACTAGACAGGCCCAGTGGTCTAATCTGTTCTGGGCAGAAATGGGGCACTGAACTAGGCAGGTCCGTTTGTCTGATCCAGCATGGGAGTGGTTTGCTGGGTGACTGAGTCCCTGGTTTTGTTTCTTTAGGACCCTTGGACCCCTGATGAGCTGATTCCTGGAAGTCTGAAGCAGAAACACAGGTAAGAGCCAAACCAGCCTACTGGGACTGAGTTGGAGGCGTGCTGAGTATGGGAGTGATGATGCCTGGAAGGGAAAGGGGTGAACTAGCAGAGATGGGGGTGTATTACTTGTGTTCTACAGGAGGTCTGACTAAATTATCACAATGGTCCCTTCTGACCTTGGAATCTATGACTCTAACTTATTACTGAGTGTCTGACTGAGGAGGGAGACAGGGACTATATCTCTGGATACTGACAGCCCCTGTCTGTGTCTCTTCTTTGCTCCCGAGGGAGAATCGGGAGAAGCAGAGGCTGGAGAATCTGGATGTGGGAGAGCAGGAGCAGAGGGGTGAGTAAAAGAGCCTGGAATGGGAGACAGAGACCACTGAAAGGCAGGGCTAAATATTACCCCAGCCTCTACTGTTCCAGGCTCAATGATTTTAATGCCAGTGGGGATGCAGACTAGCTGCCTCCCATCACTACCCAACAGTGCACAGGTTGCCAATCTCCAAGTATACACTCCTTCTGGGAACTGTGGAGTAGGAGCCCTGAGGGCATTGCAGCTGGAACAACTTAGCACAGTGCGAATGTAGTTGTAGAGCAAACGTGTCATGATTCAGCAGCTAGTGTGGACCTGTTGAGCTTAAGCCATGTCAGTCCAACAGGCTCAGTTACAGATGGATCAGTTCTGCAGGGGGGAGAGAAGAGGAGATAGAGGCTTTGCTAAGCTTGGAAATATATTATTACATTACTACAGCTATAAGCCCAGCACAGACCCCTGTATTCCCAGCTCCTACAGGGCTCAGTCTGGGCCAGGCCTGGCTACCGAGGATGCTCTGTGGTAACATGCAGGAGATCTTGCCCTGGCTTGGGCATGTTTATAATTTCTTCTGTCCGGAGATCAGATATGGGGAATGAAGGGGGCTGATAACTCTGAAACAAGGCCTCCCTCCCCCCCGACCCTGCAAACTACTAACAGAAATCAGTAACACTGTGTTTCTAGGAAAAAGATACAGACTAACACGGCTGCTACTCTGAAACTTTTCATTGTGTTTCTAGGAGTAGGCGGTGGGGACAAGATCTGAGAGTGATTTAAGTGTTTTCTAGATTTTGTTCCTTGCGGTGTAGTCTAGGGACCTTATTGGATTTTCAGCTGCTTCTGCAGATCCAGGCAGAACCCACAAGAAGGCTGAGCCCATTCTCCCTCTCCCCGGCCCAGGTCCATTCACTTTTGAGGGCATCACCGTCGCCATGGATTCTCACCAGCTGAATGGATCCCAGCGGGTCGTCTTTGACAGAGTCCTGACTGATTCCGAATGTAAGGACATTCTCCGGCTGGCAAAGGTGAGGACAGGAGCCTACAAGGGGTGGCAGGTTTGTATAATTTTTGGTGGTGCCCAGAACAAGTCCAAGTCCCGCCCCCCACACCTGCCTTGTAAGCCAATGTATTTTTTTTAAATAATGTAAAAATGTGAGAGTTCTGGGGTGGGGATGGTGATGAGGGTTTTGGGGTGCGGGAAGAGGCTCAGGGCTAGGGCAGAGGGTTGGGGTGCAGGGGTGAGGGCTGCGGGGTGGGGCCGGGGATGAGGGGTTCACGGTGCAGGAGTGGGCACAGGGCTAGGGATGTTGAGAGTTGGGGTGTGGGGGCATGAGGGCTCTGATTGGGGTTGCAGGCTCTGGGGTGGGGCAGGGCTGCGGATGAGGGGATGAGGCAGGCCAGAGAGGAGGACTCCCCGCAGCCCTCTCCCTGCCAGCAGCAGCGAGCTCCGGGAGAGGGGCCCCCCTCTCCCTCCCGGCAGCACACTCACCTCACACCACTGTCACTGCACGTGCTCCTAGGGCCCCTCTCAGGTCCAGGAAGCCCCCTTGCCTCCCTTGTGATGGGTGTTGGGGGGGGTGTCTGTCATCACGTGCGCCTCCTCCCCTGCTGCCGCCCCTCACTGTAGCCTCACTGGGGGTGGGGCTGCCCCTTGCCCAGCATGGGGCAGGAATGGTGACTGTGGGCGGGGCGGCCCCCTGTGCTGGTGAAGGGTCCCACCGGAAAACGGAAGGGTCCCAGGCAGAAGGGCAGGGTTAGGGTCAGCCTGCCCTGGCACTAGTGGATGGGGGGGGCGCTAGGACCCTGCGGTGGTAGTTGATGCCAGGAGCTGCAGGGGGCAGCCACCGGCTTGAGGCAGGGATGCTCCGGGACTGGAGGAGGCATGCGGGGGCAACAAGTGTGGGCTGGGGGATCCGTGGGGGAGTGTGCAGGGGCGGCAGATGGGGCCGGATCTGGGCCCCAAACATTGGTGGAGGTGGGCCCCCGGGCCCTGAATATTGTTGGAGCCTGGACATCATGGGCCCATATAACTCACTGCCCCTGGAGCCTACAGGGGCACTAGCCCAGTGCTGCCATCCTCAGCAGAGATGCTACAACATCAGGGTGGAGGGGAGAAGGAGGGACACCAGGTTTGAAACTACCTTCCAATCTATTTCAGGCAGCTGGCGGCATGGGAGATGGTTACCGGGGCAGACAGTCCCCTCACACCCCCCATGAGAGATTTGAAGGGTTAACAGTGTTAAAGGCTTTGCAGGTAAACGGCTTAGTGCCTCTGCATGTGTTAGGGTCCCATCCCATGGGCATGGCTTGTCTCAGGGAGTTTCTAGGGCTCCAGCTGCTTGCTCACTTGCCTGTTGGTGGGTGAGAGTTCACAGGAGTGTTCTCCTCATTCTGGCCCATGTCCATGTGCTGTCTCACAGGCCTGCTCTCTTACGTGTGGGGGTGAGGGGTTCCCAGGGCACATTTCCGTCCCGTGAGCACAGTCAGGCTGCTTCTGTGGAAGCACTGTTTCACACAGGCACAGGTTGTGTGTTTCTATCCTGCTTCTGCAGGTGGCTGTCTCAGGGGCTTTGTTTCCTCTGTTGTTTCCCAGAGTGCTTCTTTCCCACTGGCACACAGGTGGGTGTTTTTCATGGCCCTATTTCTCCATTGTATACACCTGCATGGAGGTGATATTTCTCATGGCTTTTTTCTCTCCTGCAAGTGCACAATCACAGGAGTTTCGCACTCATATCCTTGCTTATGCATGTGTATGAACACAGGATTTCTCACAGGCATGCTGCTCCCTTGCACACACATGTTGTTTCTCACAGATATGTTCTTTACGCTTAAGGTTTCTCACAAGCTTGTTTTTACCTTCCAGCTGGCACAAGATGGGATTGTGAACTGGAGAGATGCCACACTGCTCCTGCATGCCAGCGAGAAATCCCGGAAAATAGTAGAGTCCTATTTCACCCCTGGGAAAAGGCTCCATTTCTCATTCACACACCTCGTGTGCCGCACGGCTGTAGAGGGTAAAGAAAGCCCAATCCCAGCCATATTCCGCCTAGAGAATCCCCTCCCCTCATATTCAGGATCCCCCTGTCCCTGCTCACCCCAAATCCAAGCTGTGTCCCTTCCCCTCATGCTCAGTCTCCGTGCTCCTGCTCACCCCTAATCCCAGCGGTGTCCCCTCCCCTCACACTCAGAGTGCACTTTGCCTGCTGTATCCTCCTAAGGTGTGAATGTTCCTCTGCAATGTCCCGTTTTAGGGGACCAGGATGGTCGCATGGATCTCAGTCACCCAGTTCACGCTGATAACTGTCTCTTGGATCCTGAGGGGAAAGAATGCTGGAGAGAACCACCTGCCTACATGTACAGGGACTTCAGGTAAGACTAGAGGGGAACCCAGAGCTGAGAATGTGGGTGGTGAGAATATCTCCCCAGCTCCAGAGAGCACTGTCACTGCAGGGGGAGAGGGACCCCAGAGTTACACAGGAACAGAGGGATTGCCAGACTGGAGCAGACCTGACATCTGGTCCCTTCTGGCCTTGGAATCTATGAATATGACTAGTCCAGTGTCCTGTCTGTGACTGTAGCCAGGACCAACTTCTTCAGAGGGAAGAGCGGAACACCCCATAGGCAGATGTGGGATAATCTGCCCCCCCCCCATGTTAGGTCTCACCCTGGTCTCTAATTGTTAGGGATTGGTGTAAGCCCTGAAGCATGAGGTTTAACATCCCTTCCAAAATGTTTGTGGTCATTAACTATGACAACTCTGGATAGCTTGTTATCCATAGGAATGTCCAGTCTCTTTCTGAATCTTGCTAAGTGCATAGCCTCACCAACTTCCTGGGGCAGTGATGTCCACGGTGTAATCCCAAGTTGGGCAGGAAAGCATTTCCTCTTGTAGCTCTGAATTTCCCACCTTTCAGTGTCACAGTGTCCCTGTGATGGTCAGTGCTTGTTGGAAGCATTGCCTAATGGTTACTGGGCCATGCTCTCCTTACTGTGGAGAGGGGTTGGTAGGGGAGCCCTGGCCTTCCACTCCATCGGGATCCAACCCAGAACCCAGGAAAGGTTACCACAAACCCACCACCTTAAGGCCGCCCTCCCTGGGCCACTTCCTACCACCCACTGTCTAGTCCAAGTTTTGCAGTCTGCTGTGAGCAGGTAACAGAGAAAGGTACTAACAGCACCTTCAGTCTGTCTGGGCCGAGCAGTTAGGCTCCTCTTTTCCAGAGGAAGGTGTGACGGGATCCCCGGGTTGCAGCCTGGGACTGTGGGACCGCTGTGCCCCCTTAACTGTCTCCAGCCTGGGCTGTCTCTCACAATGCCTTGCTAGTGACCAGCAGCAAGCCCCTCCAGGTGCTGTGATCACTCAGCACAACTGCATATGAAGCCCCACACCCAGCTATATTGCATGAATGCTCCCAGAGCTACTCATGAATCACACAGAGAAAGGCACCAGAGTCAAATCCGCCCAGCTCCCAGCACTGTACCTCAGGAATATACCGTCTTGCACTGCTCAAGATGGGCAGTGCAAATTTATTAATTGGTTCACCACTTCAACAATGGAAAGTGGATATACACCAGCCTTTGCAAACCTGAGCAGATTTGCCACACACTTCATACAAACTCACTGGTAAAGATAAACAATTAAACAAATGTATTGACTATAAAAGGTAGATTTTAAGTGATATTAAGTGATAGGCAAAAAGTCAAGAGTTAGTTACCAAAAGAAATAAAATATAAGCACGCAGTCTAAACTCGCAACCCTATTAGACTGGGCAGCAACTAGATTAAGCAGTTTTTCTCACCCCACTGGATATTGTAGTCCTTTATATACAAGTTTTTTCCTTAAACGTGGGCCAATCTCCTGTATTGGAGTCTTGTCTTCTTCTCAGTGTCTTGGTTGCTTGCAGCATAGGTGGGGGCAGGAGATGGGCCCAGTATGTGTCCGCTGTCTGTTTTATACCCTCAGTCCATGTGCTTGGGGAGCACAAGTCCAGGCATGTCTGGGGGGCATTGCTGAATCTCTCCAAGCAGTTGAGCAATTCCCCTGGTGTGGCCTCATGCAGGTGAGTCATTGCATTGTAGCTCCCTTGCTGGACAATGGGTTTGACACCCCACCTGGGCGTTGGTTACTTTCCTTGCTGTTGCCTCTGGGGAGCTAATATCTGGCTGATTCCCCAACTTACAGCATGTTTTAGTAACCACCATACAACACAATTCTCATAACTTCATATGCATTAATGATACACATATATGGATAGAGAAATGACTTTCAGCAGATCATAACCTTTCCCCTGATACCTTACAAGGCATGCTTTTTATATGTAAGATTGCAATTATATGAAAATGAGGAATATGGGAGTTACAGTATGCTCCCCCAAGGTATAGAATGTCACAGAAGGCTACTGTAGCTCCCCTTCTCAGGGGCTCCCAAGGCAGGTCCTTCCCCCTGCCTGGTCAGCCCCCTTCTAAGCTGTCTGGCTTCCTTTTAAGCTCCCTCCTCCAAGTGGAGCATGCTCTGCAGGTGCGCCAGCATGGGGTCGTTTGGGCCCAGAGTTGCTCTTGAAACTGAAGGAGTTATACACCCCATCACACACCTTCCCCCTCAAGTTTGGTGCTGGGGTACTCCCCGGTGGTTCTCATTTTCCCTCTGCCTGTGAAAAAAATCTTCATTCTTATGGACCCTCCCTCTCAGTGAAGTACTTGAAAACGATAGGGCTGAAAGCAAAGGTACCACAACATGATCATTCGGTTGATATCCTTCACTGAGTTCAGCCAGAGAAGGGGAGCATGATCTGTCACTAAAAGGATTCCCCAACAAATAATATCATAATGCGTCGACAGCTCGTTTCATAGCCAGGGCTTCCTTCTCAATGACGAAGTAGGATATTTTTCAATGAAACAGCTTCTGGCTGAGGTATAGGATGGGGTGTTCTCCTCCATCAACGCCTATGAAAATACTGCCCCAAGATCTACATCTGAGGCATCTGTCTGCAAAGTGAATCATGTGGAAAAGTCCAGGAGTGAGAGCGCTGGTTCTCGGCTTAGCTGTTCTTTCAGCTTAAATGCCTTGTCGCAGGCTTCAGACCATCAAATTTTCTTAGGGCTCATGTACTTTATCAGGTCTATCCGGGGATCTGCAATGGTGGCAAACCCTGGTACAAAGCATCTGTAGTACCGAGCAAGGCCCAGGAATTGACGCACCTGCTTTTTTGTATGGGGCATTGCTCCAAGGCTTGTACTTTACCCACTAGCAGCTTCAGATGTCCACCCCCTACCAGATAGCTGTGGAAAATCACCTCTTGGCTGGCAGTCTGCACTTGGCTGGGTTGGCCATTAGCCCTGCCTCTTTGAGGGATCGCAGTATCATGGTGAGGTGTCTTCAGTGATCATTCCAGTCGTAACTATAAATGACGATGTCGTCGATGTACGCCAAGGCACACTGCCCATGTGGTCAAAGTACATGGTCCATCAGGTGTTGGAAGGTGGCCATGGCTCTATTTCTATTTTATGAAGGACATGATCTGAAATTGGTAGAGACCAAACGGTGTATAAAATGCTGTCTTCTCTTGTGCAATGGTTGTCAGAAGTATCCGCCAGTAACCCTTCATAAGGTCAAAAGTGGATATGTACTTGGCAGCCCCAGGCCTGTCCAGCAAGTTATCTACTCTAAGCATAGGATAAACATTGAACATCAATATAGCATTTACTCTCTGGAAATTGACACAGAATCAGGTTGACGAGTCAGATTTCAGCACCAACACGAGGGGGCTCCACCACTTGCTATGGGACTCCTCAACCACCCCTAAGTCTAACATGGCCTGTAGTTCTTGGGGAACCATCTCCCACATCTTCTGTGGCAGGGATTGGAGGCTCTCTTGGAACTTTTTTCCTTGTTGGGTGTCCATATGATGTGTAGGCCAGGTGGGTGCATCCTGGCAGTGCTGAGAAGACTGGGGGAAAGCTTCCATCAGCTATAGTAACTGTTATTTTTGTTCAGGCTGTGGTTCTTCACCATGGATACCAATCCAGCAAAAGCAGTGTCACCAGCTTCTCCCTCAGGCAGATCACATACTGCACCACATTGGTTTTTCAGGGGCTCTTCTCCCACATCTCGCAAAGGAGGTCTAGGATCCCATTTGATTGCCTCCCATGTAATAGTTTGAATGGGGAGAATCTGGCTGATGCTTGGGGCTCCTCACAGATGGCAAAAGGAAGGGTGGGAGTAGCTGATCCCAATGACAGGTGTCTGAGACCACAAATTTTCTAAACATCTCTTTCAATGTTTTATTGAAGCGCTCCACCAGCCCATCAGTCTAAGGGTGATAGACAGACATCTTTGAGGCCTTGATCTTCAAAAGGTTGCATAATTCCCCCATTAATCTTGACATAAAGTTAGCCCTCTGGTCAGTCAGTGTCTCTTTTGGTATCCCTACCCGTGCAAAAACCTTCATCAGTTTGGTAGCAATGTTACTGCAGTGGTTGAACAAAGGGGGATGGCCTCTGGATATCACATGGCATAGTCCATTATCACCAGAATGTACTGGTACTGGATGCACCCTTTTCCAGATATCCCACCAGGTCCATACCAATCTTCTCGACGGGTACTCCAGGCACCAGGAGGAGGACTAACGGAGCCTTTGGGGTCTTTTGGGGTCCTGTCCATTGGCATTCTGTGCACAATGTGCAGTAGTCCTTGACCTCACTATATACTCCCAGTCAGTAAAATCTTTCAAGGGTTTTTTCTCGCCCTAAGTGTCTCCAACAACCTACCGCATGTGCCTGCTGTAATACGGTCCCTTGGATTTTCTTTGGGACTAAAAGTTGTACTCTTACCTCTCTGGTTTGATAATCTTTGGCCAGCTGGTGCAGTCTCTCTTCCATGAGTTCAGACCAGGACCGTTGCAGATCTACCACCTCTCCATTGATGTTGGCAAGTTGTCCATATGCCCTGCTCAGGGTCAGGTCATCTTTTTATTCACTTATGAAATCTACATTAGCCGTAATAAGTCTTCATCTGGAGATGGTTAGGTTGTCTATTTCCCCTGTTTTTGCGGGGGTGGGGGGGCATTGTTCCTGTCAGGAGGTCCATCCAAGAATATTCAAGGAACTGGCACAGGAAATTGCAAGCCCAATAGCAAGGATTTTTAACAAATCTGTAAACTTGGGAGTCATACCCTATGACTGGAGAATTGCTAATATAGTTCCTATTTTTAAGAAGGGGGAAAAGGTGATTCAGGAAACTACAGGCTTTTAGTTTAATCTCAGTTGTATGTAAGCTCTCGGAACAAATTTTGAAAGGGAAAGTAGTTAAGGACATAGAAATGAATTGGGATAAAATACAACATGGTTTTACAAAAGGTAGATCATGCCAGACCAACCTGTTCTTCTTTGAGAACATAACTGATTTTTTTAGACAAAGGAAATACAGTAGACCAATCTACCTGGATTTCAGTAAGACATTTAATTCAGTTCCACATGGGAAATTATTAGTTAAATTGGAGAAGATGGGGATTAATATGAGAATTGAAAGGTGGATAAGGAACTGGTTAAAGGGGGGACTACAACGGGTCATACTGAAAGGTGAACAGTCAGACTGGAGGGAGGGCTCCAGTGGAGTTCCACAGGGATCGGTCTTGGGATCAATCTTATTTAACATTTTTATTACTGACCTTGGCACAAAAAGTAGGATAATAAATATCCCAGATAAAATTTGCAGACAGTACAAAGTTGGGAGGTATTACCAGTATGGAGGAGGACCGGAATACCATATAAGATCTGGATGACCTTGTAAACTGGAGTAATAGAAATGGGATTAAATTTAATAGTGCGAAGTGCAAGGTTATGCATTTAGGGACTAACAACAAGAATTTTTGCTGTATGCTGGGGATGTATCAGTTGGAAGTGACAGAGGAGGAGAAAGACCTGAGTATATTGATTGATCACGGACTAGGAGCTGCCAATGTGGTGCAGCTGTGAAAAAGGCTAATGCAGTCCTAGGATGCATCAGGTGAAGTATTTCCAGTAGAGACAAGGAAGTGCTAGTACCATTATACAAGGCACTGGTGAGACCTCATCTGGAAGAGTGGATGCAATTCTGGTCTCCCATGTTTAAGAAAGATTAATTCTGACTGGAACTGGTGCAGAGAAGAGCTATTAAGATGATCCAAGGAATGGAAAACCTACCTTATGAGAGGAGACTCAAAGAGCTTGGCTTGTTTAGCCTAACCAAAGAAGGCAGAGGGGAGATATGATTGCTCTCTATAAATACATCAGAGGGAAAAATACCAGGGAGGGAGAGAAGTTATTTAAGAGCTAATGCTGACACAAGAACAAATGGATATAAACTGGCCATCAACAAGTTTAGGCTTGAAAGTAGACAAAAGTTTCTATTCTGAAACAGCCTTCCAAGGGGCGCACTGTAGGCAAAAAACCTAACTGGCTTCAAGACTGAGCTTGATAAGTTTATGGAGGGGATGGTATGATGAGACTGCCTACAATGGTATGTGGCCAATCTGTGATTGCTAGTAGCAAATATCCTCAACAGCCAGAGATGGGATACTAATGGAGAGGGCTCTGAGTTATTACAGAGAATTCTTTGCCAGGTGTCTGGCTGGTAAGTCTTGCCCGCAGGCTCAGGGTCTAACTGATTGCCATTTGTGGGGTTGGGAAGGAATATTCCCCTAGTCAAATTGGCAGGGACCGCGGGGGATGGAGGGTTGTCTTGCTGTGCAGCCTAGGGCTCGGGTCACTCGCAGGTTTAAACTACTGTAAATGGTGGATTCTCTGTAACTTGAAGTCTTTAAATCATTATTTGAGGACATCAGTAACTCAGCCAGAGGTTAGGGGTCTATCACAGGAGTGAGTGGGCGAGGTTCTGTGGCCTGCAGTGTGCATATAATCAGACTAGATGATAATGATGGACCCGTCTGACATTAAAGTCTATGAGTCTGAGTCCCTTCACCAGGATCTTCTATCTCCCCAACTCTGGCTAGATTTTCAGGTTTTTGAGGTTCGAGGGCCCCTCCCTGAGGGTCATTTCTGTAGTCAGTCAGTGGCTGGTGTATGTTCTGTCTGTGTGCTGCACTGGCTCTGGCCAGATAGCCCATATAGCAGGCTCTGATTGAACTGCCCAAGAAGACCACAGACTCGGTTCAGTAGCGAAGGCTACTTATTGTCAATGAAGCACAGTCCTAATATCCTAGTGTCTACAGGACACTAACACATGTATGGCCATTACAATGGACCAGCTTAGGGAGCACTGGGACTTTCCATTCCCTCCTTGGCTGGACAAAGACACATCCTCTGTGACCCCTCTTTTCTACACTGATACATACAAGTTACGTATTGCCCCTCTGTCATGGTTAGTTACCACCCTTTACCTTTTACATGTTGGTTCTATCAAAACATCTCTATTCATCACCCTGTCATCCTGACTTTATCTTTAGGAGGGGTCACTGTGTCCCTGTATCATCTTTGGGGAGAGTGTTTATACCTTAACTTGGTATCGGGATGTTCTGGTACAATCCTTCTGGAATATGTTTATGCAAGTGTCCTGAACCTAGCACTTCTTCCAGTGTTTGTGTTTTTGCAATACTAGCCCTGTTCTTGCCACGTTCAGTGAACTTGCAAGTAGGCATGTTTTGTAACGGGGCCTGACTTTAGTTCAGGCCTTACGCCTTATACCAGGGACCCTTATACAAGGCCTCATGTCTCAGGCTCTCTATTTCTACTACATTTCCCTTTCAGGGGTTTGTTACCTCATAATTTTTTGACCTCCTGGAAGAATTCCCAGTCCCTGCCTAAATTAACTGGGTAGGCTACCCCTGCCCATACATTTCCTGTGTGGCTTCCTATTGTGAGTTGTACCTCCCTCATGGAATATGAACAGATATCGCTGTGCACGCACTGGAGGGAGATGGTTTCCCCTGGGTTATCTCTGAGTCCTGCTAATTGCTCTGTGATCAGTGTGTGGCTGCACCCCAAGTCTGTTAGGGCTGGCACTTCTACTCCATGGATCCATATAGAGACTAACATCTTGGCTGAGCCTCTTTCTATAGCCCGGGTGACTGCTGGCAATGCCTACCCATAGGAGCAATCCATGAAGGTGCAGTCGTGGCTGAAATAACCTCATTGTCCACATGAGAAGCAACTCCTGGCTGAGGGGATTTTTCCATCCCTGGCCTGCTCTGGGGAAATTGGATGCCTGTGGGAGGGCCTTTCTTTGGGACTGGGCTCCCCACCCCCTTTCCTCCCCTTGGGGCCAGGCTTATGGGGTTTTGTCATAATGCTGCTCGCCTGTTGGGGAGGACCTGGCATTTGGTTCCCTGGAGGATGGCACCACAGCAGGCACTGTGGTCTGCAGTCATTGATCCCCTGGGGCGAGCATTTTCTGTCTTGGATGTTCACGCCATCAGGCCCGCAGCTGCTAAATAATTTTCGGACAGCCTGATGACTTCAGCCAACATCTTGGGCCAGTTTCACAACAGCCACTCTGACCCCCGAGCTGGGAGAATCTGCATTAACTGTCCCAGCGCCACTTGTTTGGTCACCTGTTCCCCAGTCTGCTTTTCAGGCTGGAGCCACTGGTACCAATGTTCCTTAAACACTCTGGGGCACTGCTCAGGGCAGGACCCCCTGGGGAAATCTTTCCTGGTGAAAGTGCTATCAGTGGGTTTCTACCATGCTATCAAAAATATCCAAGATAGCCGCCTTGACGTAGGCATAGTCCTGGGCATCAGTGGCACCAAGCTTCTGATATGCAACTTGAGCTGTCCTGGTAAGATTTGGTGACAGCAAAACAGACCAGTGTTCAGTTGGCCATCGAGCTGCTGTGGCAACCCTCTCAAAAGTGACTAGGAGAGCTTCAGGGTCATCGCCTGGCCCCATCTTCATGAGTTTGACTGGGAGGTTCATAGTCATGGTGCGGCTCAAGGTCCCAGCAACTAGGTTCACACTTATCATAGAATCATAGAATATCAGGGTTGGAAGAGGCCTCAAGAGGTCATCTAGTCCAACCTCCTGCTCAAAGCAGGACCAACCCCAACTAAATCATCCCAGCCAGGGCTTTATCAAGCTGGACCTTAAAAACCTCTAAGGATGGAGATTCCACCACCTCCCTAGGTAACCCATTCCAGTGCTTCACCAGCCTCCTAGTGAAATAGCTATTTCCTAATATCAAATCTAGACCTCCTGCACTGCAACTTGAGACCATTGCTCTTTGTTCTGTCATCTGCTACCACCGAGAACAGCCAAGCTCCATCCTCCTTGGAACCCCCTTCAGGTAGTTGAAGGCTGCTATCAAATCCCCCCTCACTCTTCTCTTCTGCAGACTAAATAAGCCCAGTTCCCTCAGCCTCTCCGCATAAGTGATGTGCTCTAGCCCTCTAATCATTTCCGTTGCCCTCTGCTGGACTCTCTCCAATTTGTCCACATCCTTTCTGTAGTGAGGGGCCCAAAACTGGACACAATATTCCAGATGTGGCCTCACCAGTGCAGAATAGATGGGAATAATCACTTCCCTTGATCTGCTGGCAATGCTCCCACTAATGCAGCCCAATATGCCATTAGCCTTCTTGGCAACAAGAGTACACTTTTGACTCATATCCAGCTTCTCATCCACTGTAATCCCCAGGTCTTTTTCTGCTTAACCAGTCAGTCCCCAGCCAGTAGCAGTGCATGGGATTCTTCTGTCCTAAGTGCAGGACTCTGCACTTGTACTTGTTGAACCTCATCAGATTTCTTTTAGCCCAATCTTCCAATTTTTCTAGGTCACTCTGGAACCTATCCCTATCCTCCAACATATCTACCTCTCCCCCCAGTGTAGTGACATACGCGAACTTGCTGAGGGTGCAATCCATCCCATCATCCAGATCATTAATGAAGATGTTGAACAAAACTGGCCCCAGGACAGACCCCTGGGTCACTCCGCTTGATATTGGCTGCTAACTAGACATCAAGCCATTGATCACTACCCATTGAGCCCAACAATCTAGCCAGCTTTCTATCCACCATATAGTCCATTCATCCAATCCATACTTTTTTTTTAACTTACTGGCAAGAATACTGTGAGAGACTATATCAAAAGCTTTGCTAAAGTCAACATATATCACATCCACCACTTTTCCCATACCCAAAGAGCCAGTTATCTCATCATAGAAGGCAATCAGGTTGGTCAGGCATTACTTGCCCTTGGTGAGTTCATGTTGACTGTTCCTGATCACCTTCTGCCCTTTCAGGTGCTTCAGAATGGATTTCTTGAGGACATGCTCCATGATTTTTCCAGGGACTGAAGTGAGGCTGACCAGTCTTTAGTTTCCCGGATTCTCCTTCTTCCCTTTTTTTAAAGATGGGCACTATATTTGCCTTTTTCCAATTGTCCAGGACCTCCCCCAATAGCCAAGAGTTTTCAAAGATAATGGCCAATGGCTCTGCAATCACATCAGCCAACTCCTTCAGCATCCTCGGATGCATTAGATTCGGCCCCATGGATTTGTGCATGTCCAGCTTTTCTAAACAGTCCTTACCCTGTTCTTTCACCACTGAGGGCTGCTCACCTCTTCCCCATACTGTGCTGCCCAGTGCAGCAGTCTGGGAGCTGACCTTGTCTGTGAAGACCGAGGCAAAAAAAGCATTGAGTACTTTAGCTTTTTCCACCTCATCTGTTACTAGGTTGCCTCCCCCATTCAGTAAGAATCCCACACTTTCCCTGGCCTTCTTGTTGCTAACATACCTGTAGAAACCCTTCTTGTTACCCTTCACATCCCTTGCTAGCTGCAACTCCAGTTGTGCTTTGGCCTTCCTGATTACACCTCTGTCTGCTTGAGCAATTTTATACTCCTCCCTAGTCATCTGTCCAAATTTCCACTTCTTGTAAGCTTCCTTTTTGTGTTTAAGCTCACCCAAGTTTTCTCTGTTAAGCCAAGCTGGTCCTCTGCCATATTTGCTATTCTTTCTGCACATTGGGATGGTTTGTTCCTGTGCCGTCAATAAGGCTTCTTTAAAATACAGCTAGCTCTCCTGGACTCCTTTCCCCCTCATATTAGCTTCCCAGGAGATCCTGCCCATCAGTTCCCTGAGTGAGTCAAAGTCTGCTTTTTTGAAGTCTACCATCTGTAGCTGCTCTCCTTTCTTCCTTGTGTCAGGATCCTGAACTCGACCATCTCATGGTCATTGCTGTCCAGGTTGCCACCCACTTGCCCAGTGGGGTTGTAAAATGGCTGCCACCCTGTTGAACCAAGTGTTGTTGCTGTTCTTGCTGTTACGCCACCAGCTCCCAGATGAGCTGATGTTGCTGGTGGTGTTGTTGGGTTCATGGGTGCCAACTCCATGGGTGCTTCAGGGCTGGAGCACCCATGGAAAAAAATCAGTGGGAGCTTAGCATCCACTGGCAGCCAAGTGTCTCTCCTTTCCCCGCCCAGCTCCTCCCGCCTGCCTGCGGCCCCACCAATTAGCACCTCCTCCTCCCTCCCAGCACCTGCTGCCCGCTGTGATCAGCTGTTTCGCAACATGCAGGAGGCTTTGCAAGGGAGAGGAAGGAATGGGGATGGAGCATGCAGGGGGGGCAGAACTGGATGGGAAGAGGTCAGGGTTTGGGGGAAGAGGTCGGGTGGGGGCGAGGTCTGGGGTGGAGCGGGGGTTGAGCATCCCCTGGGCCCAGAGGAAGCTGGCACCTTCCCTTGGGCTGCCTGCTCTTATTGTTGGGCAGCCGTTTGCTGGAACAGCTAGTTCTACTGCTGCTTTTGTTGGGCCGCCCACTGTTGTTGGCTGTCCATCAGCACAACAATTTGTTGATGTCCATTTTTTTCCCCAAGGTCTTACAGCAGACCCAGAACAAATGCCCGCATTTTCCACCAAGTTTATACACACCATCACAGTCCCCTTGTTCTTGTGTTCCAAGACAGGAAGAACAGAAGTTCTCAATCTCTCTTCACTAGACCAGTCACTATTGAATCGACTTTCATAATGTTCCTGTGAGGGGGTGAACTAGGCCCTGAGGCCCCCTGCTGGAGGCCTCGCAGTTCTGCCATACCTCCCCTAAAAAAGAGCAATAGAAAGGACCTCCAAACTGACTAGTGTGGCTGCATGGGATGCAGCCAATCAGGAAAGGGACTGAAGGAAGCTGCCAATGAGGGCCCAGCAGACACGTATAAAAGGAGCTGCAGGGCCGTAAGAGTTCAGTCTGATTACAGGGACTGGAGGAGCATGAGGTGCTCCTGGCTGGCTGCAGGGGGCAAAGCAGGTAGTTACTGGCAGGAACCAGGATAGTGAGGCAGGAGCTTCTGGTTGGCTGCTGGGACTCAACTAAGATGGGCTACAGGGAAGTGGCCCAGGGAAACATAGAGCAGCAATCACAGGGCTAATATACTTAAAGGGTCCTTGGGTCAGGACCTGGAGTAGTGCGTAGGACTGGGTCCCCCCAACAGCCACTGGCGGGAAGTGGCTATGCCCCAAGGAAGGGAATTAGAACTATGGCATCCCAGGGAAGGGGGCTGCATTACTGGGACTGACCCAGCAGGGAGCTGTGGTCAGCGAACTGAGTCCAAGAGAGCTGGCTCAGCAGGAAGGCTGGGGTCACTAAAGACTCAAGTAGAGGCAAGGAGTCCCCAGGGAAGAAGCCCTCAGGACGCTGTTCTGTTCCAGAGTAGGAGCCTTTCAACCTGGCTGGACCGACCTAGGGTACCATGATGGGCCCTGTTGGACTGAGCATAAAGACTGAGCCCAGGGAGGGCTGCAGGACACTGGGGACTTTTGGATTGTGTACCCCAGAAGGGGTTGGTTTGTTTCACACATGGACAGAGTGTGACTTGGCCAGAGGGCTGAATCACCGAAGAACTGGCTGACAAGTGCAGTTGCCAACAGGGGGCACTGTGAGCAAAGGAAATTGAGTAAAAAGTGCAGGCACGCACACACTCGACCAGGGGGCGCTCGCAAGAGGTGAATGCACCCCATCCCAGTCCCCTTTTATTCCCCCCCTTTTCTAAGGCAACTCTCCCAAGTGATTCCAGTCTGTTCAGTCTCTCTTCATGCAATGGTTTTTCCAAGCCCTTGATCATTCTCACTGCTCTTCTCTGAACTACTTTAGTTCTGCAGTATCCTTTGGCGATGGGGTGATCAGTGCTGAGTATCCAGGTGAGGATGCACTAGTGATGTATATAAAGGCATTATGGTATTCTCCATGTCATTACCCATCCCATTCCTTATGCATCCTAGCATCTTGGTTGCTTTTTTGACCACAGCTCCTCATTGAGGAAAGGTTGTCACTCAGCTGTGATACAGTAAATTTAGAACCATACAAGGTTAATTATTTTCCTTCACTGTGTGTTTCTTTGCATTCATCAATGCTGAATTTCATTTGCCACCATGTTGCTCATTCCCCTAGTGTGTTTAGGTGTCTCTGACATTTCTCCCAGTCCCCTCTGGTACTCACTGACCCAAATAACGCTGTGTCATCTGCAGATTTTGCTTCCTCATTGCTTACCCAGGGCCCTTTCCAGATCATTAATAAATACATTAAACCTAGTACAGACCCT
This sequence comes from Chrysemys picta bellii, assembly GCF_011386835.1. Taxonomy (NCBI): domain Eukaryota; kingdom Metazoa; phylum Chordata; order Testudines; family Emydidae; genus Chrysemys; species Chrysemys picta. The sequence continues at coordinate 143,466,566 of NC_088791.1, read as the reverse complement.
TGAGGCCCCTGCTCTTAATCCTTAGGCAGGATGAAAACTGACCATTTATTCCTACTCTTTATTTTCTATACTGGAGCCAATTTTTGCTCCATGATAATACTGCCTCTCATCTTGTGACTTCACTTCTTCAGTAGCTTCTTATGTGGAACTTTATCAAAGCATTTTGAAAGTCTAAATAAATTATGTCCATTGATTCTCCTTTGTTTTACTGACACATTCTGAGAGATCAGTGAGATAAAATTTTCCTTTGTAGAATCCATGCAAGTTGCACCCCATCAGATCATGAACTTCAAGGAGTTTTCTTATTGTTTTTAATTATTGTTTCAACCAGTTTGCCTTGGCAGAGCCATAAAGCTCACTGGGCTGTAATTCCACAATCACCCTGAGAGCCTTTTTGGAGAGTGGGAGGTTTGAGCCCAGCAGGGAGCCCCTTGCCAGGTCAGGAGATTTGGGGAATGAGGACTCTTCACTATCCAGCCGCTGTCTCCTCCTTTCCACAGTGGGATCCTCTACCTCAATGATGACTTCCATGGTGGGGACCTGTTCTTCACTGAAGTGGATGCAGTGACCGTTACGGTAAGTCTGAGCCTGGCCCAGGATAGGAGAGTGGCTGAAGGGATGCGAATTAGCCCTGAGGGCAGACGCTGGGGGTGGGGAGCCAGTTGTGTGCTAGGCCCCTCCACCCACTCCAAAATAATCCCTATAAAGCCCTAGCAACTCAGCAGATTCAAATTGGGGCAGCCAAAGGCAAATTTAGGAAAATCTCAGGACAGGGGAGAAGTTAACACCTTCCTGGCTGCCGTATCCCATCCTCTGCCAGCCTCTGTGTGTCTGTCTTTCTCTTTCTGTCCCAAACACTCTTTTCTTTTTTCCTTTTCCTCTTTCTCTCCCTTTCTACCCCTCCCTGCTGCCCATCTTGTCCATGGGCAGCTTTTGGTTGAAGTTAGAGTCCCTGTCAAAGCCCACTTCCTTAATGCTACAGGAGCCATACCCCAGTTCAGCCTCCCAGGTGAATTGCTGATGGGGGGAGGGTCATTCACAGGGCTAGGGAGGTAGCCTGTCAGACCCCTGGATTTATCACTTCCTCCTCTCTGTGGCAGGCTCAGGTGCGCCCCAAATGTGGGAAGCTGGTGGCCTTCAGCTCTGGAAGGGAGAATCCCCATGGCATATGGGCAGTGACCCATGGGAGGCGCTGTGCCATTGCGCTCTGGTATACCCTTTCTCCGGAACATGCAGAGCAGGTAATGCCGCCCCTTGGGTAGTCAGGGGCCCATGGAGGGAGAAGCCTGGGGGGATTGCACCAGGACAGGGTCAGGTCCCATGGTGGAGAATGGCTTGTGAGCGCACCCCTCCTCCTGAGCAGGGCCTAGTGCTGGGAGCAGTGTGTGAGGGCTCCCACCAGGGCTGGGTGAGGTTCCACTGGGGAGAGCAGTGGAGAGGGATTGCCCTATCAAGCTCAGTAGGAATCCCAGGGAAGGGAGCAGCAGGACAGGCCGATGGCTCTCCCCCAACCCCCAAAGAACCAGCCTTGGAAGGTGTAGCGGGGGGGTTGAAGAGCCTCCCCCACAGCCTGGGGAAGGGGAGGGGGACCCTGCTGCAGCTCCAGGCCTGGAAGGGGAAGTGAAGAACCCCAGGAGGAGCACAGGTGAAGCTGCGGGGACTGAACTGATGGGGACTAAGGAGGCTAAACCGAGTGCGGTGGGAGACAGTGTTAATTGCTGAGAGGGGATGGGCTGATGTGTGAGTGAGAGCTCCTGCAGCAGGGGATAAAACCCAATCCGTGTGGGGAAATGAGCAGCACGGCTTGTGACATGCACACAGGAATGGGCAGGCAGAGAACAAAAAGACTGAAAAAACACAATGTAATAAATATTTTAAAAATTTTATGATTTGGGTTTTTGTGAGGTTGGGTTTTTGTGTGTGTGCAAATCTCATGATTTTTAAGGGTCTTACTCGTGATTTTTGATCTCTTGAGGGTGGCAATATGTGAGTCCTGCAGGATAGGGCTGGGGTCCTACTGGGGAGAACAGTGTACCTGGTCCCATTGCAGGGATGTGTGCTGAGGTGCAAGGTGGAGACCTCAATTGGAAAGGGGTTGTACCAAATCTCTCTCACTCTCTGGTTGCAGGAGCGGATGGAGGCTGAGGACCTGATGAGACAGGGGGACATGGAGCAGGAACTGTCACACACAGATGTCGAGGAGCATATGGGGACTGACCACAGTGGTGGGGCCTCACCAGAGCCCCCCGTGCCCAAGGGAAGAGCCAGATCCACAAGCCAGAGACGTACGTCAGGCTCAGAGTCTGGGCAGCAA